>NC_091129.1:61836411-62467661 GCF_040183065.1 Periplaneta americana | reverse complement strand
TCTCTATGGAATAAAGCTACTTTCTGAACTTCTTTTCAGTATTTAAGAAACTCCCTTTCTAATTGCAACCCAAAAAGCCACCACTGAAACGATACATTTGTTTCTATTGCACAATCACACGAAAACTACACACAGAATTTGAAACGGATCAGGCTTCAAAAAATAGACTTTATATGGACATTAACTACAACAAACAATAACAGATCGCATTCACTTCAACAAGGAACTTCGCACTTGCTATAGGGAATGGGTTAACAATAATGCGTTGTGAAACTACAGAGGGGAGTATATAAAAATAACGAAGTCGAGGAACCACGAACCACACATCATATTAAAGTTTTCATCAACACTTTTTTTAAATGATACGCATACACAGCCCTAAATAGTGTTGCAATAATTTCGATCAAATCAGTAAAGTTTTCAGAATATAACATTCGTGAGTGCTTGTTTCTTAGTCTGTATGAATGTTTGGTAAAGAAAACATGGCAATGGGCTTGTTTTGGAATAAGTATTGACGCTACCACCAAAGATTAGATAACTTACGACTTGCGCTTGGAAAGCTCGTGGCTAATGAGAATACTGGGTGAGCAATACATGTACAGCTCCTGAGGTTGCAAGCAAGGGAGTCAAGAAAGCAACAATTTGGTCAGGCGGAAAATTTTCCGGAAAAGTATAAGAGAAAATTTTATTTCTCACATCAGTAGTCCTTAGACATAAAAGGACGTGAGTTCACGGGTATACTTGTTAAATATCCTTATTTCTTTCTAGCTTCTCTTGTCAATGTCGATCGTTATACACATGCCAACACTAGCAGGAAAAGTTACAACTTGGTTGTAATTACTATAGGCCTACGATAAAATCTCCTCTAATCCAGTTCCAGTCAGCCGGTCACAATTTAATGAACGTATAAACCATTTACAACTAGCGGAATTGATTATTCCAGCCATGTTTTTACACAAAGTCCAATCAAATTTTAATAATATCATGATCATGGGTTCGAATCTCGTTCAGTGTACGTATATATCGCTGTTCTGGAGGAACGACGACGTAAGTGCAATATAGAATGTTGTTCAGAAGCAAAAAACAGAATCTTATTTTTAATAATCGTTTTATAGATTGAAAAAAATTGTTATAACGATCGAAATGAAGCAAAATATTATAGTCTTTTTGGTGACTTTTAAACAGCACTAGTCAGATAGGGTTGTTTTTATTCACCCCAATTTGCAGTTGTGTCATTGTTTTTTCGGAACAGCAATATGACCGTTAATGTATTGCTCCAGCGTTGTGCTGACCCCAAATTATGGCAACCTAACCCTATACATTTACTATATCGAAAAGAGGAAGTAGTCAAGATAATCAAACCATGGTACATCTCACTTTGTAGAATCACGAAATAAAAGCACCGTGCACAGGGTGTAACTAAAATGTATGTCAAAATTTTAGGAGCATATTTCTCTCATATAGAGAAGAGAAAAATGTTATATGAGCATTGGTCCGGGAACACTTTATTTTCTTGTTACAGCCCTTTTCCTACAACTCTGATTACATAGTATGATGCTGTGCATTATGAAATAAAAATAGCATGCAGAACACTATGAATGAATGAATCACATGCAAATCTGTCTTATAGGAAATGCTCAAAATGGTCCCGTTGGCACGGATACATGCATCAACCCGCCGTCGCGTCGTATTGAATCCCAGATGTGCTGATGTATCCCTGGAGAATGTATTGTTTCGCATTCTTCCAAAATACGGACTCAAGACTCGTCTTGCACCGAGGTTCCATACACAAGGTCTTTTAAATGACCCCACCAATAAAAGTCTATGTAGTCGGATTAGGTCCGATGAGCATGGAGGCTAAAGAACTGATCCATCTCTATCTATCCATCTGTGACGGAACCTTTGAATGGTATGTCCAACATAGGCAGAGTTATGGGGGGGGGGGCACTGCTCCCAAACTTATCTGACCTGTTTTTTTTATTAACGTTAGAAAATATGGAATTCAAAAGATCTTTTTTGCTTTTGTTTATGATCAAGTTTCTGTGCTCAGATCATGTGTCTGGACTATAATATTTATTTTAAATTTTTGAATGTATAAGAATTTCTATACCTCGTGAGGAATGGAAGCACTGCAATGTTTCTTTTGTAACAGCCTGTACCTACTCATGTGTTAGAAGTCTGCAGATATTCAGGCCGCCACTTGGAGAAATATGAATAACATACTGCACAACAATGCAGAAAAAAAAAAGTGATCCCGGTATAATATGTAAACTTAAAGACAAGATTAAGTAAAATAATTAGAGTTTACATTTTATATATCTTCAGGAAAGCTTCACATAAAAAAGTTTCTGTTAGCACTGTTAGGTATGTAGTTTTATTGATTATATGTATTTATGTACGAGAAAGAAAAGAAAGAGAGATTGTTTTAAATTATATCCTATTATAATTTGTAGTTGATCTATAGTTCAAGCCCTATACAATTTGGTCCGAAACATCGCGGATATGGATAGAACACCATAAGAAACATGCCCCCCGAAAATACCTTCATTAAATGAAGGGTTCAGAACCATAGTGGGCCAAGCGCCATTTACTAAAACCGTAGAAAACAAGGGTTACAATGAAGTTATTACCATAATTCAATGGAAACATATAGCAAGTAATATAAAGTACACACATTAAAACTAAATGATATGTCAATCTTCATTAAACTATGGTATTCACTTAACTTTAATCCTTGCTTTCTCCGTTTTTAACAAATGGCGCTTGGCCCACTATGGCTCTGAACCCTTCAAATGATCATATTCCGATATATTGTAGTGTACCACGGTCAAGCTAAAACGAGGAGAGGAGGTAAATGATGTCCCCCATAACCCCGTTATATGGGGATTCTATGTTTTTGCTTGCCCCCCCCCCCCAAGGAAACAGTTCTCTCTCCGCCTATGATGTCTAACAATGTGTCAACCTTGGATTCAGCGCATTTGTGTTGTTACACGATAGCTACGATGCCATTCCACACAAAAACATACTACCTTGCGCAGTTGATGCATGTATCCGCGCTGACGAGGGCCATTTTAAGCACTTCCTGTAAGACAGATTTCCATGTAAGCAGAGTTGTAGAAAAGGGGCTATAACAAGAAAATAAAACGTTTCGAACCAATGGTCATGTAACAGCTTTCATCCTCTATATGAGAGGAATATGCCCCTAAACTTTTTAACATACATTTTAGTTATATCCTGTATACGACAAAGTAACATGGTATATTATTTAAGCGCTGACTTATTTTCCACACTTTTCACCATGCACTGCTAACAATAATGTTTAATAAGATACTGTAGCATTCTGTCTGTGTATACAGACATCACAGAAAATTATAGGAGGCAGTTTTTTTTTTTTTCAACAACGAGGACCGAAATCTCGCTAGCCTTACAAATTAACGTAACTTAAGACTTGCTGTAGTCCGTAATTAGCGCGGGGAGAACACGTTACAACACTCAGCACTAATTAACAGTTCCTGTATTCATATGCTTACATTACCAGCACAGGCCATGCCACGTACTTGTAGCACCGACTTCGACACTCACCTGTAACAAAAAGAAACATTCAATTAAAATCATGAACGTGTACGACTGGACACTTTCACACAAACACAATCAAAAGCAAAAGTCACTGTTCTATCTGGTCACGGCTCACAAGATAAATGTAACTACAACGGGAATAAATAAATGAATATATTATGTATATACTATATTTAATATAACATATGGGCATATAATTACTTATTTATATTGAAACTTACATCTAACACACACGATTCATGTATACCTTTGTGGGCCACATAACAGCTCTCAGGCTAAAAATGCAGTGTACCAAAGTTTATTTCCGGCAGGAAGTGGAAATTAATCTCACTTCGGCAGGGACAGGGTGTCATTTCACTTTAGTTGACCTGTATAGTCTTAAGCAGTGGTCTTAACAAAGTTACACATACCAACTGACTGAAGCTTAGGTTTCTTACTTGTGTTATTGGTAAAAACTACAATTCCGAATATCTTTCGACTTTATGCACAGAGATACGACAATAATACTTTTATCATAAAAACATTCTTGTCATGTGAATCGAATTTTAATGGAAAATGTTTCGTTCAAGATGTTTAACATCTAGAATTTTTGTTTCTGATATTAAATATAAATTATGTGGGTATAAAAAAATAACTGAAATTAGGCCTATGTGTGTCACGTTTCACTTGATAGTTCACACGTAGAACTCTAATACAGAACCAGAATTGTGCGTCACACATTTCGTGTCAAAAGTCCCACTTTTAATCATTATGAAATTCTGCCGTATTGATAAAAATTGAAAAGTCATAAAAACTCTATTATGGATATGCGGACACAAAGAACAGATAAGAATAGGCCTACACATCAGTACGAAAATAATCTTTTTTATCGGCTATTTAACAATGCTGTGTTAACTGCTCAATAATCTAGAATCAATGGAATTTTGTGAAAGTGATATGTATTTTGACGAGTGGAGACCGAGGATTCGCTATGGATTAACTGACATTCGCCTTAGACGGAGAAAACCTCATAAGGCCAACCAAATAACCAGACCAGGAGGAGTCGAACCCACCCCCGAGCGCAACCTCTGATTAGGAGGTCAACTCCTCACCCGTGGGTTATACCGGTGGCCCAAATTGATTATTAAAGTCCCCTTGTATGTCGTGCCTGAACCACCAGCGTAGCTCAGGCGGTAGCGCTTTGCCTGCCGATCCAGAGCTGAACTCAGAAGTGGGTTCGATTCTCGTCTGGGCTGATTATTTAGTAGGGGGTTTTCCGAGGGTTTTCCAGACTGCAAGGCGAAAGTCACGTAATCCCATGGCGAATTCTAGGCCTCAACTTGCTATCACCAATTACATCGATGCTAAATCGAAATAATCCAATAGATGATACAGCGTCGTTAAATAATAATAGACTAAAGATGTAGCTACACATTAAAAGATCACAAACGCAGCCAGCACATCTGAAATGAACTTCATGCTGAAATTTTAAACTCTATTACAAATGAATGGGAGCAATTTGAAAAAAATAATAGGACTCTGTAAGAATGAACATTACGCCGAAGAGTTGAACACACATTTTCTCATCAAAAGTAAACTACACGGACGTCGTGAAGTTTGGTGGAGGATGCATTGCGGTCTGGAGTTCTTTCTCATGATTCGGTCTGGTTCCACAGCTGCAGTAGAGTGGAATGTTAACACTGCGGTCTAGTCTACATAGTTGTGTGCTTCCAACTTTGTCAACACAGATCGGTGAGGATGCTTTCCTCTATAAACATGACACTGCCCTAACCCAAAAGTCGATATCTACACAAGAAGGATTTGCTGAAACGAGCTAAAGAAGCAGACTGCCTTGCACAAAGCCCTGATTTTAGACATACAGAGCTATAAAATATCTTTGGGTGAATTGGAACACTGACTAAGAGACAGAACGAAACATAACTCTTATAAGGATTTATTAAATATAAGCAAAATCTTCCTCAACGAATGATTGTTATAGCATAAAAGCGTGGCTGCCTGATAAGTGGTGCCTAATTTGTATCACTTGTGAAGTCTGTCTTCGGACAGATGACTAAACAACAACAACTCGAAGCTATAGCCTTTCGTATTATACAGTGTTGGTGGATGGCAGGTGTCCGGAAACTTTCAGGCAAACAGTTTATCTCCTATGAGTTATGAAGTCACGATTCACCCACCATATACACTACTACAGTATAAAAATTAAAGATGAACAACGATCGAGAAAGCAAGACTAACAGCGCCCGCAAAGCCGAAAACCCGCACGACAATATTATATACGTCGCGTCGTTGACGTAAAAACTGGTTGTGTTTCGAGACGCCGAGATTGATCACCCCCGAAGTCCCGAACGTCATCAGCCTTGAATCGTCACAGTTGTTTATACCTGACTGAACTTTCATCTACTTTGGCAACTGTTATATATCCATAAACAACCAGGTACCCTATTTGAAACATCACCTCTACCTTTCAGTGTATAATAATCAGTTCCACAGCCTTTATTTAAATACAGGCCCTCATTAAAAGGCTAGCAATTTTCTTTTCATAGCTATGTTTGAGATCAAGTATGTAATCTCAAGTAAAAATATATTAACGTTATGTTTTATGTTTCTTAGAACTGCAAATTTATTTGAGATTTTTTTTTCTATTTATATAACCATAGGTAATATCATGTAATAGAACAAGAACATTTTGATAACTAAGATACTGTTCTGTTTTGCCTTTTTGTCTCATTTAAACATTTATAATCTTATTTATTTCAGTGATGTATGTTATCCAAAGTTACGAAATCTTTCCACGCCGACCAAATGCTATTTCGAGAATGATGAGCGAGACTAGAAGCGCACGAGAATGACGAGACGAGACTCGAAAGACAAATGCAACGAACACAGCGAGCGAGAGCGGCAGTTGTAGTTTTGTTCATCTCTAACAAAAATTTCTACTGTTCTATGATGAGAGCCATTACGTCACAGGGCGCTACACAAACCATAAGGGGCTTTTACTCTGCGAAATCAAGCCTACAACAAAGAAACAACTCATTTCCAGTAGGAATATATCTGCTTACTCCGATGTCTCTCCTATAACATGACATCATTCATCCTCCGTTTCAGCATTCGAAGGGCAAGGAATGGCGGAACTAACCAGCATAGGAACTTCTTCATTCACATTGGGCGGTCCTGACTGTTAGAAACTATTCGTATTACTGTTCTCATAATTAAGATCTCGATTTCACGTCAACATCTTTCAACTTTAGTTTAATATCTACTGTAGATTCATCGTTAGCTGACAGGCAAAGCGTTGTTTTCCTCATTGGAGATAGAGCGAAATCACAAGCTACCGTGATTAGGAATTTGTAAGCAAAGCCAGTTTTCCCGAAGAATTTCCACTTTCCTTAATACTTAAAGATTCTCCATCGCCGGTACTGCGAACAGCGGTAAATTAAAGTAACGTGTAACCTCTCCACAAGAACAATTAACCAGGTTCTTACAACGAACGCTTCAAGAAACAAGTAGGTAATAATCGTAGTCTACTGCTGGACGGGCTGACGCTTCAATTTTCAGATGATTATCGTAAGAAATTAATTGACAAAGCTAAAAGAAAAACATAATAATACAGTGACCGGTCTTCTCTTCAACTCCAGAGACCATCATAATTTCATATAAGGAAACATTTGAAAAAAAATATACTCGTACATCCTATCATATGGCGTTGTTAGCAGAAAAGGAGATGATACTAAGGGATATGCGACTGGAGCTAAATGACAACTGTGAGCAGCATGGGATGAAGATAAATGCAAATAAGGCGAAGACCTTGGTCACAGCAAGAGAAATGAAACGGTAAACTTGCGAATTCTAAGTGAGGCAGGAGAGCAAGTGGAAAGCTTCAAATACTTGGGATGTAGTATAAGCAGCAACATGAGCTGCTGCCAGAAAGTCAAAAGGAGGATAACAATGGCAAAGGAAGCTTTTAATAGAAAACGAAGCATCTTTTGCGTACCTCTGGAAAAAGAAGAGGTTAGTGAAGTGCTTTGTATGGAGTGTAGCATTTTATGAGGCAGAAACATGGACATTACGACGAAGTGAAGAGAAGCAAATAGAAGCATTTGAAATGTGGATATGGAGAAGAATGGAATGTGTGAAGTGGACAGACAGAATAAGAAATGAAGCTGTGTTGGAAAGAGTGGGTGAAGAAAGAATGATCAGGAAGAGGAAAATGAATTGTTTGGGTCACTTTCTGAGAAGAAAATGCCTACTGAAGGATGCACTGGAAGGAATGGTGAACGAGAGAAGAGTTCGGGGCAGAAGAAGATATCAGATGATAGACATTAAGATATATGGATCATATGAGGAGACTAAGAGGAAGGCAGAAAATAGAAAAGATTGGACAATGCTGGGTTTGCAGTGAAAGACGTGCCCTTGGGCAGAACACAATGAGATGAGAATGAGATCCTGCCCATTAATGACTGATACACTTTTGGGGATAAAAATATGACGGGAATTGCAAAGCACTACTATTAGGCTACATAACCGGTTTCAGCGGAAAGTCAAACTCTTAGGAGAGATTTAAAAATTGGCAGTATATCTCCATATTACCTGACTCTGTCGTTAGGCTTCGCCACTTACAGGAAGTCTTACATTCTTACATTTGTCGAAAACACAGTCACCACGATACGATGCAGAATAATATGTCGCACTACCAAACCGCTGGATTGGAAGAGGTGAAGATGCACATGAACAGTGGATGAAGTGGTACCCTTGCTCCTAGCTCACTTCACGTGACTTCTTTTTATGGGGTTATGTCCATCTCTACCGCTGGATATTGATGAACTGAAGTTCAGAATTACTGCAGCTTTCAAGACAATTGAGAAGAACATGTTACAAAGAGTATGGAATGAACTCAATTAGAGATCGGACACCAAATTTGTCAGGTTACGAATGGAGCTCACAATGAATATCTCCTGAGTACGTAAAATTGTCAATGTATAGTCTTTCAAATGACACTGGTTACAATTGTATAGCTGTAATTTTTTTTCTTGTTAGGAGGAAGGGAGGGAACATCCCATGCACTATGACCTGAGGTCTATTGTACACATATGGAATGAGTTGCGTGCCCACCGATCCTCCAAGCGTACCAACTTAACCACTTGACCCCTTAACGACCGGTCCCTAGAAGGTCTTCCTCGAGTTCCATTGCAGAAGCTATCCATCATCATATGAATACAATCCACGGAAGCCGGTCGAGAGCCAGCAGCTTCGGAGGGCTACCTGTAGAGCGATCTGAAAACCAGAAGAAATAACGGGATGATGAATGAAAGGATGATAGGGGAGGAAAGGAAGTGGCGAACATGAGTGGGGTTCCAGTATAGCTGTAATACTTTGATATAACAAATTAAAAGTACCGGTATGAATCACTTACGTACGTTATGTAAGTTATAAATAAATACGAAATAGGAACTGTATAGGACTTGAGGCTTTCCCGGCGATGGATATGGAATAATTCTTATCCGGTTCTCAGTAAGGTTAGTTGGATTATTTTTTCCAAGCTTTCGATGACTAGCTCTGCCATCTTCTTCTGGGATTGAAGTGCCGTAGGACATGGCAGAGCTCGACATCGAAAGCTTGGGGGCAACAATTATTGAACTCATCTGGCTGAGAACCAGAGAAGAATTATTCGAAATAGGAACTGTTTCCAAATCAGGTAACGCGTGTTTCCATGTTCTCTTCAGCAACAAACCCAAACCGAAATTCCTAGTTACATTCTGAATCTATGCGAATGTGTTTGTTTGTACATTAAGAGATTCAAGCAAAACACTTTCCTTAAGACTAAAACAACGTAAGTAAAAGCAATAACATGACACCCTAACAAATCCAGAATAGCACAATTCAAGTATGATAAATTTGCAAAAAATTCTCCAAATTGAACTACCTTATACACATAGCAAGCAAAAATAATTTTCACACATCAACTGGTACGATGACTTTCATTAGCCAATCCAGTCTAAACTTGTCCGACATCTGGCTACTAATAAATTATAATTTCGATAATTATCGAAGGTACAAGTGGCTACATTTCGAGCGACGCCTACAATTTAATAATCCTTGTCTTCCACCAATTAATTGTTTCACCACAAGATGACAGCACATTGAGTGTTATTTCATACATTTGTTACATCCTCTGCTTTATTCTATTCAATTCCATTGTGAACACACACCGTTTTACTTCTATTATATTTTCTTATTCTACTCCATACATACTTTATTTTTTATTTTACCTTTTATTTAATTTTCATGTACGATATTACTGTCGTGATTCCCCATAAGTTTTTTTCCCCCTTTTATTTACAATAATCTTGCCTTCTCTAGTCAATCGTTTGTCAGTCACAGAAATTTAATAATTTGTAACGACTTCAGACAGCATAATCTTTCTTTTTCTTTAATCTTAAGGCGAACTTTGCAAGTTAGTGTATACTTTATCTACAACGGAAAACATCCAAGCTATACCTCTCCTGGTACCATTGTCGAGATGGTGGTGATATTTTAGTTACCGTTTCTAATGTGTCTGCAGTCTCTCTCATATGAAATACATAATCCCCTTTTACAGTACCAATTAGCACCATAGTTGCTTTACAAACTTCAATGCCTGCACGTCCATTACTATACGCTCGCATGTGTTCGATGCTACATGAACATATTTTATCTCGTATGAGTTCGGTGCTACATTTTTAATTAATCCTGAACATATTTTATTGTCGCACGAGTTCGGTGCTACATTTTTAACTGATGCTGAACATATTTTATAGTCGCACAAGTTCGGTGCTACATATTTTTAACTGATGCTGAACATATTTTATACTGGCACGAGTTCGATGCTACATTTTTAATTGATGCTGAACATATTTTTAATCTCACGAGTTCGGTGCTACATTTTTAACTGATGCTGGACATATTTTATACTGGCACGAGTTCGGTGCTACATTTTTAACTGATGCTGAACATTTTTATACTCGTACGAGTTCGGTGATACATTTTTAACTGATGTTGAACATATTTTATATAATCTTGAAGGAATAATGCTATTTTGGACAGAAATTCTGCATCACGCAGATACAATTTTTCGTTTATCTCTTCTTTTCGTCAACCAGTTTTCATAGTTGTTATCAACATCAACCCTGCCATTACTTCATAAAATTTAGTTGATTGTAAATATGCATGTTCTTTTTTATCGAGCCATATTGTATTTTTATATTTCATTATTGTTAAAAAATGGACATCGTGATCGGCAAAACTGGAGATCTGTTCTATGACTTCGTGATTTTGTTTTGGAAGAGAATATATTGATTTCGTCTAATGTTGTTAGAGGCAATTTGGGGTCCGTCTTATATTTTATTGTATCTCACATGTCAGCAAACAGAAGAGTATCAAAGAACTTTCTCCCTACATCATTTCCATTTTCTTTTCCTTTACTAGGTCCACATGGCCTATAGTTTTATGTATAGATTAAAAACGATATTAACAAATGTCAAAAATGTTTCTTAGTTCGACGCATTTTGATGAATATTAAGATACAAATACCCAAGAACGCTGCTATGCAAAAGAAAACCGCCAATGCACTCGCGCAGGAGCAACTTTTGATCAGCCGGAAATAAAACGCTGCGGTTTCATGGCTCACGATTCCCCGTCATCACGACTCGAACACGGGCTGTATGTCGTGTTGCGGCGCTGCAGGAGGTAGTGGACACATTACGGGAGGCGGATTACAATTTGAGGTCGAAGGGAAAATTGCTAGGTAAATAGGATACAGTTTTCATGGACGAGGAGGGGATAGTGATGTACAGGGTGTTCTTTAGAAAGAGCTACTCCATTCTAGCAGGCAAAAAAGATGTCAATGATTGGTATTTAGCGGCGATCTTCATACTCCTATTCCCTACGTAAAATAATCTTTCGATTCTTCGCTAGAGTTTCTTTATACATTTCTTGCTCTTAGTTTCTTTCTTTATTATTTTCCTTCTTGAAGCTAATCTTTCTTTACGTTATTTTCTACGTTTATCTTCTATATTCCCGGTCTTTTCTTTTCCAAGACCTTTCAAGAATATCAACAGCATCCTCCAGCAGCACCATCATCACAAGGCGTTTATTATGTATATCGTAACATAACACCAAACTCCCATGACGTAGGAACGGCACAACGTTGATCTCCACCTAAAGCAACACAAGAATTTCTGTTTTGATAATACGAAAGACATCAGTTAAATGGAAAAGTTGTACCTCTGCTACTGCTTATAATATCGTCATGTAACTAGGGTAAAGTTGCCTATTTCCGTGATACCCCTAATCCCGTGATACTTTTAAATTGAATGTCAGTCAAACCTTTGCCGTTCGACCATAGCGCCAAACATCTTTCTCGAAAGAGTGAATCTTTCGCTTACTTTTGAGACATCGGTGAACTTTCTAGCAAGATACCCAACCCCGTAACATGCAGTGAAAAAAACATATCACGGAATTAGGAGTATCACGGAATTAGGCAACACTACTGGTTGAATCAGATCTCCCCAGAGAGTGAAAGTTCAGAATCATTTAGTGACTGAAGAGACTTATGTTGAGTACATTGCAAAGGATGGCAATGTCAAAAATGAACTACAGACACTGCTATCAGATTTCCGCAATAATCCAGTAAATTACATCGGGGTGCCAGCTCCATGATCAAAGGAAGAAAAGTCATTAATCATAAACTGACTCCGGAAAAAATCTCATTTATCAGGCACATCATACTGTGAACACTCCCCCAGAGTAGTACTGGAGGAGAGATCTTAGTGGATTACTATATTGCATCCACCCTTACAAATCGATCCGATATCAGTTCCAACGAAATGAAGAAACACACTTTCTTTGCCAACAAAAGAGTTTGAAACACACATAACTTCCACCAAACAAATGGAAAACTGAACAAAATATTTAACTGGCAGAAGTAAAAGACAGCAAGATGAAGTTATGTAGGCCTATTTGTTACCATATTCTCTCAACTGACTCATTCGAAAATAATAATAATAATAATAATAAAGTATACAAACATTCGAATACCATCGATCACATAAAAATCGGTCATTCTCAATATCAAAGTCTACAACTTTGCAAGTTTTTATCAACAGTAATCTCACTAGAGGTTTTTATTTATCTAGAGAAATTCAAAACTCGAGTGGGATTTAATTGGCTATTACACGATTAGAATAAAGTATATAAAAATTAGAAGAAATAAAATACTCTAATACTATAAAACATTGACTTACTGAAATTCTATTTCACTAATGTTAGCATCACTAAAACATTTGAACGGAGCCGCCAATTTCAGTTGACTGTCTATGCGGTAAACAAATGACGATCGCAAGGTATGTTTTATAGCATCCTAAAGAATTTGCAGTTTAAAATGTTGGTAAACAAAGAAACAAATGGTAGGGAGATGATAAAAACGGAAGAATTTATACAAATATTAGAAGAAATAAATCACTCTAATACAATAAAATAGATATTAATTGACTTATTAAATTCTATTTCACTAATGTTAGCTTCACCAAACGTTCGTCATTTTCAGTCGATTATTTATGCGGGAAACAAATGACGATTGCAAAGCACGTTTAATAGTACCGTAAAGAATTTGCAGTTTGAAATGTTGAAAAACAAAGAAATAAATGTTAGGGAAGTGATAAAATTGTAGCGATAAGCAGCCATGATTGGTTGAAAGACGTCCTTTCGTAACGTTTGATTGGTCAAAAGAAGTATGACGTAGTAAAAGTGTAATAGTCAATCTAATAACATGAGAGACCTCATAATCTTCAAGCAGAACCGATCTTGGGCTATCATAATCTAAATACTAAGGTTAATTAATAATTAGTGTATGATATGCAAATGTTATCATACGAGTAGCGGTAAAACAAGAACTGAAGGGTTCATAACCATAGTGGGCCAAGCGCCATTTATTAAAAACGGAGAAAGCAAGGGTTAAAGTTAAGTGAATACCATAATTTAATGAAGATTGTAATACGAGTATCGTTTAGTTTTAACGTGCATACTTTATATGACTTGCTATATGTTTCATTGACTTATGGTATTTACTTAATTTAACCCTTTTTTCTTCGTTTTAATAATATGGCGCTTGGCCCACTATGGCGCTGAACTCTTCAAATTATATTGATCAATGAATAACTTATATAGAAAAACACAAAAATTGAACAAATATCTTACATGCTGAATCTTCGTCGAGTGTGCACCGCTATTAAGTGGTCATAAAAACATTTTTGCCAGTGAGTACTGCATCAAGTGTCCACACCATTAAATTAGTTGTGAATACTTGTTCATCACAAACTTCAGTCCAAAACGGACAATTTTTTTTAACAGATATTACATTCTTTGTTTTAGTTTTATTTTATCTCAGCGTCGTGCTGACTGCATCAGACAACTCTGCTAGTTCGTGCGTCTGTCTACTATGTCAGGCTTGTAAATGGAAATAGATCTCGTGTATTCAAGAACTGTAATAAAAAGATGAATGTGTTAGTATAGTTTCCAGCGTCCGCTTCAGGTTTATTCTGACGTATGGAAGAGCGAGCTTCGGGCTAAATTTAATAATCGAATTTGCAAGGTTAGATTTTCATGGACGAGAGATAGTCGTCGAGGTGTAAATGATTTAATTTGGACAAGTATCGAGTCCGTTAAATTTATCTCGTGTCCTGTTGGCCCAGCTTCCCGGAGCGCTTTTACTGAAGTGTAAGTTTAATTATTCAAGTGTTCACTTTTGATGTCTCTCCCACATTCTCGTTATAAAAAGTGTAAAGAGAAAATATTGTGATGTAGCAAAAATTAGATTACGAGATTTCCACGTTTTCGTCTCTGGTGCACATAAAGTGTTTCTAACACGTTTTCTGTTTGTCGGTCTGTATTTGTACAGTTATTTGACGAATTTTGTTCATATTCAGCATTTAAGAGGTAGTTCATACAGGAATGAGCATGAAACATAATCATTTCTACTAAAAAAAAATACTTATTTGAAAAACAACAGGAAATGGCGAATAATTCAAAATCTACTCCAAATATATAGGCTATTTTTTAGTCGGTTATATAACGATGCAGCACCAACTACTATTTAGCGTCCGTAGAAATAGTAATGAGATGGTATTTGCAAATATGAGATTGAGGATTCGCCAGATTATCTAACATTCACCTTATAGTTGGAGAAAATCTCGGAAAATACCAACCAGTTAGGCTAAGTGGGAATCAAACTCACGTCCGAGCACAGATCCGGATCAGCACGAAAACGCGCAACCGCCTAAGCTACGCCGGTGGCTTTTCAAACATGTTATTTCTGGATTCAATTGCAATGGTAATGATTTTATTAAATCAGTTCAGATTATTGAGATTATATAATCGTTTCAAGTTTAGCCTATAATACAAGTTTTAATCACTTATGTATATCAGAAGCATTCTAGTATGACAGATAGGAACGTCACCAATGAAAGGTCTTCAAAATGAAATGTGAAACAATTCACGGCTTCCTAATGACACGTTATATCTTATCCAGCTGCAAAGCTAGCGGATCAGAGTTCGGCTTTTTTGTAGAGAAATGAAGATATATTATTTCTCTTTTACAGAAACTGGGTGTGTGTCCTTTGTGTTTGTATTACGTTGTTTGAAGTTGAAACTTTGCGATATGCTAACTACACAGACAGGAAATCCCACTATTCATGAATACCCAGTGTTGTTGAAAAATCCTCACAGGACTGAGAATGGAGATGTTAAATAATCCAATCCTGTAATTATATAAAGAAAAAACATACCACAATGTTAGTAAATCAATATGACAGGACATGAACACAACATCATTAAAATATATTTTGGTACTTTGACGATACAAGAATGAAAGACAAACCAAGTTTTAGAGAAATGTAAGAGCAACAGATTATACAATGATTTTTAAAACTGTATATACATTATACAGGATATGAAAACCCGGGTTCAAATCCCGGCGCCGGAGAGAATTTTTCTCCGTTCCATCTCTCTTTCATCATTATACAGGATGTTTCCGGGCTAGTGTTACGAACTTTTAGGGATGATGGGGAAGGGCACATGTATCAATTTGAGATCAGGAACCCTGGTCCGGAAATGACTGAGTCGAAAGTTACAAGCAAAAATAGTTGTGTGGAAATGAAATAATTTTATTCCTCTGTACACCTTATTTATCTGTACATCTTACACATACTGTATTCATCTGACGTTGTTTACGTTGTCTACCTATAGTATTCCATTCAGTGCGCTGTCTGAGGTGTGGGGACAAGAAACTACACTAAAGCAATGCAAACGGCGTAATGTGTAACGGACATGGTCGGTCCTGATATGCACGTCTGTAGACAGCAGTGTATGTGTACAAGTTGCAGTGTCCAGTCGATCAGTCCTAGTGAAATGGAGGAGTACACGAGAGTGGAATATGCAGACATGATTTTCGAATACGGATGAGCCAATGGAACTGTAGACAAACTCACAGATTGTACCCCAAGTACCCACGTAGGAGACATCCGACCCATACCATCTTTCCACAACTATTCCAAAGGTTAAGGGAAGGAGGGCACGTGGTGCCAAATTACAATTCCATTTCCACACAACTATTTTTGCTTATTACTTTCTACTCACGTCATTTCCGGACCAGGGTTCCTGATCTCAAATTGATATATGTGCCCTTCGCCATCATCCCTGAAAGTTTGTAACACTAGACACCCTATATATCCATTAAGAAAATTGCATAAATTCAGACATAATGAGTAATATTTATGTTATATCATCGGAAAATTCGACCCCCCTGCAGTAACCCAATAATCTTTTGCAATTACTTGTCTGTGTAACAAATAGGTACATCTAAGAAGTCTCTTCACTATACCACACAGACTAATCAGTTTTAGAGCACGAGGGAGAGAAATAAAACAAATAATTCGGAAATTAATGGAAGAAATTTCCATTCAGAAGAAGATACCACGACATCATTAATAATGTCAGATCGGAAGAATAATGAATGAAAAAGTACGTATAATTTAAATGTCATTTTAGGTATAACATTTACAGTAAGAATTCATAATCAAAAGACGAAAATATCTTCGGTCTCCCATTTCCGCCTCCGCAGCATTGGACCACACAGAAAAAAGGACAAATACGTGACAAGTCAAGCGGTGTGCATCACGTGTAGACCAAAAGAGCTATAATTAAGAACAAATGAATAGCGGCGCTGATGTGAAAACTGGCAAGATAGGAGCTGCCACCATCAATATCACCATCCGGTTCGCAACGAGTTTCTGTCGTACCGAAAAAAGAAGGAACCAGTATGGTGCTGCCCGATGAACCATAACAGTATACTGTGCGGTACAGCACTCGGCAGAAAGAAAGCAACAATGCTAAAATAAGAAAAGATGAAGCACAGAAATCCTAGTATTCTGTATCAGATCATATGAATGTGTGAAATGTCGCGAGGAAAGAAGACACTGAAGTTAAATATGAGATGCTCAACTCTGCTAAGTCGAAATATTGAGAGATGCAATTTAGGTGGCATCACTAATTACGATTGTCAACTTACCTACGTGTATATATGTATATATATATAGGGAAGCTTCATACACAGTGGCGGCTGGTTACTGTATGACTTGCAGTTATAATAATAATAATAATAATAATAATAATAATAATAATAATAATAACAACAATAATAATAATATTTTGCAGTAGAAAATAAACAGGATGAATGTAGTGAAGTACTCCGTCTTTCTGCCTTAGAAACATTACAAATCCGCTACCCACAAGACAAATGGGTCCATGTGTACACTGACGGCTTCCAAATAGAAAAACACGGGGCGAAATTCATTGCCAACTGTTCTCTACGTATCTCACTCTAGGCAACAAACATACACCTTTTGATGTAGAAGTAAGAGCCATGTGTACTGCTGTGAAACAACTGTTGTGCAGGTCCTTCCCATTTCCAAACATTGTCCTCCTCTGTGACTCCAAAGCAGCGATATCTGCAATTGGAAACTACTTATTACAACCAGCTAATGATGACATTCAACAATGCAGAGAAGACATCAAGAAACTAAATCGAAATGTACATCTGCAATGGATACCTTCTCACTGCGGTATTGCCGGGAATGAAGCAGCAGACTTTCTGGCAAAGAAAGGAACATCACATCCTAACATGCTGCCATTCCATAGAGCATCTACAAATATAATAAGTCGAGTGAGACAATGTTTTCATAAGAGTTTGGAGGAACAAATTAAGGATAAACACTGGAAGGACGCACTAAACTTCCCTCTCCCCGAATGGCCCAGAAGAGAAGCCGTTGCGACGTTCCACACCGCAGTAGGTCATGACTGTCTGGCTAATCATTTCTACCGCCTGGGTGTACTATCAAGCCCCCATTGCATGCTCTGTGGTTGTTCAGACAACATGGACTGAAGTAACATTAAGACTTGTCCAGGGCTTTCATCTGTCAGCTTTGTGGATAGATAATGGGAGGCCAGAGAAAGAATTCAACAGTGCTGACATCCCTCCTTCGTAGTTTCACTTTGCACATTGTTTGCTTTATTTTGTTTTCTATCTTTCATTTTGGTTTTAATCGCCACTGTACGGCCAATGACTCCAGTCAAATGTCACTGTATTAAATAATAATAATAATAATAATAATAATAATAATAATAATAATAATAATTGTTCTGACTTATCTCAGAAACTCCCGTAAACGTTCACGATTTGCTAAGTTCCTTCTTTTAGTAGTTACCTAACTTAGTATTAAAATTAACCCGAGAAAGATTTCCTATTTTCTGAGTCCTCAGATTCATTGGGTGCTTCTTACTGCCAACTTAAGTGGATCGAAAAGCGAATGCAATTTATAATTACAGTCAACACATCTGTTTTTACGTGTTGACTATGTTTCGCAACTGATTGCTGATAGTACGAACTTAATTGAACTTGTGTGTTTACTTTCTCTAACATAAGTGCTACCCAACATAATCAAGAATCTGGATAACCCGCAGAATTCAGAAGTTGTACGTACATGTGCCGCTGGAACTGTTTTATACAAGTGTAAGGTGATTGATTACTAAAGGTGACACTGGAAATCAAGAATTAATATTCGTATTTTTGCGAGCAATTCTCGGATATTTTTAGCAACACCTAGCAAAATTTACGTGACGACATCAATTAAAATTTCACTCACTTCTGATTCCGCCTGCGAAACCATCAAATATCTCTTACATGTCTCGGCTCCTATCATAAATGAACGGCTTAAGTCAGACATCATATACAGTACTTACTTAAAATAGAGTATAGCATTTAGCCCTTTAATATAAAATTCAAAATCAATTTCATAAATACTTTACATAATTACATACAATTTCATAAATACTTCACATAATTACATACAATTTCATAAATACTTCACATAATTAAGTCTAATTATATACATCTGGTTCAACTACCAATTCTATTTTTATATGTGAATTGTAATTTCGTCTTTATTGATGTTCAGCATTCCGTTATATTATTCTTTTGTTGCTTTAAGGGGTTAGGTACAGCTTACAGCAGTAGAATGTTTGAAAATATTCAACATTTTTTCCTGCATTACTGTATCTTGTACAATAATGGAAATTTGTATGTACAAAACACTGCCCTTCTGCTATATGAAAAAAATATATATTTTTACGATTTAAAAAAATATATATATATTTTTTTTAAATTAAAAAAGGTGGCAGTTCACTGTGCAGTGATAAAGCGTTTCCCTTATAACTCAAAAACTCGTTAACTTTTTCATGTTCTCTCTCTTTTATTTTATTGCTGAAACTCATGTTTACAATATCGTGCTCTTTCAACTATATTCCTTAATAAACAATATTTGTTTTATTTTGTGTTAGGAGGAAATACTGATATTTGACCTTTTTTATATGAATTTATTTTTATCAGACAATCTATCAAAGATAGAGAAGTGATCTTGCATCATATTGTAGACATGACATTCATAAATACACACAATAATTTCATCACAGAATGTTGGATAGTTTTTTTTTTAATTATGTGGGAAACGCTTCATCACTGCACAGTGAACTGATTTTGAAAAATAAATAAATAAATATATTTTTTTTAATCGTAAAAATATTTTTTTCATGAAGCAGAAGGACAGTGTTTTACACATACTAATTTTCATTATTGTACAGGGACATCATTTTATTTTTACTAACATTTTTAATATTAACCTGTCTATACCTTTAGAGAACCGGAAACACCGCTTGCTCCCCCCTCCAAGACTGGAGTTCGATGATACTGGCGTAAAACACAAATCACTCTACTAGGTATAGGAAGGAAGAAAAGTAGTTCATCCATTTACGTAAACTAGGAAATATCGCGATTTTGAGTTTGATAATTTTCATTTGGTTTTTCTTTAATCAAAGTACAGTACTGTATTAAGAATAAGTGTTTTTACTCACGAAGTGAGTTATCCATGCGAACGTATTCATTATGCAGTGTATATTATACTGTCTACAGCACATTAGCGTACAATATAGAGAAAGAAGTTAAATTGAAAAATAATCATAATATGAATATTTAAACACAATTTTGAAAATGGTGGCCGTTCATTTCGATACAGGCTTCAGTTCTTTTGTGCATATTATCGCACTATAGACTGTTGCATCTAATTCCAATTGCCAGTTTCGTCCTTCGTACTAGTAACTCATGTTGAAATAATTCTGTACCTACTCTACGTACTGTAAATTCAATCTTCACTTCTGCCCGACCCGAAAATATAAAATTACTCAGACATGCTATCTACTGTCCGTCCAAGTGGTTATGCCGCAGGATTGTAGAAAGGGAGGAAATCACGTGACAGTTAATTACTTAACGAGGCCCTTTTATTTAAGTTAAATTAAACAGCTGTGTAATATTACGTAAACTTCCAATTCCTAAGAGAAATTAATGTTTTCAGAAAAGAGCTAAGACAGCCCAGCTATTACAGAGGGGCGAGCAGAAGCAGGTGGGGGAAATCGGGATGCGACGTAGGCAAACGGACAGTACCTGTGCGAAAATATGATTCAATATTGAAAGCTCTTTCGTCACTGGAAAACGCGAACATATTTCTGGAACGTACTATACTCAGTAACTCAGTACTGCTTACTATCTGCGGTCTTGGTTCTGTGTGGAGTTGGAACTTCCTTAGTAGAAGGGGTGGGAGTGAAGTATATTCAAAAACTCAGGTACAATAAAAATTGAAGTAAAAATAAAATGATGTCCCTATACAAGATATAGTAATGGAGGAAAAGAATGTTGAATATTTCCAAAATTTTAATAAATACTTTATACAGGGACATCATTTTATTTTTACTTCAATTTTTATTGTACCTGAGTTCTTGAATGTACTTCACTCCCACCCCTTCTACGAATGAAGTTCAACCGTCTTCCACACAGATCCAAGTCATAGTAGCCTTACCGTCACAGTACGTTCCAAAAATATGTTCGCGTTTTCCAATCACGAAAGAGCTTTCAATATTGCATCATTTTCGAAAAGGTACTGTCGTAGATTTGCCTACGTCGCATTCCGGTTTTCCCCACCAGCTTCTATTCGCCTCTCGGTAAAGGCTAGTGGCTGGGCTGTCTTAGCTCTTTTCTGAGAACATTAATTTCTGTTAGGAATTGGACATATACGTGATATTATACCCATACAACTGTTTAAAATAACTTAAATAACAGGCCTCGTTAAGTAATTAACTGTCACGTGATTTCCCTCCTTTCTACGATCCTGCGACATAATCACTTGGACGGACAGTAGATAGAATGTCGATCGAGCAGAAGTGAAGATTGAATTTACAGTACGTAAGGTACTCTTTTATAGAGTAGGTACAGAATTATTTCAACATGAGTTAGGCCTACTAGTACGAAGGACGAAACTGGTAATTGGAATTACATTAATCGAAATGAACCGCCACCATTTTGAAAAATGTGTTTAAATATCCATATTATGATTATTTTTCAATTTAACTTCATTCTCTATAGTGCACGCTAATGTGCTATAGACACTCTAATATACACTGCATAATGAATACGTCCGTATGGACAGCTCAGTTCGTGAGTAAAAACACTTATTGTTAATACTGTGCTATATTCTGATTAAACAAAAACCTAATGAAAATGATCAAACTCAAAAGCTTGATATTTCATAGTTTACGTAAATGGATGAACTACTTTTCTTCCCTCCTATACCTAGTAAAGTGATTTGTTTGTATATTACGCCATCGAACTCCAGTCATGGAAGGGGTTAGCAACCGTTGATTCAAAGGTATAGGCAGTTTAATATCAGAAATGTTAGTAAAAATAAAATGATGTCCCTGTATAATTACATACAATTTCATAAATACTTCACATTACAAGTCTAATTATGCTTGTACATGCGGTTCAACTACCAATTCTATTTTTTATACGTGAATTGTAATTTCGTCTTTATTGGTGAGTATATGTTCAAATATATATATTGCTCTAAGCAACAAGTGAAGGAATCTGTTTCACGTCTGCCTCATATGGTGCTATATTGAATGTATCCGCATCAGGTCCAAAACGGATTACAGACACTGCTCTGGGCTTTCCTGCAGTTGGAAACTACAGCAACAGCCATTGTTACAGTACAGCTTGTTGCCGCCAATATGTATACAGCCCAATTGCCCGCACTGCGACGCGGGTCCCGGCCGAACAGGGCTTGGTACCGACCGCCACATCGTATAGTTTTACGTTCGTATGCTCGGCGATAAAATTGCAGAGTTATCTTGTCAGGTGTAAAAATAGAAGAAACGATGGAGGCCGTGGGCACTTGATAGCGTTGTTCCTTTATTTGCGACCTACTTCACGCTTCATTTTCCTCCTCTCCCTTCCACATCTAAACATCGCAACTTTATTAGGACACGACCATAAAATAAAATTGACGTGTATTGTCTTCCTGGACGACATACAAATCATCATCATCATCATCATCATCATCATCATCATCGTCGTCGTCGTCGTCCACACCTGTGGAGTAACGGTTAGCGCGTCTGGCCGCGAAACCAGGTGGCCCGGGTACGAATCTTGGTCGGGTAAAGTTATTTGGTTGAGGTTTTTTCCGGGGTTTTCCCTCAACCCAATATGAGCAAATGCTGGGTAACTATCGGTACTGGACCCCGGACTCATTTCACCTGCATTATCACCTTCATCTCATTCAGACGCTAAGTAACCTAAGATGTTGATACAGCGTCGTAAAATAACCTAACCTACTCACCATCTTCATCATCATAATCCTCCTGACAGATGAATACCTAGCCTATCGTACTAAAATAAATGTTACTTCCTAAAAAAGGGTTTTCTTATCATCAATTCAGGGGTGCCTCAGTGTTCATTTTTGTTTTATAAATTTAATTTGTACTCACTAGCTAGCTAGTTAAATAAATAAATAAATAAAATAAATAAATTCTGCTTCCACTTGCTTTGTAATTCAAGATTGCACTTCTAAAGAACTGCCGTCAATAAGCACCACTCAACGACAGGATAGGGTCTTATAATATACCGAACAATGTTCCTAATACTAAAGAATATGGATTACTTGAGCATGGAATGTGCATTAGAAGTAGCTACGGTTAGTGTTTTTATATGGTTTGTGAGTCATGACAACAGATGTGCGACATAAAATACAAAGTAGGAACAAAGAGTTTTGCTAGTATTCACGCGCTCGGAATTATTCCTGATACCTCAATTATAAACGTCCTCGATGTGAAGAATATGAAGTAAAAAGAGATTTTTATCAGTCACGGGACAACACAACATTGCTCTTGTCAATTGAAGGGTTCAGACCCATAGTCGGCCAAGCGCCATTTATTAAAAATGGAGAAAGCAAGGATTAAAGTTAAGTGAATATTATAGTTTAATGAAGATTGACATATCATTTAGTTTGAATGTGTATAGGCCTACTTTATATTACTTGCTATATGTTTCCATTGAATTATGGTGACTATTACACTCTTACTACGTCATACTACTTTTGACCAATAAAACAGTACGAAAGGACGTATTTCAATCAATCATGGCTGCTTATCGCACAATTTTATCGCGTCCCTAGCAATTGTTTAATTTTATCGCGTCCCTGGCATTTGTTTAATTTTATCGCGTCCCTAGCATTTGTTTCTTTGTTTGCCAACATTTGAAACTGCGCTGGTCTGGACGTCAAAAATATATATAATTACAAACCACTCCAGTCGATGCACAGCAGTTTCAAATATGACTCGCATTGGCATTCAAGAACAAGAATTAATAAAAATCACTGATCATACCTATGCATCTTCTGAAATCCGATTTACAAATAAATGAAGAGCACCATTCGGAAATCCTGAATAAGTTGAATACACCATGTAGGCCTAAATCAACGAGTTCCACTTCTATTACGCACACGTCCAATATAACATCAATTGAACCACCAACCACATTCAAATTTTAAAATTGTACATTCAATAATTATTCCTTTTAAAATTATTCATTCGGAAATCCTGAATAAGTTGAATACACCATGTAGGCCTGAATCAACGAGTTCCACTTATATTATGCACGTCTAATATAACATCAATTGAACCACCAACCACGTTCAAATTTGAAAATTGTACATTCAATAATTATTCCTTTTAAAATTATTCATGTTTATTTTTTATGTCATCGTCGTTAAATAAAACTTTTCTAGCACTTGTGTATATTAGTTAGGTTATGTTATAGCTTCTGCTATATGATATTATGGATAGTCACGTATCAGAGATTGTTTAATATTAAGATTTATTGAAAATCATCTATCAAGTGACGTTGATTACTGGGATTCGGATAATTGAAGTGGAATGCAACTGTCTTAATAAAAATGAAACTGAATCAACAAAGCCTTCTTGACTAGTAACAGGCCACAGAGTTCAATGATGATTCCATAGTTGGCACAACTGATACCGGTAACAAGAAAACATCATCATAAAACACTACTGCCATCTAGCGTAATGTTGAGATGGTACAATAACACATTTGAAGACAGTTGTATTTTCGTATTTTATTGTACACTTTGTTACTTCTAATCTTTATATAGCCTACTTTCTTCTAATCGTGTAATAGTCAATTAAATCCCACTCGAGTTTTGATTTTCTCTAGATAAATCAAAACCTCTAGTGAGATTACTGTTGACTATTACACTCTTACTACGTCATACTACTTTTGACCAATAAAACGGTACGAAAGGACGTATTTCAACCAATCATGGCTGCTTATCGCATAATTTTATCGCGTCCCTAGCATTTGTTTCTTTGTTTGCCAACATTTGAAACTGCGCTGGTCTGGACGTCAAAAAAAAAAAAAAAAAAAAAAAAATATATATATATATATATATATATATATATATATATATATATATATAATTACAAACCACTCCAGTCGATGCACAGCAGTTTCAAATATGACTCGCATTGGCATTCAAGAACAAGAATTAATCAAAATCACTGATCATACCTATGCATCTTCTGAAATCCGATTTACAAATCAATGAAGAGCACCATTCGGAAATCCTGAATAAGTTGAATACACCATGTAGGCCTAAATCAACGAGTTCCACTTCTATTACGCACACGTCCAATATAACATCAATTGAACCACCAACCACATTCAAATTTAGAATTGTACATTCAATAATTATTCCTTTTAAAATTATTCATTCGGAAATCCTGAATAAGTTGAATACACCATGTAGGCCTAAATCAACGAGTTCCACTTCTATTACGCACACGTCCAATATAACATCAATTGAACCACCAACCACATTCAAATTTGAAAATTGTACATTCAATAATTATTCCTTTTAAAATTATTCATGTTTATTTTTTATGTCATCGTCGTTAAATAAAACTTTTCTAACACTTGTGTATATTAGTTAGGTTATGTTATAGCTTCTGCTATATGATATTATGGATAGTCACGTATCAGAGATTGTTTAATATTAAGATTTATTGAAAATCATCTATCAGGCGACGTTGATTACTGGAATTCGGATAATTGAAGTGGAATGCAACTGTTTTAATAAAAATGAAACAATCAACAAAGCCTTCTTGACTAGTAACAGTCCACAGAGTTCAATGATGATTCCATAGTTGGCACAACTGATACCGGTAACAAGAAAACATCATCATAAAACACTAATGCCATCTAGCGTAATGTTGAGATGGTACAATAATACATTTGAAGACAGTTGTATTTTCGTAAGCCAATTAATATTTTATTGTACACTTTGTTACTTCTAATCTTTATATAGCCTACTTTCTTCTAATCGTGTAATAGTCAATTAAATCCCACTCGAGTTTTGATTTTCTCTAGATAAATCAAAACCTCTAGTGAGATTACTGTTGATAACTTCATTTTAACCCTTGTTTTCTACGGTTTTAGTAAATGGCGCTTGGCCCACTATGGTTCTGAACCCTTCAATTGTACTTTTCAATTTCTATCGGATATTAAAGCATTAAGGAACCAGTAAAGTTCAGAATCCGTGTGCGCGCCAATATTTGTAACATTCTGTCGAATCGTAAAAAGTTTTACGGATGGCAGTCTACTAAATATTTACTTGCAGACATCAACTTAAGACTCGAAATATATGACTATTTGTTTTCGCTCAGTTGTCTGAATGTAAGAAATGTAGGTCAAGTATAGAGAGACTTTTCTGCATCATGAAACAAAAGATGATATAAAGATAACGAAAGATTTTGTACCTTTCACTGCCCATGTAACTTATAAACTACTGTTAGGTACATCTTCGTTAACATGGACATCTCACAAGGAAGTGATCCTAAGTGTTGTCGCACGATTCAAATTTCTATGAAGTGCGTTGGCTAGACTGTATCAAAATATACATACAACAAGATTTATAGCTGCTATGGACAATAAGCAGAGGAGGTATGAGCTTCAAAATATGGAAGCGATGTATAATGACAAAGGAATCTGCCTGCAGTTTGATGAGGTCATTAATTTAATTACTTATAAAAACACATAAATGATTACAGTAATGTTTATGGAGTTTTAAGCATATTCTAAAATTTCTGCAAGACTGTCTTATTTTTATCAGTCTTTTTTGTGCTGTTACAGAAGTGAATTTTAACACGAGATGACTTGTTAATGGCCAAACCAGGAGGACACAACTGGAGAAGATCCTATTCTCTTGGCTGCTTTGTGCAGATTTTATAATAATCAGCCAAGTACACTTCAGGCAATTTTGTGCTCTTCTTACATACTGGCGATGATGGAGCATACTACTATCTTGATTATTAACTTTGTAGCGGTCGTCGTCGCCCTCGGCTGCCAGCTCCGAAATATGGAGAGAGTATCTCGAGGATGGCACGTCGATGTCGATAATTAACTACGTACACTGATTGATTTGGGCGCCAGCCTCCTCGAGATTACTCCGGTAGAGGATGAGGTTCCCAGGTCAGCTGCAAAAACGGTCGGGACATGGGGTTTGGGAGACGTGCTCGTAGGTTGAAATGATGTAGGCGCACACCAGAAGTTGTAGGTAAGAACTATGAAAACGTTTATTATTATTATTAAGTGTTCGTTTCAGATTAGCAGAAATGCGCGTCCAAGTGTATAATATCTCGCTCTCACTTCCCGCAAGTTGGTATACTAATTTCTGAGTTCACGTAATTATATATTTTGTACTATAAACACCAGTAATATAACGGACAGTTGATAACGTGATGAGAGGAAAGAATTCAGACTTATAATAATAATGCAACACACGACTTCTTACTACACCCATTAAAAAATTCTAAGTCCGTAAATTGTTATACTTCCGAGTTAGGTTTGCCGAGAATATGTGGAGTGTGACCTCTCCGAACACTGTCTATCTGCCTTCTGTCTATCTGCCAAATCTATCCTCTACTTTCAACCACCAAACATAGAATTTCGCCCTCCTATCTATATATCACGTGTCTCTATTAAGAATCCTGATTGGCCATGATTACACTTACGTCACTTAAGACGCGTTCTTCAAAAATTGTTCGTTAACTAGAACATCTCCTACTTCCGGCGTCCTGACCATTCTCTGACATATACCAGATCATCTCTATTGGAACCTGGCTTGGCGTCATCTTACTGACCACCCGCAGGCAAAGTCCATACACTCCCTCATCAGTCAACTCCACGCCTGGACACATGTTTCCTGTCAGCCTGGCTTCCTTTCGGTCTTCCTGTCCACCTGTTACTTCCGTCTCAGATTTTGAAACTAACTTACACGTCCGCGCATCCTATCCATATAAGAATATTAATACGAAATACTAATCTAATGAAAATCTCCTCATCCTATACGAGGAACCGTCTCAAATGCCCTCTCATAACAAAGAATATTCCCAAGGGAATATTTGTTGTTATGAGACGCCCCAAAATAATACCTTCGCTACTAGTCTCCGGTGTCCCCTAATTAGTCACACTTGGATACACGTTTTGCTATGCTTATAAACAATGTACAAATTTACACTTACAATTATTACATATTTACAACTATTCACATGTATGAATCTATATACACACCTCACGCCTGCTTACACCTCACACGCCAGTTTAACTGACTTCTACCTGACATATATACAGCATCCAATCGTAACATTCAGGGCACATCCGAATACAATGGCGCTCTCTCACTCACATTCATGATCGGTTCCTTGATACATACTTATACTTATAACATAGAAATAAGAATTATGAACCACAATAAAAAAAATATACGCTAAATAATACATAATACATTTTAAAATACCAATTAACCCTTTATATCATACTTCATATATTATCTGAAGCCTTGAAAACACATTTACATTCATAAAATTGAAATAATAATAACCATTAACCAGAATCAAAATTATACTAAGAGGTACATAATACTTTTAAAATACCAATTGGCCCTATTTATCATATCTCATACATGAGCTGCAACCTTGAATACACATCTCGAATAACGTCCCCTCAATATAGAGGACAACTTTATGTCTCGAACTAAAAATGATGGTCTGGCACTTAATATTGATTCTAAAAAAAAATGGATACATATTCAAATCGAATCATTCAACCTCTACAAATGAATGAACATAAATGAAGTTAATTAAAAAAAATATTCTATCATTATTATTAATCATTATTAATTCTTATTAATATCATCTTTAAATTATTGCCACAGGGAATACTGCTTATCGCATGATCTTATAAGAAAACACACAAAAAAAACAACTAATTCTGAAGGTGGCAAAAAAAAAAAAACAAAAGTAACAAAACTTTTCACAAGGAAACATTTTCAGCACTGAAATCAGTTCTTGGTTCTAGTTGCTTATACCGCTCAAATATTACAGGCACAAAACAAACACATTCTTATTTTTCTTGTAATTAAAATCATATTATTTTCAACTTTACACAAATTCTCGTTTATTAACCTGGTACGTCGCCTGGATGTCTATCATGAATCGGATCGTCATTCTCCGAATGGGATCGTCTGCGGCCTTCCTCATATGTCATTGTGCCATTCTTAAATTGACAATTTACACGTGGAGACACACTTCTCCTCACATTAAATCTACCAGCATGCTTCCACTTAACTTTTTCTCCTCCTCCTGCAGAAAAATGAGGCCTCCAATAGCCCTTCCTATATTCACTCCTTTGATCGTCGCAGTACCGCTTTGTACCATTGTTAGAAAATCGGTCATTATTGTAGGGTTGTAAACCATGACCGCCAGCACTGTGTGGCCGATCCCTGCTCCAACCGTCATTATGGTCATTGCTTTTGTACCCTCTGTGGGGTGGGAAGGCTTCTTCTGCCCTCCGCCCCATGTTTGTGATGGTTTTCGCATTCTCTTTCTCGCTCCCAAACACATCAAACTTTTCGATTACTCTATTTACTTGCTCCTTGAATGCTCCATAACTTTCTAACACCTGGCTCTCTAGCCTGATACTATTCTCGGTTAACCTATACTCCAATTCATTATTATTCTCATCGAGATTATCGTCCAATCCATTAATATCCATATTTATTTTACTTTCCACCTCATTATTATTTCCGGCTACCTTAATATTCAATTCCCCAATATTCTCATTAATATCCTCAGCTAATTTACTCTCCACTTCATTACTATTTCCTGCTTTCTTATTATTCACTCCATTAATATTCTCAGCTAACTTATCTTTCAGTTCAGTACTATTCTCAGCTAGTTTATTACTCAATTCATTGATATTCTTAGCTAACTTATCTTTCTGTTCAGTACTATTTTCAACTAGTTTCTCTTTCAACTCATTAATATTCACAGCTAATTTAATTTCCACTTCATTACAATTCTCAGCTAGTTTATTACTCAATTCATTGATATTCTTAGCTAACTTATCTTTCTGTTCAGTACTATTTTCAACTAGTTTCTCTTTCAACTCATTAATATTCACAGCTAATTCAGTTTCCACTTCATTACTATTCTCGGCTACCATATTATTCAATTCATCAATATTCTCTTCTAATTTATTATCCAATACATTACAATTTTCGTCTAGATTATCTCCCAATTCATCAATATCCACAGCTAATTTACTTCTCACTTCATTACTATTCTCGGCTACCTTATTATTCAATCCATTAGTATTCTCAATTAATTTACTTTCCACTTCATTACTATTCTCGGCTACCTTATTATTCAATTCACTAATATCCACAATTAATTTTCTTTCCACTTCATTACTATTCTCGGCTACCTTATTATTCAATTCACTAATATCCACAATTAATTTACTTCCCACTTCATTACTACTCTCGGCTACCTCATTATTCAATCCATTAGTATTCTCAATTAATTTACTTTCCACTTCATTACTATTCTCGGCTATCTTATTATTCAATTCACTACAATTCCAGACCAGCATAGATTCCAATTTCCTATAATTCTCGGCTACTTCATTTCTCAAATTAACGAACTGGCTCTCTAGCCTGCTACTATGGCTCTCTAGCCTGCTACTATTCTCAGCCATCTCACTCTTCAAATTACCCATCTCACTCTTCAAATTATTACTAGTTTCTATCATTTCGTTCCTCATCTGATTCATCTGCTCCAATATCCGCTCTAACACATTATTCGACATGGCATTGTCCGAACCTCGCGAACTTTCTTTATCTTGGCTAGTACTCGTCCCTGCTGTAGTCTCCATTTTTTTTTTTTTTTTACTTCTAGTCTGGCTCCTTAGCAACATGTAATATATAATATACCTTCAACAATTCCCCTTAAACTCAAAAACAAAATAAACCCTACCAAGATGAATTACACACATGTACATATATATGGATACAACAATTGAAATGAAACCCTTTATGCTTACGTATCGACGTCTTCTAGGTTACGCCTGGTTGATCGTCTCCCCCACCGTCCATCATTGTTCTCAGCTGTTTGGGGTCTGCATGGTGTTGTGGCTGTCGGTCGTTGACACTGCATGATGCTGCAAGCTGCTCTACGAACACTGCGTTGGCTGTCGGCTCTCGCGTCGATCCCCGCTGCGATCATTGTTGCCATCAGCCGCATTAACCCTGCGTCGGCTGTCGGCTCTCGCGTCGATCCCCGCCGTGGTCATTGTTGCCATCTCGAGCCGCATTAACCCTGCGTCGGCTGTCGGCTCTCGCGTCGATCCCCGCCGTGGTCATTGTTGCCATCTCGAGCCCGACGTTGGGACGCCAAATTTTGTAACCGTCGTCGTCGCCCTCGGCTGCCAGCTCCGAAATATGGAGAGAGTATCTCGAGGATGGCACGTCGATGTCGATAATTAACTACGTACACTGATTGATTTGGGCGCCAGCCTCCTCGAGATTACTCCGGTAGAGGATGAGGTTCCCAGGTCAGCTGCAAAAACGGTCGGGACATGGGGTTTGGGAGACGTGCTCGTAGGTTGAAATGATGTAGGCGCACACCAGAAGTTGTAGGTAAGAACTATGAAAACGTTTATTATTATTATTAAGTGTTCGTTTCAGATTAGCAGAAATGCGCGTCCAAGTGTATAATATCTCGCTCTCACTTCCCGCAAGTTGGTATACTAATTTCTGAGTTCACGTAATTATATATTTTGTACTATAAACACCAGTAATATAACGGACAGTTGATAACGTGATGAGAGGAAAGAATTCAGACTTATAATAATAATGCAACACACGACTTCTTACTACACCCATTAAAAAATTCTAAGTCCGTAAATTGTTATACTTCCGAGTTAGGTTTGCCGAGAATATGTGGAGTGTGACCTCTCCGAACACTGTCTATCTGCCTTCTGTCTATCTGCCAAATCTATCCTCTACTTTCAACCACCAAACATAGAATTTCGCCCTCCTATCTATATATCACGTGTCTCTATTAAGAATCCTGATTGGCCATGATTACACTTACGTCACTTAAGACGCGTTCTTCAAAAATTGTTCGTTAACTAGAACATCTCCTACTTCCGGCGTCCTGACCATTCTCTGACATATACCAGATCATCTCTATTGGAACCTGGCTTGGCGTCATCTTACTGACCACCCGCAGGCAAAGTCCATACACTCCCTCATCAGTCAACTCCACGCCTGGACACATGTTTCCTGTCAGCCTGGCTTCCTTTCGGTCTTCCTGTCCACCTGTTACTTCCGTCTCAGATTTTGAAACTAACTTACACGTCCGCGCATCCTATCCATATAAGAATATTAATACGAAATACTAATCTAATGAAAATCTCCTCATCCTATACGAGGAACCGTCTCAACTAACGTAGGACTTCTTTCTGGACATGACTCGTCTTGTAACGCTGGATCATCGCCAAAATCTCTATCAATTTCAACATCCGTGATTTCATCAGTCGTAACTCATAAGTGTATTACTCTCTTCAATAACAAACCTCTTCTTCAATCAAGCGTTCTTTAATGTGTTCAAAAACAAAGGTTTTCCTAGTTGGCGTCTCCTCCATAGTACTAAAAAAATTCACTAGCAACTTAACTATCGCGGCTTGTTTCAGTCTGTATGATGCACACAACAGTTCGCAGACGTGTCTAACTTAGAACTAGCAAGTTTCGTGTCTCGTCGCCTGCACCCCTCCACTTTCCATAGTATCGTTCATAGTAACACAATGTCTTGAAAAAGAAGCAATACATCTAAAAAACACGCGTCCATTCCATACTCTCGAGATCTCGGGACATCTCCATTAGCACTCACAAATTCATACACTGAACTACCGCGGTTCCCAGATGGGAATGGCAGTAGGTAGGTAATTAGAAAGATGAAAGGCCTAGCTCGTTGTACTTCACTAATTCACATTCGAAACATAATAAAAATAAGTGTTTCCGAAAGATTATAAATAGGCCTATCGAACTTTTAACGATTAATTTCTGAACATTTATAACAAGAGGCAACATAAACAGAAGTTGTCCTATACAGGGTGTTAAAAAAGTATCCAATATTTTAGGAGGTACTAGTATACATCAAAACAAGAAAATAATGTCTAATAAACATGGGTCCTACAACATATACTTTATGAGATGTGAACACTTGTTCATAGGAGGTGCTCAATGTGACGTCCATTCATGACGGTGCATTCCTCTGTCCTTCGGCATTAGAAACCACGCACTCTTTGAAATTGACCTGGTTTGTTCTTGATAACCAAAAGTCTAGGGGATTTAGGTTTGGGGAACGAGCAGGCCAAGATTTGAAGCCTCCCCAATCAATCCAGCAGTTCTGAAATGTCAGCGTCAGATGTTCACGCTCATCAAGGAAAAAATGTGCTGGTGCCATCATGCACGAACCACATCTGTAGTCTTTGCTGACAAGGCACATACTCCAGCAAGGTAAGCAATACGTTAATAAGAAAGTCCTGATAACGAGTCCCAGTTAATCTCTGTGATAGCACATATGGCCCTTAATCTATCGCCAAGAACGCCTGTCCAAAAGTTGATTGAGAATCGGTGCTGATGCCTTGTTTCTTCAACTGCAAGTGAATTTTCATCAGCCCACACATGCTGATTACGAAAATTCACAACACCATCTCTGCTGAACCCCGCTCATATCCGCAAACAAACTTCTGTTTTCAGTATTCCTTGCGACATATCAGTATTCTATGCCAGGAATATCCTCTACGGTATGATTATCTGGTAGTCTGCTGTATTGTAGGGCAGAGAAATGCATTGCCATAAATGGGCGCCACATTGAGCACCTCATACGAACAAGTGTTCAGATCTCAGAAAGTATGTGTTGTAGGACCCATGTTTATGACACATTTTTTCTTCTTTTCATGCATAGGCCTACAATTACCTCCTAAAATATTGGATAATTTTTTTAACATCCTGTATTTGTATTTACTTATTTAAGTTTATTTAATCCAAATAATCACTTTTACCTTGCTCTTGTTACCGATATATCTTACTGTTCTGTAATTAACTACATTCTCTACATACTATAACAGAAGTGCTTATTACCGACAGCCTATACCTTACGTGTGCAGATGATTTACAACAAAACCACAAAGGAGAAATATTTACGACTTTTCTAAAGCCGCGTAATCTCTGTATTTCGTTTCAAGATCGGCGATCAATAAACGAGGGGAGTCCAAATCTTTGTTATGTAGCCTAACTTCCACAACTCACAGGGGCATGTTGCTGGAGAGCGTTGATGCGAGAACTACTGTGTCACGGCATGTAAATTGTAACTGTTTTATATGGCAAAAGAATCTAGTGTGGCTACGACAGATAAATTCAGTGCAAATTATCTCCATGTACAAAAGCGATAAGGCCGGTCCTTCATAATTGTTTGCCGATATAAGCAATCCAGTTTTTTACGTAGTGACAAGTCATTGGTTTCGGATCCTGAGAAACACTAGATTTCAAAGTGTTTCATGGAATTTGTTTTGTACGTCATTTGTAAGCATGAAATAACATTTAGAGCACAGTATTCAATATGTTCTCATCAGTATGCTAATAGAGTTAGGGTTACAACATACAACACTAGCATTCATAGTTGTGTACTAAGCATTTAAAAATATTTTAAACTACAGTATATTTAAGAAAGAATGTTTTGTCATTGCGTAAACGAGTTTTGGCCGTATTTGTCAGTTCTTTTTTTTCAGGCGGCAGGTCTTGTTCTATAACTTAGCATTAAAATAACGTTAACCGCCTCTTTTTTATATTTTGGCTCGCAAGTTATAGGCTTGCTCATGATTTGTAACATTTCAATAACTTTTAATGAACGTATCGAACAATTTTATAATCAATAAAGAAGGGTAAGATGCGATTTAAACAGTCATACGATGTTCTATATCCAGCTCATTAGTGATTCGTTCCATGTAGAAAAACCCTAATACTCCTATTACTTCCTTTAAGGTAACTGTTCCTACATCGTATCGCACTCATCGAACGAATCGCACGGATCGGAAAAAGACAAACTTTGCGTTATGTAACAGCGTTCACTACATCGTATAGCACTCATCGGCTCTCGGTAAATCCGTCCACGTTTCTCGAATGTGCAACGTTTCCGATGCGTGCGATCATGGCTTTCTTTAATAAATCAATTTTAATTGCTCAACTGTTACTATTACGTTGTGCCATGTTCAGCGTCGCGCCAAAATGGCAGATGGAAAATTTATTTAGCTTGTAGAAAACTGCGAAGAATTATACATTACAGTAATCAAGTCGTTTCTTACATGCATATTATGTAGTCAACATCTCTTTCGTTTCTTCCTCTTAAATTAAGAAGCATGAAACAATTACAAATTCTTATTCGCTAACACTCATAATTAATAGACCTAACCTCAAAACTCCTCTGTCAATATCGTACGTCATACCTTTTAAATAGCTGATAGGGGTATCCGATGAGACGATGAGGTAGAGCCGTTACAGTGAACGCACTTCACTTAAAATATCAGTTGCGTGCGATTCGTCCAAGGGGTACGATACGATGTAATGAACGCTTACCTTTATTCTGTGCTAATCTCACATATAAAGCCTCAACTATGTATCTCTAATCTGTTCACTTTTACAATTTGTAGTCAATAGATCTCTTTTGTCGATACCGTAAATCGAACCCGAGCCACTTGCACACACTATTGAACATGTGATTCCTACTTCTCTTTGCTTGCATTCTATAGCCTATAGGTTATAGCTACCGGTACTATCAATAAAATTACAAGAAACAGTTTACAAGCGGGATTCTGCTGAAATGTGCTGTAACTGATAATGAGATAAAATGAAAAGAGGCGCCACGGCAAGTGGACATGAAGTCGTTATCTCGGACACACTCCGAGGGTTCGGAGTTCGTCACAGTCAAGTTTTCTACAGACAAGTGGTTACGGTGTCTGCCAACGCTGAGAATTCTCAAGCAAATACGTTATACAGAGTGATCTCTGTACTATACTCCGGTACATTCTATGTGTTTCCAACTTCAATTTATATTTCTCAACGTTGTAGTATGCGCCACTAGTTACATTTATTCGGGATTTATAACAAACTTCAAACATCGTGCTAAAATAACCAAACAGGATTGTGATCTAGTCTTAGTGTTACTTTTGTCAAAGTAAATAATAATAAAAAAAATGTTCGTTCAGATCTCTAATTGTACAGTTACTGTAGACAAGTTAGTTGGGATATCACAAACTGGTAGTGAATGAATTCGATAAATCAGTAAAACTTAAATTTACGTAACTTAATAAAAAGATAAACATCGTCGGACTTCACAGAAACCCGTTACATGTCTCCGCCCCACCATATTGATGGTAATGCAGTGAAATACCCTGAAGGTATGTCAACGCTCCTTGAATAAATTTATTTCAAAGTCGTCAAGACAGCGCCAGGAGGTATTCAGAAATAACTAAAACTATTCGACGTAATCAAGCTGTAGAATCCAGGCTGTACTGTTCAATGAATCCTTTAATACAGCCGAGCCACTGTGTAACCTGCAACGTGCATAGCACCTATGGAGGGAGGCGGGCACCCGAAGGGGAAGTGAAGCAATTGTCTAACTTAATAAAGGATTTTCACTTTCCTTACGTCAAGCACTTAAATATAATTTTATACAGTACAAGGCTACAAACTAATGTTTAGTACGTGTAACGAAGAAAGAAATGAACAATATCACAACCTAAAATTAACTCTCTTCAGAACGTCTCTGCGACAAAGTTTCAAAATCAGAAATGATGTCACTTACTGCCAGTCGTAGTTGATTACGAAGGTATTTTTCTGTCAGTCGTGATCTAAATTTGGTTTTTACTATTTTCACTGTTGAAAATAATTTTTCACAAACGTAAGTTGTAGCGAACGTGGCTTCATCAGAGCAAGCGAAAGACCGAAGCTTCGGATATTTATTTTTGGCAAAGATTTGAAAGTTCAACATTTGTCAAGTCCTTACATCTAGCTTCCACTTGACATCACATAGTAAATCAGTGAGTTCAAATTGAAGAGCTAACCGCATTATTCGTACGTCTGCTGAAAAAGGGTCGACGTACAGAGATGATAATGATGATGAAAATAATAATACTAATAACAACAACAACAACAACAACAATAATAATAATAATAATAATAATAATAATAATAATAATAACAATAATAATACTTAAACTTTTATTGTTTCATGAGTAACATGTAGTATAATGCCGTTTTATGCTATACAACCGTTTTCCTCGTAATACTCGTGAACAAACCATACATTTAATATTCTCATCATATTGACAGCAAAAAAATGCGTCCTCCCAGCCTATGTGAAACTTTCGTTTTTGTAGAGGTACATGGTTTCCAAAGTGACACATGCCACTCGCAGGTCAGAGACAAATACAAAAGGAACGGAGTTTGACTCCAGTGAGTGAGAGGGTGGGGGTGGGGGTTGGGGAAGGTAAGAAGGAAGAGAAATGCACAGCTATCACTGCGAGCCGCAATGTCTCGCGAGTCACGTTCTCGCCACGGCTGCTATAATAAAACGATGGAATTGAAATCAGAATAAAAGTCAGCATGGGTCGAGATATGAACTCGGGACCGTCGGATGAGATGTTGTCACCACAAGACCATTGGAATGCACTACATATCACAAGGGTCCTATAATCGAATCTCTGTTCTCCGCATGCGGTTTGCGGTCCATAGAAGCAACCACTCGTTCCCAAGTCTTCTCGACTAGTCAAGAATGTGTTAAAACCAGAGACGGCTCGTAGCAATGGTAGAAACGGGAATAAACATTTTTACTATAACTAGAAAATGTTCAATACTGTCTCAGATTTGTTTGCGTCTAATCACAATTTAAATACAATCGAACAGTAAAAAGCCACCGGCGTGGTTCAGTCGATTCGGTCTGAAGTTGCGTTCGGGAATGGGTTCGATCCCCACTTCGGCTGATTACCTGGTTGGGTTTTTTCCGAGGTTTTCCCCAACCGTAATGTGAATGCAAGGTAATCTATGGCGAATCCTCGGCCTCATCTCGCCAAATATCATCTCTCTCTCTCACCAATCTCATCGACGCTAAATAACCTGGTAGTTGATACAACCAACTAAAATAAAAATCGAACACTAAATTACAAACTGTTTGCTAGGTAACACGATAGTAAAATTATGTCACACAAACTTTCTTAATTACGAAGTATCATATCAATTAGACAGACGCTTCAGAAAAATTCGGCATCTGCACAGGTCTACATCCTGGTATAAGGAAAGCCAGCTGTGCTACATTCTGGGGAACTGGAAAAATAGTGCTACCATGGATTTTTATGTCTTAATTTTTGTTAACAATTAATATTAGAGGAGAAAAATTCGCTCCGGCATCGGGGATCGAACCCGGGTCCTTGGTTCTACGTACCAAGCGCTCTCATCATTGAGTTACGCCGAAGTCCAATCCACAGCACCGGATCAAACCCCTCTCCTCCAGTGTTTTTCCCTTTATGGCCTGACTCCAAGTTGGGCATGTATGTTGACATTTTATTAAGTCAACTGCCATTATACAAGGAGCGCACTCAAGTTGAGTGACTTGGTGGCCAGGATTCCACAGTAATATGCACAGTAATCTGTACAGAAATATGCACTGTTGCTAGAAGAATTTTTTTTTCTATCCGTGGCGTCGGAGCGAATTTTTCTCCTCTAATATTAATTGTTACCATAAGAGATATATTCTGTAGGACCAAAAAAAATAATAATAATCATTCGTAAATTAATTTTTGTGCTTACAATAAATAAATATATAATAATAATAATAATAATAATAATAATCATAACAATAACAACTTACTTAGTTACTTTTAAGGAACCCGGAGGTTCATTGCCGCCCTCACATAAGCCCGCCATCGGTCCCTATCCTTAGCAAGATTAATCCAGTTCCTACCATCATATCCCACCTCCCTCAAATCCATTTTAATATTATCCTCCCATCTACGTCTCGGCCTCCCCAAAGGTCTTATTTCCTCCGGCCTTCCAACCAACACTCTATATGCATTTCTGGATTCGCCCATACGTGCCACATGCCATGCCCATCTCAAACGTCTGCATTTAATGTTCCTAATTATGACAGGTGAAGAATACAATGCGTGCAGTTCTGCGTTGTGTACCTTTCTCCTGTAACTTCATCCCTCTTAGCCCCAAATATTTTCCTAAGCACCTTATTCTCAAACACCCTTAGCCTATGTTCCTCTCTCAAAGTGAGAGTCCAAATTTCACATCCATACAGAACAACCGGTAATATAAATGCTTTATAAATTGTAACTAATAATAATAATAATAATAATAATAATAATAATAATAATAATAATATGTAGGCCTACGTAAATTTTTACAAAAAGAATATTGTTATATGCTCCAATTAAAACGCATTACTAACGTAGATCTATTTACTACCAAATCAATAGGCCTACAATATCGATAAAATGAACACGATAACAAACAACTTGGAACTACATTAATAGTTCATAAAAGAAAGAACGTTTAAAACTCGTTCGACATTGTTAAACTATTATTAATTAGCAGCGGCAGCAGTAATAGTAGTAGCAGCGGTATTTGCCGTGGATAGGCATAACCAATTTAAATATTGAAAATTGTTAAATGACGCTGCAGAAACTACGAGGTTACTTAACGTCGGTGGAATTGAGACAGCGAGGCGAGATCGAGGATTCGCCATGAGATTACCTGACATTCGCCTTATAGAAGATATTGGTAAAACAGAAGTAGGTACTCAGCCAAGCGGGACTCGAATCCACGCCCGAGCGCATCCTCGTTTCACGAGTCTGGCTCTCTACCCTCGGCTATCCTGGCCGTCCGTAGTATTTTAATAATGATACTAATATTTAGTTACATTACACGTTACAATAGAAACACATTGAAAGATAAGTTTGAATTAACTGAAGATTAAACTTCAGGTTATTTCACGCGTTTGTAGGTGACAGACAGATTCATGCGAACATTATACAACAAGAACTCAAATTTCTCAAGACGTAACTTTCAGGCTCCATCAAAACCGCCTATAAAAATTTTACTTCAGCTTAGGGTTTTCGAATGCGAGCAAACTGACAAAATAGCCGCCACTGAAGTGGTTGAACTCTATACGCTTCAATAAATATTCGCCCCAGGGTATGGATCTACACCCTGCTTCCTATTGCTGTAGCAGTGATAGGCGTAGTAACGCCTTTTTGTCACGTATTATTCATGTGCTGCCAAAAAAATTCTTATCGCGGAATCAGGTAGCTTCATCGGACACATCATCTCGTTAACGGGAGAATTTATGTATCAGAACCGTGCTGCCAGCATCACGGCTCCAGGGGTGGGAATACATCATCCGTTCATTACAGTGCAAGTAACTGTTACTGTATCACAAAAGATCGTGACAAAAGTTGTCTTGTAAAGATGTTACTTCATGTGACAAACATCAGTGTTTTAAGATTATGTATGCACTGGAACTGGGGTACGAACGTATTTCCCACTTTTGATGAGAAATTCATCGCAAACTAATTATGCATTATTTTTTTTTGTACCCGAAAGCTGAATATAATTTTAGGCTGAACATAATTTATAATTTCTAAATAATTATGTCTTAAGCCATGCGCATGACGGAGGTTTGGGATGTACAGTATGGTAGTTCGATTAGATCGAAGTCTGATTTTTTATAAGCCTATGTTAACTTGTAGAATACAATGCAATCATTTGACTTTTGAATAAAATTACGAGTTAAAGGTTAAGTTCGTATCCTGATTTTACAGGTCTTGATACCCTCTACCACAATTTGTGCTTTTTGGACGACATTTTCCGAACACTCTGTATATTGACTAAAATATAGACTGTTATGAATTACACAGAGTGAAAAGTACAATTTACATTACGCAACAGTTTGTGTAATCTTATCAATTTCAAACTGAAGTGCGATTCTCATGTAACGAAATTACTGACTGTGAATATACAGAGTGAATCTAAATTGAAACGACGAACTTCCAAAAGTTGTAGAGGATACCCAACTCAAAGATGTGAAACCTATGGTCAGAAATCAATTATTCACAAAATACAGGGTGTTAATTATTTTTATTTAAAAATTATAATTTCACCTTTTTTTCAACTTTACTTTCAGTACAATTATGTCACCCTGAGTGGCGCAGTTGGTATAGCGTTCTTAAATGCGACAGGCTCAGGTCAATAGATTTAGTGGCATGTAAAAGATCTCCTGCGGGACAAAATTCTGGCACACCGGCGACGCTCATATAACCTCGGCAGTTGCGAGCATCGTTAAATAAACCATAATTTTCAGCACAATTATAATTTAATATTTTAACAAACCATAAGTAGCTAACAAAAATCAAATTAATATTGTAGAATTGTACAAATACAAAAATAAACTTTCGAATTCCCTTATTGTATGCTTCGTTTATAGCACACTGCGCATGTGCAGTAAACAAGAGCCCCAGTATATATATATTACTTGTGAACAGTCGTGCTCGTGCGAAATTGTTGTCTACATACAGGTGGACTCCCATGAAGACTCGCTCCAAAATTTAATTCCGAATCTGTACAGAGAAAAAGCAAAACATTAACACGTGGATGCACCTGCACAATCATCCAACAAAAACAATTACAGCAGACTTTCTTCAAAGTATGATCCTCCTGATTTAGTACAGGTTCTGCTCTTCAGAATCACTGATCGCCTAACCGTCACAGGAATTTATCTTAACTCATGGGCTGCAGAGACGGCCTGTACCACAAGATCTACAGCTGAAGCAACTGGAATACGATAAACTTCGGTCTCCACAGGAAAAAATTCTAACGGGTTTAGATCAGGTGACCTAATAGGCCAGGATACTGAACTACCACGCCTAATTCATCCATCACGACAAGCATTGTCAAGGTATTCCAAATCATTATACTGTTTGGGTAGGCGATTTGTAAACAGTGTCTTCCGTTGTGCACTGAGTTGAGGTATAGGTCTCGCAAGCACGGAATACCGACGGAAGGAATGCGAATGAAACACTGCGATAAGGAAGAGCGGGCGAGAGGAAAGGTCACGAGATAACTTGAATGAAATTCAAGAGTACACTCGGAAGAGAAATGACATCGATAGAATCAGTCTTGCGTTGTGATAGTTACATTACGACTTTAGTTTGTTCCATTGCATGGGAATACGTGTCTTGTGTAGCACGATATTATTATTTCATTCGTAAACATATGTTGCGCGTTTAATTAGCTTCGAATTTTTCTCTTGCTGCGTTCTTTATTTGCATAGTGATATCCTCATTTGTTCATCTTCTTGGAACAGACAGTACTTCCATCGGCCCGCACCTCCTCCCCCTCGGCGTGCCAACATACACACGTCAAAACAGACAGCAAAGCCACCATTGCTTTTCGTTAATCGTTCCTTGCGCGAGCTATATATACGTATGTTTTATAGGAAGACATTTTATTATCGGACTCTTCTTTGGAAACTTCGGCACTCTACGGCTAAGAAACAAAGGGTTCCTGTTTAATACCTCAAAATACCTCGAATATCTTCTATCAATTGATACAGTTTGTCGATTGAATTTAGATTCACCTATATACTACATATCCTATCAGTATCAGTCCGTACCTAAATATGTGTGTGAAAGGAAACAAGATTGCCTCTTTGTGATACCAGAACCAAACTAGCGCAAAATGACGTTTAACATGTCTTGTTCCACTCGTAACCAGCAACTCTTAACTACACTATCGTGACGATGTAGATGCGGCTTCTATGACTCCCACGCGTTGAAGTCCTTTCAGCAAGCTATTTATGCGAATTTGAGCACAATAGCAGCAGAGACTGCAACGTGCGCGATTCATACCAGACAACACAACCAAATTGGAGACGGCAATACATAGCGATTACGTCATGAAAATGCTGTCACCCTTGACATTACGCTGAACCATTATGTGACCCACTTAACTTAGCGGCTGAAACCGACGATAACGCATTGACATCATAAGTTACAAACGCACTTCCCTATCAGGAGTAAACATATGACATGCAAAACAGCAACCCACATTTTCTTTTCGGTACCTTTCATCTAGATCTTACAAAATGTATTCATGCAGTCTAAAAACAAGTGATGAAAAAAGTAATTCTTTTCCAGAATTGTTCTCAGTGTTTCAGTTCCAAGAAAGTATTAGTTCCAAAACAACAGCAAGCGTCTGACACAATGTAATCACCAAAATGTTACTTTTCCGAAACTAGTTCCGTTTCCAAAATCCCAGATCATAATGCAGTTCGAACTATGGCAACCATTTCGGTCAGGCGTATGTGCAGTAATTTATAAAAACAATATTTGCAACGTAATAGTTTGATCACGCTCTCTGTTATATTACGAACATATTAATCATCATTAAATTTTCATAATTTTTATTTGTAATAAACATTGAAGTCAGTTGGGCTACATTCCACTGTTACGTTATACAAAATTTATATCACAAATTTTTAATAATTATTTCCTCAGATATAGGGGAAACCGGGGCTGGTCGACACACTTTTTGTTTTACTTTTTTGAGCTCAAGGAAACAACCTGGCTTTAATAATTGAAGTGTATAAACGTGATCCAATATTTGTGTTATGTTAGCGTAACTGTACAAAATGTATAACACTCACCTCTATTAAGATACGACTTGTTTTCTTAGTGGATGAAATTGTGCCAACCAACCCCCTAGTGGGGTAGATTGACACAGGATATAGCAGTCTTAAGCGTTATATTAATAAAGGAGTTTATGAGCTCAAAAATAACAATTATAGTAATTTTAAACGCAAATTTTGATTGGAACATAAGAAATACAGTCAAACAAATAAAAACCATGAAACCGTGGTCTTACTTGATCTGAATCATAGTTACGACATACGTAAAATGCAGCATTGTTTATATATGTTACATTAATTCATACAAATAAAGCAGAATATTTCTTCCTCAGAGTCGCTCTAGGAATTAGCCAGCGTTTCTGCGCACTTTGGTTTTTTGTTTTTTTGTTTTTCATGTTTTCTGTAAACAAAAGTTTTTTCCTTCTACATTGGACGATTCAGTTCTATTTCTTCGTCTTTCTTCCAATTCCTCTTTCCTTCACTCCTCTCATAGCTCTCAGCATTTCCTCAGGCGTTGTTTTCGCTCTTTCTTATTTCTTTACTTAGGCGCGCATTATTAGCTTCAATATGGAATATAAATTATGCTTCAATTATGTGAAGGCAGAAAATAGGAAAGATTATATAATGCTGGATTTGCAGTGAAAGACCTGCCCATGGGCAGAATACGTATGCATGTAAGTATGTATGTATGTATGTATGTATATATATATATATGTATGCATGCATGCATGTACGTATATAGGTAGAATACGTATGCATGTATGTATGTATGTATGTATGTATGTATGTATGTATGTATGTATGTATGTATGTATGTATGTATGTATGTATATATATATGTATGCATGCATGTACGTATATAGGTGAGACGAGTTAAAAATATTTAAACTGGGGCTGTTTGGCACACCACTATAACGAATGTGAGCCAACTAATCCCAAAGGTTTGTTGTTACATCATGACGCCATTACAGCTCGTAACAGTTGCACATACAATTTCTACATTAGTAGACGTATAACAAATCCCACCATATGTTTAGTAATTACTGTGCCACGTAAACAAATACCGTCAATATATGAGAGGATATAGATTTTTCATATATAAACGAAATATTGCCTCACCCCATAGACTGCCTACCTTGGCGTGATGGGGAATTTCTGTAACAATGATACAGACGATCATACCGGAGAAGATTAAGAATACAACAAAAATATTAGCTTTTGAAGGAATGGATGGATGTAAGAGCTAAATCAAACTGGAAGATCAAACTTTAGAACAAGTGAATCGTTTTTAGTATCCAAATTTGTAAATATCATACACAAAAACTATTGAAGGCTTCCCCGGAAAAAGGATGTAACAAAATTAATGAGATGTATAACAGGCGAAAAAAAAGTAATTCTATAGTATTCAATTATAACAAAAAATGATTGCATCCAATAGCTGAATATCCTTGATTAGTTGATTACTCAAATAATTCTGCTAGTAAACATAAGCCTAACGAAATATACCTCTGAAATTATTATTATTATTTTTTTTTTTTTTCCCTGAAACGTGTATTATAGATTTATTGGTTACACTCTTATTTCGGGGAGTGTCTTCAATTACAGAAAAAATTAATAAATCCAACTGTCTCTGAGGAAAAATTAAAATACTTTTTTGAACACAAGGAAATGAATTATAATAGTCTTTTACAAGACAATGACAATCCCTAAGTTGCTGTATGGATCTGAATTTTGGATTTTTAATAAAGAACACATGAACAAAGACTAAAGGCTAGTTCACAATAAACCGGGAACGGAAACGCCAACGAGAACGGGAACGGAAATATTGTTAAATACATTTAAGGCTCCCCCAAACAGACGCGATACGGATAGCGTTACGATTTTGCGATAAATGTTTTCATTGCGTTCAATGATTGTGTTCACACACACGCGATTATCGCAATATGCGTTATTATCGCAGCAAGTAGAACGGAGATGTAGATCGCGAGAACGCCACGCGTATATTTTGATGCTGGGTTTGAAGTGTGTCATTTATGGATTCATCTGCAAAGGAAGAGGAACTTCTCTTTCTTGGATGAGGATCGTCGCAGGCAAAGCAGGCGCAGGTAAGTCCATGGTAGTCATGTATGGTTGAGATAAACAATATAAAAATGTATAAAGTGATGATTTAGCCTTTCTTTGCCAAGAACGTGAAATAAATAACAAGTACGCCTACCCGATTATAAACTTTATTTTTTTAATTTGCTCTTTTTGTTGCAGGAGGTTGTGGATTCACGAGTTAAATGCCACAAGGGAAGAAAAGGATGAATTTTATACCTTAGTTCAACAACTAATTAGAGATGAAAAACATTTTTATATATATTTCAGGATGACAGCTCAATGTTTTGACGAGATTCTGGGTAAAGTAACGGAAGACATAACGAAGAAGCATATTAATTGGCGTAGCTCGAACCCACCCGAAAAATGACTTGCAATCGCAATAAGATAAGCGAAACACAGTAATGTATGTAAGAAACATATTTAATTTAGCTTAACGACCCAAATCTGTTACCAGTCATAAAAATATTCAAATTTAATACTGACTTTCTATAAAAAGAATAACATATGAAGTATACTTCCTGAATTTACAAGAATTAAACACAAAATTAAATTTAATTACATCTGAAACTATGAAAAACAAATTTGTGGAGTGTGAACAGTTTAAATGCTTAGGCCTATATTTTAAACAAAAAATAATGAATCAAAAAGTGGAGGTACCGGTAATATAAACATGAAAAATATAAGTTCGCCTAATTTAAATCAGCAAAGGACTTCTTTGAAGAAAATCATATTGTGTTTCACCTTGATCTTCATTGTCAGCGATTTTTTGCTCTAAATAACAAAAATAACAATCTCTGATGTTTTTCCATCTATTTTTCACAGCATCGGCTGAAAGTAAAAAAGGTAGGCCTACCAATTATTTATATTTGATTTTGTCCTATCACAGTGTTAATATGTTTTTCTTCTTCTTTCAGATTTTTAGCGACTGGAGATAGTTTGTACACCAACAGGCCAAGTTTCAGGGTTGGTTTTCAATCATTACTGCAACTGTGATGGAAGTTTGTGCAGCTATGTGAGAAAACATGAGATCTGAATTCATGCCAGAGCCTTCACGACGACTATGGGAAAGCTGAGCTCAACGATTTGAAGAAAAAATCGGGTTTTCCAAACCGTGTTGACGCCATAGATGGGAAACACGTCACCATCAAGTGTACTGACAACGCTGGGTCATCTTATTTCACATATTTGAAGAAACATTCCATTGTTCTTTTAGCTGGAAAATTTACAGCCTACTTCAGTCGAACGGCTTAAAAATAAAACTGCTGTAGACGTAAATCCAGGGTTTAAGCCACAGTCGCATTTTGCTACTCCACTTCTAAAAAATATAACAAACTTTGAATGTAAATGTGTAAAAATGCGACAACCACATTGGAGTTCAGAAACGAAGATGGTAATAGAGAAAATGAAATCAGAGATGTGTATGAACTAATTTGAATTTAAATGAAATGCTAATGGCATCATAGCATGGGCATGTTAAAAAAAAGTATTGAGCAATAGATGTTCCGAAATTGATTTCAAAGAGTTGGTGCAATTCATGTAAGTTAAGTGAACAATTTCTTCTAATTGATTTATGTAATTCCATCGCACACTGTAAATTGTGAGCGAGGATTTAGTTGCATGAATCTTGTAAAAACTGGAATTATAAATCGCCTTTCAGTAAAAAGAGCACTCTGCTAACCTTGAAGAGCCTACAAGTAAAGAATTTCAATGTTTAGAGTACCCATAAAATAACGAATTTTAATGTGAAGTAAATTCAGTAGTAATTTATTCTAAACATACCTACGTCTAATGATTTACTTACATAAGTATATCTAGAGTGTGGTAAGATATTGAAAGTATTAAAACTCCGACAAACAAATTACATAACTTTTTGTTTCCACATACTTTATTAATTTTATATTTCTGCACAATTATTTATAATATTGTACAAGCATTTTGCAATTTGCACAAATATATATTTTTTTCATTTGTGCGTTTTTGCGACAGTTATTTATTTTCTAGCTTAAACCCCGCGTCAGTCTACAAGCCAGTATGACATCAAATTATAAATAAATAATTGCACTTATTGTTTACATCTAACTTTGTAGCTATGTATTTCCTTCCATTTCTTCTCCTTTTCCATGCCACGGATTTTCCTTTACGAACTCAATAAAAAATTCCACGTTCGTTTACAAGTAATCCGAAATCGCAATCTGTGATATACACAAGTGATATACACCTGCTGAAGGTAACTGGTCTTTGCGTTGTGGCTGGAAAACTAAAATCCGCATATGTGGTCACCCATTACGATAATCTGATTGGCTGGGGACGTTAGAATATCGTATATCGCGAACGCGCCAGTTTGGGCACCTCTTCACGATAGTGCGATATTGCGTTATCGCGAAATCGTAACGCTATCGTAACGCATTCCGTATCGCGTCTGTTTGGGGAGGCATTTATTTTAACACTATTTCCGTTCTTGTTTCCGTTCCCGGTTTGTGAACCAGCCTTAAACAGTAAAAATGAGACTCTTAACAAATGTAGCAAGCTACACACTGATACATAAAAAAGGAATGAAAAGTAAGACAAGAATTCAACAAATTAAAAAAAAATCATAGACCAAATATCTCACTACAAAAACAACTGGAGAGACTACGTTGATAATAAGACTGAAGACCGCATAGACCTACCAAAAGTAATGACGGACTTACAGACCGTCTGGAAAGAAAAATGTTGGACGAACATTAAGAAAACTGATTCGACAACATTTTTGGGGATATTCTCTTGAGACTAGAACGAGCCATAGGATCTAATCGATGATTCATCATCATCATCATCATCATCATCATCATGGAAGTTTAGTATGTACCGGACAATTTGTTCACTAGAAAGAAAACTTTTTAAGTCTTTCACGAAGACGCTAACGAAGAGATTTTTAACTACAGTGAGGTTAGTTGGGAACGCTACGGTTTTCGTCCAGAGCGGCTCTCAATGTGTTGGTTACCGCGAAGAACACGCGCGTCTTCGGCACTTTTAGGCCACAATTCTATTGTTACAATGCTTAAAAGTTACAGTATTTACCAAGCTCACATTCGTTGCTCAAAATGGCCTCCATTTACTGCAACATGCAAGACATCTTTTAATGAAATTTGCAGTCACTCTCGCAAGTTCTTCAGCACTGATAGAATTTATTGCAACTCTTATATTCCTTTTTACTTTGTTTATGGAGTGTGGGTTTCTTGCTTTCTGTAGGGCCTTAATTTAAGTAATTTTGTCGCTACACGAGCAAAACTTTTACTTATTCCAATTTCCTGCGCTAAACGTCTGAGGAATTTTTGAGGGGTGCGTTCCAGTCTTTCACCAATCTCGTCTAATTTCTCTCCCGACAACACGGCGTTCTTTTCGGTTTTTCATCGTTTACCTAACCTGTCCGCATGAACTTCTTTTAAGTCTTCTTATTGTACTGGCAGCTGAAACAAGTCTCTCTGGAAACTTTTCCCGAAATTTGCGTCTTTTCGCACAAGATTTTCGTTTCCGTACGTATGTATTGCTTAGACTATAGATAAGTACGTTCACGTAATGAATAGGCTAAGTCATGAGAACAGTAGCCTACACGGAGCACTTTAAACTTAACTTACACTTTTAAGATTACAACTTTCACCGCCAACTTCTTCTCTCAACACAACTCAACTAAAACGAAATTGCAATGGCACTCATTGCTTGCGGGCCGAGAATGCGCGCGCACTATTCCCGGTGATCATGGCATCTCTTGAGGGGGAACGGCTCCTGCAAAACCCGAGCGTCCCCAACTAACCTCTCTGTATCACTTTTTCTGAAAACTCAATTTTATAACATAACACAGTATGTTTAAACTTTGAAACTCATTTTCACTTATGAAGCACTATTGATTTCGATTTAAAAGAAAATACTGTATGTCCTTTATGAATACTCTTAGACGCTTTGAAACTCTTCGATTATTTCGTCTTCAAGGAAAGCTGTAAGGTCAGGGAAGAGAACATTTTCAACTATTAAATTTACTGTTTTCATCTTCTACAAACGTGTCGCAAAAAAAGGAAATGCCTTTAAAGTTTTGAGTAAGTCTTGCGGTTACATCGCAACTGTATGAAAATAATTTCAGCACATTGAAAAGATCCTGAAGCTGATACAATTGAGATACGAGTACAGAAATTCACACTATTACCATGTGCAGTAACGATTTGCCAAAAGCGTAAACAGTTTTGACTTCATGAATATTTTTAGTTGGTTATTTAACGACGCTGTATCAATTACTAGGTTATTTAGCCTCGTCTAACAACATAACTGCGAATTACATTCGGAATTAGGCTATGCAGTGTACACGTCATGTTACTATGTCATCGCTGTGCTGCTCGCACAAAAGTATACGATGTTTCACTGAAACACCTGGCTCCGATACATAGGCCTAGTGGTATCATTTCTTACATGTATCAGAGGCTTTGAATACCTAACACATGTCAATGATATATGCACATCTTACTGTGTAGCCTAAGATTATCCATTCAGTCTTCACTAAAATTTAACATGGTGAAACCATAATGACCAACAGTTACAATATCTTCTTGACAAAAATAAATCATGTTATTTCAATTACCACCACCACCCCCACTCCCACAACCAATTGAATACTGATACTAACAATTCGACCCTCCCAAGTACTAACATTGTAACTCAATTTTTTATGGTTTTGAGTTGTCCTAGTTTATATGGTCTTAAATTTTTTCTTTTTCTCCCAATACTATCATTGTATAGCTCTAAACCTTCCCAATTGTATGGAAAATCTTATTGTTACTCTACATTTTTGTATACATTAATTTACACGATCATTTTAAAACTTCATTTTCATCTCCTGAAAAATGTAAAAAATGAGTTACAATGTTAGTACTTTGGAGGGTCGAATTTTTCTTTGTACATTTGTTTTCAAAGCACAACAATTCCAGAATAATTCACATTAGTGTTAAGTATGAACACATGAAAAGCCATCCACAGAGGAATTAAGAATGAAAAGGGACATGACATGGCTAACATCACGGCATGCTACCGGCGTTGCTCAGTCGGCAGAGGCGTTTGCCTTCTGATCTGAATTTGCGCTCGGCCGTGGGTTCGATTCCCGCTAGGGCTGATTACCTGGTAGGGTTTTTCCGAGTTTTTCCCCAACCATAAGGTAAATGTCCGGTAATAAATGGCGAATCCTCGGCCTCATCTCGCTATCACCAATCCCACAGACGCTAAATAACCTATTAGTTGATAGTTTCGTTAAATAATCAAGTAAAAAAATATCACGGCTACACAAGAGCTAAAAACGTGTACTATTTTTAAAAAGTTTGAGGTCGATGATTCTTGGAAATTGGTTACCTATATGTCATAAAATGCCAAATATGGTGGGAGAAGGACGCACATCCTATTTACAGTGCAAATAGCAAAACATTCTGTCACCATCAATGTCAGGAAACATACGGAATGTAACTTGGCGTTTCCTGCGATAGGCAGATTGATGCAAATAAACAACCTCATGCATCTATTTATAGAGCAGTTTAAACTCAATGAACTTTTTTTCAACGTTTTCGCGGGCTTTCCATAAAACCAAAGAATGAAGCTGAATGAACGTTTTAAGAAAGATTTCTGACAAGTCATTTCATCTTACTTTAAACAAACAAACACACAAATAAGTTAATAAATAAATAAACAAATTAATAAATACTAAGTAAATAAATAAATTCACTGCAAAGAAAAACAACAGAGAAAATAATTTATATCTAAGTCACATACTCCTTGAATGAAGTCACAATGGTAAGTGCTAAAAGTAATATAGAAAATTTGGAATGCAGAGATTTGTTTATGAAACAATTTTTCACACTGCTAACTATTAATTATTACATTCCTAATAAGTAACTCTTAAGAGTAATACCACAGTCTAGTATATACAGCCCCGAAGCTCAATATGTAGTAAATATGCATCCATAGATAGCCTAATTGCTAACCACTAGGATCGCTACTATTGCCTCATTACAGACAATGCAAAATAGTATCGGCACAGTCTATTGTTCCTAGCACCCTCACAACTCAAGCTTCGTGACTGTATATACTAGACTGTGGCAATACTTTTATGAAACAGGCCCCCCAACAGCCATTCTCTGATTGTTTCACTTCTGACTATCCAGTTCAGTAAACAATAATTCTGATAGAATACATATCTTTTTTCAAGTTCCAAGTCTCAGCAACGTATGTCAATGTACTACGTAGGCCTACTATTGATCTGTATATTACTTTTTCTTTGTTTCTTTTTTTTTCTCCCAAAGGATCCCATTTAACATAGCTATAGCTGATTTACTTTTATTTAATATTTCTTTAATGTCACTGATTGTTCTTAATTGTTAATTGGACCTCCCAATTATCTATATTCCTTGCAATCTTTTATGATATTTCCTTCTTCCAAATTTAAATCTTGGCTTCAATCCTAAAATGTTAACTCGAAATCTATTTTTAATCCACATCTATCACATTTCTCCACCAATTTCCTAGTCAAATACTCCAGATCATCATAATCCTGAGTTCTTTACATTTTATCACCAGCAAATAGGAGACAACACAGAGTTTTCTCTCATATCGAGAATTCCATATCTGAACATTTTTTCTTCGAATCATTCAAAGACTTTTATACTTGGATTTTTAAATACTGTAGTAAATATGCAGCAGGCATTTCGTAAACCCTTTGTAACTATAAATTTTTATCAAAATGCCCTACCTACTTTTACTACGCTCCGATTACAAATCTAGTAATGATAATTAATAGACTCAAATAATAAGAATAGTGACGTAGTAGATCACGTGACAATCCGATTGACGTTACTGTAGACAAAAACAAAACAAGTGAAAAGCATCTGTATCTGATATGTAGGTAAATGTTTTCTCCGTAGCTCATCAACGTTGCAGTTGACAATGACGTTACACGCCTGTAGCTGTGCTCTGGGTATTGGTTTCAACTCCCGTCTCTTTTGTCCCAGGTTACAGAATTCCACCGGAAGCGCTCAGGTGGGCTGTGCCTGGCGCGTCACGCAGGAAATTTACATCAACGTCACCTGCTAATACTACTAATTGACAGCGCTCTTTTACCTCCAGTCAGTGTTTTTGTGTCTGACGAAATTAAATTCCGAAACATACAGCGTTCTGTGTGAGAGTAAGCAGGGAGGCGGTTACGGTTTCCGCGTGTTACCCTTCGTTGTAGCTTTAAGCAGAGGTTGCAAAATTCACACAAAGTTAACGCCTGGAAACTCGTGACAGTGTCCGTGAGTTAAATGGCCATGTTTAGAATAACGAATTATAATACTATAGAGAGGCAGTAGGATACCTTTGATAAGCGCTCCCAGCGGAGGCAGGCGGTACTGTGAACCGCCATTTTTTGTTTGGTTATAGAAAAGCAGAATGTGCTGTGCTTAACACGTGTTAACATTGTCAGTTTGATGTAAAATAATTTTTAATGCTGGAACAATGCCGGCTATGTGTTTAGCATAAAACTGCACACACAGAACCAACAAAACAGAAGATATATCTTATTTTAAGTAAGGGCTTAAGCTTTATAAAGCATAGTTCTTTTAGTGTACCGGTATATTATTTTGTAGGCTTATACAATGTACGGATGGACATGTCAGTATATTTAATTAGAATGAAATTCTTGAGCGAGTAAATATTATGAAAACAGTCATTTAACACCACCTTATACTTCTTATTACAAATTTAAAATTATGTCAAATGGTAATTTGGTTATAATGTTGCTAACGGAAACAACGGGAAACTTGAATAATAAAATGTCCCATAGTTTTCAATTAATACTTCATTCCATATTCTTGTATGATATAGTTTCAATAATAGTATTTCACACCACCACCACCACCACCACCACCACCACCAATACTACTACTACTACCACCACTAGACTACGACTACGACTACCACTATCACCACCACCACTAGACTACGACCACCACCACCACCACCAGACGACTACGACTACCATCACCAGACTACGACTACCACCATCACCACCACTAGACTACTACAACCACCACCACTAGACAACTACTGTACTACCACTACCACCACTAGACTACCACCACCACCACCACCACCACCAAAATAAAATAAATTATATTATTATTATTATTATTATTATTATTATATATTTTTGGGATACATTACTGTTTAATTTAAACATTTCGCTACTGTTTTTGTAAGAAGTTGATTTATTAATTAATAAAGAAGTAATAGTTAAGACTTTAAAAATTTTAAAAATGTCTCACTCTCTTGGATTTAAATTAAAAGTACCGTAAATAGTAATATTCGTTTCTGAATGATTAAACCCTCTTAATACAGGATGCATTGCCCAGAGAATTATATATATATATATATATATATATATATATATATATATATATATATATTTCCTTAGGGCCTACTTCAATTTTCTATTTATTAATGCATAGGGCTCTTTTTGTTAACAAAGAGGAAACTCAGCACTCACATCACACACAATTTATCATTAATGCGTCAAATGTAACAACAGTTTTATTCTCCAAAAGCCTCAGCCTACTTGCGAGACACGTGAGATCAATATATTTTGTTTCAAATTATATAGACTACACAATGTGTCTATCATGCGATAAGAAGTGTAGCGAGCTGTAATTCCTGTTGTTTCTGATAACAATGTTAACAGTAAGTATCTTATCGTTTCAATAAATGTGGTGAGTTATGAGCAACTTTCTATTAGTGTCATTCTTTAATATTATTATTTTGCATCCTAAGAGATTATTTGTAGTTTTAATAATTACTGTGTTCTAAAAGCTCTTGTGTAATATTCAATTTTTCTAATTATTGAATCTTTTAACATTTCGCCACCACCTTTTCTATATTTTATTCCTATTACTTACATATCGTTGCCCCTCTTAAAATCACCTTGAGCATTGATTTACATGGTTTTATATTAGGTTAGATTAGATGTAAGGTAATTAAATTTGTGACGAAGCCAAAAATTGTATTTATTTTTTTTTGCCGAATATCTTTATCCGTCTTTAGATGCTTTGGTTAGGTTACATTGAGTATAACTTCTCATTTAATATCTAGACTATATTTAGAGAAACTAATAAAACATACAGCTGTTATAAAATGTGAAGTTTTGTGTGTTTTTTCTTCTACTTATTAACATAGGCTTAATATGTAACTCAATTTACAATAATACTAACTTCATTGCTGTCATTTTCTACAACATTCGAGCCACGCCCCTTTGTTTTGACCAAACAAAACATGGCGGACTAATGTTCAATTGTCTTCAACCAGAAGGCGTTATAGCCACTCTAAAGTAATATAACTCGTTGGTTTAGAAACATCAGAATTCGGAACATAACTATAGAATCCGAAGTTCACATTAGATGAATGACGGCAACTTCACTGACGGAGGTCTCACGTAATAGCTACACGTGCGAATTTGCTAATATTTTCTTTTTCCGAGAAAAAAATAAAGATTTCGTATTTTTGTGTTATTTGCCTGTTCTCTGCTTCCGTGTAAATCCCTACATCTATTTCCGCTTTTCTTTTGTAGGAATTTTATTCAGTCAGGGTGTAACAGAATTCCTTTTGAAATAATACAAAACTTACACAATAATAGCAGTAATTTTTGTAATATGAGGCGCAATAACAGAGGGTAACCAACAAAGACAAATTCTCCATATCACATTAGCAATAGATTAACAGCCCTGCATGCAGCGTGACTGGAAACCCACAAGCGTGCGCTCTATTTACAGTGACACAGCTGATTAGTTTTCAGCATTTCGTACTTAAAATTATATATATCAAGCAGTACAAGTGTCCTCTTTTAATAGCTTAATCCTTGAATACACCACAACAAAAAAATTTAATATCGCATTAGTCCCAAATGAAAACTTTCCAGAAAAAAAAAAACAGTTTCGCCCTAAATGTTTATACTGTTTTACTCTATACGTACTATTTGTACGATTTTGATTTTTTACTCTTATCATTATAGAACTGACAAGGAATGATTTATTCCTATGCAGTTCTTAAATAAAATGGACGGTTTTCTTGCAAACTAAATAAAAAAATTAACGTGTGTCGTTTTGTTTTGCCATTAGGAAGTCTGGCAACTCCACTGCAATGACTAAGGCTGGTATTCATAGTCGACACTTTCGATTAAAGTGTCCTTTGGAAGACGCAAAGTATCACTTTTCCGTTGCACAGTCGACACTTTGGTGCAAAGGAACACTTTGAATGAAAGTGTAGTTCCGACCACACTTTGAGCCGAAAGTGGCACTTTGTATAAAAATGGCGGACGTCTTGGAAGTTGTCGAATTATTAGAACGTGCGGAAGAGATGGCACAATTAGTGGACAATGTACAAATTAGAGATAGGCCTAAAGACATTCCCGTGGAATTTTATAATGATATAGAATTAAAAAAAACGGTTCCGATTTGATAAAGAAACTTATTGAGATTGCTTATATTTTCGATGACTGGTTGACAAAAACGAATAATAGAGGTTTGCCAGTGCCTCCAATAATACAGTTATTGACTGCATTAAAATTCTATGCTACAGATATGTACCATATATATATATATATATATATATATATATAATATTATAGTTCAGGTATTTCTGTAGTAACATTCGTATATTTATAACCTCAATTCGATGAAGTGATATATAGGTAGATATGCCTATATAACCTACTTTCTATTACTGAAACGAATTTTTTAACTTAAATAATATTAAACTAACTTCAATCTAATGTAGGCATAATTATTTTAAATTGGCATTGAGAGACCTCACGTGCCTGCCTTCTAAGCAGATTCCATAATTATATAGGGTTTAAAATGATTTTGATTTTTGTTGACTACCTGTATTTTGAGATAGGATTTATCTTGATGTTGATATAATCATTACTGTTTTGATACCGGTAATATATATTTTCACGCCGGTAATCAATACATCTACTGTCTCTAGTTCATGTGGTCATAACCTCACCATGAAAAGAGATCTCATACTATTAGGCCTATTTTGTTTTGCATTATAGAAACATTTGGCATTCAAAATATTCCTGAAGAGCAGGCAATAATGGAAACGAGAGAGAGAAAATAGTAGTAGTAATAATAATAATAGCAGTAGTAATGTGTTTATCTCATTCTTTTTTTACTTCTATTCACTATTCACGAAAAAGACAAAAATGAAAATAACGGAAATAACACGATATATCAATGAAGCAGATACGTATAAAACCTAACCTAACGATATAAATTTAATGATTATATATATATATATATATATATATATATATATAAACTTAACCTACTCAGTCCAACTTAACCTAACTATATAAACTAATAGAAGATATGTAGGCTACAAAATCTAACCGAACTGTATAAATCAGTGGAACGGATACATACAAAATCTAACTTAGCGACATAAATCAATGAAAAAGATATGTACAGAACCTAATCTAACTATATAAATTAATGGATCAGTTATGTACTGTACAAAACCTAACCTAATTTCACCAGCAGTATCACTAACTATTTAATAACATGTTATATATCTGAACTGTCTGAAATAATCTGAACTATCGGCAACAAAAACTAGAAACTGAAATAAAACAACTTTAAATATATATTTTCTTCCTCGCGCAATCAATAGGCTCCCAATTCAAATCACAAGCATTGTAATTTGTAGGTTATACGTCATTAATTTGTTATTGTTTGTTCACTTGTTTTGAAAGGCATTGTGGGACTTCTATTACCAACCAAATTGTAACTCTACACTTTGCTGGCGTAAAGTGACACTTTGTGAAGTGCACTTCTTCAATCGTCTATGAATACCACTAATATGAAAGAGCCACTTTCGTCAAAAGTGTCACTTTGCAAAGTGGTGATATAAAGTGTCGACTATGAATACCAGCCTTAGGGTCGCAACGGTGCTACTCAGACCTAGTGCGTATATTTTCATAGGTGAGTCGACGATGCGCTGATGCCAAATTACGCAAACTTTGAGCCTAATTATCTAATTAATCATGTACTTAAGTGCATAACCCATAATGATCTTTTCATTTATTTTAATATATTCTATTGTTCCCTTGAATTTGCAGATTTATATCACTTACATCCTGTATATATGTATGATAGTTTCGATCAGTGATCATTTATAGTGTCAAAGAAATGTGTTCTATACTGTCAGCGAAATGTGTTATGCAGTATCAGCGAAATGTATTCTAAAGTGTCAGTGAAATATGTCATAGTGCCAGTGCAGTCAGTGAGATGAGACTGAAGTGAAAGATGTACAAACCACGATGAACACCTCATGGTGGACGGTTGATAAGACGACCAAATACAAATAGGTGCCGCACCTTTCGAAACGGTGATGACAGATAAATTCTGGTATTTTGGAGGAATGAAGAAAGGAAAAAAAGAAGTTCCTTGAGAAAAACTTTCACAATCTTGGCTTCATCCTTCACAAATGCAACTTCGCCATCGTCGGAATGCGAATTCGGGTCCTCGATTGTAGTAAGCCAGCGTTCTTCAACTGAGCTACCAAGATGACATTAATTTCAGTATCAAAATCTATAGAGGTAGTAATCTTAATAGATTTCTTAATAAATTCAGTGTAATTTAATCGTATTTAAGACAAATAAAGAAAATATGGGGGGGGGGGGAAGAAAGCAAGAATGAATGAATGATTGAATGAAAAATCTTCGAAAGAAATTGTGGTACTACCTCCTGGTGAGTTCTAGCAAAAAGATCAATCAATCAAACGTTTTTGGGCAACATATCTTTTTGTTGGCCGATGGAGAGTTGTCAACTTCGACATTCCATACTTGACAGTCCGGGGGCCTATCTTTAGATTCGCAGTAAGTCACCTTTCCAAAAAGACGTCGTATGAGTACAGGAACCATGTGTGTTCGGTCAAAGACGCCAGAAAAGCAGAATAGATAAAATGATGTAAGGTTTACTGATGCTTCTATGAGGTACATCCATGATACAATGACCGTCCATAAAGTGCAGTGGGGTCGTTGGATCGTTAGGCTGGCAGTAAATGAAATGTGTAGCGTGTCCAGCGGGGAATGTAAAATCCGTGTTAATAGCCAATAAAATGCTGTAAATTAATTTCCTATTGCAGAGTCAGAGAGAAGCGCATTATTCACAAATAGGACCCTACGCTTGAGATAAGTTGCTGCGCTGTGGAATTTTGGTGTCGTTAATCTTTTAATTGATGTTCAGACCACAAATATTAAAGGAATGTGAATGTGCTAAGGAGAGAAAATAATATGTTTATAACCCAGCCCGCGATTTCTAACATATAAAAAACTTACAATATGTCTTTTCAACTCCTGTTTCAGGATTTTTTAGATTTTGAAATTTTCTGTATTACTTTATAAGATTTTATTGTAGATAAACACACCACGCAATATACTTACTTACTTACTGGCTTTTAAGGAACTCGGAGGTTCATTGCCGTCCTCACATAAGCCCGCCATTGGTCCCTATCCTGTGCAAGATTAATCCATTCTCTATCCACGCAATATACTATTATGTTTAAAACAACATGTCTTCAGTACTTATACCTCCAAGCAACTTATTTAACACCCGTAGCATGACAATTACCTATGTACAAAACACTTCTTCAGATTTTCAGAAGTAATCCATTTCTGTCGTCAATTAAAATCCTCTAGAGACTGAAAACCTGCGCTGCATGTCTCACAAGGTAAGAAGTGCGAACTTCAAGTCTGTGATTTACTTGAGATTTCCAGTTAACGATTTTTGTACCGCCTCTGACCAGAGAACACGATCCACTTGTTCCTTTTTGAAATCTAAACTGTGGGCAAGGAAGCCTCTAACTTTTAGGCCATGAACTCAAATTGGTGACAGGGAGAGCGAGATGGTATTTGGTGAGATGAGTCTGAGGATTCGCCATGGGAGTACCTGATATTAAAGTTTCATTTGGGGGAACTAGCAAAAAAAAAAATGCCAACTAGATAACCAGTCCAAACAGAATTCAAACAAACGCGCGGCCTCGAGATACAAGTCCAAGTCGCTAACTCTGCACTATGTTGGTGGTTCCTGTGGTTATTCTACTTTTCAAATGAATAACTGATTTTAAAAATTTCCTTGCAAATGATGTTTCCACAGATAAATTAAAGTGTAATCCAAAATAAATAAATAATAAACAACATACAAAGATTTCACAGAGGTACTAACCATTCAAATTAAGTCTTTTATGCAATAATCATTGAAATTAGCTTCTTTTTAGGTCCTAACCATTCAAATTAGGTTTACGTAGGTCCGACTAAATTCCATCGTCTGATCATGAAATGTAAAGAAATCTCGAAATGGAAGATTAACAGGGTAGTAATAGAACTGGCTCACGTTTTCAATCTCTCTTGGAACATTAGTTATTTGATTTGTAGGTGGACATACGATGAAATTCTAATGACTTGGCGGTTTATACAACGTCAGAACTCTACTTAAGAATATAAACATCACAGTTATGTCCTCGGTAGGTTACTACTTAGTTACCATGTTTGCATGGATCCTAGATTCTTTAGTATTATTTTCTTTAGAAGGGAAATAAACTGTAGCTAGGGTCAGTTCAGTGTAATAGATTTATGGCACGTAAATCAACCCTATAACCCGCGTTCAAATCCTGGTTGGGACAATTTATCCGGTTGACGTTTTCCCTCAACCCATTAAGAGTAAATGCTGGGTAACTTTCGACGCTTAACCCTGGACTCATCTCGCTAGTATCATCACCTTCATCTCACTAAGACTCTAGATAACCACAGCAGTTGATAAAGTGTCGTAAAATAACCAAATAAATAACAGAACCCTATCCTTTAGAGAGAGCTCCAGGCAAATTATGCCAGCTATTTCTCGCCCACATCAAAATCTTGAGGTAGCAGAATGGACTCGTAACATTGGCCTAAGTGCATGTAACCTCGACTTGGTCCACTTCCCACATGTAATCTGATACTACATATCACAGTCGTAATAAAGAAAATTGCTATCCACGCTTTACGCGAAATTAAAACTCAAGAACATGACTTTCATTCATAGTCGAATATTGGCATTAACCGTTGCGTATACTATGACTTGCAATTAAATTACGAAGGCCCGATTATATAAAACTAAAACTCGCTGACTAGACGACTAAAACTCTGATTTATGATCGGAAAATGAACCTAGTTCAGACACACGCTGCATTGTATAAAACTTTCTTGCGATCAAGTGACCTTGGTTCAAAGGCAACTCAAGTTCAAGTGAAATGGATCTGGCAACATCGCATAAACAACTGAAGTGCATGTTGCGTGGTCCTCCTTGTTCAGTTTTGTTCCGTGCATTGTGAAAGATGGGTGACAACAAGAAGAAGATTGACCGTTCTCCAAATTTTAAAAAGGAGGAGAGGGAGATGCTCATAGAAATTGTCTTATCAAACTACAAAGAAATAATAGAATCAAAGAAGACTGATGCTGCTACGTCTGCAAGTAAAGAAAAAGCATGGAGGAATGTGGCCTCCGATTTTAATTCCAGAAACGTAAGCAGGCCTAGCCGCCATTGGAAATCATTAAAGATGTGTTACGAAAATATTAAAAAACGAACGAAAAGAGCAGTTGCCCATGATAAAGTAAGTATTTAAAGCATACAAAATACTAAATTTGTACCCATATTTTTTTAATGGAAAACATTCTAATTTTTGACATAAATCATTTTTTTTTTTTCAGATTCAACTGCATAAAGGAGAAGGTGACAGCTTTGAAAAACCAACTGTGGATGAAACAGGATTAAAACTGATTGCGACCCTGCAGACACAGTTCGTGCCTCACGCTAATCCCTATGACGATGATGTAGATTTTCATCCTAAGATCATATCAGGTAAGCTGTATATTTTAAGGAAGATACGAATTAAGTTTACGTGGAAATTAAAATAATACTGGTATGTGACAATTTTCTCATGATTAAAGAGCGGATTTTTATATGCTAAATGTAAATTGTTTATTTTCGTGTGGCAAAAAATATATATAAAAAAAGCCAAACATTATAAATATGTAACGTACGCCCTACATTTGTCTATTACGTTTGAAAATAAGTACATAAAATTTGTTGTAGATCTGCTCACCCAGCGACGTGGTCTCACCGGGCAGAAGCGTCCCCCCATATTTTTCAAGAAATATTTTAACATTTTATTGGATTTAAGGCATGAGAAAACAATCCACCATTGGCGCTGCGAATGCGACACTGAGAAAAAAAAATATTGTTTGACTGTTTCTGCCGACAATGACCAATATACATATTATTTAAAATAACAACTCCTTTAGCCTATATTTCTGCTGACAGGTTAATTAAACAGACTTAATAGACCGACGGTTTTCAACGAAATGATGAAACTACCTTCCTGAACACAGTAACTAATTTAAGTAATTTATTTATGGTCGGCGTCTAATGATTCACTCGGCAACGATGGAGAATGTATTTTACTATGTAACAATTTTTAGCGAGTCTCAGTTGATCTTAAATTCGTAGTATTAAACAATTATTCTCTTCTTTTAAATATTTTCCAAGTGATTTCCTCAAAACTTGGACTCCCTGGCTACGCCACTGGCTCACCAATAATATGCAAACTGAACACAGTTCCATCACTCGTAATATGAAAATGTGAATTTGTACTAGATTTAATTCATTTCAGGCATTTTCAACTTATACAATATTCTAACCTTCCAGCGACTGTCAAAGAAACCAATCAATCACTCATAGATATTACCAAGAAGGAAAATATCTTTCTGTTGTATGGACAAAGAATACTAAATAACTTCAATCAGAAAATATTCGTGCAAATTGTATGCAGTATTACAATACAATTGAACACAGGAAAATAAATTCAGTAACCACATTGAATATAACGTAAAATGGTTATTCACACGAAAATTTACATAATATTTTCGGAAATAAATGTAGGCCTATATAACCGTCTATGAAATTATGTGATGGCGACAATATATTGTAACTTGAGAACAGTATAGTCATGAATTTTTATTGAATGTTTTTCAATAGCCTACATACTTTTTAACTTAAGTTGGAAAGGTATGTGATTATACGTGGAATAAAGTTTGGTTTACTCAGGAAGAAAAATCCAGAAATTTGAAATAATTAAGGAATACCTATAATTACATACATACATACATACGTACGTACATACATGTTCTGCCCATGGCCAGGTCTTTCACTGCAAACCCAGCATTCTCTAATCTTTTCTATTTTCTGCCTTCCTCTTAGATTCCCATACGATCCACATACCTTAATGTCGTCTATCATGTTATCTTCTTCTGCCCCAACCTCTTCTCCCGTTCACCATTACTTCCAGTGCATCCTTCAGTAGGAAGTTTCTTCTCAGCCAGTGACCCCACTAATCCCTTTTTCTCTTTATGATCAGTTTGAACATCATTCTTTCTTCACCCACTCTTTCCAACACAACTTCATTTCTTATTGTGTCTGTCCACTTCACAGACTCCATTCTTCTCCATATCCACATTTCAAATTCTTCTATTCGTTTCTCTTCACTTCGTCGTAATGTCCATGTTTCTGCTCCGTACAATGCCACACTCCACATAAAGCACTTCACTAGTCTCTTCCTTAGTTCCTTTCCCAGGGGTCCGCAGAATATGGTCAATTTTCTATTAAAAGTTTCCTTTGCCAATGCTATCCTCCTTTTGATTTCCTGGCAGCAGCTCATGTTACTGCTTATCCCAAGAATTTGTAGCTGTCTCATTTAGAATTCGCAAGTTTACCTTGTGGAATATCTCCTGTTTACTTTTCTTGCGACAACCATGGTCTTTGTCTTGTTTGCATTTATCTTCATTCCATACTGCCCACAGCTGGCATTTAGCTCCAGTAGCATATCCCTTAGTATCATTTCCTCTTAATTATGGAAATAAAATATTTTATTTAAATATTAACCCTTCCTTATTCACGATAGGTAATGCTCTGGATGTTTATTCTATGTTATCGTTATCAGTATCACCTAACCTTTAATTAAAATAAGTGTTATACTTTGTTTTACCTATATTTTTTTATCATTTTAATCATATACACTCAGGGACAAAAAAAAAACCGGACACTTCTATATTTGCTTGTATTTTGTTGCCAATTATTTCAAAATGAAACAAAACCCATTTAAACAAAATAATGTTTCATTTAGCACCTTATACGACAACATTTGAAAAAAAAATCTCTGATGAGAAAATTTACAAAAAAAATTACAAAGGTCGTATAACTATGGCATCGTTTGGTCTAACTGTTTTTTCATTTTATGGTGCCTTAAACATTAAAAACTCTTTTTTAGTAACGGGTATTACCCCCTCTGGCTTGAATAACTGCATCCATACGTGTTGGCATTCTCTCAATTTGGTTAGCAATGTCTTCTTGAGGAATAAGTTCCCATTCTTCGCCAAGTGCTCGCCTCAACTCTTGTAACGATTCTGGTCTCGGTCGTCTATTCTTAACACGCCGTCCCAGCATGTCCCACACGTGTTCAATTGGGTTCATGTCTGGACTCCTTGCTGGCCATGGAAGAACATGGATTCCCACTTCTTGGAGATAATCTCCGACTGCATGGGCAATATGCGGCCGTGCATTATCATGCATTAAAACAAAATTATCGCCTACAAATTGGCCAAATGGCACATGATCAGCCAAACATTCATTTATATACCTATCAGTTGTTAGTCTTCCATTTTCAACAAAAACCAACTCTGTGCGAGCATCCGTACACACTCCTGCCCAAACCATCACTCCACCACCTCCATACGGCACATTTTCGGAAATGCAACACTGTGGAAATCGTTCTCCCCTCCTTCTCCAAACTCTTTCACGTCCATCAGGTGAGCACAGATTGAAACGAGACCCATCGGTGAACAGAACACAGCTCCACTGTCTATTTCTCCAATCCCTGTGATCATTTGCAAAACGCAGTCGTTCAACTCGATGCATCCTGAGAAGTCTGGGACCAGTTGCAGGTCTACTTGATATCAGTCCACTTGCTTTCAACCTCCTCCTAACTGTTTTGGCCGAAATTGGGCGTCCATGCATGTTAACAAATTGCTGGGCTACACTAGTAGCTGGCAGGTGGCGCTCCCTAAGAACTATCAACACCATATACCTGTCTCCGTTTGGATTTGTAGCTCTTGGACGACCCGAACCTGGTCTTCTGGTATATTCTAGGGTCTCTCTATACCGTTTTATGGCATCATGGGTTGTGCTTCTAGCCATATTCATAACATTTGCAATGTAACGTACACTGCGTCCATCATCGTAAAGGGCTACAGCTCGAGCCACATCGTCAGGTCGCATCATGTTTTAAGACAAATGTTACAACCCCACTTAAACTCAGAAAATGTAAAAATAAAGAAATAACTAATGATAACGATAATGAAGCACAAAATGGTTGAGACCAAATTGATATAGCTGAGACTCCGAAAGCAAAATTGGAATATTTGGTTGTAATGGCTTGTTTATAAAACAAAAAACAATCAACAATGTATACACGTCTCCATAACAACAGTTGGCTACCATAATATTGTACGAGGAATAATGTTTTGCAAAATACCAGCAAATATTAAAGTGTCCGGTTTTTTTTTTGTCTCTGAGTGTATTATGTTGTTTGACGCAGATATGCAAAGCAGTGGTGTTTGTATTTCTGTTGCCAAGACCAATAAATCACAAGACATAGAGGGCTTAAAGGAAGGAGAGAATGTTATCCTTATAGAAAAGACACAGAATGAGGCTGTGGATATTTCTATTGAACAAGTAAGTGAGAAATCAGTACACATGGATCCTGAATGCTGTAACGTATTTGTTTTTCAAACAGTAGGCTAATATTTCTCAATTTATTTTCAGACTGATGATACAGTTCTTCCCGACATTTCGGTATCAGTTGATCAGCACATTACTGCTTCCACCTCGAAACCAGCTGTGGAGCACACAATATCAAGGTCTCCTACGAAAAAGAAAGAAGACAGCCTACTCGAGATTAAACGCAGTTTTTACAAAAGGAAATTGGAATGTTTAGAAGAAGAACATAAAATGAAGATCGAGTATTTTAAAGCAGAGCACGATGTAAAAATGAATACTTTGGAACTGGAGAAAGAAATTAAAGAACTAGAACTTGTGGAGAAAAAAAGAAAATTAGGCTTACACAATAAAGAAAATTGAGTGTAAATACTGTATATATTCTTATTCTTACCTAAAAACATTATTACTGCTGTCCTTATTTCAGTGTTCACCCTTTTTATTCTCATTTTGAAAAGCACTGCAATTTTTTCATAGGCTGTTTTTGCGCGGAACAGTTTCTTCTCTGTCAAGTACGTCATCCATTGCATTTATAGCTATGTTGTGTAAAATGTGTAAAAAGAATGCAGCAAATGTAATAACTGGAGCACGAGTTAGTTTACTCTTGAGTTCCATAGTGAGACAAGGAAATCGTCTTTTCACCACCTCGAAAGTTTTTAATTGTAAATCTCGTTACCTCACGAAGCACCGGAGTTGGTAGGTACCGAGAACATTGATAGTCACTGTCTCCAAGTATTAATCCTTGAGGAATATCCAAGTAGTAATCCTTGTGGAATATCTCCTGTTTCAAACTGAACAAGCACGTGTGAATTTGCAGAAATATTGCTGTCATGAGCAGATCCTGGCCATTTTGATACAATGTTTAGGAACCTCAGCTTAGCAAGACATATTGCTTGGACGTTCAATGAAAACCATCTACGGCCATTTCTATAAACTTCTGCATTTTCACCTCCAGGAGAAGTGATAGGCATATGAGTACAGTGAGTAGCACCCAAGATACCGGGGAAACGCATTAGGCTTATATAAAAAATATATCACGCATGATTTTCCTCAACTCATTTCATGCACTAGGTATTTTGATACAGGTATTTAGTACATATCTTGATTACACAACTTTTAACACTATATCACTTCGGAAAACGTATTATGTATCTTTCACGTGTTAAATTTTACATTACCTCGTTAACATGTTTCAGCCTGCTATCGGCCATCTTGCTGGTCAGAAACTAAACACAATAGAGCAACACGAAATATACACACACAAAAACACATCCAAATAAAATTTTCAACACACAACTCAATTTCAGAACACACACACTCTTTAAACTCCACATTACACTACACAAACACACCCCCACAGGAAACACAAACAAAAGGTGCCAAGACCAGCAACAACCAGTTCTGAAGATGCCCGATAGCAGGCTGAAACATGTAAACGAGATAATGTGAAATTTAACACGTGAAAGACACACAATACGTTTCCTGTAGGTATTCAGGTTTCAATCCAGCTATTAGAATACCTGCTTGGTGAATCACTCTCCAGGCAATGGCTATGTCTACTTTGAAAAAGTCGCCAAAGACCATATATAGCAGATAAATATTTATTTTTTGTGGTTGATTTCAATGGAAATTCTCGCAGTCTCAGTCTCTAACTGCTCCACTATATTACTTTCCAAGTTACACCTAAATTTAAACTTTATTACTCATTTCTCTCAAAGGATTCCCCCTATAATGACACAGACGGGAAGACCGATGAAATTCAATGTTCTCAACATCAGTAGATACGTCAGAATAATCTGACAATATACAAAATAACAAAAAAGTAGACCTAATATACAATGACTATAACATTACTATAGGTTATTCTGTTATTGTGGTATGTTATTTGATACTGCTAAACATGATAAAGATTTATAAAACACAGCAATTTTCGTTTAGTAATTAATACCTACAAGAAATTGAACATTTATAAATTTACTTATATATATATATATATATATATATATATATATAAGGTAACTACGGGAGAGTTGCCCCACTTAAAGTTTTTATCGTTTAAAAATTAAGTAAACCAAAGCAGATATTTTATTTATGTGTTATAGCATGTGAACTACATTAAAGGTTTATGTAAAATATGAAACAATCGATAATTCGTACACAAGTGGCAAAATAAAAATTAGTCAGATACGATATCACTGTAATATACACATATATAGAGGAGAGATGCCCCGCTGTGGTAATTCCCAAATTAAGCTATTAATTTGATAAATAACACTCTAAATAATGTTGCTTATTTTATTTTTGCAATAAGTTCATTTTCTGAGCTCGTTTTTCAGTGCGACCACACATATGGCACTTAGCCCACATGTTATGCAAATTCTTGCAGGAAAGTCACTGAATCCAATCAACAACTTCCTTCATTTGATAAAATTCTCAAGGCACTCAACAAAGTAGGAACTATCTACTTTGTTTCATTTGACGACACTCTCTTCATATTTTCTCCAAAAGTGTCTTCTATATCTACTAGATTTTGAAGAATTTGACTTTGAGCTTTTTGGAACTGGGAGTGTTTCAAAGATGGTGTTTCCATTTTTATCTCCACCTGTAACGCGTTCTACCGATCGGTTTCTTTTTTTCACAGCAAAAGATATTGCTGGCACATAGTTTATTTCATGAAGGGATTTGAAAGGAGTCGCTGTCGCTGAATTTGCCATTGTGGCACTTGAGCTGAAATTACAACTTATTATCCCGTTATCATTAGAACTTGTAGCCGATAAAAGTTTTCTTTTCTTTGAGATTTCCTGAAAAGGCACAAAAAGGAATTCTTACAGCTGTGTTGTTGAATGATGCATCATAAATACTGAAGAAGTGCTGAGGAACTGCATCGGGATTGAAAGGACCGAAACCTCTGGCTCGAAATCCAAATGACCTCTCTATTACTACCAACGCAGCATTTGTCCAGCTTTCTAGATGGATAGTCAGGCTTACTTTTTATAAGCCGTCCATTGCTGTGATTCTCTTCTTGAAATAATGCTTGAGAGACTTAAAATGTGAGCGATGAAGAGATTGAAGTGCCTGAGTTGCATAGGCTGGTAGGCAAACAATTGTGATTCATTATCCTCATTCTAGCATTTTATGTTATCTAAATGTGCTGAATTTTCATCCAAAATTAAGAGAATCTTGCCAGGATTCTTTCTTGGAGTAAAATTTTCCTTCAATCGCTTCACAAATAATTCTGATGGAACATAGGACGATTTTGGATTCATATAAACCCCCATTTCTGCTAGGAATCCGTAAAAAAAAACTTCCATTTTTCGTCTCAAACATTGCCGTTGGAAGAAATGTTCCCTCCGAATTGCAACATGTTATGACAGAATCACTTCCACCTTTCTCGCTTCAAGTTAGGACTTGAACATCTTTGGATCCCTTTTTCTCAACCACTTTTCCTAGTAAATTTGTCTAGTTGGATGCCACTTTCCTCTATTTTATGTGGCTTTCCTACAAATTGCGTTCACATAGAGTTGTTTCCAGTAGGTCAAAATACTGCTTGACTTCATGTCTCGACATACCTTGACCTGTTCAGAGAGCTGGATGATCCTTCTGACTGCCTGACAGGTACCTCAAGGTTTCGCTCTAGGAAGAATTGCAGCCATTGGATGTTTCTTGAAGACTCCACTAGATTTCAGTCGGTGGATTGTTCTCTAAGTAATTCCATAACAGTGCGATGCTTCACTAATTCCCAATTCCCCAAAATGTTACAGTAAGATTGAAGAAATCTCTTGATTGCATTGACTAACGTTTGGTCGTGAAATGTGTCCTTCAAACATAACTTTGGACATCCCTTAAAATTTTGAAGTCCCTCAACTTTGGGCACCTATTGAAAATGTCGCTGCAACAAATTTAGAATACCAGTATTCCTTAAAATTTTCATGGATTTCAACTTTAGACACCTCTTGGAAATATGTGATCCTCTAGAAACTTTTGGTCATCCTTTAAAAATTATTCGCCTCTAATATATAATAATTATATTCTAATATAATAATTCAATTAAAATTCCAACTAATTCAGCAAGGACACTAATAATAATTAGTTATGTACGGTAATATCACTCTTAAGTATATGGGGCGTCTCTCCCTCAAACAGGTGGGGCATCTCTCCCTTTTGCATGACCATTACGCCTTATGTATTTAATGGCAACCGTAATGGACAATTACTTATTTTTTTTTTTAGAATTGAGTTCAATGCATGTACTTGTCAAATATAGTGGACTAAGCAACATATACATAGCCATTATCCCAATTACGAATTTTTAAAAATTATAAATGTTATAACAAAGCCTACGAAAAACAGCATTTCCTTTTTCTATTCACTTTTCACACACAAAAAAACCGTCACAAAGGTTGCACTGCTTGCCTTCGAGGGTGGTATACGAATTAAACAAATGGTCCCAAGGTCGATTCCTTAAAGCTTTTGAGATAAGGAGAAAAGGAGGGTGGGGCGACTCTCCCCGTGGGGCATCTCTCCTGGAATTACCTTATATATATATATATATATATATATATATATAACAATGGTCTTCTATTTGTACAATCTGCCACTCTTCAAACAAAAAACAAATAATTAAATTTGGATTAAATAACTCAATCGGAAAGATTTCTTCAGTCAAAGTTGACTCTAGTTTAAGACGAATGAATCTCAGATTGAAAGTTATACATCAAAATCAAAGTTCAGCTAGAACGAGGATCCAAAATTAAATGGTGTATACAATCATCCCTCAGTTTTCTACTCCGAATGACACACTCTGTTTGGATCTTTTAGTTTAGACTGATTAGCTGTCATGGATTAAGCCATGAATTTTAAAACCGACAATTTAGCTAATTTTCTTATTCTTCCGAAATTATAGCAAAGTTTATAGATCCTGTAATAATGATGACGACTATGATAATGGCAATAACAAAAATGAAAACTATTAGCCTACATGAAGTAGAAATTTTAATTCATAAATTATTAATAGGCATTTTACACAGCTGGTCATTATCGCCTTTACGTTTCAATATTTACAATGAATTAAGCCGACTGTCTGTTGACGATCAGTTAAGCAAACTCAGAAAACGCATTTTAAGTTAGATCGCCGTACGTAATGTACAGAGTGTAGTTACTAACTATAATAATTTAACAACTAAATAAATTGAAGATTACAATATTAAATGCAGCTCCTCAGGAAAGACGGAAACCAGTTTCTGGATTAGGCTACATAATAATGAACAAATCAACCGGGGTTCGATCCTCGGCGTACATCCAAATTACAACTTATGTCGGGAAAGTCCGGGGTTTTCTTCGGGAGCTCCGGTTCCTCTGTGGCATCCCACAAATCTCCATCGTCTCATCTCATGTCATGTCATCGCGGGTGTAGCGTAAACCAGCCTCCTATGGTGCATCCTAGACAACGACTGTAGAGCGCTTTAGTAGGTAAATTGGTCTACACAATTGGCTTCATATGGGTGAATGACGAACAGTCAAATACCCGCCATTAGAAAAAGTCTTTAAATATGTAATATACAGACTGTAATATCTCCCATTCAATAATACAAGAATGAAAGAGAAATTAACATGCTCTCAATATGTGTGGTACAAAATTAAGGCGACTAGTTAAGAAATCCGAAGTCAATTTTACTAATCTATGACAGTAGAATGAAGATAACAGGCAAAATCTAATTACAAAAATTTGCCGAAGCAGCAAAGTTTATCACAAATAATGGGCTCTGTTACATGATTTTACTATTATGGGAATAAATTTACAAATAAGTTATAATGTATTAGCACTAATATTTTTGTTGCATAATATCCATCAGTTTACTAATACTATTTATTAGGGATTTTTCCAAGTAAATTTTAAAATTTTGTCAGAGAACCGCATATACGCCATAGCCTATTTGAGTTTAAAAGCATAATAATATATATCAATGACATGAAATTACAATGCTCTACTATGATAAACTAAATGTAAACTATAACAATCTCGATGGGAGTGTCAGTATCACCACAAATAGGCTAGTCATTTTGGGCCATATTCATAGACATATTTAGCGCGGACTTCCGGTGGATGATCAAAGAAATTAACGTTTTTCGTATTCATAAACCAGTGTTAGCGATACGATATGATATGATATGAATCCTGGTCCACACCTGTGGAGTAACGGTCAGCGCGTCTGGCCGCGAAACCAGGTGGCCCGGGTTCGAATCCCGGTCGGGGCAAGTTACCTGGTTGAGGTTTTTTCCGGGGTTTTCCCTCAACCCAATACGAGCAAATGCTGGGTAACTTTCGGTGCTGGACCCCGGACTCATTTCACCGGCATTATCACCTTCATTTCATTCAGACGCTAAATAACCTAGATGTTGATACAGCGTCGTAAAATAACCCAATAAAATAAAATAAAAATATGAATCCTGTACAAGTAATCAGTCGATAGACGGGGCTAGTTTAGCACGCTCGTAGCACGGACTAGCGAAATATCTATGCATAGCACCCTTTGTGTCTCCGAATTTTTATAATGGGAAAGAGGAAAGAGTAACAAGTAAAATTACACTGTAAACATTGAATAAAATTGAACATAAGAAAGCAATATTATTCTGCCGATTCTGGAGTACAATAGCTAAAGATAATACATTTAATGAATGGAAAAATGTATGGTAAATCAATTGGAGCAATATCACAACACAAAGACTGGACAAATTCGAGAAATGTTTGATGGCTACATAAAAGAAAGGTACCAATGATAAGTAATAAGATTTTATGGACATTAAAAGAAAGGTACCAATGGTAAGTAATACCTAAGACTTATATGGTCATTAAAATCACTCGACAGTGCAAGGCGAACTGCAAGTGGTGAAGGAGAGAATATAGGGAAGCGTGATATTGACGAAACTGTACTAGGCATCATTGGGAAACATTATGCAGAGCTAGAGGGACTTGGTGTACCTAGGTCAATGGATATAGAAGAGTCTTCTGGTCTTACGCAGTAGAAGCTTCTACAGCCAAATAAGAATATCAAGCGAAAGAGTATTTTGTATCCACAGTAAAGTCGTGCATTACAGGCGCTTCGTTCGGTTCAAGTTTGTCGAGTATGGCGAAGTTCGATATTTGCCGATGTTCGCTCTGCAGAAAGAGATCTATAGGCCTTGTTATGAAAATATTCACCGTCCTCCACTTCCACCTCTTCATGACTTAACCGCTAAAGCAGTTTAGTACGTATCTTGCGATTAGTTTTTCATATGGAATAAGACGAATTTCATAATATCTTGGTTGCCTCATGTTCGAACGTTGCAGGACACTAATCCTCAGACGAGCCTAGGAATGCGCAAACAAGTACCGGTAACTCAACATAGAGTTCCCTGAGGAATGCTAAATGGAGAACTCACAAAGAAAAAGAGGAAAACAACTTCTACCACGAACAATAAAGAGAATCAACTTCAATGGGAATTTCTTACAATACAAATATGCAAAAACAAATTGGAAGATGAATATAAATTTGTATGGGTCTCATAAAAGCAATTCATGAAGATATGCGAGATGTAATAAATGATGCAGTATTAGATACGAGTAATATTAATTTATTAAAACCTCATTAATTTATTAAAACCTCATTCCATACATACAGATGGGACATAAGTGCATGCCAAAGTTAAAACTTTAAGGGTTAAATAACAAAATTGTTTATAATAGTATCTACAAAGATTAGGCCGATATCAATTTTTCTATTAAAATGTCTTTAAATTCCTTTCCATTTTCTCTAGAATGACTCAACTATTGTTTCAATACACATGATTCTTGTAAACTTTATCTGTATTATAAACTGTTATTTTTTCATAGATAATAAGACACTTAGCATTCTAACTTGTTAGGAAGAATTCTAAACCTTTCAGAGAAGCAGCAATCATATTGAAACTAAAAATTTATGCGAGGGTTATACACGTTCCCCCCCCCCCCCACCGAGGAGGACTACTTTGTAAATCTTTACCTCAAGAAATACAGGGTTGTTTCCGATCTCTGATAACGAATTTGAATGACACCATGTGCGTCAGGAATCACACCGACAGCTGAATTGCGGTGAGAGGTGACAGACCAGTAGTGAGTGATTTCATTATCAGAGTGCACTGTGTATGACAGTAGCAATGCCCAAGAAAATCGAGCCTTTTGAGAGGGGTACATAACAACTCTTTCCGATGCCAAGAACAGTTACGTGAAAATCACAGGAGACTGCAAAATACATGGTTTCGTTATTTCCAAGAAAGACATCTTGTGTGTACCTAATAAGACTGGCAAAGCTCGGATGGGATTAATTCCAGAGTGGAAAAAATAAGCAAATCCACCCCCGTCACAAGTCGCCGTACCCCAAGAGATGATACAAATTAATTCCATTCGAGCTTTACCAATCTTATTATGTACACACAAGATGCCTTTCTTGGAAATAACGAAATCTCGTTTATTGCAGGCTTCTTCTATTTTCACTTAACTGTACTTGGTATTGGAAAGGGTCGTAATGTACTCCTCCTAAAAAGGCTCGATTTTCTTGGGAATTTCTGCTGTGAGTCGCCGTCCACTCTGACTATGAGATCACTCACTACTGGTCTGTCACCTCGCGCCACAATTCAGCTGTCGTGTGACTCCTGACGCACATGGTGTCATTCAGATTCGTTATCAGAGATCGGAAACAATTATGTAAAAACTAGATAATTTATCATTAAAGTTTCAGTTTATTATTCTCCACAAACATGCTAACCTCACCAATAATTTTTAACGATGGATGAATGTAAACGTTTAGAAAAATTATTAGTAAACACTAATAATAATAATAATAATAATAATAATAATAATAATAATAATAATAATAATAATAAATAACATTAGTTCAATAAATTATCCAAGAGGCGCTCGTAGAATTCAGTACTTTACTTACAATTTAACATCTTCAGTCTGATTAGAGAAACATGTTACTTGTGAGCGATGTATGCAATGACGGGGGGAAAGGAACTGGCCACCCTGCCCCATTAACTGCTGACTTAGCTGTCTCATGAGTGATGTCTTATTGGTGGCAATTATGAGATTCCAACCAGTCTTAGAAGTGTTGACTAAACGAACTTGCAATTTGTAAATTTTCTTTTTAACATTACCCAAAAGAAACATTCTACAAGGCAAAAATCACAAGTAAAGTTACTAATATTATTACGGTAGGGCCTACTCTGTAAATTATTATGCAACAGGGTCCTGGAACAGAAATCCGGTTCCTATAGTAAGAACCGTCAGCTGGTCGCAGACTAGGTCAAGTATGATAGAGGATTAACAGAGCGGGGAAAGCGAGTCGGTACACTACCCTCACAAGAAAATGTTTCGGTTTTTTGTAACTATCCCCACTTTCCTTTGACTGTACACCTCATTGGAGTGGTGACAGGTGAGTGCAGCCCGCAGTTTTAACAAGCGCTGGTAGAATGCCAGACACTCCTCCTCCCCTTCCACCTAGTACTACCAGCAGTCTTTTTATGACAATGTAGAATTAGAACAGTCATCGAAACTAACATCCATATTCACTTCAATGGTTCTCTGAACATCAAATAATCTTTCATAAATGCCAGGCGTCCGTCTCTCCGACAGGATTGCATAGAGTGCCAAATGCTACTGCGACTTCATTTCGCAACATACCTACTGTAACTCACAGTTCCAAGTCTTCTCTTTCGCTAACCATGTGTTAACTGGATTCATATAGGAGCTGAAGTCTATCGTAATTCAAGCCTGATCTAGTGATTTATAAATACGGTATTACTACAGCTCAGAATAAGAAAGCAGTTAGTTGGACGCCTAGATCGTCGGCGATTCCAACTGGAATTTGTGTTGCGCAAAAATGTATTTGGGGTACCTTTTCAAGAAAATCACAGTTTTCCTTGTCGGTATTCTATTATTTCTTCACAAATTATGATTATGATAAAACATGGATCCAACTCCCACAATGTCCCCTGTTGGTTGCCATTATTTCGCCACAAATTGTTATTCTGGTAAAACATGGATCCAACTCTCATAGATGTCCCCGGTCGGTGTGCCATTATTTATCCACAAATTAAGATTTTGGTAAAAACATGGATCCAACTCCCATAGTACACCATGAGCAAAGTAGTAGATATCAAAGTAATCAACATGTTTCGATATGTTGCTTTTCCAGAGGGATGCTTCAAACGAAATGATTAGAAACAAGTATCCGCCGTAGCAAACCACAATATGTTGTGGTCTATAAGGCAATGAACAAATTTACACAAAATTGTAGAAATATTACTTACGGTACTCCTTTATATAGGCTACTAGGTATTTAACGCAATGGCATTTTTCGTGTATCAAGGTTCGTTGTACAATAATGACGTCACGGAGAGACATTTTGATGATTTGTGACATATGATTTCGGGCATTCACGATTATTAGGGTATAAGGGAATTAAATTTCATCGACAGTTTATAATTACATATACTATTACCAATTTAATGTGACTCCTGTTGATTCATGTGAGATAATCCTTATCACGTTCCTGATTCTAGTGAAATTTAAAACTTAGCCTACTTAAGATTCTTTTTCTGCGATGAATCACAATATCGATCCATTATCCTACTCACTGTTTCGATTTGTGAGGCAGCTTTATCTTTATCTCGATAGCATATGCTGAGTTCGAAACAGAATTTTCTTATTATCATTCTCCGTTCCGCAACTATAAATAAATACGTAAATTATTTCCACTTACTAGTAGTACAAGTATTGCACTATTGTCGTAACATCCTCTATGAACTACCCTTTTTCCTAACTCCGCGCTCATCTTCTCCTGAGTCACCGACAGTAGGTCTGTATTCCTTGTGTTGTCATTGTGCTACTTTAGGCAATACCTCTGCATCATTCAAACCATAATACTATCTGAGATTCGAGATAGTGTGAATATCCAATATCCAAATATGTCTAACAGAAAAATCCTCAATGAACTGTGAAAGTATAGTACCATTGCGCAGTTACGGCGTTGCACTACAAACCGGCAGATCGTGAGTTCAATTTCCGATGGGGTTATAGATTTTCTCCATTGATCTAATCCTTCTGGTCTCATTATGATTCTGGGTTTCGCTTGGCCTCTAACAGAAATAAGTATCAGGAATATTGCTGATAAGGGCCGCAAGCACGTCGATATTACGTCCCTACTAGTACTAATGCCGATTGCAAAGATGGAACCCGTAATATCCCGTTTCTTTGTGGGCCTTCTTGGCTTGTAATAGGAATGGATAACTTTACTTCTGCCGCCACCACCACCACCACCACCAGTAGTAGTAGTAGTAGTAGTAGTAGTAGTAGTAGTAGTAGTAGTAGTAGTAGTAGCAGTAGCCACCAGCGTACCTCAGTCGGCTGAGGAGCTTGCTTACAGATCCGGAGTTGCGCTCGGACTTGGGTTCGATTCCCGCTTGGGCTGATTACCTGGTTAAGCCCCCCCCCCAGAGAATTTCCTCAAGCGTAACGCGAATGTCAAGTAATCTATGGCGAATCCTCGGCCTCATCTCTCCAAGTGTCATTTCGCTACCACCAATCCTATCGACGCTAAATAATCTAGTTGATACAGCGTCATTAAATAACCAACTATAATAATAATAATAATAATAATAATAATAATAATAATATCTATCATTTCAGTGGGAGAAGGATCTTGTAACTTCACTAACCACTTGAAAAAAAATCCTGACTCTCGCAAGGACTTGTTATACCAATTCAAAGAGCTACAATTTTACAAACACGTCACACTGTAATGAGCCTCTCAGTTGTTAATTCACTGATAACCTTGGTAATCTTACATCACCTATTTTTAAAACATGTCTCTTCATTGGGATCTACTGTATATGATTCTACATTTTCACGAAATTGTGTTTTCGTAACCTCCTTTGTATAACTTTGATCCTAATTCTATTTGTTCGTCTAAAACCCCTCAACGGCCTAAAAATGTTTTTTTTTTAATTCCAAACTAATTCATTTCCTATATCTCTTTTCCTCTTTTTCTTAAGTGTACAAGTTTCAGAACCAAAAGTACTACTAACAGTGGTTTTGTTACTCTCTTCGTGGCCCAGGTGATCAGTCTGATATGAAGACCGTACTAAATGCTAATGGATATGTTGCGGTATCGGAAGAGATCGCACGCTTTCAAATTAGGCGGTGACAAACTGACATGGACATGGAGAGCTGATGGGATGATAGAAAAAGAAACGCCAAGTACCCCGAAAGTACTGCTCCAATACAGCTACACCGTATTATACCGTGTTATGGCTTGCCTGGATTTGATACGATGGAGATCCGAGCTCGAATTGAGACGCCGCGGCACTATTTCCGTGATGACTTACTGCGTTTTCATGAGAACAGAACGATTCTTAAAAAATATTTACAGTGCTCAATTATTTAACTACGATTATCTGCACTTACGCTAAGTATCTGGTCTCGAAGAGCGATATTTGCACAACTACAACCTAGCAAAGTATTTTCAAGTCTATGGAAATAATATTCTCTTGCATAGGCACAGGTGAGACAAACTTTCGTGTGTGAAATACTTTAAAAGAGGCACAAATAAACATCGCGTAACGGTAACTGATGCAATCGAAGCCTAATGCTGACACACTGTTGAGTCAGGCGAACACGACACTGTGAAACGCAGGCCAATAGTTCGATACACTCGGTGCGTGACGCAACGCCGTGATGAGGTCACCATCGCATATAACTCGCAGCCGCCCAAAAGCAGGTGCAGGTCACTAGTGTCAGCTCGAGCCACGCTTGTTTGTTCTTGTTGTATTTATCGTCCTGTTAGTAAATATCACACACACATTCTACTTTTAAATACATTTTATTCAAGTTCGCTAAACATATGCAAAAAGAAATTAAACCCCTCGTTAAGAGTCGCAGTTTTTCAATGTAATCTTCTGAATATAATTTATGCCTACATAAGAACATAACGATTGTTCGAAGATTAACTTTTTTATATGTGTAAGTCTTTGCCGAGAACTTATCTTCCTTTATAATAAAAGAATCCACTCATATTTTTCTTGGCTCCACTTACGTCACCGTCCCAATCTTATAATCCCATTAGCATGTATTTTCTATACACGATCCGTCTTTCTCTGCGTCCGCTCTTCTTTGTTATCCGCCCTTCCCCCTCCTTGAATTTTGTAGATCAGTAAAGTCAAGTCTATTCTTTTCGCTATTCTTTCTTATGACTTGCAATGTTTATTTACAGCTGTTCGATTAACTGAAACTCTTTTCAAGTAGTTATAATTAGAAGACATGAACATGAACAGCAGATTAGTTTAAAGAATTAGAAATGTTTAGGTATAGGAGATTAAACAAAGATCTAGTTGGAACATGTACGTATTCAGCTGTTCATACCCAGCAGTCTGCCATCAGGGCACGATTTCTTCTTCTTCTTCTTCTTCTTCTTCTTATTCCTTCCCTTTACAAAGTTTACAGATTAGTCGTCTTCAGCCATCAATGCTAATGTAGTTAGAGTCCCGTTATTTAAGGTTTCTCTGTCTTCCATAATAATAAAAACATGATCCATTTAAACAATGTAATTAGGACATATTAAAATCACTACAACCTACTGAATGACTGATCACAGTTCTTAGACTTTCTTGTCCCTTCGAAATCACAGAAGTAAACAATACTAACTTTAGAGTTAGTATAAGAGTATGAAATTACTTTTTTGAGCTACTGGTAAATGGTACGATTTAAGTTGGAAAATTGAAACTCATTCTTCGCAGTTCTTATTAAATAATGTAAAAGTGCACATCGAAATTACGTCAGTTAGAGTAAGAAATGAGAAAATTAACTTGTAGGTGATGACACTACTCGCAAAGCAGAATGGACTTGATGGAATTTGCTGTCCTAGTAGAAAAAAAAATGAAACGTAACACTGAAAATTTGCAATTAAGAATAAATTAACATTATGTCCTTCCAACAGCCTCCGCTAATAGGATAAAAGGCTAAATCAAATTAATAATGTACCTTATATATTTCATAATTATGGAAAAAGCCATTTTATCATTGTTGTATTCTGCACCAATCCAATGGTGAATGGTTTAAAAGCTTCGTGATGTCATGACGACATATATTGAATATACACCCTTTGTTACGGAAGATGGTCGCTCTTCTGTAGCGTGAATTTGTCGAAGTGTCGTTTGGGTTAACGCGAGATTCACACGGGGAAATTAAGTATCGAGGTTCGAGGATGAAGGCAAGTCGTAGCAGCGACATATGTGTGTCACGAAACGACATACTGCCTACAAAGCCTTTATGGCTGTATGGCTCAGCGATAGAGCTCTGTCTTCTCATTACAAAGAACGGGCGGGCTACGGATCTTTGTAAAACGCACGCGTGTAAACAAGCCGTACACAATGATTCCCAGCTATTCCGAGGTGGAACTTAGTCTCTGAACAGCGACCAATTTCCGTGTCAAAGGGTGTACCTCGAAAACATGCACACTCATATAAAACTAACTTCCCAACTCATAAACAGACGAGGGTGTGGCATAATTAGAGATGGTAGATTTTAGCAACTTAAAATAAAATAAATTCAATTTAAAGACCAAATTTAGCATTTCATAGCACTTTTAATATTACAATTTAGCATTTTGTAGCGTTCTGGCAAGGAACATTTTTACGGTAATTTTAGTGGTAAAAATTCAATGTCATCGATGTGTTAACATGTGCATTTTCTAGACTTTTCAGTTAAGATTATTGAAAATAGTCGTTGTTCCTGCAATAACTCCTATGTGACATATTTATCGATTTTCAGATGTTTGCTCTATTAAATAGCTTAAATAGTGATACAGCAAATAATAAAATCTCCTATATGTAATTATATTTCTCTCTTTTGAAAATGTAAGAATTCACAATCCCCTATGTACGACTGACATAGGATGAATAATGTGTTTCTTCCTCCTACTGAAAAACTGTATATTTTGCACATAGGAGTTATTGAAGGAACAATGACGAAATAATAAGTAATGGAACATAAAAATGTGATATTATGAATGTTAAGAAATATGCCGGAAAACATGTGATTTTATCCCGATCCATCTTGTTACTCAAATCATAATCATCCGCTACGACATGCAACTCATTTGTGAATGAACACAGTGGACCTAAAGAGATCGCATAGAGCGTTTTCCGAATCTCAGCGCTGAGCAATCTGATGGCATCACGGTGTTCCGAATTTCACCGATGGCGTCACTGATGCTCCACAGGTGTCGCACCGGTGCCATTAGCTTGCAGAGGTGGTGGCAGCAAAGAGTTTGTAATATATAACTAGAGACACCAATGGCGCTAGTGTAGCGTACAAATTTGAACCGATGTTCGGCCGCCATTAAAGGGAGTTGATGCTTCGCCGGGAGTGCGAGCAGTTCATGCTTATTTGAGGAGTACGAATAAATATAAGTACACCTGAAGGGAAATAATAAGAAAATGGTGAAATACTGCGCCGCAAATAATTGTTCTAACATAGCTTGCTATTGCAGGATGCCCAGGAAAACATACATATCTTGATATTTGGAAAAATGTTCTAAATGCAGTTCCTCCTTTCAATGTGTTTACAGAATGTCGGAACATTTCTTGGATAACATTTTTTTTTTTTTCCAGAAGCATATTAATCTGGTTTATACGGTTGATTTCAACAATGTATGTAAGGGTTAGGTGCCATCATATTACAGTAGATTATAATAGCAAAGTGCATAATAAAATCCTCAGACAGTATCTCTATAAAACTGTTTTATTTCAGAATAAATTACGGTAAATCATGTAATTTCCGTTTGGTACTTCTAGTTTATTCGTGAAAATATAGCTGATGGCCACAAATTTATTACCACCACCACAAGATGCCTTGCCATCACTACTACTAGGTCTACTAATACCAAATACTAGGCCTATTAATACCAAATATTAGAACTACTACTACTACTACTACTACTACTACTACTACTACTACTACTACTACTACTAGGCCTACTATTACCACTACTAGGCCTACTATTACAATCAGCACCACCACCACCTGACCTAATAATACCACCAATTCTAGGCATACTATTACCACTACTATTAGGCCGACTATTATCACCAATACTAGGCCAACTATTACTACTAGGCCTACTCTTACCACTACTACTAGACATTTTAATACCACAAATACTAGGCTTACTAATTCCACCAATACTAGGCCTACTAATATCACCAATACTAGGCCTACTAATACCACCAATACTAGGCCTACTCCTACCACTACTAATAGGCCTACTAATATCAACAATAGTAGGCCTACTCTTACCACTACTAATAGGCCTACTAATATCACTAATACTAGGTCTCCTAATACCATCAATACTAGACCTACTCTTACCACTACTAATAGGCCTACTAATATCACTAATACTGGGCCTCCTAATACATCAATAATAGGCCTACTCTTACCACTACTAATAGGCTTACTAATATCACCAATACTAGGCCTACTGTTACCACTACTACTGGGCCTACTAATATCACTAATACTAGGGCTCCAATACCATCAATACTAAGCCTACTCTTACCACTACTAATAGGCCTACTAATATCACTAATACTAGGCCTCCTAATACCATCAATACTAGACCTACTCTTACCACTAGTAATAGGCCTACTAATATCACTAATACTGGGCCTCCTAATACATCAATAATAGGCCTACTCTTACCACTACTAATAGGCCTACTAATATCACCAATACTAGGCCTACTGTTACCACTACTACTAGGCCTACTAATATCACTAATACTAGGGCTCCTAATACCATCAATACTAAGCCTACTCTTATCACTACTAACAGGCCTACTAATATCACTAATACTAGGCCTCCTAATACCATCAATACTAGGCCTACTCTTACCACTACTAATAGTTCTACTAATATCACTAATACTAGGCCTCCTAATACCATCAATTCTAGGCCTACTCTTACCACTACTAATAGGCCTACTAATATCACCAATACTAGGTCTACTGTTACCACTACTAGGCCTACTAATATCACTAATACTAGTCCTCCTAATACAATCCATACTAGGCTTAGGCCTACTCTTACCACTACTAATAGGCCTACTAATATCACCAATACTAGGCCTACTATTACCACTACTACTAGGCCTATTAATATCACCAATACTAGGCCTACTAATACCACTAATACTAGGCCTACTCTTACCACTACTAATAGGCCTACTAATATCACCAATACTAGGCCTATTATTACCACTACTACTAGACCTACTATTACCACTACTACTAGATCTCTATTATGTCACTACTACTAGGCCTATTACTACTACTGCATTAAAAAGCCTGTACTGACAGCTATACAATTAATAAATTGTTTAATGATAAAAATTTATTCTTGTTATGTTTTAAATCAGGTTTCCAGAATTTTGATGATCCCATATTTCACCACAACATTTTCTAAGCACCATATATCTTTCTCTTCCCTTGCATGAAAGGACTAAAATATAGATTATTTTAAATATTACAGTAGATAGCTATTATTGTGACCTTAAACAATACTGGTAATACTGAAAATTCATGTTGGCATTGCCATTATTCAATATTTCACTTACTTATCCCGAGTATAAACTTATATGTATGATTGAATTTATTTTTTTTATAATATCGCCAAAGATGAATCATATAATACTTCAATAAATACAGCGCTCCTCTGCCATTCATCTTTATTTCATCACGACCCATCCTTGGTAAAAGACGTTTAAAACAGTGTCTATCACCAGGCTACATCAATGTATTGTGGTACTGTTTCCGAATTTCGCGCCGCAAACACTTCCTTTAATGGCGGATTCTAGCCGATTCAATTTGTGACATTTTCCTTGCCTGCCACTCACGGGTATGTGTCTCTAGTAAGTATTACAAACTCTTTGGGTGGCAGTCTCCATCAGCCGCCATCAGTGAATCTAATTGGTTCTTGTATAGGGCGGGAATTAGCAGACGAATGACATCGTGCACTGTTGTGTCATGGCGGTGTGTTCTGCTTTAGTTCTACTGTATTGTTTGTAATGAGCACAACGTAAAAACAATATGTTAATGGCTTTTCAGCGAACATGTCCACGGACCAGTTATTACTACTGGTTCAAGAAATAAATTGTTTATGCTCTCTTTTCTTTGAACGAGATGGCAGTACGGAAATTTCGCAAAATTTTGCTAGCGTAGCACAGACAACTAATACAGTCGCCATGACAGCCATCGATCCCTCCAGCAGTTCTGTTCCTATTTCGCTGCAGCGTGATGTCATTGTCCACCGGTCCGGTGAGATTCGGAATACGCTGATAGGCAGCCAATATTCTACCACTATTACTTGAAAACTCGAAATAACGGTACAGATAACAACAAAGCGGGGATCACATTCCTATTCCATTCATATTGTAAAAGCTAACATGGAGGGACGATCAAACTAATTGAAAAAAATGTAAGAACATGTATGTAGCGGGGCCTTTAGATAAATTCTGACTTTTTTTTTTACGAAGAACACAAAAATGTTCATAAAATGTAATTTCGCTCTTATTTCGCATTTTATCGCGGATTTAAAACACAATAATATACTTAACATGCTTTCAAACAAAAAATTATTTTCACAGCATTTGGGCACATTTCACATTTATCGTCATTTAGAAAATCTACCATCTCTATGCACGATTAACAATTTTCTATAATTTCACAATACCAGTACGATAGAAACGAAACGAAACGAAAAACATGACGTGTGTTTAAGAATTGTTACAATGATAATTGGAAAACCAACATTTCCATTACAAAACCATTAAGAGCTGCCCAAATACAAATAATCACTGGTCTTATAACAAAAGTCACTGTAATACCCGTAAGATCCTATGAATAAAATTTAGACATCACGCGTATTCGTCCCTTAAAGAAGTCCGTATCTTCTATGAATCACAGTGCATATTTCTTCCATTCCATTCTACGAACTGCAGTAATATAAAACCAAAATTATTACGTTCAAAATCAATACCAACAATTATTGTATGTTATTGAGATTTATGCACTCTCGCAAAAGCAGAAATATCCCAACTTTTCGGAATTAAATATTTGATCCATCATGAGATAAGTCAGGGAAAGGTGAACCGATCCGTTCATTAAAAAAAACGATCTCACAATTTTATCATCCAGTATTCCACACCACACCATTACTTTCTGAGCACTAGGGTTATTGGATTCATGCATCTATCTTGGGTTTTCTTTGGGCCAATATCGTGCGTTTCATGTATGAACATCCAGAAAGAATAGGCATTCGGCAATGAATAAAATATGCAGGTTTTAGTCTGAGATTAACTTCCGTGTCGATAGTCTTTCTTTCTAATAGATTAGTCTTTCCCCTCTCGCACAGCTCACATGCCAGGTCTCACCTCCTCATCTATAGATTCTGCAATGTGTAGGGGTGTAAATGAACGGATTTCAATATTCTGCGAATAGATCATCTTCTATACTGTTTCCATAATGTCTGACAGACGACGTAACATTGCAGGCAGAGAAAGGGAAAAGATACTTTCAATTCAACCAATGGAAGAGATCACATTCCAGGCTTATCTTGAAGTTGGGCGGAGATAGAACGCTTCAGCAGTCCAACTTCAAGAGGATGTGACCTTTGCCATTTGTTGAATAGCAATTATCTTTCATCCTTACTTTGCCGGCAATGTTTACGTCACTTGCCAAAAATTGATGAACATTGTTAGTTTTGAATATGTTCGAAATGCATATTTTGCTTTTTTTCAAAGTGTATTAGATATGGACTTATTTTGTGGGGGAATTCTAGTAATATTACAGACATTTTATTAATTCAAAACAAGGTTATTAGAATATTAACAGCTTCAACTAGTAGAACACACTGTAGACCCCTGTTCATACAGACAAGTATTCGGACTGTCATAAATCTGTACATAGGCTATATAATGTTCTAGTGTTTATGAAAGAACATTTGCAGGATTTTAACATGAGAAGTGAGATACACAATCATACAACGAGAAATAGGCAATTATTAGATTATCCATTTTGTAGACTTAGTGTGACAAAAAAATATAAATTGATTGGAATCAAATTTTTAATAACCTCCCTATAAATATTCAACTTCTTTCTGTTGGAAGTTATAAAACAAAATTGTATAGTCGGTTACTCAATCAATGAATTCTTTGAAATTGACATATATTTTTAAATAATGTAGTTTTAAATGTTATGGTTGTTGTTTCTTAATGTTTTCTTTAGTAGTGAGATTTTGAATGAAACTTAATGGTGGATTATTAATATTTAAATTTAAATGAACAGAGAAAATTGTATTATTTTATGTGCATTTTTGAAGTTTATTGTTAACCTCTGTTGTAGTATTCTTAATTAATTATTAAACATATGACAATCAGTACTTGATACTGTCTTTTATCTAGTAAATATAGTACTTTTAACTTTAAATTATATAATATGATAAATGTCTACATTATTTTAATATTAAATTTGGGCTAAGAGGAATGAAGTTACAGGAGAATGGAGAAAGTTACACAACACAGAACTGCACGCATTGTATTCTTCACCTGACATTAAATCCAGACGTTTGAGATGGGCAGGGCATATAGCACGTATGGGCGAATCCAAAACTGCATATAGTGTGTTAGTTGAGAGACTGGAGGGAAAAAGACCTTTGGGGAGGTCGAGACGTAGATGGGAGGATAATATTAAGATGGATTTGAGGGAGATGGGATACGATGATAGAGACTGGATTAATCTTGCTCAGGATAGGGACCAATGGCGGGCTTATGTGAGGGTGGTAATGGACCTCCGGGTTCCTTAAAAGCCAGTAAGTAGGCCTATATCTAAGATTGTAACACTGACAATGTCTACGGTGAAGTTTTTCATTCAATGACAATAAAGATTATTATTATTATTATTATTATTATTATTATTATTATTATTATGGAACACAGTGTATAATATATAATACCACTTTCTCGATAGCATTCTTACTACATTTTAGGGTTGACCGACATCTTTGCAATCACATCCATTGAATGTTGTTCGTCGGTAGGAGACTAAGGACAACCACTTCATTTCACGTCGAGTATACTAAACGTTGTAGTCTATTAAATTAATGTAAACTGCCTGCCCCATACACTGGTTGTGATGATTTTGGAATGAATGGGTAACGACAATGAAACTTGACTGTAGTTTCTTTCATCCTTTGTTCTGTAACTGTCTACACAAAACAATACTAGCACCGCTCGCTATTCAGGAGTCAGCATGAATTCCCCTTAACAGCATGATTTCCCCTTAATCATCTCTCAATAACTTCAAACAATAACCGAAACAAAACACTAACTGTAGCATTGTTATGGCTTACTTCACGATTAAATCACAAAATGTATATATAAAAGAAAGATAGTAGTCATTTCCAAAATAGAATAATGCATTTAATTCTGCACGTGACATGTCACACAGTAATATATGTTTATATCTTATTCAAAGTAAATGAGTTGAGCCTTGGGAACGAATTAACGATGATAATATTCTACTTGCTTGAAAACTCGCAACACTCCTAAATGATACTGCATGGTTATTTTTAGCAATGAGCACTGTGCACATATTCACAAATACAAATGTTTAATAACGAGCTAAGTTCAAAATCTGCTTTCGACCGTAGTGTGTGTATACATTAGCAGTTTTATCGTTAGGTCTATAACGAGTTACTTCCAAGTGCTAACGTAAGACGTGTCGTGTGACATCAGACCTTGCTTCTTGTTAGCTTTCATGCACCTATCGATTTGACACTAATGTGAATTTGTTATACTCGTAAAGCTATTGCGCAATCATAAACTTTCAAGTCTATCAGAAAGCAGCTTCTAAGGAGTGACTCAAGGAGTATATTGGGCACTTAGGAACACATTTTTAGTAAAGGAGTTAATGTGAACGAGAGTATGACTCTCACAGCAACGACGGTGTTACAATTTCAACGTAAAATAGTAGTAATTGGTTAAATATAAAGTACAAAATACAGACTGCAAAGTTTACTTTAACACATCAAAACAACGTTGAAAGATATTCTAGTAATTGTACATTTCTGTTCATACTTCAATGCCGAAAACATAACTTTGATTGTATAATTTCATAGAACATAAAATAATATGAATAATGTGCCTCGTGAAATTTCTTTCCGCACAAATTAACGTTCAGAAAAAAAAAAAATAAATAAATAAATAAAAAAAAAAAATAAACTCACTTTCTGCTTCAGTCCAGGAATATACTTCCCGAAAGGGAAATATGTGCGTAACTATCTGGAGTTGAACCCTACTTCGTACGGAATTGCACACTCTAATTTCATAAATATGTGCATGTGCATTAGGGTTGAGTGAAAACAAGAAGTTTATGGAATCAAAATGTAATACCGGGGAAAAATTGTGGTTTGATATCATAAAGAACAGTGCAAAATATTTTTTCTCTAGCTTAATATTTAGAGGTGCACCAAGAGCACCATATTTTGAAATTTTCGCAAAATTTGGAGGTTCAGATTTTTTAGTGAGAGCACATTCTCCAGTGGTTTAATCTGAAGAGGATACCAGGAAAATACTTAAAAAAAAAAATACATGTTAAAAGACTCTGCATATTTTTGGTCTCCTGTTATTTTAGCTTGACTGTGTCACAGAAATATCAATTTATAAGAAAATTTGGCATAATCACAAAACTCTTAGGTATGATATAATTAATGGAAATTCATTCTTCTTATGTTGCAGGGTATTTAAATCAGAACAATGACTCTAATTAATACAAGAAATCTGACCTGTCCTGTATTCGGAATGCCAGAGGGGCTGAACCCATCACAATTACCTACCTACCATGATGTAATGAAATATTATCTATGGTCAAAGGTGAATTAAAACTTGACTTAAAATCAAAAAAGTCCTACTGTTGGAGAGATTTCAGAAAAAGTTGCTATCAAAAGTAAGAAAATCTGGGTAAAGGCATCTATTCCAACAGTCAGTCATACAAGAATAGAGTCTTCCAAATAAAGTTTAAATATGTGTTCTTACAGCAATTCACTAGCTATAGAATGAAAAACAAGATAATAGAACAAATACAGAAAAAGGAAAAAAAAATTGATTTTAAGAAAGTTCAACGCCTTTGGGGACCTAAAAAATTTAATATACAAACTTCATATTTTTCACATTCCTAAGTTAAGTGAAAATACAGATTTTTGCAACTATTACATTTAGAAAAATTCACTCCATCCTAATGCGCATTAAAAAAGAGGCAGTACGAAGGGAGAAATGTATAAAAGCCCTGATCACATTATGTACCAGATTGGCCATTTCCAAGTTATAAAATGGCAACACAAAAGAAAACAACCGTTAGGATCTACACTATGGGTGTCCAAACGCCTATAGAACCAGGATATACTGCACGTCAAGCATGCTCTGCTAAGATCAATAACTTTCCATATAAAATACGAAAAACGGTAAAGAATATGAGCTGCGGGTTGCTTACGTCAGGGTTTACCTCGTACGAGTTATAAAATTACACAATTATAAAATTATACAATTGGAATCTATGATGTACACTGTCGAAAATGATTTTTTTGTAACGACCGCTAGATGGAAAGTACAGCTGCAAGCTATTACTTCATGCAATTCCATCGGGTTTATAACGTAACTTCTTTTGCAATTCCTAGATGCCAGCATAGTGAAAATGATCAAAGTTGTGTCTTGAAAGTGCATTAGGCTGATCAATCTGTTATGTGATCAAGGATAAAAGGTAGGTGCAATATCGCATTTTGCAAGAGGTTTGGGAGTCGCGTCGGCTTCAAACCTTCTGCTCTCTTGTCTCACTGCAGGATCTGTAGTAAGTCGAAAACACAACGTAACATATTGCGTTTCTGAAACTATCAAAAACACACCACGAAGACGGGACGCACCTCCCTCGTCTGTGACTTGAGTTCATCATTCACGGGTCGAGATCGAAAACAGAATCCTTAAAACTCACAGTTTATGAAATCGACGTCAGAGGCTTTACAATGAAACGCGGGATGAATTCATAACGCGCATGTGTATATATTATATTTATGTATTTATTTCTAAAATAAATATAATATATACACATAAAAACGTGTAATAATTATTGTGAACTGCTTCATAAACAGAATACGTCACTCTTAACTTTCAATGGAGCTAACTGAAATTTTTTATTATACATTTTACATTTTTAGCATGTTAAAGGTGTATTTGTCTGGAATCTGTATCCGGTAGAATTCTAACTAAGCTTGTAATAGACTGTTATGAAGACCATTAAATGAAAGCAATCTCTTTCCTGAACTATTATTGGCTTTAGGCTAATGGCTTCTGCACCATTAACTTCGTTCTAAGAATTGGACCTTCTATCTCTTTTTGGGACAATCACTGTTTCGTTTTCCAACTTCTTCTATGGCATTCAAAACCTCTGCTGTGGCTGAGTGGTCAGATCTCCAGCCTGTCATGCAGGCGGCCCGGGTTCGAGTCCCGGTCAGGTCTGGGATTTTTCACTGATTAATTCGCAGTGAACTGATTAAATTTCCGTCACACTGTAAATGCGTTTTTAATCAGTTAATTTTGTACGTCATTAGGCCTACACAAATGAAGCGTTTTTCGAAGAAATGGCAAAGGAATATTTTTTTTCCGCTTGTTCTTCGCGTTGCTATCCTACCACTCATACGTCTCAATAACCAATAGTTTTACCATAAACGGGATTTGTACTTCAGACACAAATTATTTTTTTTTTCGGCTAAACTGTTATTCAGTCCCGCGCAGTGGCGTCGCTGTCTAAAGGCTGGTTCACAATAAGCCGGAAACGGAAACGGCAACGAGAACGAGAACGGAAATAATGTTAAAATAAATGTATTTAAATGCGAGCGTTCACAATAGTTAATTGTGAATCCTCACATTTAAATGCATTTATTTTAACAATATTCGCGTTCTCGTTCTCGTTGCCGTTTCCGTTCCCGGTTTATTGTGAACGAGTCTTAAGGCATCCTGCCTAGGACTCGCGTTACGGAATGCGCGCTGGTTCGAGTCCTCATGGGGGAAGAAATTTTCTCATGAAGTTTCGGTCAGTGTATGGGATCGGTGCCCACCCAGCATCGTGATGCACTTGGGGAGCTACGATAGGTAGCGAAATCCGGTTGCGAATGCCAGCTATAACGGCTAGGAGGATCATCGTGCTAACCACACGATACCTCCATTCTGGTTGGATGATCGTCCACCTCTGCTTCGACATGTGGGCGTGAGGTCAGCAGCCGGCTGGTCGGTCTAGGCCCTTCACGGGCTGTAGCGCCACGGATTATTATTAAACTGTTATTCAAATACCAAAATATTTGACTTTTTGGTTACAACCTAAAGATTTTGTTCTTAAAATTAAAGTAAGCTAGTTATACCTCTTATATATATAGGGTGTATCGAATAATAGTAGGCCAAACTGCAGGTACAGATTCCTCATATGTAGAGAAGAAAAACAGGTTGTATGAACATAGGTCCAGAAATGGTTGGTTTCCGTGTTATAGGGGTTACAAGAAGGATCATTGTGCATTACAGAAGTTAGGTATTAGTTGATTTGTTTACAGAAACTGTAAAAAATGTCCACCTCCTCCCTGAATACTGGCCGCAGTTCGACGTCGCATTGACGTCCGGACCTGCTCCCAAATTCCTGGCGTAGCACATATTGTCCGACAATGTTGCTCAATTCGCACACATTTGTCTGGATGTACGTAAACATCTTAATGCAACATTTTCTGGCCGATGGATAGGGCGAGGTGGAACAACTGCTTAGCCTCCACGCTCACCAGATCTCAATCCATTGGACTTCTACTTGAGGGTAGGGGACACTTGAAGTCACTTGTGTATTCGACTCCTGTGAACGATGTGGAAACTCTCCGTCTGCGAATTGAGCAACACTGTCTGACAATACGTGCTATGCCAGGAATTTGGGAGCAGGTCCGGACGTCAATGCGACGAACTGCGGCCTGTATTCAGGCAGGCGGTGAACATTTTGAACAGTTCCTGTAAACAAATGTACACAGACTGAAACATTAATCAACTAATACCTAAGTTTTGTAGTATACAATGATCCTCCTTGTAACCCCTATAGTGCGGTAACTAGGTATTTCCTGACCCAAGTTCATACAACGTTTTTTTCTTCTCTACATATGAGGAATCCATACCTGAAGTTTGGCCCATTATTTTCGTTACAAACTGTATATAATACACATATAGTGCATACATTTCATCTTTCCAAGCTCGTGGATGTAGAGCGGACGAGGCAGTGCACAGTGCAGCTGCACATATGCGAGAGTGGAAAGATAAAATATATGCACAGTATATAGATATAAATGTGAAATAAAGCAGTATTTTCATTAGAATTTTGGAAATGTTTCAGGTCGTGTGCTTCTTACTACGGCCCCTTAGTTATTGAAAATATTGGATGTAAGCAATTCAGCATATTTGGATACACAGTGTGAAGTTACGCAGTTTGTGTACAGAAGCGAACATATTCACAAATTTCAATAAAATATTTAGGCTATTTTATTTTTTTTTATTTTGGTAAGTGCTGTAGTATTATTAATAGTAATACGTAAATATAAAAATCATTATCATGCACATTAACGAACTTACATATAATGAAATATTTACTAAATATGGTACATAATTCAGTAATTTACAATTTATAGCCTAACGGAATAACATATAAAAATCGGCTAACACAAATCAGTTTCATGTAAAAGTATGTAATTCTTAATTTTTAATTTTAATTGATTAACCGTGCAGCAATCCCTGAAATGACGAGGTAAGGAGTTCCATAGGCGACAAACTGACATGGTGAGAGAGAATCAATAAAATGAGATACGGTGACGGGGAATGGTCTCTGACTGAGTTAACTCATATTTTGTAAACTGCACATTCTATCTATAGGATGATATTACTATATGAATTCTCTAAATTCAAAGCCCACCGAAAACCATTTTGCTCATAATTGAGTTATGCTCACAAATTGCTAGCTAAGAATGAATTCTAATGATTATATAGTTTGAATTCAGAAAGCCACTAAATTTAAAGCAAAAGGTTTGTTAGATGTCAACGATAGGTTCAAAATTCTCTTATTTGAAACCAGTTACTGTGAAAATCCTTTAATTTGTGAAAGTGGATATAGGATTATTATTATTATTATTATTATTATCATTATTATTATGTCCCGCGCCGTGGCGTCGTGGTCTAAGGCATCCTGCCTAGGACTCGTGTTACGGAATGCGCGCTGGTTCGAGTCCTCATGGGGGAAGAAATTTTCTCATGAAGTTTCGGTCAGTGTATGGGACCGGTGCCTACCCAACATCGTGATGCACTTGGGAAGCTACGACAGGTAGCGAAATCCGGTCACGCAAACCAGCTATAACGGCTGGGGGGGGGGGGGGCTCATCGTGCTAACCACACGATACCTCCATTCTGGTCGGTCTTGACCCTTCATGGGCTGTAGCGCCACGGATTATTATTATTATTATTATTATTATTATTATTATTATTATTATTATTATTTGTTGTTGCTATATTTGCTTTATAGGAGCATTAGTGATTCCTATTAAATCATCCTGAAGTAAAGCACGGACTATCACTATGAAATTGTAGACTCAGTATCGGCACTTCCTTAATTGTACACCTTGAGAAACAGATGGAGCAGTCGGTTTGCGACGTCCCACCAGCAATAAATCGCCCGAGGTCGAGCGGCGGACCCCTCTTGCAGGATATGAATTTGACAGGACGTATAATGAATGAGGCGAGCGAGGGGAGCATGCAATATGAGCCCATCGTCCATTCCCGAACAGTGCTGCACTCTATTTTTAAATTGCCCTCACGGCACATCTGATGCGTGATGCAATACCAATACACATACAGTAGCAAGCACCACACAGAACAGATTGAGTTCGAACTATTCGCCCAATTGCAATCGAATTTTATAATGTCGCGAGACACGAACAATTTAACATACGTAGATTTAATAGCAACTTACAAGCAAACATTCTGATGAGAGCAGATACAAAAGTTAATTTTTTTTCTTCCCCCTTGTTAATACAGTAATGTCAAAAGAAGTACTTATACAAATTTTGGTCACTCGACCGCAATTACGAGGCCGTCCAGAAAGTGATTTTCCGTCGGGCCGTTTACAGAAAAAAACAGAATTGCATGGAAAGATTTATTGAAACAGTTACAGCAATTCTTGAGCTATTTGTCAACATATCCATATCCCCCACTGGAATTGAAACATCTGTCATACCATGGGATCAATTTTTGGATCCTTGTGTCGTACAAGTCAGGTGCCTGGGATCGGAACGAGCGTTTGACAGCCGTCTGCACCTCTCTGTCGATCCCATGACATGACAGATGTCTCAATTCCGGTGGGAAATATGTTGAAAAGTAGCTCAACAATTGCTGTGTCTATTTCAATAATTTTTTCCAATGAAATTGTATTTTCTTTCTGTTAACGGCCCCTGGCGAACTTATTTTTTACGGCCTTCGTAATTACGGTCGAGTGACCAAAATATGTATAAGCACTTCTTTTGACATTAACATGGTGAAAGAAAAAAAAAATAACTTTTTTATCTGCCTCCATCGGAATGTTTGCTTGTTAGTTCTGCCTACTATATAAACAAAAATGATACTATAGACCAGTAGACCCCTGTGGGGTCGTGTAAAGAGCTGAAGGGGTCGCGAGATGATTTACAAAATGAAAAATCTCCTTATAAAAATATATTTATCTTGCTTTTAGAAACCTAAACACCTATGAACATAAAAATAAAAAAAAAAAAACCTTTCAGTAGTAATAAAGTGAAAATAATTAATATAACTTTACCTGTTTTCAGAACATAGCCTCTTAAATCTGGACTATGTATTCGATAATAATAATTTAGATGCCATACGAAAACATTCCTGCATTCCCTGCGATGGTATAGTCTTTCTTTAATAATGCTGTACATATTATAGGAAACTAGCCACCAAAAATGCCAAGATATTCATTGTGAAGTGTTGCGATACACAAAATATAGTCCGAATTTGGAAATCGGCGACTATCATAACCTTTTTTCAGGACATTATTTCTCAAGCAATGTAGAATTTCAACTTCCTGCTACAAGGTAGCTTGCCACAGCAGCGACAAGTAATTTATGCAACCATCACGACCAAACTAATAATGGCATATTTAAAATGATTCACCATCAAAGACCATAATATATAGGCATAAAGAGAAACGTGTACCTGTAACACTTTCATACCACACTGCTAGTTTTCTGTAATCAAACCTTATCTTAGATACAGATGTACTAGTGGCCTTATCTCTGATCAATCATTGTACTCTTAATATAACTACGTACTTAGGGAACACCACAAAAGGATAAATTGAATTTAAACAATTATCATTTCGTTAAGCTTTCTTCTTTAATCTCCGATCAGGATTGTAGAAGATATTTTACAATGAAGAAACAAAGCTTCCCACATCGGATGGGTGGAAGTATTTACACATTTAACAGTCGCTATAAAACAGTTATGTACAGTATACATTACCATCAAAGGCTGTTCTCTGGTTCGCAGTAATCTGTATAATATCGACACTCACCTGCAACAGAAAGGAGAACAATAATTAAAATGACGAACATAATCTTCCATTGACTAGATCCTTACAGCTATTCTGCCAGCATGAGTAGCGATTGTTCATGGGGTTTTCATACGTAAAAAGAAGACATTGCCCCAGTATTTGGAGTCCAAAAAAGCGTTGCGCCAAAATGAAAAAATAATAACGAAAATCTCGGTTTGAGAAATGATACACTGTCTGCTACATTTTGGGTTTCTTCGTGAAATAAACAATAGATATTCTCCAGGATATACACATTTTCAGTAGGCATCCCTGACATCGAAAAAGTTGTTTTGGGTACGGCGTCTAAGTTTTTACAGCGATTTTTTCCTAAATCATTACGACTGATTCACATTATACCTAACACTTCATTTCCGTTTGTTTCCCTTCCATTCCATACCATAAGTTAAAGTTTTTCGTGCTTTAAATGTGTATAATACACACTTCACCTTCCGCATAAGTGACCCATTCGGATTATGTTCATACTGCATATATATGAGTCCGGAAAAGATGCATATAAAATGAAACATTTTAGTCAAAGGTGTAGGATTCTATGTTTGAAACCAAAAACAGGCACTGGTGCTCCAGTAAGAAGCGACTTTCTTTGTGGGTTTTGCATAATTCAGAATCACTTTATAAATGAGATTGGTTCCTAAGCGTCTACAAAAAAAACGTTTTACTAAAAGAAAATAAGCTAAGGCATCTATTTCGGAGATTTGTTTCGAAAAACGCTAAAATTTTATGGGGAATGAGGTGTAGATCTGTGGTCCATATCTTTCAGTGCACATCCCGATGTCTTAACGTCTTAGGAAAACCTTAGGCAGGATGAAACACGGTGTAACTCCACTCATTAAGACAATCACGAAGTATGGGCCATACAGACCTCACGGAAAGGAGATAATCCTCACTTCTGTACACGGGTCCGCTCGATTTGCTGAAGCCAAATTCATAATTATTTTTTGAAAACAAAAGAGAATATCGCATAAACATCTATTGTATTTCTATGTTACAAAATGCAACAAGACGGTATATAAATACTTTGGGCAGTCGTTCGCCAATCGGTTACTGCAGCAGATGAGATTGATGTGGACAGGTAGTGAGGAGGCGTAGCCGCGCATACCTAAGTTTACAGCCCTGCGTAAAACATTTAAAACACTGATGAGTGGCGAGACGCGCCGTGACAAAGTGGCTGGCAACAGTCGGTTTACCTGCTAGAACACACTAGTTTAAACCACGACACTGTGATTAATTCCACACTGTTGGGCAGCCAGCGGAAATAACTTGGTCACTAGCATACAGGGAGTTTCTTGTACAACTGTAGTCTTACATTATTGGATTCTGTAAAAGTTACGAAGTAAACATTGCACACAGTTAATTTCTAATATCGTCCTGTCTGCTAACAAGCGTCCACCATTTATTACCACTACATTCGATAATAATCGAAAAAAATATTAAATCTGGGTTTTTCCAGATAGTGTAACGGTATATCTCTGCTGAATAACTACCTATGATCTCGAGCATAACCAGTCATGTCCTCGAAGTGTTAGCACAGTCTAATATATGCAGTCACGAAGCTTGAATTGTTGAGGATACTAGGAACAATAGGATGTGCCGGTACTATTTCGCATTGTCTGTGATGAGGCGATAGTAGCGATCCTAGTGGTTAGCAACTATCTATGGATGCACATATCCTACGTATTAGTGTGTTAAGAATCACGTGATCGGAAACAGAGTCCGGGTCATTACAAATGAAACAGTTGAATCGTAGTTGTCAGTGCAGTTGAGGAAAATAGTCTGTAATGGTTCAAATTATTTTACGAAAAATGTAACGAATTTAATACATTTCTTTATTTCCAATCCATGCGTAAAGGAGACAGGGTACTTGTTTTATGCTAGAACGCACGCACGCAAATTGTAGTTCTTAAGCCTTTGTACCCACTGAACAAAACTGGTTTCAATTACAGTTAATTTAAATCCAATGGTGTTAACAGGACCAAACATACGTCCAACGATGGTAACACGACCAAAAATACGCTCATGTTGGAAGAAATATACTTTCAGCAATGCCAAATAATCGTATTTCATACGTAAATACAGCAAACTTTTGCTAATCCGGCAATTCTTTGCGCAGAGGGGTGTCAGATTAGCGCATAAATATGTTGTTTAATTCTTCATTAAATTTAATGTTATAGGCTAAACTGCGCCAATCACTGCACTTGCATTTCTAAACCGAAACTAGTACGTTCCATATGTTTTCGGAGTGAAATGCCATACAACCTGTGACCTCACAAGAACAAGTAACCCAGCCTCTTATATGCCATTGCAGTTATAAATTGCAGCAATAATAAAGATAAGGTCTGAGTAATAAACAATGAGGGCGCGAATTTTGATGATCTAAAAAAACCTAAAATGACCCAAAAATGTTAGAAAATGACCTGAAATTCTACAAAAATTACATAAAAATAAACAAGCCTATACATAATAGTAGAAATTCTTCCTCAAATTAACAGCTCTCCAGACTGTCTATTATGGTATTAACATATAAAAGTATAAAATTTCCCACGCGAATACAAATCTTCCCACAACCAACAGTATGAGCTACAATTAATAATTAATTAGACTATAATTAAACGTTTTACTACAATAAAAGAGAATGATAAATGTATCACTCAGCAAACCTCCTCCATATCTAGCATAGTGTATCCCAATGGCAGAGACTTAAATGGACACTGGTATCTTGAAAGGAATTTCAGTTATATTCTTTTGTTTGGAAGGGAGAGCATACAACTCAGCCGAGATCTTCATCTCCTATTTATTTCTCTTCTTCCTTTAACAACACTTACTAATGAGAAAAACCTTTCCGATTCCGCATTTGAACGGGGTAGCGTCTGTACAAATTTTTCTAGTTTTCTATATTAGGAAATTTTTAATCTTTAGATTAAAGGACTAAAAAGCAACTTAAAATTAAAAAAAAAATTGCCAAAAATACTCTCAAAATTAAAAAAAAACCTAAAAGTTTAAAATAGCGAAAAAGACCAAAAATGACGTGAAAACTCTACATCCAGGATTTATATATTTGAGTCATTCCACGTCAAATCGCACAAATTTAGCCTGGAATTGACTTTCATGTCTTCGATTTAGATAAAACAAATTTTACACATTCTATGGATTGAAAAAATAAATACGGGTTTTATTATTGTTGTCTATATCGATTATTGTAGTAGATATGTGTTATCAAAGATTCTGAAATAGGTCGCGCATCATTATTGTTAAACGTGGTTATCTCCATTATCACAGAGATTTGCTCTTTGTCTCAATTTGAAGATGACAGTACATACTTTGTTCTTCGCATAATAATATAAAAATATAAGTTTGTTAACTTTGTTTTAAAAAACATTTAAATGTATAAAAATATGTTTTAATGGCAGCGACTTACTTTAAAATTACAGAAAAAAAATCCTTAAATACCTTGAAATTACTTTAACCGCCCTTAAAAAAATCAGAACTCTACTTCGAGCCGTTGAAGAATAATTAAATGACTCACCAAGCTGCGCGTCTTGAGATCGCGGGCTGCATAAGTACTGTTGCAAGATGATGTGCAGGTGCAGCTCCGGATGAGAGTCGTGTGACCACTTTACACTGTTCCACGGTCAGAATATCACTCTTTTACGTAATTTACATAACACAGTACTGTATTTAAATATTGTTTTTGTAAAATATACACTTGTGAAAATAACTACAGTTTACACAACACTGGACTTTTAAAACTAATCAACTACAACCAATATCAATTCTATTTAATGTCCACCACTTTACTCTCACTTTGAAGGGAATAGTTCTTTATCATGGCCTGAGATTTTGTCAATGGAACAAAAGAATGAAGTTGTAAGGTACCTCGCACCACTTTAGCTTGTTGGTACCTTGAGTAGAAAATATTGCTATGTTTTTTGTGTTCACTAATGGTAAAAAATTTAAAAGCAATATTAGAAATGTTTTTCTCAGCCCAGTTATACAGTTTCCTTGGTGTTACAATAGGATCTGTACCAGGTTGAAGACTAGCTTTCATAGCAAGCCGCTTAACGGTACCGCCAATGCCATCACAAGGCCCTTTTCCATGTTATGTAGCAAAAAAAAAAAAAAAAATGCCACTCAGCACAAATCCCAAACTCATCTTCGTGGTGACATTTATTTTTAAAGTTATTTCTTACTCGAAATCAATCTGAAACCAACGTAGTTCTATGTAAAATATATTATATTGTACGTATATTTTTTGCGTTTTTAAAGTAAGCTGTTATAAAAAAATATTAAGTTATGTTTAAAAAGTGACCCTCTAAAACAACTCTATTTGTATTTCAACTTATACTTAAAAGAATTAATATAATAGTTAATTTCTTCCCATTTTAGATGGCACCAACACTCAACGTCTATGATGCATAGAATCTTAACAATGAGCATTTTCATACTGCGTCGTGGATGAATTTGTCATATAATTAAAAGAGTATAAATAGTAAAATTTTAAAGTGTGATCCCAGAAAAAAATTACAGGCCTCTTATTTTGATCTGCACAACATATTTTAGAAGATTTAAGCAAATACTAAATGGTCACGTTTCGTATACAGGTGTTTGATTTGACATGCACACAACACAACACGATACCTACTTCGAAAGACTTAGGAATTATTGTTAGACAAATTAAAGGGAAACTGCTGAGTGTTGAAGGGACATTACGTGCTTTTAGAACTAGAGGTTATCTGTTTATTTACGTAAAGTAACACCGCACCACTGATAATGTATTAGTCGCTCTCGCTGCTGCTGTCGCAGCTGTATGCTCCGGCGCGCGGTCTCACTCAATCCGAGCCTTCCGACCCGAACACACCATCAGTAAATTATTTGCACAGCGACTTCTGATTCGAATAGAGTTGTAAAACCAACGCAGTTCTACGTAAAACATTTCAAAGAATATAATGATATTTTTTCCCCTTTTTAGAAGTAAGTCCCTTTAAATATAACCCCCTAAAAGGGGCCCATTTTATATTTTGATTGAACACTAAAAATTAGTATATAATACTACAATTATTGCACTTTAAAATGATATCAATACGAAATTTCTACGATTTATAGAATCTTCAGTATAACCATTTTCATAATACGTTGCAACCAAATTTACGGAAAATGTAACATTTAATAAATGACTAAATAATTGTGTCAGCCCGAAAAAATTACACATGGGTTATTCAATTTCATCAATAGAATATATAAAAAAAAATTGGAGCAAATATTAAGTTGTCATGTTTCGTAGGTGTTCGATTTGACATGGAATGACTTACGGGCATTGCAAAGGATGTAAAAAAAAAAAGATGACGTCATCAAAATCCGCGTTCTGGTAATAATATAACCTCAAAATTTTATTTGCTTAGAAATTACAGGATCTCCATCAAATTCTTGATTTGTTTGAAAAGTATAGTGTATAAACAATACCGTATAACACATGGTACCGGTGAAAACTGCCCAGGAAACTTTTACAGTAGAATAGGAAGTACACTAGGAGGAAGCAGGATAATTGAGAGGCTGGATTACTGTGGGCCGGATTAGCTTCAGTCTTCTGAAACTCAGTGATAAAAACTTGTGTCGTCATCTTTCCCTGTCTTCTTTTTAACAACGATGTCAAAGTTCTTAACTATATCATTAATAAACTGGTGATAAAGACAACACGGTAGAATGGGACTAGTGAATGTGTTTTGTGTTGAACAAGCACAGTACATATTGAAATCTGTTTACCTAAAACGCAACGTTAAAACTTTACATTCCCTTTTTCTCATTCACATAACGCCGTTTAAAATTCCGTGTGCCTCTGTTTGTGGCACATACGGAAGACTCGCAGTTATCTGACCTGTGTTATTTATCTTTCCTAATTACAAAGTCGCCAAACAGCAAGAGAGTAAACAGCAACACCTGAGCCGCTATCACTGACGGAATGCGACATCTTGACCCGGCCGAGAATGCTTCAGGTATGTATGCATAGAGAGACATCACGCGAATATTGCTTATTCATTGGATATCAAAGACGTCACGTGAATACTGCATAATAATTAATAAGGTGAGCTCTATTCGTAATCAACTTAAACACTGAATACATAATCGCAATAAAAATCGAATGATAAATACAATTTCACGCTTTCAGTACTACTGCAACCGGCATTACAATAAAACACACCATGCCTGACCGTGAAATGAGCGGTCCCGGGTTCAAACTGGTTGGGACAAGTTATCTGGTTCAGATCTTTCGGGATTTTCCCTCAACCTCTTCAGATCAAAAGCTGGGTAACTTTCGGCCCTGGACCCTGGATTCATGAATTGACATCTGAATATGCTCTACGCAGAGTGGATATCTGTTGTCAGTTTATCGCTAAACCCATGGATGATAGATTTATCAGGAGAATTGTCACAAGTGATGGAAAATGGGTATATTACCGCAATCTTGACATCTGAAATGTCTTGACACAGTAGCTCGATCCCAGTGAACCTGCCAAAGTCGTCGTTAAACAAAATTGGTTCGGCCACAAAAGAATGTTGTGTTTGGTGGAATTTTGAAGATGTGATTCTCTGGGAGTTTATTCCAAAATTATGTGCAGTCGATGTGGATTTTTATTCTCATCAGCTAGAAAGAGTTCATGAAGTTGTGAGAGAGAGGTACCCGGCATTAGTTAATCGGAATGAATTCTTTTGCAACAGGGTCCCATAGCACTCGAAAAACCATGGAAAAGTCCAGGAATTGGAAGGAATAGAACTGCTACCACATCAGACATATACAGGGACATCATTTTATTTTACTAACATTTTTAATATTAACCTGGCTATACCTTTGGATTAAATTTGAGAACCGGAAACACCGTTTGCTACCCCCTTCCACGACTGCAGTTCGATTATACTGGCGTAAAATACAAACAAATCACTCTACTAGGTATAGGAGGGAAGAAAAATAGTTCATCCATTTACGTAAACCAGGAAATATCGCAATTTTGAGTTTGATAATTTTCATTAAGTTTTGTTTAATCAAAATACAGTACAGTATTAACAATAAGTGTTTTTACTCACGAACTGAGTTATCCATGCGAACGTATTCATTATGCAGTGTATATTATACTGTCTACAGCACATTAGCGTACAAAATAGAGAACGAAGTTAAAATGAAAATAATCATAATATGGATATTTAAACACATTTTTGAAAATGGTGGCCGTTCATTTCGATACAGGCTTCAGTTCTTTTGTGCATATTGTCGCACTATAGACTATTGCAGCTAATTCCAATTACCAGTTTCGTCCTTCATACTTAGTAACTCATGTTGAAATAATTCTGTACCTACTCTATAAAAGAGTACGTACCTTACGTACTGTAAATTCAGTCTTCACTTCTGCCCGACCCGCTAAGATAAAATTACTCAGACATGCTATCTAGTGTACGTCCAAGTGGATATGTCGCAGAATCGTAGAAAGAGGGAAAATCACGTGACAGTTAATTACTTAACGAGGCCCTTTTATTTAAGTAACTGTATTTTAAACAGTTGTATAATATTACGTAGACGTCCAATTCCTAACAGAAATTAATGTTTTCAGAAAAGAGCTAAGACAGCCCAGCCACTAGTCTTTACAGTGGAGCGAGCAGAAGCAGGTGGGAGAAATTTGGATGCGACGTAGGCAAACGGACGACAGTACCTGTGCGAAAATATGATTCAATATTGGAACTTTTCGTCACTGGAAAACGCGAACATATTTTCTGGAACGTACTATACTCACTAACTCAGTACTGCTTACTATATGCGGCCTTGGTTCTGTGTGAAAGACAGTTGGAACTTCGTTAGTAGAAGGGGTGGGAGTGGAGTACATTCAAAAACTCAGGTACAATAAAAATTGAAGTAAAAATAAAATGATGTCCCTGTAGCTCTGATCTTGCGCCTTCAGATTACTACCTGTTTTGATCCACGGCCCACTTCCTACGTGGAATATAAATTTCCAAGACTTGAAATCCGTTTAAATAGGTAGTACCGAATTCTTCGCATCAAAAACCAGAAACTGATACCGTGGCGGGCTAATAAACCTAGCTGAAAAGTAGCTCAAGAACATAGAGTCTAATGGCCTTTACTTTGAAGATTAGATTAATTTCTTGTCACAACACACTCCAACTATTTTTTTTCGAAACCAACATTACTTATGTGACAATATCTGTATTTTTAAGATCCTATTTCAGAAGTTATCACTCGATTTGAAGTGGCCATCATGTCAAGCAAACAATCTGGAATTTTGTATTTATTTTATTGTAAATGAACTCATATTTTATTGTAAATTAATTTATAATTTTCACATTTTCAGAACTTTCTCCGTTATATCGTATGCTTCGCTCGTCAATGCTGAGCATCTTTCTGCATTACTAATCTAGAATGAGTTTGATGTCTACGTCTCTGTTTGCCGGAAAGACTATTTCCCTTCAAGGTGAAGTGAACGAAACATGACACAGAGAGGGTAAGAGACTCTGGCATTCTCACAGGTGACAACCATGTTTAATTATGCACAGTGTATTGTAAGTTGAAGTAGCAAAAACACTATTTGAGATCATTCAAAACAATTTACACTAAAACCAAGGAATGTTATTCAAAGATGTACACATCTCGCGTATATGATGATGTCAGAGAACGTTAGAATTACAGTAAGAACTGTATCATATTTCAGATTTCTCCAGTTGCGTCGTGTGACGTAGAACGAACATTTTCAGGGTACAAATAATTTTTGAACATAGAAAAATATATTTTTGATAAACTGAAAATGTAAATTATTATTAATTGTAACAAGACTAGATACATATTACGTTTTTTGTCTGTTATTCTTATATGTATGGGTAAATTATTTTATATTGAAAATTACGAAGAATGCAATTGTCAATTATTGTTTTTTTTACACAATGTTAATTATTCATTTTGTTTCTGATTCTAACGCCATGGCCCATTGACACAAAGACGAGTTTAATTGTCACCCGACTGTACATGTGTCTTGCTGGTTTGACGACGTTGAGAGCTGCGTCATTACAGTTCATTCGGTAAATAATATAGTTCAAGCTCACACAACTTAACAGTTTTGGTACGAACTTCTTACGTCTGGTAATTACAGCCTTGAAGAAAGATCCGTCACAGAAAAAAACTTTCGACTTTTCTAAAATGAGGAACAGTACGATAAATTCAAATCCGTCTAAAATGGAAAATTAATAAAATAAATAAAATTAACGATTTCTCACATGACTCTTTCCCTAGCAGAAGTCAATAGGCTACGATGTACGGAATAGCCTATAGTGAGGTCCGATTAGAACTTCAAAGGTTGTTTTAGAGTGCGATGTTCGTTGCCAAAGAGTCAGACTCCAGGCAGATCTGTGAGCTGTCAAGAACTGAAAGCAGACTCTGTATTTGGGTCAGGTTCCGAGGCACTTCTTGTTTTAATCGCGTCTGGATAAATTTCCGCAGTTAGGCGCAACGCAGACGTTAAATCCAACGACGCGGCGCTACATATTTGTCGTTTTTGTACACATTTTCTTCCGTTTGCATACGACTAGTTATCAGTTTTACAACCCTGGTCCTTGGTCACCAAATGTGTTCCGTGTGCATGTGTATTTACGTTAGTTACAGGAAAAGAATGCAGACTTTACTATAAACAGGGAGAAGGGAAGACAAATATAGCTTTATATATCTCTATCTCGCATTCTTTTAATAGTAATGCCGAGATGCGCGTCGCTTAGGTATATCCACGTGAAATGAAGGCGTAAGAGAATGCAGTGTTCTCGAGCATTCCTGAGTCGCTACATAAAATTATAGTATGCAGTGTCAGAGTCAAGTATGCACAGCGCTATTTCACCTGTACAACATACAGCTCTGTCGTCTGAGGACACAAATTTTACAACTATTTTAACTTACGAAGTTCACTTCAAGATAAATTGTGAATTGTGTTCTTCGTTAAACACGAAGTAAAATTTTAGAAATATGACAAGTTCATGATGTAGAAACTATTCAAAGCTAAAAATCCAATATGGAGTGATGGTAGTAATCATTGACGATATACTGAAGTTGGAATGTAACTTTGTTATCTCGAAACAAAACACTAAAGCAAAATTGTAAAACCACATTTACCTGCACTAAATCTACACTACAGTCTATATATTTGGTGTAAAAATTGAAGAAATTTCGTAACGACATGTAACACCAGAAATAATGAATTTATAATTCACTCACATATCACAACTATTGTAGAACGTTGTTAGGTTTGATTGAAAATACAGTATCTATTACATTTCGCATTAATTCATTATGGCTATTACACTTTTACTACGTCATACTTCTTTTGACCAATCAAATTGTACGAAAGGACGTCTTTCAATCAATCATGGCTGCTTATCGCACGATTTTATCGCTTCCCTAGCATTTGTTTATTTTTATCACTACCCTAGTATTTGTTCCTTTGTTTGCCAACATTTCAAACTGCAAATTCTTTATGGTACTATAAAACATGCTTTGCGATCCTAATTTGTTTCCCTTATAGTCGACTGAAAATGGCGGCTCCGTTCAAATATTTTGGTGGGTAACATTAGTGAAATAGAATTTTAGTAAGTCAATTAATATCTATTTTATTGTATTAGAGTACTTTATTCCTTCTAATATGTACATACTTTCTTCTGTTTTTATCACCTCCCTCCCATTTATTTATTTGTTTGCCAACATTTTAAACTCCACATTTTTATGGTACTATAAAACATGCTTTTCGATCGTCATTTGTTTACAGTATAGACAGTCAAATGAAAATGGCGGCTCCGTGCAAATGTTTTGGTGAAGCTAATATTAGTGAAATAGAATTTCAGTAAGTCAAATAATATCTTATTGTATTAGAGTACTTTATTTCTTCTAATCTTTATATACTTTTTTAATCGTGTATAGTCAATTAAATCCCACTCGAGTTTTGATTTTCTGTAGATAAATCAAAACCTCTAATGAGATTACTTTTGACAATAAGGCCAGCAACATATTGCATCGGACATTCTGCCTCGGACTGGATGATTTTGTCTCGAACCGTCAGATGTGAAAGTGAAGCCTGATTACACGCATTGCTATGAGGTTGCAGCATACTGTATCGGACGAATTTCCGATGCAGTATGGTGCAGTCTATAAGAATGCGTGTAAACACAGTCACATAGGATGGTCCGAGACAAAACCGTTGTCCGATACAAAATATCCGATGCAGTATGTTGTCGGAATAAGTGTTCAAAACACTGAGTTATGCATTTTACAAAACTCTTCAAAGTGGCCGCCATGAACCTAAGACGAAAGCGACACAGTAAAGATGTCTGTGTGGTGAAAAATGTAACATCTCCTGGATGGTTGCGGTTGCAGTTACGATGAGATCCGTTTGAGTCAAGAATGTAAAATAAACCAAGGTTTTCGGGCAACCCAACAGAAATAAATTTAATGGCAAGCGGTCCGGGGATATTGCAGACTAATTCACAGTTTTCACCAACCGATCTACGAATTGTCTAAAGAATCGTAAAAGAATTAGCAGATTGGACCACCAATGTGGACTGGAGTCCCATCACATTGATAGGCCTATATCTCATATCGTCAATAAGCTAATTTCCCTCAGTCGACGATGGATTGCACCAAATGTACGACAACCGACGGTTAGCACGTCTAGCCGCGAAACCAGGTGGCCCGGGTTCGATTCCCGGTCGGGGCAAGTTACCTGGTTGAGGTTTTTTCCGGGGTTTTCCCTCAACCCAATACGAGCAAATGCTGGGTAACTTTCGGTGTTGGACCCCGGACTCATTTCACCGGCATTATCACCTTCATCTCATTCAGACGCTAAATAACCTAAGCTGTTGATAAAGCGTCGTAAAATAACCTACTGAAAAAAAAACGACAACCGGAAAATTCTTTTTCGGGGACACGTTTGTGGTACAGTCTCTGCTGTGCTCTTCTACCACTGCCTTTAGCAGAACTGTAAACGAAGTGAATGTTCCTAAGTTGTCTCCACGTCTAGCGCTTCATGATCATATCACAGTACATCATTTTGTCAAGACACTCCCCCACTCTTCCTACAGAGCTGGGCACGAGATCGGATGAGTCTACTTACGATTTATAGGGGAATGAGTTAATTTCTGCCTTGAACTCGGTAGACACACGCCCGACCTTCTCTTCTACTCCTACCCCCTACACAGAAACGTTATTCCCGTACTGCGTACTGTACATCGCGAGTGTCTTGACAAAATGCATGAGCTGTAATGACTAATGACCAGGGAAAGGATTTATATGTAAATACATATTTACTTATAAAGCTAATATAATTTATATTTTGCATTATCTTTATGTTTCACAATGTGTAGGGTTGAAAAATCCTACTTTTATTTTCCATATTTTTCCATATTTTAGAGTTTAGTAGACTACATATTTTCGTTAATTTCCATATATTTTCCATATTTCATATAAAACAGTCCATATTATATTAGGTTTAACAATAAAACAAAACAAAATTCCATTAACTTTTAAAAATACATTTCAACAATAGAGATTTAAACACATGTTCAGTAATCCCTTTAACATCAGAGTTATTTGAAAATTAGCAGTCCTATCAACAATGGGAAAGTAAGTTACAAAACTGTATTAATTTAATTTAAAATTTTTAACAGACTTCAGTTGTGCAGCTCAACAGTTAAATGCCAGTCAGAGTACACATAGGTTCAGTTTTGTAAATCATACTATAAAGACGGTAAATATGCCAAAAGTACGTCATTCAGTCAATTTAAAATCAAAACTAACAAGTTACATTTCAGAATTTAAAGAAGATGGTTTATCAACTGACAATAAAATATTATTTTGTAATTTGTGTCAGTGTGCAGTATCATCTACACAAAAGTTCCTGGTGCAACAACACATTACAACTAGTAAACATCAGGCCAACAAACAACTAAATTCCAAGCAGAGACAATTGTTTTTAACACAACCAACAACATCGAATGTAAGATCTGAGTTTAACATCGACCTGTGCCGTTCTCTCATCTCTGCTGATATTCCTCTCTACAAACTAAAGAATAAGGTCTTCAGGGAATTCCTTGAAAAATATACTCAACATACAATCCCGGATGAGTCAACACTTAGGAAGACGTATGCTCCATCCATCTACGATGAGACAATACAGAAGATAAGAGATGAAATTAAAGATAGTTCAATTTGGGTTTCCATTGATGAGACTCCCGACAAAGAAGGTAGACTTGTTGGTAATGTAGTTATCGGTTTGTTAAGTGAACAATATTCTGAACGAATTCTTTTACATTGTGATGTTCTAGAAAAGTGCAATAACAAAACTATAGTTAAACTGTTCAACGAAGCTATGGGTATCCTGTGGCCAAAGGGTATTATGTACGATAATGTGTTATTCTTTATTAGCGATGCTGCCCCTTATATGGTCAAAGCTGGACAAGCATTATCTGTTGTATATCCTAAATTGACTCATTTTACTTGTGTGGCGCATGCATTTCATCGTGTGGCAGAAGTGGTCAGAGACAATTTCCCTAAAGTAGATTTGTTGATTTCATCAGTGAAAAAAGTATTTCTCAAAGCTCCCAGTAGAGTTAACGTGTTGAAAGAAATGTACCCTGAAATTCCATTGCCACCAAAGCCAATTTTAACTAGATAGGGTACATGGCTAGAAGCAGTTGAATATTATGCCGAACATATAGACTCTATTAACAATGTTCTCCTTGCATTGGACTCTGAAGATGCAGTCTCAATTGATACTGCGAAAACAGTTACCTGTGACATAAGTGTGAAGAATGACTTAGCTCACATTCAGCATACATTTTCATGCATCATAAAAACGCTCAAAAGTCTCCAAAATAGGCACCTTTCACTATCTGAAAGTTTTGAAATTATAAATAGTACTGTGGAACAACTGAATCGTGGTAGAGGTAAAGTTGCAGATGCAGTAAGAGCTAAGGTGGACACTGTACTTTCAAAAAACCCTGGATATGAAGAACTACAAAAGGTTGTTGCTGTGATGAGTGGTGAATCAACAGTGAAGATTAACTTGGACTTATCCCCAGCAGACATTGTGAAATTGAATTATGTACCAGTTACTTCTTGTGACGTCGAACGCTCTTTTAGTCAGTATAAATCTATCCTCAGAGACAAGAGAAGAAGATTCACTTTTCAGCACTTGAAAGAAATGTTTGTAACCTATTGTTATGGTAACAGACAATAAAAATTGTGTTTTGTTGAAACTACATTGGAAGATAAGGTACGTCCATTATATTTTTCGTTTAGTTTGATTAAAATGTACCAATATTTAACGTACATAGTCATTTTTTTATAATTTTAAGTCCATATTTAATTCCATATTTTGGTAAAAATCCATATTTAATTCCATATTTTGGTAAAAATAACTACATATATATTTACATATTTCATATATTTTTAGTCCATATAAATCCGTTCCCTGCTAATGACCCTAGGAATATTTCCTTGTTATGACATGCTAGACAGTGACGTCAAACGTTATACTTCAAAATCAAATAGCTGATTTGTTGAAATAAGGCTTCTGAGTTCTTTAACAAAACATTTCCTTTGGTCTTATCTATTACCCCTAGCAGTTTAGGCATCAACTGTTTCAACTTACATACTACATATTCGTGTGTGTGTGTGTGTGTGTGTGTGTGAGGAAGGGAGGGAGGGAGGGAGGGAGGGTGGGAGGGAGGGAGAAATGATACAGAACTAATTTTATAAGTTCGTTTTCAAAATCTGCCAGTAAGTTATTTCGAAGCTTCAACTGTAAATAAAATATAATCGTAGTGCTCATTTGTTTTTATTTGGAAACATGTGTTGAATAATATTTTCTGAGTGTGTTTTACGCTGTACCTAGAACACAAAACTTCAGTCTGGTTAGGAGTCAGTTATAAATCGAAGGTTTGTAATTTGACACAAAAGGCAAGTGTCGGTGCAGAACATCAAGTTGACTCTGAGATGACTTCATTCAACTGCCCGACGAAGTGCTTCACTGTTTAATGAAACGAATCTGCCCCACTTATGAACTCATCACATTTCTGATTCAATTTTCCCTTGCCGTTAGGTTCACAGGTTAAAGAAGAAGTCTCTTACTAATATGATCAATAAAGCATCCGTTACAGCGACAGATGGAAGGAAGTGTGTTGTATTTCAGAAGCGAAATCTAAGACTGAACGTTTTGAAACTACTTATTGGTTTCTATTGGTATTTACCCAAGATGAAACGTTTAGACCAGGACTGTACGTACACGATTTGTACTCGCTGAGCAGACTCACGACTCCCGAGCGGAACAGATTGCTTAGAACGCTCGACCGCCGGCCGTACGGAAAAGGATGAGAGAGGATAAGAGGTAAAAGAGGCGTTGAGAGTTTACATGCGACTGAAAATGTACAGTACAGTATATAGGCCTACATACACAGAAAAAAAGAGCTTCTTCATATGGAGTTAGAATTAATTTTCTTTGTATTTATTTTCAGAGTATATTGGTCAGTCCTATATATTGAAAGAAATGAAAAGAAATAAAGTTTTCTACCTATGCATTTTTTAAATTTAAGTTCATTAACTTTATTGTCACTCCAGATGGAAAAATATTGTTTTCAATGTATTTTACTTTTAATACTGCGATCCTGTTTCATTACTATTATTATTATTATTATTATTATTATTATTATTATTATTTTTTAATGTTGCCTGCTTCTAACTGCTGCATTTCTGGTTTAAATAATAAAAAAAACTGCAGAAATATTTTTTCAATGTATTTTATGTCTAATACTGCGATCCTGTTTCATTATTATTATTATTATTATTATTATTATTATTATTACGAGTATTATTATTATTATTATTATTATTACTATTACTCTCTCCCTTCAGCTGTGTGCTCGCCTTCAATGAGCACCGTTGAGACAGGATTGATTTAGACACTACATACAGTAGTTCCATCTTCAGTTACTAATGATCATGGATGTGAAATGTTTTGAAACTATTTAGTTTCTCCTTCAGTTACTAGACTAGAAGGCACTTCGGAAGGCGGTCAGCTGCTATATGCGCCGTAGCATTTCTGGTAGGCTATGTGACGCCACAAGCTTGTACAGTAGAACCAATCGGAATCAGTCTATAACAAGTACTTTTCGAGTGCGTTTGTTCACATGTAAGTGTTTCAATACATCGAATAAGTGAAACTAACATTTACTGTGTGTGTGCAAGGTAAATAAATGGAACAAAAGACTGTAAAAAGACAAGTATTGCACAGGCAGGCGCGGAAAATAGTGTTTAAGGTGTATAATTGTTTTAAAAACGTTGACGAGCAGAAAGCTGCCGGCCATCTTGATGCTGCCTGCAACGTTGCCAACGCGCAAGAAACGACTGTAGAAGCATGTGATGTGAGATTGAGAACCGTGCAAAGAATATTGTTAGTGAAGGAAAGAGGGTTTGTTTGGTGTCATGCTTACAGTAATCAACGGCTAAGGTCATTATTTTCTCTTGATAATTTAATTTCTCTCCTGCGCTATTTGTGTTGCACGTGCACGTGAAGTACGATGTGGCAATGTTTTACGCTGCCTTGCTCTTTCTATCTGTCTCTCTCGACGCAAACCAATATATATATATATATATATATATATATATATATATAATTTTAATTGGTTATTTTACGACGCTAAGGTCATATAGCGTCTGAATGAGATGAAGGTGGTAATGTCAGCGAAATGAATCCAGGGTCCAGCGCCGAAAGTTGCCCAGCTTTTGATCTTAATACGTTGAGGGAAAATCCCGGAAGAACCTCAACCAAGTAACTTGACCCAACCAGGATTTGAACCCGGGCCCGCTCGTTTCACGATCAGGCATGCTGTTACTCCACAGCGGTGGACTTCAGTTACTAGCTATAACTTACCCCTTTTCACATGTGTCTTAGTTCTTGGATGGCACGTCCTTTCAGCCGAGCAGAACACGAGCCATTAGCGCTTAAGCAATGTTGCCCGGTTGCATTGATAAGGCTCAGCCTCTACTAGTGGTGGTAAGTTAAATATTACATGAGCCAGACAAAATATTGTAGCCACGAAGTCGCGTGAAAAGCATTATATAATTACCACTGAACTACTTGGACCTAACGGTACCATATTTAGTTAATTGACGACCATGAAAATGGAAAGTTTTGAGAGAACTTGGACCTAGAGGTTCTACCTTCAGTAACCTACGTCTGAAAATAGAACCAGTAAGCCGCATTAAAATGATGGAGGAGGGAATTTTGGCCACACTCGAGGAATGCGATGCTTGTGTTTGATGTATTAAAATATACAGTCTGATCCGTTTGTGTATGGATAATATTAATTTACAGTTATAAAGCTATTATGATAGTAGGAAAAATTTCTTGCTGGTTATATTATGATTAAAAGATGGAGTTTCCATATATGACAATCAACAATGCATAATCTGAAAGGACAAATGAAATTCGTAGATGATTAACATGGCTACTACAAATCAACAGCGGGCACAATGTGTTCTTTGGTATGCTAAATTTGAGAGTGTTAAAAAGAGTTCAAAGGGAATTTCGACGTATGGTGTGCGTAATGTACCTAAATACGATTCCATAATGATGTGGCATCGAACATTTGTAGAAACAAGTTCTGTGTTAAGAAAACATGCAGGAGGTCGCAGGCGAAACCCAGTACGAGAAGCAGCTATCTCTTGGCTTGGTCCCCAAACTCCCCAGATCTAAACCCTCCTGACTTCTTCGTGTAGGGATTTGTTAAAGACATTATCTATTCACAGAAACCCAGGAACATCGATGATCTGAGAGTATGTTACTCAAGCTTTTCAACAAATCACCCCTCTTATGTTACAACGGAAATGGGCTGAATTGCATCACCGTTATGAGTTGTGCAGAGTGCGCAATGGGGGTCATGTTGAGCTCTGAGGAATCTCCCATCTTTCAGTGTTGTATGCACAAAGTCTCAACAAATAAAGTTCAGTAGTAAATGTTTTACGGTTTTTTATTTTATCTATACTCAAAAGGATCACCCTGTAGTTACGTTTAAATATATGTGAATTAAAGTAGTGAATAACATTAATTTTATGTGACTATGGACTTCACAACGAATAGATAATGACGTTGAAAAAAATACCTTCCGGCACACAATAAGGGGTTCATGTCTAACAAGCCAGTGACAACAAAAGTACGTCATTCCCATTAGATCTACCATGTAGTCATGATGGAGTTAATTTTATGTAGTATGATGGTAATTCTCCCTTATCCGTATATTTAGTTCACTTCTTACCGTAGTCCCCTAAAATAAACTCTGTTATATTCAGTATTCAATAGCTAGAGCGCTCGACTCATTCTTTTCATACAATAGGCCTACAGGAACAGCTCACATATCTGGGAAGACCCTGTAGTAAGCAGTTCTAGTTATGGGGCATATTGGCATGCAGAAACCGACCTTGGAATATATTCAGCAGTTGTTAAGACGTCGTAAAGCGCCAGCAGCAAGTAGTCGGTTGCCTGGCAGAGGCGATAAAGAAATACACTTGCTTTGTATTATCTCCTTTAAAACGACAGCCGTAAGCACCCACTGACCCAGTTTCGTATTCCTGATAACACAAATTTTCCTTATTATTCAAACTTGCAGTTACTACCTTAACATGTTTTCATGCCGCTCTTGATAACGAAAAACTTGACTGAAGAATAGTAGAATGATTTTATTTGGAGGCGACTTGTCATTCGGAAAATTTATCTTAGAGCTAACTTTATAAAAATACTTCCATTGATGAAAGTATGCTCAGAATAACACAATGTTTCGAAGACTACCATGTCTATTCATAGTGTACCATCATATTAAAGGCTCAGAGCCATATTGGGCCAAGCGCCATTTATTAAAACGGAGAAAGCAAGGGTTAAAGTTAAGTGAATACCATAGTTCAATGAAGATTGACATATCATTTAGTCTGAATATGTATACCTTATATTACTTGCTATATGTTTCCATTGAATTATGGTAATAACTTCACTTTAACCCTTGTTTTCTACGGTTTTAGTAAATGGCGGTTGGCCCACTATGGTTCTGAACCCTTCATATATGGCTGGAGGACGAAGAGATTGTGCTGTCAATGCTTCAATCCAGTAGAATGATCAGAATTACTGAAATAGATCAGCCAGTAATAACAATCCCAACGAACAGATATCCTGCTCAACTTCATTTAAATAATGAGGTAGATTCCCTCTTTGAAATGTGTTTAAAACATGAAGTGCTATAAATAGTAGAGAGAAAATTCGAATTTACTAGAGCCTAAAAGTTAGCCCAACTGACAGGACATCGACTTTCCACGTTGAAGTAACAGGTTCCAATCACGGTGAATCCAAGTGGAGCTTGTTGGACAAAAACGGCACTTGGTAGGTTTTCGGGGGACGGTGGGATAAAAATAGGTGATTCTTAACGAAAAGGTTGCGCTGATTTTGAAAATCGCAATAGAAATTTCATATTACGTCAGGTTGAAAAGATATAACCACATTTAGAATTCCACAAACCGGTTCCAGATAAAATATAATGTTAGATTTAGATTAATTCTTATGATGTAATGATATATCCATGTTAGGTTAAGATTAATTCACAAATGTAATTTTATATGTATGCAATAATATTTGGGCCATATTTTAAGGGAACGTACCTGTAACTTTGCTTAAAAGTGTTTGTGATTTTCGCTTGTATTCCTACTTGCTCTCCCTCACAAGAAACCAAAAGTAATCTCCCATCATTACTGGATCCTTACGACCTTGGTACTTCTCCATCATAGAAATGTCTTGATGAAATCGTTCCCCTTGTTCATCACTATCAACACCCAGATTTTCCGAAAAAAGTTTAGATGTGAATGAAGGAAATGGATTTTCAAATCCATTCGACAATCCATGTTTTTGTAACATTTTAACAAATGTGACACCAAAGTTTTATAGTTTTGTGTTTTTGAGAAAACTACGCACAACCTTTTTAAATGATTGCCAGCTGCTAATTCAACAGTTTGTAAATTTTTCTCAAACATTTCGTCCTTCATGAGTTTTATTATTTGAGATCCAATAAAAATTCTTTCTTTCAATTTTGCGTATGTTAACTGTGGAAACTTTCCTTGTAAATATGCAAATCCACTACAGTCCTTGTTGAGTGCCTTAACAATATTCTTCATTAGCCCAAGTTTTATGTGTAAGGGAGGAAGAAAATCTTATCAGGCTGAACCAATGGTGTTTATTTTACATTACTTTTCCCTGGAATATAGGCCTATTCCTGCCGTTTGTCCCACTGTTGTACCACGTAATGTTTTTCTGAAGCACAAATGTCCCACAAACACAGAAAACAACAATATTTTGTTAAGCCCCTTGCAAACAAGCAGAAAAGGTCACCACATATTACTCGTATCTTTCAACAATGAGCCTCATATTTTAAAAACATGCACAATCTTAGCTATACTTTCATAACTTTCTTTAACACCTCCAGAATTGAAAATCGGAACAGATGAAAATTCATTGCAATTATGAAATAACATTGCTATAAAGCTAAATTTAAAATCAATCTATAACAATCGCTAGTCATCACTCGTTAAACCATTAACGACTACACAGAAAGACTAGTCTCTACCTGGGTTTATCTCTTTGAGTTGTCTACTTCTAGAAGAAAAGACAGATTGACTACCGTTATCCTGATACTGAAGAAGGCTTTGTTAGATGGTATAACAAATAACACATTTTCATCTTTACATTTTGTAAGTATGTAAGTAACCGTGTAGGACAGGAGTAGCCAACATATGATACGCGTGTTATCAGATGGCACGCGAACTCGTTTTCGATGAAGGATATTTAAAATATCTAAAAATTTTGAAATGATGTGACGTTTTAAGCATTGTTTTCATAATCTTCGCGTGAAAATGGACTAAAATCATGTAATATCTTCACGGACATAAATTTCATGTTGGGTAGTGTAATTATCCGGTGCCATGTAGATAGCTCCCCATGGTGTAATGGGAGCAACGCTCCTACAAGGGGACGCTTAGGGTGAATGGTGCAAAGTCAAGTACCCGCCATTACAACACAAACAAAATTATTCGCATTAAATCAATGTGTATTGAATAATCCATAATAAATATAACACTACGTAACTAAAATTATAATTAAGGAGCACGATAACAGAGAGACCGATGGTTCTGCGGTGTATTTAATGTGGTGGTTGTGTCAGTGATGGGTTTGATCGTGGTGATAATTATGTCAGTGATGGGATTGATCATGGTAGTTGTGATTGTTGTCGTTGCTGGTGGTGACTGTGGTGGTGATTGTGTCGGTGGTGTGCTGATTGTGGCGGTGGTGAGCTTGATTGTGGTGGTGGTTGTGTCGGTGGAGAAGATGATCATGGTGGTGGTTGTTTTGGTGGTAGTTTTGATTGTGATGGTTGTGTCAATGGTGGGTTTAATTGTCGTTGTGGTTGTGCATGTAGAAGGTTTGATGTGTGGTGATGGTTGTTTATGTGGAAGGTTTATTTATGGTGGTGGTTGTGTCAGTGATGGGTTTGATAGTGGTGATGGTTGTATCTGTGATTGGTTTGATCGTGGTGGTTGTGATGATGGTTGTGTTGATGATGTTTGTGGTGGTGGTGGTTGTGTCGGTGGTGAGTTTGATTGTGGTGGTGGGTTTGATCGTGGTCGTGGTTGTGTCGCTCGTGGGTTTCATGGTACTGGTACGTGATGTTTTTGATGGTGGCTATTCGGTTCCGAATATGGCGATGGGTTTGATGGTCGTGCTATCGTGGTGAGTACGGCAATAGTAGCATCAGTAATACTTTATTCTTTCAATTGAAGAAGGTATTCAAGGTCGAAATTCAATATGGGCAAAATGTGGCCGACTAATTTCGCCAAGAGTCGTCTATCAGTGCCATAAATTTACTATGGCCCCAACTTTATTTCCCTTTTAGAGGAAGTCTTGTTACAAAGGCCTCGGCTGGGTTTGAATCCATGAACCTCGTGTTCAGCGGCTAGCAAGGTCTCCGCTAAACTACCGTGAAAAACAGAAGGAGTAACGTTGGAGGCTTTGATAGTGGTGATCGTGATGAAGATGGTATGATGCTGAGTATGATGTGAGAGTGATTGATGTGTAAATATGATGGTGATGGTTAGGACGATGACTGATTATAATTTCGGCGGTGGTAGTAACATTGGGGGTGGTGAAGGTGAGCTTTCTCGTGCGTACATAAATTCAAAGGGAAATAACCTGCCAGAGTTAACTAATACTAACACTGAATATCTATGCTCGCGAATTTCTTGTATGTAAATAGATTGCTAGGAGACATAAGAATTCATTTGTTATAAGCACTGCTGACATTTCTATTCATATCACGCACGCGTCACAACCTAGCAGGTACGAGAGCTACATGTTCATTCTTTTATTAACATTCAACTTAATTAATTCGCATGCATAATTTAACAAGTATGTATGTCAAACGAAATGTCTCATTTAAAAAGGGATTGCTAACTTGTTCTCTTCTTGTCTTCAGAAGATGAAACAGCTACAATTATTTGGCTAGATCCCAAGCAAAGAAACCACAGGCTCGAGTTTCCAAAACATTCCTTCATTTCTACGGGGCACTGCGAGAAGAATCTATTACAAATTCTAAAATTGCCTTCTTCACAATGTGCAGAGACATGAAAGGGCAATTAGGTAATAATGTACGAATCACATAAAACTAGACAAGGGATGGAAAAGACTTCTTAAATTGTATTGTGGAAGTGCTATGCTAAAAAAAAAAAATAAAAAAAAAATGTTAAGTGAATAAAGATGCAGACGAAGTAGAACACTCACTACGACAATACAGAAAAATAAAAAAGTACTAGTTAGGAATTAATATAAAATGGTCACATACTTCAGTAACAGTATAACAAAATTTATTTTTCTCTGAAAAAAATTATGCCGCTCATTCATCCCTCAGTATGCTAGGAAAGCCTCGAACTGTAGCTAAAGTCTGTTTCAGCTAAGATAAAAGGTGATTATCGTGAGAATGTGCCAAGCAACATAGTCAAATCTGTCTCAAACAATTTTATTTGGGGTCTACAGGTTGGTTAACAATATTTTTTTTAGTATAGTCTGCACACGATTAAACAACATATATTCGAGATTTATTATTATTATTATTATTATTATTATTATTATTATTATTATTCCTGATATGCAGGGAACGGATTTATATGGACTAAAAATATATGAAATATGTAAATATATATGTAGTTATTTTTACCAAAATATGGAATTAAATATGGATTTTTACCAAAATATGGAATTAAATATGGACTTAAAATTATAAAAAAATGACTATGTACGTTAAATATTGGTACATTTTAATCAAACTAAACAAAAAATATAATGGACGTACCTTATCTTCCAATGTAGTTTCAACAAAACACAATTTTTATTGTCTGTTACCATAACAATAGGTTACAAACATTTCTTTCAAGTGCTGAAAAGTGAATCTTCTTCTATTGTCTCTGAGGATAGATTTATACTGACTAAAAGAGCGTTCGACGTCACAAGAAGTAACTGGTACATAATTCAATTTCACAATGTCTGCTGGGGATAAGTCCAAGTTAATCTTCACTGTTGATTCACCACTCATCACAGCAACAACCTTTTGTAGTTCTTCATATCCAGGGTTTTTTGAAAGTACAGTGTCCACCTTAGCTCTTACTGCATCTGCAACTTTACCTCTACCACGATTCAGTTGTTCCACAGTACTATTTATAATTTCAAAACTTTCAGATAGTGAAAGGTGCCTATTTTGGAGACTTTTGAGCGTTTTTATGATGCATGAAAATGTATGCTGAATGTGAGCTAAGTCATTCTTCACACTTATGTCACAGGTAACTGTTTTCGCAGTATCAATTGAGACTGCATCTTCAGAGTCCAATGCAAGGAGAACATTGTTAATAGAGTCTATATGTTCGGCATAATATTCAACTGCTTCTAGCCATGTACCCCATCTAGTTAAAATTGGCTTTGGTGGCAATGGAATTTCAGGGTACATTTCTTTCAACACGTTAACTCTACTGGGAGCTTTGAGAAATACTTTTTTCACTGATGAAATCAACAAATCTACTTTAGGGAAATTGTCTCTGACCACTTCTGCCACACGATGAAATGCATGCGCCACACAAGTAAAATGAGTCAATTTAGGATATACAACAGATAATGCTTGTCCAGCTTTGACCATATAAGGGGCAGCATCGCTAATAAAGAATAACACATTATCGTACATAATACCCTTTGGCCACAGGATACCCATAGCTTCGTTGAACAGTTTAACTATAGTTTTGTTATTGCACTTTTCTAGAACATCACAATGTAAAAGAATTCGTTCAGAATATTGTTCACTTAACAAACCGATAACTACATTACCAACAAGTCTACCTTCTTTGTCGGGAGTCTCATCAATGGAAACCCAAATTGAACTATCTTTAATTTCATCTCTTATCTTCTGTATTGTCTCATCGTAGATGGATGGAGCATACGTCTTCCTAAGTGTTGACTCATCCGGGATTGTATGTTGAGTATATTTTTCAAGGAATTCCCTGAAGACCTTATTCTTTAGTTTGTAGAGAGGAATATCAGCAGAGATGAGAGAACGGCACAGGTCGATGTTAAACTCAGATCTTACATTCGATGTTGTTGGTTGTGTTAAAAACAATTGTCTCTGCTTGGAATTTAGTTGTTTGTTGGCCTGATGTTTACTAGTTGTAATGTGTTGTTGCACCAGGAACTTTTGTGTAGATGATACTGCACACTGACACAAATTACAAAATAATATTTTATTGTCAGTTGATAAACCATCTTCTTTAAATTCTGAAATGTAACTTGTTAGTTTTGATTTTAAATTGACTGAATGACGTACTTTTGGCATATTTACCGTCTTTATAGTATGATTTACAAAACTGAACCTATGTGTACTCTGACTGGCATTTAACTGTTGAGCTGCACAACTGAAGTCTGTTAAAAATTTTAAATTAAATTAATACAGTTTTGTAACTTACTTTCCCATTGTTGATAGGACTGCTAATTTTCAAATAACTCTGATGTTAAAGGGATTACTGAACATGTGTTTAAATCTCTATTGTTGAAATGTATTTTTAAAAGTTAATGGAATTTTGTTTTGTTTTATTGTTAAACCTAATATAATATGGACTGTTTTATATGAAATATGGAAAATATATGGAAATTAACGAAAATATGTACTAAACTCTAAAATATGGAAAATAAAAGTAGGATTTTTCAACCGTACACATTGTGAAACATAAAGATAATGCAAAATATAAATTATATTAGCTTTATAAGTAAATATGTATTTACATATAAATCCTTTCCCTGCTGATATGTAATTAAAGAGAAACAATGAACATGACATGCAATGTATAATCCTTATATTAGTAATTAGAGCTTGTTTCTTTTTTCAATGTCTTGGTGACGAATATAATAGTCGACCTGGTTGGTGAGTTGGTATAGCGCTGACCTTCTATGCCCAAGGTTGCGGGTTCGATCCCGGACTAGGTCGATGGCATTTAAGTGTGCTTAAATGCGATAGGCTCATGTCAGTAGATTTACTGGCATGTAAAAGAACATCTGCGGGACAAAATTCCGGCACATCCGGCGACGCTGATATAACCTCTGCAGTTACGAGTGTCGTTAAATAAAACATAACATTAACAAATATAATATGAACCTATTCGTATAGCTATGCTGTAGGGCCTAATGATCTGGCATCACCATAACTGTCTCGTATAGTTACTACGATGAAGACGAAATCAAGTTTTCGATTAGTTCAAGAAAGGATCCATACTGCACAGGCGTATATCTGGCGCACAAAATTCACGGTGCTGGCTAAAGTAAATGAAATTATCAAATTACTTCTCTGAAGAGAAAATAGTTTCCAAAAATAATTCCACCCCGGACGAAGAAAAACTGCAGAAACGTCGCAATAATATACGAAAATCAATTCTGACACAAGATAAAAAGTTTGTTCCTTACTCTGGAACTTGGGACTGCTTTGAAGCACCAGAAAGTGGTATTGTATAATTTAGGAATGCTATAATTGCTTACTGTTTTCTTTCTATCGGAAGAATGATAGATCTACAGTTACGAAATTAAAATTTGGAGCGATCTTGATGGGAGTACACCTGTATGTAGGCAATAATTTCTCACGACTGAACACAAGTAGCATATATACAGGGGCTCTTGTTCACTCCATATGCGCAGTGTGTTGTAAGCGAAATTTATACAATGAGCGGAGCTATGAGGATCCGAGTGCGCGTAAGAAGCGGAAAAAGTAGCAACGATTTTCAAGTCCGTATAAGTTATTTTGTAAATGATAAAAAAAAAGCGAAATAAACGATTATCACGTTTTTTAAAGAACGAAAGTGAGCTTAAATATGCATTTTCATTAAATTCAAGCACACGATCTGGGACGATTCCCTTGTGAGGGGTCGGGTCTATCAGATTATAACAAAAATGCTTTGCCCAGAGACAAAGATGAAGACCTCAGTGGCTGAAAGAAAAAAATAAAATTACTTTTATAATGTTGAGAGAAACAGAAGAGATGTCATCTTATGGGGATAATAAACAAGCAGACGTACTGAGACAAAGTAAGGCTCAATTCACACGGCCGACAACTTTACGATTATTTTGCAGTTTGTGTGTGGTTGCGCTGTCGGCGGAACCGACCACACGCGGAGTTCTTTCTTGTGGTCGCTTGAAGTCCATATCGATTACAGACAACCACACCGCAAATTTGCTATTTGCCAAGGATATGGTGTAAAAGCGTCTGTCGTTTCCAAGGATAAGGTGTCGGCGGCGAGTGGTTGGCGTGTGATCGGCGTGTCGCATGTGTGAGTTGCGCTCGACCACCGACAGCGACAATTCTGCAGTTGTGCTGTAGGTGATACCGACGTCTCACGACCACAGACATCGACAATGACTTCAGTTTGTGGTCCGTGTGAGTTAGCATCATCTGTTTCCATATAATTCAATACTAATTCCTGATCACCCACAGCACAACCACACATAACTGCAAAATAATCGCAAAGTTGTTGGCCGTGTGAGTTGAGCCTAAAGATGGAAGTCCAGACTCACATGCATCTAGCGATTCATTTCTCCCACTACCGTTACCAGCTAGTCTACCATCGTCAAAGTGTTCGTACCCTGAGTACAACATGGTTCACGTTGAGTCAGCAAGAAGGAAACGTATGATCACACTGGCAACTGACAAACTTGTTTTGCTTAAAGGAAATTTGAACCAAGAACGTTCTTACACTCATATTAGAGATTCTTTCATATACATCACATAAGGAATACGTAAGTTGAAGTTTCTGTCACATAATGTTCTTGATGTAAACACGTAGTGGAAAAGTAGTTTACAAATACGCTACATGACTGATTAAAACACGCACGTGCTTGACGTGATCTGTACACACATTGATGCATTATGCTGAATAATAACTAGGGCTCGGTAGTTGATGACCTAAAAATTACAGAAAAATAACCTATAAAATGACCTTAAATTTCTGAAAATATGACATTAAAACTTAAAAAATGACCATGATTTTAATAGTAAAATACAAACAAAATAATAGTATAATTCCATCTCTGAAAATACATCATCACCATACTCAGTCACTAACTGCAGCAAAAAAAATTTTCTCCGGTTTTTTTTTTTTTTTTTTTTTTTACTTGTGTGATACAACATGCTGACTGAGCGCACTGCGGCTGCAGTATTTGTTCTACTATGCTGAATAGGAGGAAGCAAGTAATACAAGTGATCAAGAGTCAAGGACGATGGAAAGGAAAATTCTTGTAAGACGCAATCAAATTGCGTAAGCAATCTGCAGTAGGTTCTCGAATATAGACTACGACCACATCGTAAAAAAAAAGTCCGTTCATAAACAGAAAAGGGAAAAAAATGCAAAAAAAAAAAAGTAGAAAATCTCCTTTAAAAGGACCTATAGATAATAAAAGACCGAAAAATGCAACAAAAATGCAAAGCAAAAGTAGGCTATATTAATTCGTGTTGAAGTGAAACAGTTCGTATTCATCCTGCATTGTCTGTGATGTCTCAGAAAAAAGATATTTCATCAACTTCCGAGCCCTAATGATAGTCTAACAGTCTACAGCTAATTGAAAAGAGCGAGAAATATTACATAAGCGCCATCAAAATACTCAAGTCAGCCTTTGTTTTCTTCAGAATCATCCTTACATAACATAATCCTTTATGTAATTTTCTTCACAATCATAGTAGGATTTCCTTTTCTAGTTCTTACTAAATCATAGAAAGTACAATTAAGTGTTATGAATTTATGGCTAATCAAGCTTTTCTAACATCACACTTTTAGAGTGGTACATCGAGCGTATACCAAGTTACAATGAAGAGAGTAACCACTCAGCGAGTAGTACCACATGTCAGTGAGTTGTAATTAGAAATGGTGTGAAGAATCCAAATATTTGCAAGACGAGTTGTCGAGCAAAAACCTTATAAAATCTACTGAGGATCAAAACCCCGGTCACTTAAAAAAATGATAAAAAAAAACCTATATTTCATAACACCTTTCATTTAGAAAGAAGCACACGGAAGAGTCGCGGGTAAGGCGTAACGCTGCAATCCTGAAGGTCGCAGATTCGATTCCTGATGGGGTTACTGATCTAATTCTTTCGGCCGAACCATGGTCCTGGGATTTACTCAGTCTCTAACAGAAATAACCACATGGCAATTCCTTGGGAGTAAAAGAGGCGGGAACGTAGGAATGACATCCCTTCTGCCCTTAATGTCCATTGACTATACAGGTGGCGGCCTTAAGCTAAACTTCCACTGCACTGAGGGCCTCCACGGCCTATAATGGGAGTGACTTTACCTTTTTTCTTATAAATTCTGAAACATTAATGGTAGATTATTTTTCATATCTTAAATCAATTACAAACCTATTGGTTCTGACATTTCTTGCCTTTGCAGATAAAAAAGGGGAACAATGATAAGCTTAATGGTGTTATGCTGAATTACTCGAATGGTAATGGAAAAGGGAGTACTAAAAAAAATAACCAGAAACCTTATTTTGTCTTGCTTTTTGGGTGACTTGTTCACCCATCATGACTCACGTCAAAGTGCCTTAGTCAATCCATATGTTATTGCTTTCTATAGCATTGTTTTAATTTTATGATTATATCAACACTCTATTAATAGAATAACACGAAGTTCGGATAACTCCCGCTTTTACGATTAACTTAAATTTTATATTCCTAGCAATAAGTAGATTTTCCTCCTCTTTCTCAGTTCATGGATTTACCTCAACTCGGGACAACAAACAGATACCCGCATCCAACACAGGCCAGAATCTGATAACTTGATCTGTAGAACGTTTTAATTTGAAAGCCGCTGCCAACATAATACATTGGCCACGGGTCTGATTTCTCCCACAGCCATGAATCTAAATAAATCTTACAGTCTTACGGGGTAGGGCTGTCCCTCGCAACAGCTGTCTCCAATATTGTCGCCTGACTTCGTCTGCAGTTAAAAACCATTCTTCCCTTCTTTCAGGAACTTCTACTTGGTTTCTTTTAGCGCAAACACATGTATAGCAACTCCCTATATAGTTTCATAAGAATATAATTGACACAATTAAATACTTACGTTATATACCAGTAAGAAAACTGCATTTACTTTAAAAGAACAGTTACAAACAGAATTATTTCAACTATATTTTTGAAGTTCTCCACATTCAAATCTGTTTGTTATCTGTCACATAAAAAAAAAACATTTTAATGATGATTAAATAAACATTAGAAATGTTACATACAATTTTCAATCCTAATACAGTTTAAAAAATGGGGGGGGGGCAGTATATAACATTTTGATAGTTAAAAAGTACAGATTAGTATGTCTTCGGAAATAAAATTTAATGGTCGTATTTATAGACATTCTTAGCGCGGGCTTCCGGTGGATGATCAGCGAACTAACGTTTTTCGTATTCATAAACCAGTGTTAGCTATATGATATATATATATATATATATATATATATATATATATGATATGAATCTTGTAGAATAACCAGTCGATAGCCGGGGCTAGTTTAGCACGCTCGTAGCGCGGGCTAGCGAAATATCTATGAATAGCATCACAAAATTACAGTAAAATTCTACAAGGGCTAAACATCATACCCATTCTCAACATAGTTGACTTAATACAAATTTTAACTGGAAACAAAACTCTTTCGACACGTGGAAAATAAAATTCTTGAATTAGAATCTTAAAGAAATACTCCCTCTTCATTAGTGGAGAAATTTTTTCAGACAGTACTATCTCCCAATAACGAAAAATCCTTAACTATAAGTATAAAAAAAAAAATATGTGTTTGGGCAAGAAACTTCAATCATCAGGTCTAATAAAGACAAGAAAATTCACCTGAACCATAAACACTACTAATCGACCTCCTGTGATAGCCTACGTCCCTACAGACAAAGCAATTTTAAGTGGCGGGGGGGGGGGGGGCAGAAGGTGATCACGGTATGCACTCCAATATTTTATTGCGATTATTATTATTATTATTATTACTACTACTATCGTTAAGCCTACTGATTGAACTCAAGGCTCCAAAGAGCTCAACTGCTCATCTAAGAGATAGTACACAACAGAGTTAACATGGAAGTAATTACAATCATACATTCAAAATAATAAAACTTACTTATGGACACTAAAGTTTCTAAGGATGTCGGGGAAAGATACCAAGCCCGCTCTCTGAGTTCAGAGCCAAATATGCAACGGAGTGTTATTAACTTATGAACTTGCATATCAATTTCTTTAGTTCATACTGTATTTACACTCCGTATTTTCTGTGAACAGGCACACTGTATTGTTAGTTTACAATCCTTACATCATTTTGAGGACGAAACGCCATAAGACCCAATCCTTGAAGATCGATCATCACAATCACCACCACCACCACCTACAATTTCAGAGAAAAAATGCGAAGAGTACAAAACTTTCTCATACCACAGGGCAGATCACGAGACACGGCACACTGGTCTGAATACTTATGTAAGTGAAGCCTATATTCTTAGCTTTCATCATCTGTACAAGCAGGCCTATTCACTCGGACTGAGCAGTCATGGACACAAGACGCTTTGTAATGTAACATGGAAACGACCACCCAAGGCGTTCTCTGATTATTTAAAATGACAGCTAACAGGTTAACAGCAAAGACGGGTGACAATACATAAAGCATACCATAGTTACGAGGAATTAATCAACAAAGGTACAGTAAACAGAAAAACAAAGAAAACGTGCACATTATATTATAATACATTATGAAAATCTACAATTCAGAGTTATATTATTTAAGCTCAGAGCGTGAAGATTTAAAAGAAATGTTCCCATTAAAACTTAAGACGAACTTTCATACTCTGAAACGAGTAGACTGAATAAATAGTGTCATAAAATAACCTCCTCATTGCATATATTACCCATAAATTAAACAACCAATATTTTGAGCAAACTTATGTAAATTTATCTACAATAATGTTCTTCTCGATCCGTACATTTGCGAAGTCATAGCTCTCCCACTACGGGAATTTCCTACATGCATAAATATTTACACCAGATGTTCCCAATCTTTTGAGTGTCACGGACCCTTTAAAGCTCATACTTCGTTTTCGAGGATCCCTAAAATGTTTTGCATAGCTTAAGTAGTAAGTAAACATGTTGTACTCATTAAATATTTGCATAATGTAATGAATTAAATATGCATAATAAATTCATACCCATATTAAATTTTAGTTTTGGCTTTAGAATATCATTTGAAAACGCATAATTACACAAGGTTAATTTATGTTAAATAAAGTCTTTGCTGTGAGAAATGAAACCAGTTTTTTTAGACTTAACATAAGGTTGTTATTGGGATGGACGACGTGGTTTTGCGAAGTCTGCTCCAATTGTAGATACTTTCAAGTCGCAAGTTTGATTCAATAATAAGTTTATTTCTACATTTAATATTCATGAAGACTAAAGTAGAAAATGTAGCCTACATTCACACAAGTGTGTTTATGTTGTACTGCAATTCGGGAAATATCGAGATACACTGTCGTAAATGCAACAATTACAAACATTTATTTGTCACGTAGAGGGAGTTTGGGAGTTTATCATGCAACTGTTTATTTCATTGTTCTATATTTCTAACCATATCTGACGACATCATCATCATAGTATGTTAAATTGAGTTAAACAAGGTGCGTCTATGCTTATCTTTGAAACAAAATAACTAAAAGTTATTTGTACACATTATTTAATAAGTTTAAACGTTTTCGACTCTAGAGTCATCAGAAGTCATGCCGTAGAATACATAGGAGTTTGAATGTGCATTTATGTGATCTACTGTAGTATATAACACTATTAAGTCTAAACAAGTTGCAATCATTAGTTTATAAAATTCAATTACAAAATCTTATATGATTAAAATTTTAAAAATTAAAAATCAATAAAATGCTTGCGTAAGCTGTTACATCAGTGTAATGTTAAAACGAGGATGGATTACAGCTTGTTGAACAGTCTGTGATAATGGGATCACATAATTCCAGTGCGTAGAATAAACACAAAAATTGAGAATCACAGTGAAAGTTCCGGTGTCTTTGGCAGCTAGACGGCAACTTTTTATAACTAATGTTTGCAACTTGTTTAGCCTTAATAGTGTTATATACTACAGTTGATCACATAAATGCATATTCAAATTCCTATGTATTCTACGGCATGTCTTCTGATGATGACTGTAGAGTCGAAAACATTTAAACTTATTAAATAATATGTACAAATAACTTTTAGTTATTTTGTTTCGAAGATAAGCATAGACGGACCTTGTTTAACCCAATTTAATGTAACTGCTTATCGGCTTCAACAAGGTTTTTAAAATCATTATATTTTGCCAGAAAGTCACTGAGAATGGAAAATGAGTCGAATCCTTGTTGCCAACACGGCGAGATCGTAAGTTTATTTTTTTTTATTGCCGCTTCAGTCCTTCTGGGCGGTGAGCACTATTAAGCTGGATCCTGAAGATTGGAATTTATAAAATTAAAAAATCTGAAAATGTCAGATGAGACATGCAAGCCAACACAAGTCCTTAGGCGATCGCATTCCTGTTAAACTCCGTCTCTCGTGAGTCTGAGATAACAAAAAATGCCCAATAAGCTAAGAAATTTCAGAAAATATGTTAAAGTTATGCGTAATTAATTATAATACCGTTTGGAAACAGTCTTGTTTCCGCTGACCCTACTGAATCACTCGCGGACCCCAACACATAATTTGGGAACCGCTGATCTACACCATGAACACAAATGACGAAAACAGACACACTGAGCATCACATTTGAAGGGGTCAGAGCCATAGTTGATCAAGCGCTATACATTAAAAACGGAGAAAACAAGGGTTAAAATTAAGTGCTTACCATAATTCAATGAAACAAATAGCAAATAATATAAAGTGTGCACATTAAAACTAAATTATACTCGTATGTTAATCTTCATTAAATTATGGTATTTACTTAACTTTAACTCTTGCTTTCTCCGTTTTTAATAAATGGCGCTTGGCGCACTATGGCTCTGAACCCTTCATTTCTCCCTTTTGCCGCAAGATGCTTATGAAGGAACTTAGAAGGTGAGTAGGCTTGCTTACTAATTAGCATGCACTCGATACCTTGAATCATACATTTTTAGAAGACATTATTTACACTGCTTCGTCTATAATCAACATGAACATCGTTCAGAACTTAACGTAAAATACCTTTTTGTGAAATTCTGTTATTAGAATTGTACATAATCCAATACTGACTTTAGTTAGAATTATCATCCATACACACACTTTCCATATGAACGGTTAATGAATTGAATATGAACATCCGTCCCGCAGCCCTACTAATCGGACGGGACATGGAGCATCCCAACGTATCAGATTAAGAAGGCCTTCTGTGCATCCATGATGCAATGAATATCCCAGCCATACCATCCGCTACACTAAGTCTTCAAATCCGTATAACAAACCTCTAGTGGTGGTCTGCAGTGCCTCACATATGCTTCAGTGCCGCTTATGCAGATCCGTGAGTCGTCTAGAATCCAGAAGCACTGCCACCTATCAATCTTTGGACAAACCGTGAGGAACACTCACCACGGCGGATGATCGATTCGACGTCACGCAAACACAAGTGGTACTCAATTGTGAGGCAGAGGTGATAGTGGACGGGGAAATGTGGGAAGTGTTGGAGTCACAAGGAAAACTGAAATATCGAGGAGAAAAACTAACAACCTTGGCTTTGTCCACAACAAGTATAGCTCCGCAATCGCAGAGATTTCAACTTGGGGCCCACGGTCCTTGTATGACACCACTCTGCAACTGCCAACTGAAATACCAAGGCGCTATCGAACTGACATAACCTACATGCAAAATTAACTTCAGTGCGATACAGAAAAAACACATTTTCTGAAAAATCTTTGCATACCGAGGCAAGACATTTTTCTGTACTCTCAATTTGATTTAATCCGTAGCGCGACAACTCGTGAAAGGCAAAGACCGACCAGCCGACTGCTGGTCTAACGTCCACATGCCTCAGTAGAGGTGAACGATCATCCAATTAGAGAGTAATGCGTGATCAGCACGATATTTCTCCCCCAACCGTTATACCTGGTTTTCGAAACATGAAATGAAATCTTACAAGATTTTGGAGACAAAAAGCCTACCGACATGTCTGAACTAGCCACACAGCTTAATATTACAATTTATTTTACGTTACTTAGCTACACGGTATGGTGCATGGCTATCACGCAGAACATATTTATGTATATAAGAAATGTATTACACCGAAATAACAATATAAATACTCCTCACTTGTATTTATTTCAGCATTAGAGTAGAAAATTCGGGAACAAATTTCTTGCCCTTCAGTTCTAAATTTGTGCACCCCTGACGTCCCCGCGAGTCTGCGTCGGATGTCTACATCACCGCGGAACTTGTGATGAATCAAACATTGCACTTGCATATTTCGACAACGGAATCTGGCAGACTCTGTAAAAGCTATTTCTCATACTACCTCTGCGAAAGATACTGGCGATGCGCCCTGTTCTATACTTGCCCGCATTCTCAACTGTGCACTGCCCTACATCAATACCACGTGACTGTGCCATTCCAATTTGCAACATCAGCTTATCGATCTCTACGTTCAGTGAATAGGAATTACGAGGAGACAAACATATTTACAACTAGTCTCTGAAAATTATTGACGATGATTACGAACGTCGACGCTAACAACTATAAACAGCAAATTTATATCAATGGTACTGGGATTTAATATTTTTTTTCTCTCTCTCTTCCTCATTCACAAGCTCAGACATCATTTACATTATATCTGGACCCTATTTCACGAAAGAACAAGTTAAAAATTACAATTGTACAAGTACGGTCTTCAGTTTTGACAAGACTTGTGCAACATCCGTTTCACGAAGTATTAATACATTTGTATAAGGAAAAATACAATTGCACAAGAAGGTGCACAAGTGACGTCATCTTTCAAGCCGGTGCCAGTTTAACTGGTCATTCTAAATCTCATTGAACTCGAAAATATTATCAAAATATATATTTGTTAGCTCTTTAAAATGTTCCACGCCGACGAACGAACACATTGTGATTTTCTTCTTCCTCGGAAGAACTATCAAACAACTTACACCGTATAAAATATTCACTTGTACGTAAATTAACCTACCTCCGAAGCAGGTAGAATTGTAATGGCACCCAACAAGTGTAATTTACCAACTTGTACTCTTTTCAAGAAAGGCCTGTGCAATTGTAGAAATAACGCCTGTAACTTTGTACAAATTCACTTGCACTTACAAGTGTTTACCTGTACTTTAGTGAAACAGAATTGTGTGCTTGTATTTTGTAATTATACTTTCGTGAAATAGGGCCCTGGTAGCAGATACCAAATCTCACCCTCACAAAAAGTGACAAGAGATTCGAGAAAATCCCTACTTTTGCGTGCAACGTGTAAGTTATACAGGAATTTAGGTAGAATAAATAAGGTCTTAAGTGTATCCAATGAAAGCAATGAAATAAGCCAATAGTCAATTCTCCAATAATAATAATTAGGGGACGGATGTTGATGAGAAGTAATCATCTTATTTTTCACATTAGGACGATGTCTATTAATATAAAAATCCTTTCTATGTTTATATCGTCATTTTTTATACATTTTTTCGGATTTTTTTTTAGTAATTTTTAATACTCTGAAGAACTTTTAGATCATTTAGAATGCCTTTTACTTTCTTCTTTGCCGATAGGTTTGTTAAATCATTTTCAAACACCAAATAGGTCGTTAGTAGTAATTACCTACTGAATAAGTGAATATCAGTAAAGTTTGAGTTTTATAGTTTGGAACAGACTCTAAAGTCCATCCCTCATTCCACTGACGGCTTCACTTCACACAATGGAAGTAATATAAAATGCTTGACAGCACTCTTAGTTTAAGTGAGGACTTTGATCGCTACTGTTCTTTTGTCGGTACGAGGGTGTCTTTAGAATTTATGTTTGGAAGGGGGGAAACTTTCACCATGTCCTGGACAGGATGTTGTGTCCTCAACATGGTTCGTAAGGGATGTCTACTGTAGTAGACAGTAGGCTATTTTTAACTGTAGGCTGCCCCCACAATTTGTTTTGTCATTCACACTTCCTCATCTGGAAGATGTGGTAACAAAAGTGAAGCGCGGAAGGAGACGGAGAATGAAGGCACTGACATGGACCACCACCGATTGAAATACATAGTAAACTCTCATTAAAATATATAGTTTTTCCTTAAAACTTTCATTTTTTGTATGCCCTTTTCCTTTATCTTAGCCAAATTCCAGGAAGTTGCTGCCTCTTTCCGAGATTTACAGGGCAGTCATTGAAACAAGGTGACTAATTTTTAAGAAGTTGTGGTGCGAGTACTTTGAATAATATTTAAATGTCATTTTCTTCTAATTTTGTCATTTTTTCATTAATTTAAGAGCATTTTAATGATTATTTTAAGTAGATTTTTAGGTCATCAACTCCGCTCCCTTTTCACTATGATACAAACGTTTCAGATATAGGCCCTATTATGTTAGTTACACCATTTCATTCGAGGAAAATAATACGGGAAAAAATATTTAACCCATTTTATTAACATAATTTTGAATTCTAACCGGAATAAAAGACAAGACTACAAAGATCTTTAAAATCTATTATTTAATTTCGTGCGCCGAAACGAACCAAGTGTCTAGAATCCTGAAGGACTATGATGATACTGACGACGATAATTTTTAAAACTTAGTGATGTATAGTTCGGAACAGAAGCTTAATGTGGGTCGGCCTCTCACCAGTCGAGCGGATTCCATTTATTGTAAAACGAGATGGAGCGAAACTACACTCTTTTTTTTTTGGGCAGGTCTACTGAAAAACTTTTCCCTCGGGTAAAGAGACCGAAGCGTGACGTTAACAAGTTAACCGAAGGCGCAGCGCATTCTTCACAATTATCCCACGTGTGGCTGGTTTGGGTGATCGCGTGTATGTACAGCTGGGAGCAATTAAACACGTCGCTGGTTAAGAAGAGGCGACCTCTGCGAAAACGCAACGCAGAGAGAGTATGTCAGGCGCCGCTAATTGGCCAGAACAATGGAGCACCTGCGGTGCTGGACACGACCTATGGCCCTTGGATCTGCTGTTTTGAACATCTACTCCGCCCAAAAGCCACTTGGGTCCGGTTCGAACGTTAATGTCATTTTCTCCAGTTTCATTAATCACAAGCTTTCACTAATATAAAATCAGTCTACTGTTACTAAAAACTACTCCTAAGCTTGTGGTTTATTATTATATTATGCACTATAATCTTATGTCTAAAGAGTTTTCTTAAATTCTGAAAGTAAAAATGAAAAAATTAGCTTCATCTTCTGTCTTAGCTCTCAAACCCTCTGAGCTCCTGAAAAGCACCACGCAGGGAAAGGTAGGTAGCTACAGGCGATAAATTATTCCAAAACATTGGCCGTACATCGACTATTCGGATTCTATAGCCCTATAATCGACACTTCTGCTGTAAAGACTGTTAAATTGAATTGCAGTGAATTTCACGAGGAAGTCACTATGACCTAGCACTGCGACCTAGAAGATCTACTGCGCTAACCCTCGAACTGGGCACATTCCCAACCAACACCGGCCGACTACACTAAGGTTCACTGCGTACTCAGATTTCGAGCAGGAACCTCACTCGTCATAGGCTAGTCCCCACCATGTGTCGCCAACCGGCGTTCAGGGAATGCTTGTGAATGACATTTGTAGTGGAATGATCACGCTGTTGTATGAATAGAGTAAGCTGCAGTTAACTTAACCTGGGCTACGGTAATAATAATAATAATAATAATAAGTTTTATTTTTCCTGGCAGAGTTAAGACCATCAGGCCTTCTCTTCCACTCAACCAGGATCAAAGTACATTACAGGAAAATACATACCGGTGTACAAGTATTAACTTAAAATAAAAATAAAAAAAAAATAATAATAATAAATAAATATAAAAAAAGATTGAATACATATGAATATAATCAGAAACAGGAAAACACATTCCGGTATACAAGTATTAACTTAAAAAAAAATTTAATACACATGAATATAACCACACAACTAAAGGAATAATACAATTAGTATAACAATGACAATTACCTAATGATGACAGTGATATATGAATAATGATGGGGAAATCAGTCTGAGGTTCAGCGCCGAAAATTACCCGGCAATTCCGCTTGATTAGTTGAGTGAAAACCTCGGAAGAACACAACCAGGATTTGAATCCGGGGACCCGCTCGTTTCACAGTCCGACTTGCTAACCTCTGCAGTTCTTCCAAGATTAAAGAGATGCGACACGTGCATCATTTTCTTAATGTTAACCACAATTAAGTTGAATTAGTGTACATCTTGGAGGTCTACAATAATTGAGTTAAATTATGTGGCATGAAATGGTGTTATAGCAATTTATATAACATGGGGATATTAAAATTATGTATGTATTATATTATGTATTTAACCCAACGCAGCGATGCCGCAACATAGGCACCCCAAGATGGAGTTCTCAGTATCCAGAAGGAATTTAGTTACAGTTATTTGCCGAAAGGGGCAGAGGGACAAGTGGTAAGCTCATCGTCTCAATCGCCACCTACTGTAGTATGCAACGAAGGTATTACTAGGATGTGAGAGGATAAATTTGGTCCGGAGTCTCTTAAGTCTTTCATAGATATAGCCGAGATTCTCCTAGCTCGTATTTCGGCATATTTCGATATGTTACAAGGACATACAGTAGGGCGCTCATTACGACCCTGACAACAAAGGTCCTGGCACTGATTCTGTGCGAATATGTATGTCTTTAGTTGTTGAATTGAGGTTAAGGTTTGCGGCACAGGGAGAAGTGTCCAGTATGGAGGGGCAATTATACGTTATAGAGTGAGTGAAAATTCAATTATGTCCAAAAATACTAATTACTGTATACATCTAGTTAATAAGCCTCAAGGTTTCTACTGAAATGTAAGCTTATGTTCTCAAAATAAATATAACCACTTAATTCACCCCATTCTGACAAAGCCCTAGAAGTCTAGGAGACTGCATCCTCAACAGACGTCAAGAACTGAAAACTCAATGCAGTACAATAACCACTGAAAATTTTTTCCATGCTAGAATATTTCACTAAATATATCAGCTCTGGGCATAAAGGAGAAGGGAAAAAGGAAAGGAGATACCCTCGCCCATGTCTTTGCCACTTCACCGCTTCAGAAACGAACACACAGTAAAGCCACAGTCTAATACATACAGTCGCGCAACTCATACGTATAAAATATGCCAACATTTGACAGCTGGCGCGACAGTAGCCCTCTAGCGGCAGGCAAGTTAAAAGTGTGCACACGACATATGATAACACATCAAAAAGCGGGTTTTGCGTAATTTATTTTGTATTTTTATGCTATACAGTAAGTATATAGGGTCCTTATTAATTTTACTTTAGAATCCTAAAAGAATTTCACACGCAGTTAATCTACAAGTTTCAGAAGCTAGGAATAAATGTAATTCTTTCTGCTCCTTACAACTGAATCATGGTCCTGATTACGTATCATGGTTTGAAATAATAGAATTGTTCGTACGTGGACGGTTAATTCAATTCATTCCTAAATATATTTATGAATCATTGGAATTCTATATTATTTTCCTGTGAGAAGAGTCAAAATTAGTAGTTTCAAAATTGTAGGGCATATCTCGTAGGGTACATCGCGTTGTGAACTCCTCTCCTATTTCCTGAGAAATTAACTATTTTCCATACCGAAAATTAGGGTAAACTCGGGCGCTGAGGTAAACTTGAAAATAAAAAAGGGGAGGATTTAAACCTTAATATGATAGACATTGATTTATGAAGTTCATTATTTTTCCATTTTTTAAGAACCGGTATTTCCTTTATTATTTGAGTCACAAATAGTGCTGATATTATGGTTTAAATTTTTATGGAAAGTTTACCGCATTTTACATTACATTTCCAGTTTTCACACATAAGCTTAATTTTAACTTATCCTACCTATATAATACGTAATTTACATGCACTTACTGTTAATATGACGTAGGTGAGAACAAATAAATGAACACACAATTTTGTTGAAAAAATTGTAACTTCAATTAACTCAGAAAATGTAGGCCTAATTTTATTTTCCGAGCAGAAGTGGTGTAAGTTAAAAATGGGTAATGAGGGTTAAAGTAAACATTCTGTAAAATACAGCGCAAAGTAGCAGTTAATATTGAATTCATTTAAACTATTAGTAGTCAGTGAATAGCACGAAGGATATATTAATTGCTACTTTGTGCTGTATTTTACAGACTTTTTACTTTAAACCTCATTACCTAATTTTGACTTACACCACTTCTGCTCTGAACGGCTCAAATAATCACTGGGAATATAAAATCAACACCAATAACAGTCATGCAAATTATTACAGAAAATATTGCTTTTTATATTAAATTTAAAAAGGCTCTTTTATTTCTTGAGAACTTAATACGTCTGCCACATGAATCCACACCAACACATCAGAAATTTATCGACACAGTCTCGATTTATTCAAGAAGTGAATATTTTGCAAAAGGATTATAATACTCCATGAATTCTTGAAAAATTAACACCATGATCCCTATTTGAATGCTATATAACATTCAACTTTTGAAAAATATAAAGAAAAAAACACGAATACAAAAATTATGGAATTACTTGCATTAAAAACTGTAGATACGTTATCGAAAATCGGAATGGTTACACATTTATACATATGATCTCTGCAAAAAATAATATACTGTAACAAGTATTTACTTTGTTTTTATTTAAACTGTCCTTCCTGACATACAAATAGGTACCTGAAACTATAAATGTTATATAGAACACAATACGTAGGGTACCTACAACGTGGATTATTGGTTATGACTGAGTTATGCTTTTCTCTTGGTCTTTAGGGAATCTGAAGAACGACAAATTCGGAGATTTAAACTTGTTGTTACTGCAATTTTCGTCATTGCACACATTACCTTTATTCCGACGCATGATTAAAACGTTATTACAACATCTCGCATCCCTTTAAAGCACGTACTGGCTGAACGAGACTGTATCAACCCTATGACCAGTGCCTTGCCTGCCGCTTGGGCGCTAGTGTCGCGAATGTTGGCAAAAAAAAGTGTTGAAGTTGCGCGACTGTAAGTACAGTATTAGACTGTGGCAAAGCATTGTGCATCAGTGGTGGATTTTGGGCGACTAGCGAGAGCCGAAAGCTATAATGCATGCCATATACAACCCGTCACTCAGCAATGCTTGCTTTCAGATCTACTCGTCTCGGTCAGATACATAACCGTCTCTGCCGGGGATGTGGGGTGGGGAGTTAAAGGGTAGTCTGCAGAACCTCAATTGAGGTATTAAAGCCCAGGCGTTAAATACATTGATATACAGGGTGATTCACAAGGATTTACCGTCCATTACGGAGCTTATTTCCGAAGACAATCTGAGCAAAAAGGTCGTATAAACATTAGTCCTGATCTCAATATTTTCAGAATTACACTAATTTGAAGTCGTTTGTAAAATACTATTATTCTTGAATTTTAAGGGTAAAATAATATTACAAAGAATTAACTATTCAGAAGTATCATTTCTTTAATTAGCTAATATTCTGAAGCTAGACATGTGTTGTGAATTCCATAGTTGCTCTATACAGTTTCTTTTTTTTTATTTTTAACTACAAAATTACATTTTCTTACGTATTTATTGGGCCATTCCATGTCAAATCAACACAAAAAAGTGGACTTTTCAACCCGACCACCTCAGATTTTCATTAAATTTGGTGGGATGGTAAAGAACCTCAAGTTAATTAATTATGTAAAATTTTAGCCCTCAATAATGCACAATATCCATACAGCAATTCTGTCAATATGAGAAAAAATGTAAAAATGTTGCATACTATGTCAACAAAAATAATTCATAACTTCTCTTCTAATTGAGGTAGAATCTTAAACTTGGGCTTATTTTAAAGCTAAGGAATCATACTTTTCAATAAAAATAGGTTTGCATCAAAGTATCGAATTCTTTATTGAATGGTCACTTGAAACAAAATTTAACATAGAATATCTAAAAATGCGGGACACAAATTATTTCGCGAAAAATATATGTTATAGAGGTAAGAGCATTCTCCCCTTGGTGTAAGTTTCATTTTGGCAACGTTTCAGGAATATCAGTAAAAAAATGCATCAATGTCTTGGTTTGTAGCACTTAAACCCATCTTACACCAACACTGCATGCGTGCGAGTTCGTACTTGTCTGATTATCTGCGTCGTCGATCTGTCAGGCCGTCATGAGCGGCAGTTTATACAGTGTTCAATTTATACAAAACGTGCGATCTGTTTCAAGTACAGTGTCGTTAGTTTTTGTAGTATGTGGTAGTTTTGTGCGATGTAATGGAGTCTCGTTTTAAGTTATATGTTTGCTGCAATCCCTTCGAGAAATCAGGGCATTGTAATTAGAGGAAAAATTTAAGAAGTGTTATATCGTGGATGCTTAATGTATTTCCTGATTTAAAACAGAAACAAAAGGTGTGTCGCAAAGAAATAAAAATATAATATGATGCTATTACGCAGAATCCTCAGAATGACTCTAGTAATGAAGAATACGTCGATTCTACAGTAAATGTAAGTACATTAAATACAAGTCTTTTTGACCAAGATGTGTTCCTTATTAAACAAAAAAGGCTACAATAAGAGAAATATAAGAGACAGAAATTTGAAAATATTGTAAAAGATAAAGTATTCGATATTAAAGACGCCGAGGAACCAGGACCTCCATCAAGTCCTGATTCTGAAATTTTGTCTCAGTTGCAGGAAAATTTTCAAAATTCAGGTAAAAGTGAGAAAAATCACCATTTTAACACTACTACCTAAAAGCTGGCGCGTAAATAATATAAAAAAAGAGTTTCTTTTAGTTTTCTAATATATAATTCGGAAAGCCAAAGTCCTGCCATAGGGAAAGGGAATTTTGTGTTCACCAGATCCGAAACCTGGAAAATCTTGGTCGCACCTGTTGCCGGTAAAGTTAAAGAATCCTCTTGTTCGACGAGATAAGCAGAATGACACCTGGTAAGAAATATTTGTTATGATTAAAGAATCAGGGAGTAAATCACATGAGCAGAAATGAATTATATGCAGCGTTTAAAAATTCTGTTGGGTAACTTTCGGTGTTGGACCCCGGACTCATTTCACCGGCATTATCACCTTCATATCATTCAGACGCTAAATAACCATAGATGTTAATATAGCGTCGTAAAATAACCCAATAAAATAAATTTAAAAATTCTAACCCTGAAATGAAGGTAATATTCTCCAAATTTTCCGCTCTTAGACCAAGAAATTGTATTCTAGCTGGAGTTAGTGGAACTATACTGTCTATGTTTGTGTCCTCATCAGAATGTAAAACTTATGCCGGAAGCAATTTATTAAAGTTTCAGGTCTACGTGGATTTCTAGAAAATTTTTCTTTACACCTTCCAACTTATCAACATTTCTTGGCTACTATGGTGTGCAATCCTCCTCATATAAATTGCTTGATCAGGAAATGTACAGAATGTCCTGAACCATTCAAAATAAGAGAGGGTTTAGAGAAATGTTTCGAATAAAACTTCAGTGAATCAGTGACCTACAAGCAGTGGATGACGACTGACCGATCAACGCTTGAGACCATAATGAAACACATAGACAAATTTTTCGACTGTCTCTTGGAGAAACTTGGTGATTTACTGACTCACTCATTTATATCATCTGAACAAAGTAAGTTTCTACGTGATATGAAATCATTTCTACAGCCATGCCATCTTGTGTTATGCGACTTCGCTGAAAACTATTATTTCGTAATCCAAGATGAAATTCAGTCATACCACTGAACTAATGTGCAGGCAACCATTCGTAATATATTATAACGAATCGTCATCCGATACAGTCTCTATTAAAAATCTGGTAATAATTTCACACTGCCTGAAATATAACACTACAGCTGTACATCTGTTTCAAAAATATCTAATGGCGCCATTAAAACAAACACCTGTAATTCACCACAAAAATTATGTATTTCTCCGATGGATTCTCTGCTCAGTATAAAAATAGGAAAAAATTTCCTGAACCTCACATTACAGGAAGAAGATTTTGGATTTCCAGCAGAATTGCATTATTTTTGCATATCGCATGGCAAAAGAGCATGCGACGTTGTAGGTGGGACACTTAAAAGGTTTGCGGCTTGTGCTAATTTGCAGAGACCACCCGATAAACAAATAACTACACCTAGGGAATTGTATGACTGGACAAGGGATCATCTCCCAAACATTAATACCGTTTACGTGACTGAAAAAAGCTATACTGAAGAGGAAAAAATGCTTGGTCTTCGATTTGCAAAATCCACCGCAGTGCCTGGAACACAAGTTTCATACAGTCCTGCTGTTTAGGATGAGTATTATACTTACTAAGCAGTTTTAAAATGCAGCTGAAAGAACGCAGCATGCTGTCTGGAAAGATGATCAGGCTATTTCATCTCAGCAGTGAAAGGTAAGCATTTCTTACAGAACTTCAGGTTTAACAAAATCCATGTGACAATAATTTATTTGAGGTAATAATAAAAAAAATTCGAATTATGTACTACATGTTAAATTACATAGCGACATTCAAGAATATGATCAAATATAATTAAATACAACGAATGTGTGGGACATAATTATCGCGACTTATACGGTTAGCTTACGCTTGCAGTGACATAATAATTTTTATCTTTGTAACCTATGGTGATTCCAAGTTGAAACTTATCAGTTCATTATATCACTAATTGAGGCGTACTATATATTTTTTTTTTCCTTAAAATAGAACCGCCGCATTTTTAAATATGAATATATGAAAATTGTTTCACCATGTTTTTTTAGTGTAATTGAAAACATGCAGAAAACAATACTCGTATAAGCAATAACAACTATTACATATTAAGAATGTATCACTCAATTTTTGTAAATTTATCTGGAGTCGTTGTTGAGATATATAATTTACAAAAATATGATTTTCTTCATGTTTGAAACGCCACTGACAGAAAACGAAAAGCACAGGACATATGAAACTCGGCAGTTTTAGTTAGCGCGGCAGGTAAAACAAACCCTCAAATTTTGAAAGAAATCTGAGTCGGTCGGGTTGATTTGATATGTAATGACCCTATTAGAACAAAAGTTACAAATCTCGCCACTCTTTTAAATTCTTTAAGACTGTACATAAGGATGCATAATTAAACTATAAAGAATCAAGTTCCTAAAGTCGTATGATTTGTAACAATTTTTATGATAAGTGCGTAAGAATGATGTAATTTTTAGTTAAAATTTGAAAAATAAAATCTGTACAAAACAATTAACAACACATTCTTAGCTTAGCCAATTAAAGAAATGACACTTCTGAATAGTTCATTCTTTATTTGTAATATTTTTTTTACCCATAAAAATAAAGAAAAAAAAAGTATTTTACTAACAAATTCAAATTAGTATACCTATGAAAATATTGAGATCAGGACACATGTTTATATAACATTTTTTTTTTTGCACAGAATGTCTTCGGAAATAATCTCCGTAAGGGACGGTGAATCGCCCTGTATATCTTGAAGCGAAATTCTAACACTGTGTATATTTAATTACTACTTTCCCAATATTAACAGATATTATTGTCTGTATTTCTGATAACTGAAATCGATTACGAAGAGAGTCATACTCTGGATTGCACTGTGGGAGAAGGGCCATATTACAAATCCCACTTCCCATTACATCCCGGTGGGAGAGGCTGCAGGCAATTTATTGTCCTTCTTCAGTCAACTGATCAGTTATTTCCCCTCGTCGACCCGAAAAGACTTCGACCATTTGTCTCCCTTTTGTGAAAATGCATCACACCCCAGCCGTAAGTTTCTGCACAATAGTGACGCTTTCAGTCAATCGATAGGGAATAAATAATTCAAGTTAAAACACAATACTTCGAATGGAGTCGCTGCAATGTTGCGCTAGACTGCACAGAAGCTGAATGTTACAAAAAAAGAAAAGAGTACAAATTCTGTTAACCCCGGATTACCAAATCGCAATATCCACGATCATTTTCAGTTCATGCATTAAAGCGGAACAAAATCGAATGGAATCTCATGGCCCAGTTACCACGATTCGGAATAATCACATGGCGACAAACGATAAAATTCCTGTTATTGTGTTATTCGAAATAAACCCATTACATATACGAAGTGGCTCGTACGGGATTGTCATTTGAACACTTCTCTATGTTAGAGGGAAATAACCAGAGACCGGAATTCGAGATTACGAGACAAAAAGTTTGTGCGACCCGTTCTCTCTGCCACCACCTCAAAAATATTATTGTTCCGTATACTCTCCTATAATCACTTCGTGAACTCTGAATTTAACCTAAAAAGGACAGTCAAAAAATTACATTAAATGTAGCAGCTATGACAATGGGAATAAGACTATGCTTTGAAAGAAAAATCCAATCACATTCCGAAACTAAATTTCATAATTTTTATGTAAATTACTTGACATGTCATAGAAATACAATTTTTCTAGAGATGAGGGTTTTTTTAAACTATAGTTTTTGATAGGCCTATTGGTGAGTATAGTTAAATATAAAGTTCCTGAACCTAATTGTAATTAAACTATAATAAACTGCATAACTAACTGTAGTTCATAATGAATATTTAGTCCGTTATTTATCGACAATGTATCAACTACTACGTCATTTAGCATCGATAAAATTGGTGACAGCAAGATGATATTTGGAGAGATGAGACCGAATATTAGCCAAATAATTACCCAACATGAGCCTTAGAGTTGAGGAAAGATTTATATGGACTGTATATAGTCGCTTTTCTATCTCCCCATTCTCTATCGCATGATCATACATACAGAGGCAAAAACAGAAACAGAAACCTGCAAGTCAAAGATAAACACAGAGAACATTATATAAGTAAACAGCTAGTATCACAGGCAGAGATAGATATTGAAAACATTTAATTTATTAGTCTAACCCAATATTTTGGGTTGGCCTTACGGCACAGAACAGTTCACAATGAAATTTAAAATGAAAAATTATATAAGCAGGTTTCAAAGAAAAGAGATTAAGACATAGACTATAAGAAAGAATAGAATCTAGTACAATTTAAATTGAATGTAGGGCCTACACCATAAAGATGCTGGCGAAATATCGCTACACAAAATTTTACTACGGTAGTGACGATGGAATCTTGACGATCTCTCTTCAACTTGCATTTTTCCTCCACTTTACTAACGTTTTCGCTCCGAAGAAGAGACTGGTAACTGTGATTTTTCCAATGTTGTATTTCGCTCATAGGTAGAGTAAAGGCTCCATATTTCGGATAGTTGCCTAATTTCGGATACCTCGTCTTTTCATTAACTAACAATAGAAATGGAATGTGAAGGGCAAGGCATTGCTCTTCTGTCCCTAACGGTTCATCCCCCATTTGTCGTGAAGCTTTTGCCGCAGTCGGGTTTTCGCCAGTGCAGTAACCGTGTTTCGAAGAAATTCTTTATAATATTTTCACTTCGTGACTTAAGTTTTTACAAGCGAAGGTGAGTTTAAATTTAAATTTTATTTGCATTAAGATGAAGTATAGATATTGTAGTTTTCATTGCAATGTTATAAATATACGTAACTTATTTTAATATTTATTCATATCGACGAACACAAATTAATGTCAGGTTGCCAAATTTCGGATAGTAATAGGATGCCCAATTCCGGATATCCGATATTAGGAATCTCATTTTTAGCCTGCATTATTTTGAAGTAACCGAGATTATGAGATAACCGTAATGGATGTGAGCTTCTGTGTGTGTGTGTGTGTGTGTGTGTGTGTGTGTGTGTGTGTGTGTGTGCGTGCGCGTGCATGCATCTTTGTGAATGCTTGCTCGGTCGTGTGTTTTCGTGTTTCCCTTGTCCAGTCTATCAAGTTTCGAATGCATTCTTTGTTTCACACGTAAAAAGGATAGAAAATTCAAAACGGAAAGTTATTTCCAGCACCATATTTCAAAATGGTCCCCAATTAAAATTTTCACCAATAATTATTTCCTCCACAAGCTATTTCACTTGCCAGAGTCAAGGGATTCACAAAAGAAAATGTGGAGGCGTTCTTCAACATGTTGAAGCCGGAATTAGGGAAAGTAAACTTTGATCCAATGCAAGTATTTAATGTCGACGAGAAGGGGATAACAATTGTGCAAGAAACTCGATCCAATGTGTTGAAGTGAAAGAGAAGAAGGAAGTTGAGAGACTCTCATCAGCAGAAAGAGGTTCCTTGATAACGGTGGTAATCTACATGAGTGCGAGTGGGATGTTTGTGGCACCGCTCATAGTCTTCTCCAGGATGACGATGAAACCAGAACTTCTCAATGGCACCCCTCCTGGAACCATTGCTGCATGTCATCCGTCAGAATGGATACAGACCTATATATTTACTCAATGGTTTCACCACTTCTTATTGGTAACTAAACCAACGACAGAAAATCTCGTGGTATTAATCCTGGACGGCCATTACTCTCACACAAGGAAGTTCGACGTAATTTCCCTTGAAGAGGAACATGGGGTACTCATTTTTTGCCTGCCACCCCATTCAACACATAAGCTCCAGCCTCTGGACAGAGCATTTATGCGCCCGTTCAAAACGTTTTACTCGCAGGAGGTAGAACTATGGCTGGACAATCACCAGTTTCAAGCAGTTTCATCTGTCGAAGTTGGGACCATTTTTGGAAAAGCATATCTTCAGGCAGGAAGGATGCAAACTGCCATCAGTGGTTTCAGAAAGTGTAGAATAATTCCATACAATCTCACAATTTTTGGTGCTGCAGATTTCATCCCTGATAACACTGGACACAAGGAAACAACTCCAGCTGCTCCATTTGCCGGTGTAACAACCCAGATCGCTGCTGAAAACAACAAAGGTCAACACAGCAACAAACGAGGTTGCCGTAGCAACATTTCAAATATCAGCAGCAACAAGCGAAGTCGCCGCTTCAACATCCCAGGCTGGAAGGACAGACATTCAGTCTCCAAAAAGAAGAGATGCATCTGTGTCACCAGTCGACATTCGCTCACCGCTAGTTTTACCAGAACCATCCGCAAATGCGAGACGTGGCGGAAAGGCAGCAGTTATAATATCTTCTCCATGTCAGAAAGAACTGAAGGAATCTCTCCAAAATTCTGCAAATAAGGATAGCCAGCAAGTTAGAGTGAAGAAGTGCAGACGTCAAATCTTCGTGACCACCCAAGAGAAGAGTTCCGAGACGTCAACTTCAGTTGAAAATGGTAAGGGTCTTACGACAAACAAAACAAAATGCAAAAATAAAAATGTGCGGAGATATCAGAAACTGGCATCTTCAAGTGACAGTTCCGATGAATTTGTGGAATTTGTATCCACGGACAACGAAAATAGCGCTGATGAGGAATGTATTTATTGTGCCATGCCTTATCGGTTGGATAAATCTGGCGAGGACTGGATCCGTTGCACTAAATGCTTGAGATGGGTGCATGAGTTATGTGCAGAGGTTGGAAAAACGCATGGAAAACGTTGAAGTGTGAATAATCATTGGCTTAACCTCTTGAAGCCCTAAAGGCCTCCAAAAGCTTCTAATTTTATGCATATTGTACCTTTACTACCATGAAATGCAGGTTTTGATATGAAGTTTGAATTATTTCTGTATAAAAATCTACTTTCAGGTCCTATTATAAATCCTATCCGAAATTAGGAAACACAGTATCCGAAAATAGGAAACCCTTTTTAATAAGCTTCCTTTCCACAACTTTCTAAAAAATGAAGCTATACATTTTAAGAGCAATTCTATCTGAATAACAATTATGTACGCGTATAATATGAATGTGAACTAAGTGAAATCTACAAAATCTGTCTTTTAAACAATAATCTCTCCTTGAAAATACCAATTTTTCCTTAATTATCCGAAATATGGCACCTTTACTCTACTGAATCGTAAGCTCGAGTTTCTTTTACTCTTCGTTCACTTGAGATGGTTGAGTGGCTAAGATTTCAAATCTGATCGCAGAATCAATTATTTCAGCTGTTTGCTTATTTCTATTCATAGCTATGATATCTATCCTACAATTGCTTCCACCGTCAGCAATACAATGAACTTCCTCGTGGACTTCCAAATTTTTTGATCGAAGTGATCTGAGTTCATACAACGTATGGTGTTGTGACGTTTTATTCTGAGTACTTTCCTTGTGGTTAACTGCCAAGCACATGTGGTAAAGTTTCATACTCACTGCAGTGGGTTGTGCCTGTAGAGCAGGTATGCTCAAAATTGTAAAAGCGCCGATTACACGGATGATGCTGCACTGCATAACACACACAGTGTAGGAACTGGGCTCCGCAACTACATTGCAGCACCGCCCGTGGCATCGCTCTCACTGTCTTACAAATACGGATAATAAACTGAATTTTAAAAAGGAAATATTCATTTATTACATTATTTATTATATTTTATACAGTTATGATACTATTATATCATAAATAATGTTATTTTCATATTCCACAATCAACATGTGTAGGCCTATTCTTTTCTGCAAGTAATCGGAAATATATTTCCAAGAATTTACTGCAATGCACAAAAGATTCTCATCTATTAATCGGGATCTATGTTTGGATTTTTGGATTTAGCAACCTTCATTCTCGAAAATAATTGTTTGCACACATATTTCGAGTGACAGCGAATGAGCACATTTTGGGATAGGGCCTATTGTGTTTTGTTTATTTTTGAATACTTCTATGCTTGGCAAGTCATATTCTCCGCATTTGGTTCTGAATTCTACGTGACTTTGTAAATCAATTAACTCGTCCTGGAACTGCACTCTCATGGATTGTACTCAATTTACTATGAAAGGATCAACAAAAGATTAATATCACTTTCCATACATCTAAAATCATTAAATCTATGTTCTGTGAATTCACATTTGAGCTGTTCCAGTACAGAGATGTAATTAACTATATTTTGTTCAGGCACCATAGATTTCTTTACAAGTTCACCATCCGTGAAGGGTTTTTAGTGCCTTAGCTAATTCCCAACATACTACATAACTCGCTCCTAAATGTAGACTCTGAACTGTTCGACTCTCTTCAATATTTGGCCTTTCATGAAGTGTTTTCAATTCTTGAAACTATAGTGCACGTTGCACCCCTGAAAAATTAATTTATCATAACATGTATTTCTGCTGGAATAAAATCACCACAATAACAATAATTGTACTAGTAATAATAATAATAATAATAATAATAATAATAATAATGTTGATATATGAATACATAACACAGAAAACAGCTTCCCTGTCACTTCGGCATGTTCTGGATGGCAGAGCGTATAATGTTTTATGTTGCTCAGTAGTATTCCTGACAATATCTTACAACATAGTAAACACTTTACGTTTTCACAACAAAAATAGTCTTCCTCCCACACTGTACGGAATGATCGTTTGCTTACTGAAGGTTTTGACTGTGTCATTGTCCCGCACTGTTCATACGTTTACTAAGTACTTGAACTGCCTTCCGCAGTCATCCATCGAGCTTCGAACGAGGAACAGCACGCTCTACATTGGAAGGTTGCGATTACAGAACGTAATCGGGAGTAAGAGAATGAGCATACCTGCTGTAGAGCCATATGGGAGAGAACGTATGGTGCCACCATCGCATTCATTATTAAGGGTCCTTCAGACGAGGACGCGTTAGTGGCGCTGTTTTATAAATTAATTTTTTTAGAGAATTTTTTAGTCTTCCAGTGAATATGGACGTAGAAGGAGATATACTTTTGGCAACTTTGCTGAGACGAAGAAAGAATAGACGTAAAAATAGAAGAAGAGTCTGGGTTCATCCATTAGTTTTGGAAAGACTGAATCGAGGACTATTCCATACCTTGTTTGATGATTTACATCAGGACGATAAAAAAAATATTAATTTAAATTACGCAAATGGGGGAAAACATGGCATAAAACATATTTTTGTTTAATATTTAAGAACTCAAAATTAAATGTAATAGGCAGCAAACATGAAACCATTCATAGGACGTAATTCAACCAATAGGCTATACTACAATAGGTATCTGTAGTGTAATGGTAAAGTCAAAGGCCGTGGTGTAATTGAACCCAGATTCGAACTGAGATCAACTACTTTTTTCTCTCTTTGTTAATTTATTTACATTATTTTAGATGCGTTATTTTATTTTAACGTGAAATAAAGGAATATATCAGTAATTCGCACTAGCCCAGCTATTTACTTGCCTAGTCTATGATTATATTATTATTTAACTTACTATTATTATTATTATTATTATTATTATTATTATTATCGTCATTCTATATTATTCTGTCGTAACATAGCCTATATATTGTCTGACGATGTAGGTTTAGGGAATTGGTAGCCCAACAGACGTCCGTTAGCAGCGCCACGAACGCGCTACTCACGCGCTACTAAAACAGTGGCCTGGCTGTGGCCCCGTCTGAAACCTACCATTTAATTCTATGTATCGCGACGAGAAGCGCTACTTCTAGTGGCGGCCACCAGCAGCGAAGCCAACCATTCAGAGCGTCTGCAGCGAGACTGATTTTGTAGTTGTGACTGTCTGAAGGCCTCAATTTAAATACATTATTCACAAGCGGCAGCGCGTTAGCAGTGCTTCTAAAAGTAGCCTCGTCTAAAGGGACTCTAAAAACAGGAACTGATATAGGTACAGATAACGATATAGAGACAAACACAGATGTAGAGACAGAAATAAATACAAATATGGACATGTAGAGAGACATAGAAATAGAGGCATCCATGGAAAACGGCAGAGACAAAGAATGCGCAATGCTAGAAAGACAGACAAAAATGAGATTTTTGAGGAAAAAAACTGGCTCGTTCAATATGTTCAGACGGAGAGATGGTAAATTAAGTAAGCAGTCCACACTGTGCACGCCGAATACCCGATGACCCTGTTCCACCAAACCAGCTGCACGATGCACTGCCGGTAGATATAACGAGGTGCGATATCTTCATCTCCATTGTTCTGCCGGTCCTAAACTGGACGATTACACGTCGTTTGCTGCGGCTGAATAGGGGCTAGCAGGTGCGATCAGCCGTGAGCGACGTAATGAATTCAACAGGACACACACAGAATTCCAAGTTTTTATCACATGCTCACGTAACGTTCCAAATGCTTATCGCAGACAATAAAACGATGATTAGCGATAATGGGGCAATGTAGGAATGGCGGAAGAAACCGAAGTACCAGAATAAAACCACACTATAGCCTCGTTGCCTACCATTGATTTAATTATAATTAGGCCTACGAATCTGTTTTGTTAATCGGTCATCCATTCAATAATTGTTCTTCCCAGTTTCTGATAAAGGAATAGATTTTATCTAAAAGATAGCATGTATGTAATTTTACTGCTTAGAATTTTTAAAGTCTATTCTAATCTTCTAATTTACAATCCGCCATATTTAACAGTCTGTATGCTTATTTTCTTTCTCTGTCCATGTTTGACTGCCGTATGTTAAAGAACATTTAACATTACTGTATTAAAATTAATGTATATTAGGCCTAGTTGACGGCATGTTATCTATTATAAAAATCGCTCACAAAATCAGTGTACAGTACAACTCCAATTCTGTATAAAATCCTTCACAGAAAGAGCCCACGTATTTTGGTTCACCAAGGTTGCAGCGATGCAGGCGCACTAGGAAGAGATCCATAATCATAATAGTACTACAAATAAGTACGCTGTACGCTATAATGTAACATTTCGAAGGTATTGAACAGCAACGTCGTATGTAAAAAAAATGAACACAATAAAATTTCACTTGATTCCCAATAAAGACATTTTTCCGAAACTTCTGCAAACACATCTTAAATCAAGGCATGGATACAAACTTCATAAGAAGAGATTTAAATATCTAGACATTTGTTCGTTATCAAGATATTAAAATGCTTCTTCGCTAGCCTGTAAAATTGATATATATATATATATATATATATATATATATATATATATATATATAACAGCATCGATTTGTTATAGCCTAGATCATAATGTATATGTAACAGATATGTCGGGTTTATAGGCTTTGAGGTTAACAACTTTTCTCAGGTTTATTACGCTGCCATCTAGTTATCACATAAGGAGTCACGTCGTAATTCCCATTTTAATTGCATTAGCGACTGTGCTGCCATCTCGTGTTCGTTTACGGCGGACGGATGGCGATCCTAGCGGTTGTTCTCTTCAAAGTGCTGCCGATTTTAACGCAGCGAGGAGTTATTTGTTACATATATGATCTAGGGTTATAGTTATAATACTGAACACAAATTACATCTTGATATATCAACTATACAGCTTTTCTTTTTCTTTTATGAGCTGTTATATTTTTAGGACTAAAAGAGTTCCTAACAAACTTAATCGTACAGTTTTACAGTTTAATGAAAAATAAATAGTATTTTACAAACGCCTCTGATAAGAGTCGTGCCTGTAGTATGACTGGTGGATTTTACATAAGGTTGCTTTATTCAGAAGTGACCCTTTCGACTTCATATGTAATTAGGTAATTTATTCCAGCTTGTGTTTAGAGTTTCGGTGGAAATTTTAGGCCAGCAGCAGCGACGTTACAAATCCCGTGGCAGCACTAATTTTGTACTAATTACTACGATACGTCTAAAGTTTTCGCCATTTTCAATTCGACGAATAACTTGCAGTTTTTATTGCATGTTTAAAGACGTCTGCTTGACAGACCATCTGTGATGTGCCCAGTGCCAGTGCCTGAACTGAAGTGGAATCATCATTGTTTACTAAGCCACGGTACACTTCAACCATTCACAGAATTGGAGTCTTCTCTCTCTCTCTCTCTATGAGGCCGGGAGGGGAACATCCCTATGCACCACGACCTGAGGTCTATTGTGCGTCCCTGAGATGAGTTGTAGCATCCACGCCGAACCCTCCTAACCCCTAAGACGCTAACGACCAGTCCCGACATCCCTCTAAGTTCAAACGGTCTGAGGTGTACGCCACCCCTCCCGTCTGGCCAACGTCGGGAGAGGAGTAGGTTCCGCTGCTGGGTCACCAACCTACCATGCTTTGACATATTCATGGAGACCGGCCGAGAGCGTCAGGAGCTTCGGAGGGCCGCCGCAGGAGCAATCTGAAAACAAAGGAAGACAACCGGAATGATAAGGAAAGGATGATGAGGGGGCAAAGGAAGTGGCGAGAATGAGTGGGGTTCCATACGCCTCATAAAGTTACCTGATATTCATCCATAGGAATGAGGGAAAACTCCCGAAAAAACCTCACCCAGGCAACTCGTCCCAAGCGAGAAATCGAACCCCGGCCCGCTGGGTTCGGGAGCGAACACGCACACGAGACCACAGCGGTGGACGAATTGTAGTCTTACTGTATTTTGTTTTAAGTTACAAGACAAAACTTACATTAAATTGAAATTAATTCTAAATCAGCTATTTATTTTGTCTTAATATATCAATTATTCGAATAGGTCGTAATTTCCAAAAGTGTGAAGTCAAAAATATTACCTATTGTCCGAAATGTAACTCAACTCAACTCAACTCAACTCAACTCAACTACACTTCAGATAAAAAAAATCTTATCTACAGTAGTGGCAAAAAAAACCGGACCGACGACGGAATAATCGAAGTCCCCGAAATGAGCCACTGCGCATGCCACGCCCGCATTCACAAAATAGCGAGTAATCTATTGAAATTACTGTAGTTTCGACTGCTGACGTAGTCCATTTCGAAAGCCATTAGAAAATAAGCTGGTAAAATTCATGTTCTGGTAAAATATTGCTGCAATCGAAAAGTATTGGGAATAAATAAATAAAGGATTCGAACCACGAAAGTCTTAGTTACCAGTCTATGACGCTCTGGAGTGAACAAGGCTCTGAAATCAGCTACAAGGGTCGGTCTGCTTTTTTTTTTTGTCACTACTGTACATTAATATGTCGTTTAAAAAAGACAGACTACATTCTGAACATAAGTATGTATTGCCCCTTATATAACAGGCTTTGTTAGCATATTGAGTAAAAAATTTAGATTCTTAGATACGAGGTTGATTATCGACATACATGCGGAGATGATACAAGAGTGTACGATGATGTTATATAATGTAAAGGAAAATCCTATGATGTTATTCACAATAATATGTTTTTAACAAAGTTTCATAACCGTTCGAAATTTCTTTAGAAAGAAATCATTTTACCGAAACAATTTTAAAATCATCACTAGCCGCAGGCTAGTGTACGGTGTACGGAAATTATACCAGTGAAACATACTAATATGTGAAGTGGGAAATTACGACTCGCATACAATTACGTCTGGGAAAGGCAACCAGGTCACGTGACACATGTGGCACGTGCACACGCATACCCAGACTAATGCCAAAGAAATGAGTTCGTCTGCTGCAACTCATTTCGGCCCGAGATCACTCTGTTGTCATACACAATAGATCTCAGCAACTTCGCACAACAGACACATCCGCCAGAGGAAAGTTAATGGCTAGACTGCATTATCAGGGACTGGAACTTAATGGAGTATTATACAGTACAGAACAGATGCAAAGTGACGTATACCTTATTTTATTTCAAGGAGTGCAGTTCGGTGTTCAAATAACCCACCGAACTGCACACCTTGAAATAAAATAAGGTATACTATTCTGACTTCGTATTCGGGAGAGCGAAGGTTCGATGTCTGAGGTCAGTAAACCCTAATGGTTTCGTGTTACTGCTTCTCATTTCAATAGTGACGTTACTATTCTAACCGCTGACTTCCATGTCTTCCGACTCATACAATGTAATTCTGCCAGAGAACAGTTAAATTACAACATCTACAGTTGAAAGTAGGGTGAAATAAAACAGGAAACAAGACCACGAAATGGTACAACAACACAGTTACAATACTAATGTTGTGAAGTAAAAACTATGAAATAAATTATGAATTAAAATCTAACATCGGATTTCTCAGGACATAACGAAATTGTTATAAAACGAAATTATTATAAACTAAATTGGTGTTGTACAATAAATGTAACTAACAAATCGTCTCTGAAGAACATAACATAACCTTACATTTTTCTGCTTTAACGATACGGAAACTGCGCAACGTGTAATCATTCCAAACGAACAGGTCACAGTGAAACGCACAATTTTCAGATACGTTCTTTCTAAAAATAATTATCTGCTTCTTTAAAGCATCGAAGTTCGTCCTCTTCACCTCAACTTCAGTTACAGTATTTGTAAGAAGAACAGTGTTGTGATCCCTCTAGGCGTATGAGAAATGTGTTAAGCGAAATTAATTTCAAATGCAAATTTATTTGTAATTCTTACAAATAAATAAAGACACATGGTAAGAATAATTACAACAAATAAATAAATAAATAAATAAATAAATAAATAAATCTAAAAAAAAAATACAGTGAATGAAAAATGAGGGGAGGAAAGACATTTGGTTAAAATAACTAAAAATCTCTCTTTTATCAGAAAAGTTGAAATCATTACACTTATACCTTGCATACCGTATTCAAGAAACGTACCGGATTCCTGCGCAAGCAACGAACTTCTGAAATTCTAACAACAGTGGCAAGTGCTAAAATTATATTCGATTGAGTACGATGCTAAAATATATATAAAAAGTTGTATTTATTAGTTAATCTGTAAAGCAGAATTAAAGACGTGATTATTATTATTATTATTATTATTATTATTATTATTATTATTATTATTATTATTATTATTATTATTAGGGGAAAGTCGGGTAGTATCGGACATCGGGTAGTATCGGACAGTGCGTTTCTTTCATCTACCACCATATGGTAGTACCTGAATGACATGGTTACGTTTCTCTATGCGACATCACAGAAACGTAACCATATCAATCAGGTACTATCATCGTGTGGTAGATGAAAGAAACTCACTGTCCGATATTAGCCGATGTCCGATACTACCCGACTCTTCCCTATTATTATTATTATTATTATTATTATTATTATTATTATTATTATTATTATTATTATTATTACTTCATTAAAGGAAAATAACAGAACTCAACCAAAACAGTGAATAAAAGCTCGAACTTAAAGAGTGGAAAATTTTCATTTCCGTGTCCACTATTTTACGTGTTCATTATTCGAAAATTAGTATACCACTTTTATGGATGGAAAGTAGGTCAAAATGACAGCGGACAAGCAGAGAACACTACAGAGATAATTTATTCTGACATACACCTTAGAAATTCATTCATGTTCCTCATAAATCATACTAAACAAGTGACACTTCTGTAAAAAGCACACACAATAGAGGTTCCCAGCCTCAAAATATTTTAAGGAGTGTAACACCTAATTTATGCATAAGTTATATATGGATATTCTGATTGGAAACATGGTTCACAACTGAGGCTTTCGCTCCAAAAAGCAACACATTCAGAATGTTTCTGTTAAATCCATTACAAACAGCAAATTAGGCCTAAATGTACAGCACGTTAACTTTGAAAAGAAACCGATAAATATTAATTTTATAAAAAAAACTTAGCACTACAAAATAACAGATTTATAGGTTACATTAGGAAACACGGCGTGTCGCACCTACGCAAAAGGAAACTACTTTTAACATCGATAAAACAGTTATTACCAGATTTGTAAGTGCTAACTGCAGGACTCCATAAAACGTCATTATAATGGATCATTACTTCCGTCATAACGATACCAACTTTATAAGCATTTAAAAGGATTCATAAATTAAGCTCATAAAACATGACAATGACTGTTTTTGTAATTATAAAGCTCTAGGGAAATACGCTTGGGTAGGAGCCGTAGTAACTCAGATGGAAGAGCAAGGACTGCGGGCTCTAAGGTCCCGGGTTAGCGCTAAGGTGGTGGCGGAAGTTTTCACATCGTAACTTTCAGGACAGCTTCGGGATCCACTCAGCCTCCTGTCAAATGGAGTACCAGTTGTTTCCGGGGTAAAAAGATGACCGGAGCGTGGTGCTGACCGTATCACCATCTCGTGCAGAGATCAAGAAAGTCTATGTGAGCTCTACCTCTATGCAACGGTACGGCGTAACAGGAATTATATCACAAAGTATGAAGTAATAAAGTAAAATAACAAAAGATATACAGTAATAAGAGCGCGCGGTAGAGTCGCTGTTAAGACAACTGCACTGCAAGCCGAAAGGTCGCGAGTTCGATTCCTAATTGGCTCAAGGATTATTTTTTTCCCATTAATCTAATCTTTCCGACCGCACTAGGGCCGTGGGGTTTACTCATTCCCTAACAGAAATGAGTACCAGGGATACTTCATTGGAGACAAAGGCGGAAAGCACGCAGGACTAGCATCCCCACGATTACTTATGCCGATTGTCTAGAAAAGATAGAAACCTTAACCTCCCGCTACCCTGTGAACCTTAATGGCCTAAGTATGGATACGTTTACTTCTTGAAAAAGTAATAAAGTAAAAAGATACTTATTGAATAGCTTATGATATTCAATGCATTAGCGGACCGGGGTTCAATTCTTCACATGACAGCCAACTCTGACATGCCACTGTAGTACAATTTATGTCCGATATCCTACATCAGGAAGGTAGTCAAAGAACATTATATGCAAGAATGGAACGAAAGATGGGTCAATAGTGATAAGAGTATTCTTACAAAAGAGCTGTATTTTGAAACGGTCTATGATCGAAATAAATGTAAAGTAATAACGCCAAATTTCGTACTGAGACAGTTTTTGATCGGGCATGGGAAATTCGGGCAATACTTAAATTCCATATTAAAGACGATGCAACTTGCATTTGTGGGGAGGAATCTCAAGATGTCAAACATGTATTATATGATTATCCAGTCTTTTACCGTGAAAGATATGAGTTTGAGTTGTTACAGAACACTTTAAATTATATACTTACCAAACCGTTAACCAATATACTTACGAATTCTAAATCATATACCTAATTATTTGATGTCCTTCTTGAATAGAATATTCCTGAAACTGTGAAGTGTTAAATTATTCCGGGGAAAAAAATCGTATTAGTTCTAATCAACATTTATGAAACTGTAATTCTTCAATTTCGCATACTATAATTTTACTATTGATTTTCATTTTAAAATTAGGTATTTGATTTCTAATTTTGAGCCATTTCTTGTAATACCTCCTTATTACCAATTGTTGCTAATAAATAATGTATTTAATACGCAAATTTTAAGTCATCTCTTAATATAGCTAATTATTGCTTTTAAAATAATGTGTTTAATATCTATTTCATTTTTATTTATGTATATTTCTTCCTATAACCACTACAGGTTGCCATTGACAAAGAGTACCATGATACAAAAAATATACAGTAGGCCTAAATGCCTTGAGGCTTAATGAAACATTGTTGTTACAGTGAAATATAACAATATGAAGTAGATTGAAACACAAAATAATATACGAAGTAACGTCAAGAAGATGTGAATTAAAGTCATGGTCCATATATGTATGATGCCTGAAAATAGCTATAGATCCTTTGCGAGTTTGTTTTTAAAATAATGTGTTTAATCTGTAACTGCAGTCAATGTATTGTTATTAGCAGGGAACGGATTTATATGGACTAAAAATATATGAAATATGTAAATATATATGTAGTTATTTTTACCAAAATATGGAATTAAATATGGATTTTTACCAAAATATGGAATTAAATATGGACTTAAAATTATAAAAAAATGACTATGTACGTTAAATATTGGTACATTTTAATCAAACTAAACAAAAAATATAATGGACGTACCTTATCTTCCAATGTAGTTTCAACAAAACACAATTTTTATTGTCTGTTACCATAACAATAGGTTACAAACATTTCTTTCAAGTGCTGAAAAGTGAATCTTCTTCTATTGTCTCTGAGGATAGATTTATACTGACTAAAAGAGCGTTCGACGTCACAAGAAGTAACTGGTACATAATTCAATTTCACAATGTCTGCTGGGGATAAGTCCAAGTTAATCTTCACTGTTGATTCACCACTCATCACAGCAACAACCTTTTGTAGTTCTTCATATCCAGGGTTTTTTGAAAGTACAGTGTCCACCTTAGCTCTTACTGCATCTGCAACTTTACCTCTACCACGATTCAGTTGTTCCACAGTACTATTTATAATTTCAAAACTTTCAGATAGTGAAAGGTGCCTATTTTGGAGACTTTTGAGCGTTTTTATGATGCATGAAAATGTATGCTGAATGTGAGCTAAGTCATTCTTCACACTTATGTCACAGGTAACTGTTTTCGCAGTATCAATTGAGACTGCATCTTCAGAGTCCAATGCAAGGAGAACATTGTTAATAGAGTCTATATGTTCGGCATAATATTCAACTGCTTCTAGCCATGTACCCCATCTAGTTAAAATTGGCTTTGGTGGCAATGGAATTTCAGGGTACATTTCTTTCAACACGTTAACTCTACTGGGAGCTTTGAGAAATACTTTTTTCACTGATGAAATCAACAAATCTACTTTAGGGAAATTGTCTCTGACCACTTCTGCCACACGATGAAATGCATGCGCCACACAAGTAAAATGAGTCAATTTAGGATATACAACAGATAATGCTTGTCCAGCTTTGACCATATAAGGGGCAGCATCGCTAATAAAGAATAACACATTATCGTACATAATACCCTTTGGCCACAGGATACCCATAGCTTCGTTGAACAGTTTAACTATAGTTTTGTTATTGCACTTTTCTAGAACATCACAATGTAAAAGAATTCGTTCAGAATATTGTTCACTTAACAAACCGATAACTACATTACCAACAAGTCTACCTTCTTTGTCGGGAGTCTCATCAATGGAAACCCAAATTGAACTATCTTTAATTTCATCTCTTATCTTCTGTATTGTCTCATCGTAGATGGATGGAGCATACGTCTTCCTAAGTGTTGACTCATCCGGGATTGTATGTTGAGTATATTTTTCAAGGAATTCCCTGAAGACCTTATTCTTTAGTTTGTAGAGAGGAATATCAGCAGAGATGAGAGAACGGCACAGGTCGATGTTAAACTCAGATCTTACATTCGATGTTGTTGGTTGTGTTAAAAACAATTGTCTCTGCTTGGAATTTAGTTGTTTGTTGGCCTGATGTTTACTAGTTGTAATGTGTTGTTGCACCAGGAACTTTTGTGTAGATGATACTGCACACTGACACAAATTACAAAATAATATTTTATTGTCAGTTGATAAACCATCTTCTTTAAATTCTGAAATGTAACTTGTTAGTTTTGATTTTAAATTGACTGAATGACGTACTTTTGGCATATTTACCGTCTTTATAGTATGATTTACAAAACTGAACCTATGTGTACTCTGACTGGCATTTAACTGTTGAGCTGCACAACTGAAGTCTGTTAAAAATTTTAAATTAAATTAATACAGTTTTGTAACTTACTTTCCCATTGTTGATAGGACTGCTAATTTTCAAATAACTCTGATGTTAAAGGGATTACTGAACATGTGTTTAAATCTCTATTGTTGAAATGTATTTTTAAAAGTTAATGGAATTTTGTTTTGTTTTATTGTTAAACCTAATATAATATGGACTGTTTTATATGAAATATGGAAAATATATGGAAATTAACGAAAATATGTACTAAACTCTAAAATATGGAAAAATATGGAAAATAAAAGTAGGATTTTTCAACCCTACACATTGTGAAACATAAAGATAATGCAAAATATAAATTATATTAGCTTTATAAGTAAATATGTATTTACATATAAATCCTTTCCCTGGTTATTAGTATCTCTTTATTGTTAACTATTGCTTTAAAAAGAATGTGTTTAATTTGTAATTTTAAGTCATATTTTCTATTATTCCTTTACTGTTTACATTTGCTTCTAAGTCTTTTGTATTGCCTCTACTATTATATATTGCCCTTTAAGAATTTCGTTATTCGTTAGTTGTAAAACATTACTTGTGCTATATTTTAATTATTGTAATTGTTCCTGAATCATGTATGTAACTTGTAACCGCATATCATTCTTGTAATAGCCTTTTATTACTCTTAACTGTTTCATTGTTCATGAATTAAGTATTAATTTGAAACTGAAAGTCAAACTTTATTTTATCAATCTTAAGTAGTGCATTAGTTCGAAACGGTGAGACAGTCTTGTATATTTTTGCATTGATTATTCCTCAAACATCTCATTAATCTTTAACAGAAGCCATTCTTTCACTAATGTGCATGCTTCTACATAATTCATGTGAATTGTAACTGTGATCACTATTTTGTATTATCACTTTACTATTGTTTATTGGTTATAAAATATGTATTTTGATGCCAACTATAACCCTAATATATCTCAGGGTGAAATAGGGTTTATTACATTGGATAATAAAAAAGTAGACAATTTATCTTTCTTCAGTACGAAATGAATGTGTTCCTTGTTTTAGGTTTGTCCTTGCGCCATAGTGACCACATTAACAGAGAATCCTCGTTCAAAACCTCCCGTTAGTTTGGGTGGCTTTAAAGAACCTAATATTTTTAATGTAAGTATGAGTAATGACGGTTTGATATAATTTTACACGATAAATGAGTTCCCAAAGAAAACGTAGGAAACTATGAGAAACGAAACGTTCAAACATCAGAAACATCTTGGAAATGTAAGGTATATACAGTGATAGAGAACTTAAGGAACAAATGAAGATAGGGAAAAAAAAAAAAAAAAAAAAAGCATGTAGGCCTATATATGTATGCCTGTTATTCTTATAGACGTGTGTTACAATGACGATGCAGTTGTACAAGTGCCGGTTTTTCTCCAAGCTCGAGTTCACGCGCTTCACATTCTCTCAACCACTTCTCAACACTGTAGAAGTGATTGTGTCAATTGTCCACGTAATTGTCTGCTTCAGATTGTTCTTCAATTATTAACCTCACAGAAAGAAATCTGATGGTGTTAAATTTGAGGAACATGGTTTTTCGATATGAATTGAGTCCTGAAAAAAGTCTCTAAGCATTAGAAGTGTGGTATCCTGTTGAAAACAATACTAATACCCAGTGGTTTCCAACAATACCACGAATTGTTCCAAAAATGTGCATTTATCGTAGAGCCTTAAAACAGGGGTTCCACTACTCTCCTACATCGTACAACACACCTACCATGGATCTTCTTACAACACAGCGATAAATCGTAAGCTATGAGGATTTATTGCAGTCCAAACTCTTTGAGCGTAAGAGTTTATGTTTTATTTCAAAGGAACCACGCACCATCCGAGGCAAATGTCTTTTCGAGAATTGCCACTCTATTGTGAATGAAATAAATGAAATCACCTGCAATAATTAACGCGCTTAATGACACACTGGCGGTTTTAGTTCCTGCAACAGCTACTCGATACGCATGTAACTTCACACGTTTAGTATCTTCATTCAATAATCCAGGTGACGCTCCAATTTTTAGTGTGCCTAGTTTTATGAAGGCTCAGGTATACTAGAAAGGACTAGACGGCATTTCGGAAGGCGGTCAGCTGCTATATATGCGCCGTAGCATTTCTGGTATGTGACGTCACAAGCTTGTACAATAGAACCAATCGGAATCGGTCTCTAACAAGTACTTTCAGAGTTCGTTTGTTGACGTGTGAGTGTTTCAATTCATTGAATAAGTAAAAGTAACATTTACTGTGTGTGTAAGATAAATGAATGAAAGAAGAGACTGTAAAAATACAAGTATTGCACAGGCAGGCGCGTAAAAGAGTCTTTAAGGCGTATAATTATTTTAAAAACGCTGACGAGCAGAACGCTTCCGGCCATCTTGATGCTGGCTGCAACGTTGCCAACGCACAAGAAACGACTGCAGAAGCATGTGGTGTGGGATTGAGAACAATGCAAAGAATATTGTTAGTGAAGGAAAGACGGTTTGTTTGGTGTCATGGTTACTGCAATCAACGGCCAAGGTCATTACTGTCTTTTGATAATTTAAATTATCTCCTGCGCTATTTGTATTGGATGTGCACGTGAAGTACGACGATGTGGCAATGTTGAACGCTGCCTTGCTCTCTCTATCTGTCTCTCTCTTGACGCAACGCTAGCAGACGATCGTCTTCCGAATTGCCTAATCCTATACCTAATACCCTCATTTATTAGTCGTCCTATGAATTTTACAGTTTACTTACTGTCTTATTCTGCCCGCTCTCATATTTTTCTAACTTGTTTTCTGTTTGTACCTCAGGTGTCTTTGAGGTCTGATAAGCCAACTGGTAAGACATATACAGCCTCAATTGAACAATTGAAATGACGGTTCCAAGATGACCGCAAAGCAAGAAATGTTAATACAAGAAACAGCTGACCGAGAAATTCTTCCTGGAGCTCTCTAAATCAGGGATAGTGTTCTTTTACGCTCCGTAAATTCACGGTAACTTTCAGTTTTATTTCTCTTTCGAAAAAAGAAGTGCTAAAAAAATTATTGTCCGTTTGAAATGTCATCGTTTTCGGCGGTATGAGCTGCAAGAGCGGTAACTGCTAGGTAACGGAGAACAAAAAAATCAGTTTATTCTACAAATAATCTACAAATTTGTGTGTGAATGACGCATAATATTTTATTTCTGTTTATGACTAATACTGTATGTAATGTTTACGTAAAGCTATCCATTAAAAATAAGAGTATTATATGTACAGTAATTTTTACTGAGGCGTGACGACTTATTAGAATATTCTAGGCTTCTTACCGCGTGTTGGTAATTACAAGCCACTTTACTAAGTGTATGTCGATTGTTAGAGTACGGGAAGGAAATAGTCTTCATTGTACTGTACATAATCAAATATAAAATTAAACCGTTGGGTTTGTATTGTGTACATTTTCTAATAGCGAGAACTTGACTTCTCGTTATTCACCCATATGAAGACAGTTGTGTAGGCCAATTTACCGACATAGTCGTTCTCCAAGGTACACCATAGGAGGCTGGTCTACATTAAACCCGCGATAAGATGATGAAGATGAAGATTTGTTCGGATGCCACAGAGGAACAGAATTCCCGGAGGAAACCCGTGTTACCTGGATCACGGAACTGCCCAACAGAAGTTACAAATCGTGCATATTCCGGGGATCGAACACGGGTCCACAGGACTATAAGTCCAGCGATCTAGCCACTAGACCACTGTGGTGGTTACTTGTGTACATAATGTTTAAACGGTTATTTAAGCACTTTTTACTTCAGTTACCGATCGGATAAAATGTATAGATGTATATAATATGTAGAAAAATTGGTACAAAAATTTAATTCCAAAAATTTAAGAAACATTATTTTTCATCTATTTGGAACAATAGACCTTTGGTTTATCCAAGCGAAGGAGGAGGAAGAACAGAAAGACAAATAAATGGGTAGAATGGGTGCATCGATCTTACAGTGATTCACATGACACTACTTATATTATAAATGCTGTAACCAATTTCGTGCATAACGTAAGAAAATTAATCAGTTTGCCCACTTAAAATTTTAATGTACTTTCAAATAAGAATACCGTTTAAAATTACACTAAATTAAGGTCTTCGTGTTTCTCTCAATGTTTAAGTGACGCAACAATACCCAACCCTCGGGATCAGAAGATCACACTTTCAAATGTCTTTAATTGACGTCTGTCTAGTCATAGCGCATGCGTGCAATAACAGTCGATTAAGAGAGTACATCCTGTTAAGAGAGAGTCGTGGGTGATCCTAATTGAACATGTGGTCCATGATGAAACGCAACAGCTGCAGCAAAAAACAACTTGTTACATAAACGCGACTTGCGTGAGATATATGGTATCCAGCCTATGGGTCGCACACCCATATCGGGTAATAAAACAGTGAGAGTCGAGGGTTAGTCTCACATGAGCTACATAGTAACAGTTCTTCCCCAATGAACTTCTACTTCAATCACAGCCAGACATTGCAGTGTTATAGTTTATATTGTTTTTAACATATCTTAAACTGTGTCTGATAGTAACGTGACCGGATACAAATCTAGCGAGTCCGGGTTCCATTCCCAGCAGAGGATGGAGATTATTTCTATGTAAAAGAAATTGAGACCTTCCTCTATTGTCTCAGTCACGGTCCTCTATGTGAAAAATACCTTAGTTATTAGATATTCAGTCTTAGATTCAAAATACCAAACCAAGCGACGACGAACAGTAAGGTTCAAATTGTGAAAGCAGAAAAAGGGAATATGATGACGATAATAAAGAACGATAATCGACATAAAAGATCCTCTCTAATTAGTAATTACTAGGCCTGAGAAATATATGCCGTTATACTACCAGTGCGCTTCGTGCGCCTGTAACTTTGAGTACGTCTCAGAGTTGGGGTGAGTTAACGCAGTGTCTTTCGTTCGTTTGAACTCATGCTTATCATCACGGCAAGTTAGTCCTCCTCATTTGGGTGGTTGAAAAACACTCCTTTGACTTAGAAACGCAACCATCTGCTAAAGAAAAATTTAAAGACATCATTTTCTTTGTTAAAGAAAAATTGCACTATTTTAAATGCCCTTTTTTTTCTATCTGTAGAAAATACACCTAATATAGCATTGACAAGTATCAGCCTTTTTATTTCACTAGGTTAATATGATTGTGTATTACGTTCTTGTTTTACATAATTTTTCATTTCATTTGTTGCCGTGAATAACAAATCACATTTTCAAATTTTCAAAGAAGAATGATTGCCTGTTGCTAGAAGACACAGCCTTATATCTAGAGAAACTTCATTCCACTTCTGCAGAAACAATGGGGACATATTTGAAATATTTTACATAAGTATTACTTATCTCAAAATCTGTACCATTATTACAAATTTCATCATTTTAAATTGTCACAAATTTCGTCCTCGGCATCTTGCTATTATTCTTCTTTACAGGACGTTGAATGTTGCCTGTTACGAATAGCAGTACTCGGTCGTAATGTAACCGATCAACTAAAGTTTACTGCTGAACGAAACACACTGAAATCCCCTACCCCAACGCAATTACGTACTGGTACCTAAAGTCAGAGGTGCTTGAAGAGCAATGTAACGACATACAATTCTTAGCCCTAGTAATTACTATGTACCATGATAAAGGGTAGGTTTGGATTGATTATCTGGTTGAGTCTTTTCCAAGAATTTTCCGAACTGTAAGGCGAATGCCAGGTAGTGAGTATATGGTCAACAAGTAGCTGGACAGACCATTTAAATTTAGTAGCAATCCCACTTTTGCCATGCTCCATTATTATTATGTACCGAAGCTAGGTTATATCTTTCGTAGCGTCCTGACGTAAGCATTTAGGGTCAGAGATTGAACTATAAAACTCCTGGATATATTAACAGATAACTTTCGTAACTTATTTGAGAACGAAAATGCGCTGCCTGATCATGACTTTGTGATAAATTGCAATGAAAAAGGGCGCAGTTTCACTAATAGGTAGTCCAGGGCTACGTAATAGCCAACAACCTTCATGTTGCAGTGAAAAAACCAATTAGCATACTCAAATTTGAAACTTAAAGTAAATACAAAACATCTTTAACAGAATTTGGGATAATTTCAGTTATCCTTGGGATTTTTCACAGCACTATGGAACATTAAAAGGTAGGTTTCTTAACACTTCGAATCTTGAGTTGTTTCCCTTCTGAACTGGCCCAATGATATTGTCGTAAGATTGCGTCTTCACTTAGATGAAATAAATTTAGGCAACAGATGTATTATTTATAACAAAACTTAAATGTGACGCTTCCGAAATACCTCCCGCCACTGAACTCTTATCTAGGAGCAACTGTTAAAGATAGAAACGATAAGCTCCCCTAACATCAACTGTGGTATTACCCTCACTTCTCCCCTATGTAATCGACATATTCAGCCACCGTAACTTTCATGACTTAAGCGTATTAACGAGCGAGTAAGGGTCAAGAGAAGTTCAGCAGACAACATTCTACTTGCCAGACGGTGTCTCGAACAAGTTGGAGCTGAATAAGCATCCCATTTTACTTCTACACCAAATTTTTCACACTTCATATTTGTGTCATCTCCAAACATCTAATTAGATGCGACTAGTTTTAAACAAACACAATTTTAAATATAGATTCACTATGTGGATATGAAACGTATGTTCTTGGCATGAAAACTGAAATACTTACAAAAGAATCAAAGATGGAACCGTCCACTTTGCAAGAAGAGATATAGCACAAATATTTCTTTCTGTATGTACATTAAGTTAACGTATTTGCATCAATCAACAAAAACTAAACTTTGTTATCATTTATCACATTCTAATGATGGATTTAAAACCTATTATAATCAAATGTCGATATAACGAAAACCACTTTAACGAAATATTCGTTCAAATAAAATAATTCGTAATCCCCGTTTCCACAAGGTGCAATGTTAGATAATTTCGTCTGTACCAACACCGGCATTACTAAAATTTTAAGATTAAAAGAAAACGGCTCCTTCGTCAGAATATAAGCGACTGAACGGATTTATTTTACACACATTCTTTTATAACAGACATCTCTTACTAGAAAAAAAATGTTTATCCTGGTGTGAAAATAAAATAGATAAAATGCCTGAATATATCATAGTTTAATGAATTCACAGAATATTTGTGAAGCATTAATTTTCCATGTACGATAAAGTAAAAACATGTGTTACGTGTTATCACATTCGTTACAAATCCAGGTCACATCAGTAACAGAAAAAAATTAAATCAAAATAAACAATCATGGAACTTACCAATCAATATAGATAGTTAATATGAAGGGTTCAGAGCCATAGTGGGCCAAGCGCCATTTAGTAAAAACGAAGAAAGTAAGGGTTAAAATTAAATGAATATCATAGTTTAATGAAGACTGACATATAATTTAGTTTTAATGTGCATACTTTATATTACTTGCTATATGTTTCATTAAATTATGGTAATCATTTAATTTTAACCCTTGGTTTCTCCATTTTTAATAAATGGCGCTTGGCTCACTATGGCTCTGAACCCTTCATATCATCCTATAGGTACCAATACAACATTTTAAAAATATAATCATTCAAAAGGATTAAGATAATACAAAATAAAGGGTTGAGGTGGGTGACATTTTTGTCATATTTGTTACACCGCAAAAAATGACGATAAAATAAAAGTGTTCACAGTGATGATGATAAAATTTCACATGAATCTAAAAAGGCCTCAAAGGGACGAGGTGAGAATGGAACATAAAAAAAAAACTATTAGAATTTTTAAAAATTAACTTACATAACACTCGTACTTGTCACAACCGTTACAAAAGAATGGCTCTTTATCTCTAATTTTCGTTACTGAACTCCGCAAATGCATATCGCAGTCTAATTCAATGGCCGAGTTATGCATCCCTGCCCTCCAAACAGTATTCCCTCGACTAGGTCAGTGACCTAAAAGCCCAGTACTGCGATTTATGATCTATTGTGCTAACCCTCAAGCTAGGTGCATTCCCAGCCCTCACCGGCTGACTACACTAAGGTTCGCTGCGTACCTAAGTTTCCAGCAGGCAACCCCACCCTCGTTCCTAATCCAGCGTCCTACGTGAGTCGCCAGATCGGGGAATGACGACGAAATGGAGAAATGGTGACGGAATGGGGTAGATGCCTAATATGGGGAAAAATCAGACGAATCCCGATGTCGCTAAGAAATAATGATGTATCTACACTTTCAATATTCATTACTGTATTACATGATCTGAGTTTTTGATATTTTTTTATTTATTTCATTTCCTTTCAGTTTCATTTACTTCTTTTGTGGTTTATGGGTGGACAGTATAGAAGAATGTGTTCCAGATCTTCATCATGATTATTACACCACAGACAAGTAGGATTATCAGAAAGGTGTTATCGGTGTAGGTACAATTGTGTGACAATGTGACCTGTTCTGGCTCTTGTTAAAAATGTTTGGACATGTCTGGGCAAGTTTTTGTACATTTCCAGGTCATTTGGTTCCTTTTGTACGGATTGTAAAATTTTTCCTTTTTCAGAAGAGAGCCAATTGTTGATCCGGTTTATAAATTGAGACTTTACTGAAGCAAAAGCACTGGATAGAGATATCACTTGAAGAGGTCTGGTTGCAAATATGTTGCTTGTTTTGCAATATTATCGATTTTCTCGTTTCCAGGTATACCACAATGACTAGGTATCCACTGAAATGTTATTTCCTAGTACTATAGTTGCAGAAGACACAGCCCTGCAGTAAGGGTTGCTAATGTCCCGATTTGGCGGGACATGTCCCTATTTTCATATAAGAATGCCGAGTTCCGCTTCGATTCGAGGTCCCTTGTTCAGAAAATTAACATGACTTGTAGCTATGATTTTGTCGTTATCTAGCAACTATTTTTTTCTAGGCCCAAATAATTACATTACATTTAAGTTAGTTGCTTTAATAATGTAGGTTTGCACATTGGAAAAAAAAGGAACAAATATTTCGGCAAGTGTAGGGTTTGTAACAGCGATTTCAGTGGTGCCTATGCTATTTCTAAACATTTAAAAAGAGACGTTCATCAGAAATACATGGTACAGAAAATGGATAAAAGCTTGTTGAAAATGCTAAAGACCAGAGATAAATATATAAACTCTGAAAATGTATACTGTAAGTTAAATGATGGATTTTAAGCATTAATATGCTGCCGCAAAATAAATATGAATTTAGATATCAATAAATTTTATGCCATTGTAATCAATTAAGAACATTGAAAATTAAATATTTTGTGCAGCTGGGAAAAACTGTGAGACAACTACTATTAAACCATTAAGTTAATAATTTTGCATAAACACATTAATTATTGCCACAAGCCCTTCTGAAAGACGCCAGAGAAACGCGATGTAATTTACAGCCAGATAAATACTGTTTTGTACTTGGAAACCTGTACCTACAATTTGATTTTGTTTTTAATTGCAATTTTGAGATTCATATTAGCCTAGATCATATATGTAACAGATAACTCATTGCTTTGTTAAAATCGGCAGCACTTTGAAGAGAACAACGGCCAGGATCGCCACCCGTCCACAGTAAACGAACACGAGATGGCAGTACAGTCGCTAATGCAATTCAAATGGGAATTATGACGTGACTCCTTATGTAACAACTAGATGACAGCGTAGTAAACCTGACAAAAGTTGTTAACCTCAAAGCCTATAAGGCCGACCTATCTGGGTATAGCCTATATGATCTAGGAGTCACGAACTGCATATACATAGAAGGATAATTTTTATTCCTTTTTTAAAGACAAAACTAAGTGCTGTATTATATGATGGGAAAATGATGTCCCGCTTTGGTATATCTAAAATCTGGCAACCCTGCATGCAGTATATATTGACTACACCCCAACTCTGGCTACTAGCAACAGGCATCTATAATGAACACCGATCAAAATACCCCTCATTTCTCATGAAAAACAAAAACTGAATAGACTACAGTCGGCTATGGTGGACTTCTGTTGTCAGCAAACAGCTGAATACATTAAGAAGATTGATTTTTTTTTTTCAGTTTAACGAAACTTCAACATAACGAAAAGAATTTCATTGTCACTGCAATTTCGTTATATTGAAATTTGACTTTAGTTTGCTTGAGGTACTGGCGAATGAAATAAAGACAATGAAGGGTAGAAAAGTACGAAAAAACAAAGTAAAGAGAAATAATGACGATGCAATGGCGCAGAAAATAGAAGAAAAGGACGAAAGGAATAAAGAAACAAAATAAACATTTTCCACATCATCAAGCATTTATTAAACGAATGAGTCATACGGCTACATGTACAACCCTGACACCAGTAAGCTGTGAAATGGGCAAGTCTTAATAGCGGAACAGAAATGATTCATGACAAACTTACAAATCGGTTCTTCCAGCCGGGTACCGTTAGCTTTCCCCTATTTAGAATGCGTGTCTAATACCCGAGGTCGGTCTTATTATTGGAACTCCAACAATCAACAATAGCTACTCCTCTTGCCAATCAGAGTCTCGTACTCTGTAGCTTGTAAGCAAGTTGATACAGTAGTATGCGACTGTAATGTCCTGCCTTAGTAAGTTCATGGCCACTTATAAATTGATCCTTGACTTCGTATTTGATTCTTTTTAACTTCCTATGAAATAATCGCGGTACATCACATTTTGCTGGTACGAGTATATGCCAGTCATGCATTTACATGACGTAGCTTTATCGCTGTGTGAAGGCTAGTTATAGGTTCGAATCCGATCTATGAAATGCGTTGGCAATCCGTGGTTCGTGAATGATATTCTTGTAATTACTCAAGACTGGATTTTATTTTCATTTTATAAGTTCGACATAAAATTATGAATCATGTTTAAATAAATGTGCATGAAATGCGTATGCCAGAATGTTTAGATATTCAATTTTATAACACAGATGGTTTTATGACCACTAGAGGCCGGTAAATGACAACGGTTAAGTTTTTCTTTCCTCCAATATCAGACTGAACTTAAAACTGAGCTGATGTGTTAAGGTATTCCAAGTTCAGTTTCAGCCGGGAGTTTAGGTTCACTGCAGCTCTCACAGTAATATTCTTTGCTCTAAACACAACTAACACTAATGATATAGATAAAGAATCCGACAGAATGGTATGAAGGAGTTAGGTTATATATGTATACACACAACGTGTAAGGATAAAGAAAGCAGTACTTGAAACAAGGGATTTAAATTCTATTCATTTCTCGTTGTAGCATATTATCGTAAATAAATTGTAAACAAGAAATGATTGCAATATCCGCATACCTACTTTATGTGAATCTCTGCATAAATAATGACATAAATATATACTTAAACTATAAATAATAATATATTTTATGTTAAGAAAATAGTTTGTGTGCGATAAAAAAGGTAATTTTTCTTCTTATTTGGATGCACATTAAATTATGTACGCCTTTAGAGTAACAGTTAAGGAACTTACACATTTATTACCGTGATATCATTCACAACTTGAATAAAATAAACTGTTACAAAACAACACATGTACAATGAGAAAGGTATGTGTCATCTTCATGTTTGTTTGCGGGATGTATAAATGCTGGTAGCTCATTAATATATGTATGCATATAATCAGTTTATTATAACTAATAACTGAGATATCCGAAAGATATCTAGAGAAAAATGAAGTAGTTAACGTAATATTTGTAGACAAAAAAAAAAAAAAGCGTTTGACAAAGTGGATTGGAATAAACTTATGGGGATCCTGAAGAAAACTGGTGGGGATCGGAAAGAGAGAAGACCGTGTAATCTTTATATGAAACGAGTAAGAGTCAAGAAAGGAGAAGAAATGTCACAGGGAATTGAAATAGGAGAAGGCGTATGACAAGAATGTCCTTTATCACCTACCCTGTTTAACACCTACTTAGAGTATTTGGTGAAGAACTGATTTCAGAACGAGGGAGGGGTAATAACAGGAGGAAGAAGAATAAAGGTCATAAGATTTTTTGATGATATGGCATTGGTAACAGAAGAGATGATACTAAAAGATATGTTACTGGAGCTAATTGACAGTTGTAAGCAGTATGGGATGAAGATAAATGCAAACAAGACCAAGATCATAGTTATCGGAAGAAAGGCAAAGAAGACAAATGTGTGAATTCGAGATGAGGCAGTGGAACAGTGGACAGCTTCAAATACTTGGCGTGTACTATACGCAGTAACATGAGCTGGTGTCAGGAAGTCAAAAGTACAGCTACGGCAAAGGAAGCGTTTAATAGGAAAAGGATCATCATCTGCGTTTCTTTGGAAAAAGAACCGAGTTAAAGTGCTCTGTGTAGAGTCTGCTATTTTATGAGGTAGTAACATGAACATTACTACTAAGTGAAGAGAAATGTCTAGAAGTATTCGAAATGTGGATATCGAGAAGAATGGAGCTTGTGAAATGGAGAGATAGAATAAGAAATGAAGCTGTGCTAGGAAGAGTGGGTGAAGAAAGAATAATGCTGAAACTGATCAGGAAGAGAAAAGAGAATTGACTGTGTCTCTGGCTAAGAAGAAACTGCCTATTGAATTATGAAGGAATGGTGAATGGAAAGAAAAGTTCGGAGCAGAAGAAGATATCAGATGATAGACGACATTAAGGTATTGTGGATCATAAGCGGGGCCTAAGAAGAAAGAGAGAAGAATAAAAAATGCGAGTTTATGGTGAAGGACCTGCCCTTTCGCACAAATTATGAATGAATGATCCAAATTTTGCAGAAAAAATTTCATACGAGGATTTATGACTTAAGCATGGTTTGGCCGTCTGTGCACAGCTACACTACTATTCGTAAATTATTCGTTAAAATTTGTTTTCGTTTTAATTTTGTTATTAAAAACTTCCCATAGTTCACTTTATAAAACAAAATGGAATTAAAAGGAACTGTACCTTGAATTCTAACCGGTGCGTGGAAGCACATCGGTGACAATCAAGTTTCCACTTCTTGGTTAGAAAATAATGTACCCAGAATAGGCCTAATGGCCAGCACATCACACACTTAACGTAGGTTCCCAATTTTCGACATTTATACCAACGCCATATTTAAGATGACAGTTAATCAAACGAGAATATTACTTTTTTCTTTTGGAAGGGGCGGGGAGATAGTATTTTTTACAGAAAAGATTAAAAGGGACATTTTTAACACTTTGTCTAAAAATCGGGGAACTTACGGATAACATGGCAGACATCATCTGTGACTAAAAATTAAGTTACCAATATTTTTAATCTTCAACAATGGATACCACTTAGTAAACATGTCCAGGCTCCAGAGATAACGTTCGTTTCATCGATGGTGTCATTTATGCTCTTTCAAACTTGTACAGCTGTCAAAAGAAAAAGTGGCCGCTCTCCTGGAACAAAGTTCCCTTCGGGTATCTTCGCTATAATTCGGAGACAGGCGATGTTACATGTTGTCGGACCACGTTGCCTGATATCTACAGTTATCATTGAAGTATTCATTCTATGATTCGATAGGGTAATGGTAGCGTTCAGGCCTCTTATTCATGAGGTCCTGCGTTCGACTACAACCTCGTGCTTTTTATGTTCTTTTTTGTTATGTTTTTGAGAGAGACAAACTATACATAATGGCTCCTTTCTCTTTTACGATTATTTTAGTAATTAACATCAGGTTCATTAATATATTATGCCATGACTTTATCATTATGATATTGTGGCTGCAAATGGAAAGAAATAAGATTTTATTCTCAATAAAAATATCTTTCGTGGCATAAACAAAACAAATTTACTGGCGTCGGCCTTAAAACATTCAAACAATTAAGCGTTCAAAAAACAAAACAAAAAGCCACAATTCAATATTTAGTCTATCTTCCTCTTATCTCGATCATCTTGCAGTCGAGTGGGCATGGAATCGACTAGTCTTTGCAAATAGCGACTGTTCTTAGACACGATATTCCAGGCATTCTGAACATACCCACATACATAAGTGTTCTGTCCATGGGCAGGTCTTTCATTGCAAACCCAGCAATCTCCCATCTTTCCTATTTTCTGCCTTCCTCTTAGTCTCCGCATATGATCCACATATCCTAATGTCTTCTATTATTCTTTTCAACCAGAGACCCAACCAATTCCTTTTTCTCTTTCTAATCAGTTTCAGCATTATTCTTTCTTCACTCACTTTTTCAAACACAATTTTATTTCTTATTCTGTCTGTCCACTTCACACGCACCGTTCTTCACCACAGCCACATTTCAAATGCTTCAATTCGTTTCTCTTCATTTCGTCGTAATGTCCATGTTCCTTCCCCATACAATGCCACACTCCACACAAAGCACTTCACTAGTCTCTTCCTTAGTTCTTTTTCCAGAGGTCCGCAGAAGATCCTTCTTCTTCTATTCCTTTGTTCATGTTTGCAGCTTTTCTTGGGAAGGATAGGCCTAAATGCGGTAACATCCCGTTGCTTTCCGCACACCACTATCTCTTTCGCATCTTATTAAATTCCAGGGGACCCAAGCATGGAGATGAGGAGAGTGGATTTGACTAATTGGGCCCTCCGGACTTCATCGAAAGTCACGGCAAGGGTTAAATATTAATTCTATCAGGATGTTTGACCCGATCAGAGACCGGGAAATCTCAATTAGCCTTTGCCCCCCGCATCCTGGACTAGCTTCTACGAATCATCAGAAAATCTTAGAGTGTGATTGGGCCAATTTTTCCGAAAATGTTTCCACACTTTTGCCCTCGTAGCTCAGCGGACGAACGTCGGAATTTAGATGTCAACGTCTCAGGTTCAATTCCTCGTTACTCCTTTTCATTTTATTGTGGTTCAAGATAGTATAATGTAATAATACAAAAAGAAAAACTAATACCAGTATTATGCAACTGGATTTTTCGAAACCTAATATTAAATTTATGTTATTTATATCGCTAAAGAACGATTACAATATAAATAACTAGAATATTATTTATACAGTATCACTAAAGAACGATAACACAATATAAATGATAAATATCGGTTTGTTTAATTAATATAAGATATTATATAATACTTATTTAATTATCTAAATAAAATAACCTATTTTACAAAGAAGGATGGTTATTTGTGTTATAATAATTACTTACATAAAATACAGATTATTTATATTGCGAAAGAACAATAACAACATAAATAACTTGAATATTATTTTATAATGCTAATGAAGGAAAACAGAATATAAATGATAACTTGAATATTATCTATACAGCTAAAGAACGATAACAATATAAAAAACGTGAATATTATTCATATCGGAATTTCACAGATTTATTACAGATATATTTAAGAAATTGTAGAAGAATAGTAATTAGTAACAGTGTCCTATTTATTCTTCTTGGAGCCAAATTTGTAACTTTTAAAAGTGTGGTTACTATGTTGAAGTGTATGTGTTGTAACGGATGCTTGATTTGTTATGTATGTGAGTCAGTTATGTGATGCTTGATGTCGTCGCAATGTCGTAATTATAGTTTGATTGTGTTTGTATGACTATTGTGTATTAATTTATGATGTATGGTACGGAAGGCTGCGTATTTGTGTTATAGAAGTGTTACGTGTGTGTGTTGTTAATGTTTTTGTATGTTTCAAATTGATACCTGATATTTATTTTGCAATCGCAATGCCTAATTTACGGTTTGTTTATGTTTTGTTTACATCGCGTAAGCTAATTTAATTTTCTTTTCTATTTTTCTTTATGCTTATCTTTTTTGTGTATGAAACTATAGCCCTAACATACATATGTAAAATAGGGCTAACCACCATTGGAGATACAATAATAAAAATTGTTATTCTAATCGTTATAAAACGATAACAGAATACAAATGATGACTTGAATTTTATTCATATCTCTAAAGAACGATAACAAAATATAAATAACGTGATATCCATAAAGAACGATAACTGAATAAAGTTATTATTTGAATATCATTTACATCGCTAAAGAACGATTAAAAAATAAAATGAAAACTTGAAGAAGGCCCGAACCCACAACCTTTGAATCACTAAACAAGCACTCTACCGCTGGCCTACGAGGCGCAGACATGGAACACTTTCCTAGTTCGGGAACTGCTTGTACAAGCACATGCATCGTGTAACATCGCCGCGACCCGAAGTGGACTTTGAAAATATTCGCTGTTCACGAGTGCGGCCACTTTTTTTTTTGACAGCTGTACATCTGACTACTGAAACATACCTCTGTTCTCAAAATTCCTATTAAACTACTTCACTACACATAATACTGTATTTCAAGGAACATTTGAACTAAACAGAACTTTTCTGATTATTGAATTGCTCCATTCAGGAAATAATTGTATCAAAATGTTATTCAATCATCTGTGTTCGAAACGCCGGCTGATTTGATTTAGTGTTGACACATAATTATCTTAAACAAGATAAGTTACATTCTTGGGACTTGAGTGTTAAACAGTGTTGAAATGTTAAAAACAAGTTAAAATATTCTGAGAACGACATTACCGAATTTGACCCAAACGTGTAAGCTTAAATTTTCATAAAACGGTGGTGCGAAATTTTTGCATTTTCATAGATACAAAAAACAACCAATGTTTCCGAGTTACATACCGACTCCATCATCAGGAAAGGACAGGAAAAGTAGAATCTTTTTGCTGGGTCCGTTATCAGTATTCATCGACTCACTTTATTCTTGTTTTGTGCTTGTGTTAAGTTTACGGAAATTCAGACTTAAAATGGAAATTTAAAGTTAAGAGGAAAAATTTTATTAAATGGGCTAAACATACTCAGTTGAAGAAAAAGGAAACATGAAAAAATAGGCTGGCTTATAAATCTGGAAATTCAGGCAACTAGGGCATGTAGAGCATAATTTAATGAAACATTAAGCATGTGACAGACTTTTTAATAATGTTATGACCGTCTTCACATACGATGTTAATCTTACAGACTCCGAAGGAACTGCCTGCAGTATTTTGAAGGAAAGTTGTATATCGTAACGCATAATTCCATGCAACAATAATCACTCAATTTATATTTCTTACTTTGGCCACTCTCCTGGCCTAGTTCCCTCATGAGTGGTGACTTATTGGTGTTACTCATGAGGTTCAGACCTGTCTTCTGTCAGTTAACTAAACAACAACTATGGTAGGGCAGCTTTAAAGATGACATTCAGAGTTTTCTACGGTTTACCAGCTTGTCAGCGCGCCGTACCCGTTTGTCGGCTTTTTCACAAGTGCTGTGCCAGTTTATATTTTGTATTATTCGGTTTATTTCGATTTCCAATTTACATTTTTATAGAGACGACACAATGAAACTCAATTCCGTTCCTCAATGAAGACAGAACTTCTCTTCCACCGCATGTTGCAAATTAAACTACGAGGGAAAGTGCCATGAACAAGAGTTTGATGAAAACTATTTTAATAAAGCCAGACGTCCCACTGAAGAGTATAATAAAAGTAATTCATAGTAATCTGGCTGTATTTGTTGTATTTCACATTATCAATGCTGAATAATTTATTATTGTATATATGGTAATGTATTAAATTTACTTATCTTTCTTATGAAAATAATAATTAGTGTCAGCTTTTTTGAACACGATTTCCAGCCTATTTCAGAATTTTAACTTGACAGCCTTGCTAGAGAATGGCTGGATCCATGTGCGTTCAATATAAGAAGTTGCACTTACTGACTGCATGAGAACTTAGATGTTACGTAGAGTAACTTACTTTGACCCTCAACAGTAATCACTTATAAAATTAGTTGGGGACGAAACATGAATTTACCGTTACCTTAATTAAATTCAATAAAAACATAACATTGGTTTCATTGTGTGTTTAGAAGGAGGACAAAAAAGCTGAACAATATCTACTGAGCATGACAGCATCAAGGCTTCGTAAGTGTTCCACTTTTAAATGGGAGTGTACTCAGAATATTTATGAGTGATTACGTCATCGTCAGTGACATGTTACGAAACTATACACCGGCCGGCAGGCTCAATGCAGGTTGTCCTTCAGGGAGGCCTCGTAAAAGAGCCCGGGTTGCTTCGTAACGAAACACGTCCATGTCGGTCAGCTTTTAAGTTTTTAATGTAATTTCGAAGGAGACCTCTGCTTCAACTTTACGGCCATTTGTGCGTGAGAACCAGTTGAGCAAGAACAACCCCAGCCCAGAGCGAGTGTGTCACGTGTTTCACAAAGCCTAACAACGTACCCTTACGAAAACATCACATCACAACAAAGAGTGAAGCTAACATACTGTGGTGTGATGAATATTGAACATCACAAGACATTCGGCATAATGATGCGAGGATGAAGGAACAGATGTCAAATGAACAAAAATTGACGTAGAATAACTCTTCTCGGGTACTCATCTGGCTGAAAACCCGAGAAGAGTTATTCTACTGTACATCAAACGCCGGGAAAGCCTCAAGTCATACAAAAATTGACGTATCTAATGCAACTACAAAACAAGAAACTTGTTTAAAAGTATACGTAAATTCCTTCAAAAAGTAAGCACAGAAACTGTGAATAATTCTCAGAAATTAAATCTCAGAAAAATGGGAATTCCCTACTATTTAATCTAATGCATCTACGTACAGTACCTGAAGGAGATAGTTATACAAGGTGAGCCAATGAAACAGACGAATTTCAGATTCGTGTCTTTTCGACTGTTGTCGAGTATTTTAATTGTTACATGCAACAATCCATTCTTCATTCGATAGCATTTGTTTATAATGGATCGTTGGATGGGTGAACAACGTGCTTATGTTTTTAAGGCATAGGCCTATTACAAAAATAATGATAGTTTCATTGCTGCACAACGGCTATTTCGATGTCATTACAATATCCAACGCAATGATCCGATACCATCAGCCCATGCAATAAAAATCTGGATTCAGAAATTTGAAGTAAATCTGGTTCTGCGTTAAAGACGAAGTCTCCATGTAAGCAAAGTTCTATACGTATCCCGAAAAACATCAACGCCGTAAGAGTTGCTATGATCTGTAGTCCTAAACATTCTGCCAGTCGTTCTGCAATTTCACTTGGCTTGTCAAACACCAGTATACGAAGAATTCTTCACAAGGTCTTACACATGCATCCGTACAAAATTCAAGTAGTGCAGACATTAAAAGATGTTGATAAAGTAAACCGCATGAATTTTTGTCAACAATTCTTGGATATAAATGATAACGAAGATATTGTCCACAATATTATGGTGAGTGATGAAGCTCATTTTCATCTCTCTGGCTACGTCAATAAACAAAACTTTCGATATTGATCACCAACTAATCATTATAAAATGCATAAGGAACCATTAAAACAGTGCCAAAGTCACAGTTTGGTGTGCAATAGCGTCATTTGGAATTATCGGTCTTTATTTCTTTGAGGACAATAACGGAACATCTGTTATTGTAACATCACAGCGATATGTCCGAATGATTCAAGAATTTTTGTCTCCACAAATTTCCAACAATCCTCTCATCAATAGAGACACGTGGTTTCAACAGGATGATGCGACTAGTCACACGGCTAGATTTGATTGAGACTTGAAGAATGTGTGCAACGAAATGGGTCCCACCTGCTGGATGTGGTGTTCAGAAAATAAGAATTTCATGAGATACAGGTAAATGCTATTGTGTATACTTCAAATATACACCGAAGTTTCGTTTCAAAGTAATCAGTGCAATAATTATTAAAGTTTTAAAATCGCCCGTGTCGTTGGCTCACCTTGTATAAAAATGAGACGTTATGAAAAATTAATGGGTTGTTTTCCGTTCTGCACATACGCACATATGTAGCAAGTACAGAATGAAGCTCAAGAAAAATGACACTTTATGAAAAGTTAAGTGCATTTTCCAAGATCTATTCCGATGTGCTTCAACCTCGGTTAAAATGCTGTTGCAATGGTTTATGAAAACACGATTAAAAAGTAACCGTGATTACAATGTAATGTCTGTACACCATAATCGCCGGTTACTTACACATGGTTAGGTGACACTTCATTTAACCAGTGTAAAGTCTGATGGTACACTGTTTCTACAAAATGACGGAAGGAAAGGATCGATACTTCTACAAAGATAACAGCGAACGTCTAAAAACAACTGTACTTATTCCATTCTACATCGATACGAATGTATCCTATATTTTCGCGTTGCATAATTATTTGCCTTGGCCGCTGTTATGTTTGCAGGTTGCATTTCTTTGCTTTCAGTGCTGTTAGGTTAAAATATTAGAAAATGGAAAATGAAAAAGCGAAAATAATTATTATATTCCAATCTGAATCTGAAGTATTTATATACTTAAATTATTAGATTTAAATATGTTATATTAAATAAAGATAGACTATTCATAAAGGAAAAGGTTGAAGAACATTAGTAGGAATGTGTGTATAAGTAGGTGCTTAAGAAAGAATGTAGTAGTGGTGCAGGTGGTTAACATACGCAGCTGCTGTAAATGTCTCTCTTACTAGAGTGGGAGAGAGAGCTGAATAATTTAAGATTTGATACTTGAAAATGTTTCGGAATACAGGTATTCGGGAACAGAGGAAAAAATTATATTTTGGAGAAATCTCACTTCATAAGATTTCCAGTGTCTAGCATTCTGCCAATTCAGTACTTCCCAAACTCCACCAGACTACAAAAGAACAAAATGACGAATACCCACATTTTACTAAGAGCAGAACTTATCTCTGAGCGAGTGTTAATCATTTGAATGTTTACTCTGCAGACCTCACGAATACATACAGTACGTACCACTATTCAGTCTTCAGCTCTCTGAAGTTCTTTTTCAAGAGAGTGAAAGGCCCATCAAACATAGCTTTACCAGAAGTATTTTATGATTACGAAACCTGACCGCTTGTTGTAAGAGGGCAACGAGAGATATACTGGAGATTAAATAAAAAATAATAGTGAAACTGATCAGGAAGAGAAAATGAAATTGGCTGGATCACTAAGAAGAAACTGCCTCCTGAAGAAAGAATGGTGAAGGGAAGAAAAGTTCGGGTCAGAAGAAGATATATGACAAACAACATTAAGATATATGGATCGCATGCGAAGACGAAGATTGGAATGGGTTTGTAGTGAAGGACCTACTCTTTGGCAGAAAACTATTAATGAATTTTTTAGTTTATTTTATTGCTAGTATGTAACAAATGAACAGAAGTTAATACGATATAACAGAAACTAGCCCACTCCTGAATGAGTACGACTCGTGCTCAGGAGGGGATTTCCATACAGACAAAAACAAAATTAAAATTGAGAGTGAATACAGATTACAAAGTGTTAAATATCTTGAAACCCAAACTATAAATCCAATACAATACACTTACTTACTGGCTTTTAAGGAACCCGAAGGTTCATTGCCGCCCTCACATAAGCCCGCCATTGGTCCCTATCCTGGGCAAGATTAATCCATTCTCTATCATCATATCACACCTCCCTCAAATCCATTTTAATATTATCTTCCCATCTACGTCTCGGCCTCCCCAAAGGTCTTTTTCCCTCCGGCCTCCCAACTAACACTCCATATGCATTTCTGGATTCGTCCATACGTGCTACATGCCCTGCCCATCTCAAACGTCTGGATTTAATGTTCCTAATTATGTCAGGTGAAGAATACAATGCGTGCAGTTCTGTGTTGTGTAACTTTCTCCATTCTCCTGTAACTTCATCTCTCTTAGCCCAAAATATTTTCCTAAGCACCTTATTCTCAAACACCCTTAACCTATGTTCCTCTCTCAAAGTGAGAGTCCAAGTTTCACAACCATAAAGAACAACCGGTAATATAACTGTTTTATAAATTCTAACTTTCAGATTTTTTGACAGCAGACTGGATGATAAAAGCTTCTCAACCGAATAATAACAGGAATTTCCCATATTTATTCTGTGTTTAATTTACTCCCGAGTATCATTTATATTTGTTACTGTTGCTCCCAGGTATTTGAATTTTTCCACCTCTTCAAAGGATAAATTTCCAATTTTTATATTTCCATTTCCTACAAGATTCCCGTCACGAGACATAATCATATACTTTGTCTTTTCGGGATTTACTTCCAAACCTATCTCTTTTTAGTTGCTTCAAGTAAAATTCTCGTATTTTCCCTTATCGTTTGTGGATTTTCTCCAAACATATTCACGTCATCCGCATAGACAAGAAGCTGATGTAACCATAAATCCAATACAATTTTGTTATTAATTTGGAGAGGATTAATTGTTAAAATATTATTAGAATAAAATTTGTTTAATAATCTAAGACCTTGACTCATGCTATGATAAAAAGCTGCATTGGTTTTACATTTAGGTTCAGATAAACGCAGAGAATTCATGATATTTTATAATAATTTATTTTAGCTGGCAGAATTAAGGCCGTAAGCTTAAGGCCTTCTCTTCCACTCAACCAGCAAGAAGTATTTATTTATTTATTTATTTATCTAAAAGATAACAGCTCCCTGTATTAACAGGCTGCCACAGAGACAGAGCATATTGTGCAATAGGCAGTTGGAAGTATAAATAATATACATATGTTTAAGTTGAAGGGAGTCTTACAACAATGACAATGACAATAAATAAGTAGCTACTAATTAATTAGTTGAAGATCATTGTTGACCGTAGAGATGGTTGCGGAGTATAAATATTGATCCTCTCAGAGCTGCAAGAACGATGTCATCAATTGCCTTCCTCTGTAGGCCGAAACGTTGCCAGGTCTGGAAGAAGAAACCGGGAATAGTTCCGCGCGCTCCAACCATAAGGCATATTACTTCAATTTGTTGTAGACCGTATTTGTCCATGAAATATGGAACGGTACGTACATAGATGTCGTTTTTTTTCCCTATTTACATCTTCAGGTTGGCTCTTTTGTTTTTCAAATCTAACGGTGAGATCGATGATGTAGCCATACTGTACATATGTATGAACTTACAAACAAACTGAGTTCGAATAAAAGTTAAGTATATACAAGAGTTGCTTATGAATTAAACAGTAATATACTAAGAACTATTAATTAAATAATGAAATACAAACTACGGAAGGGTAAAGAAATGAATTAATAGAAAAATTTTCTTATGAAGGTAATTTAACATTTTGTATTACACTATGTAACATTAAATTAGGACTGTTAGTTGCAATGGACAAGAGTGTATCGCACGTTCCGGAGAAATCCAAAGTCAATGGGCGATACGGAAAAGAAATGGCGGCATTAACTAGATACAAGGGAAATGAGCCGAGATGTTGGAAAGTGGACAGGTTTTATCTGGTATGAGAAGATTGTGTGGAAATGATAAAGCAGGAAATTCTAACACCTGTGATAAAACTAAGAACTCCGGATATCCAGTCTGTCGTAATTCATCTCTCTCCCAAGACTAGATAACAGGACAGCAGCTTAAGGAGTAGCCCCACTAATGGGCTTTTAATGCTGTGGGTTAGAAACACCGGGGCTGTCATTTCATTACGTTAGATTCTTGGCGAAGAAAAAAAGCTTTAAAGGTGACAATGCAGTGAAATGTGATTATACAGTAGGATTAGCTAGCAATTAGCAGCTGCATATCCGGCATCGGGATCGCATGCATGTGTGATTCTCTCCGCAACAACTAAAAGTACTGAAATTGAAAATCCGCATTATTACCCGATAAATATGTAGGTCTAATCACAACGGGAGACCATCGGATATTAGATAAAGCATGCAAATGAATCAAAGGTAGACGTAAGAAGAGCTGAACTGAAGAGTTAAATTTTCATAAAACCAAGTAAGCCTTACAACCAAAGCTAGGAAGTTGGTACCAAAATTATTAAGTTGTATGAGCTTGAATTGAAGTTGGTACCATAGCTGTTAAGTTGTGTAAGCTTGGATTATATCTCTACCAAATGAATAATAGTAGTGCAGCTCTAAACGTCAACAAACCAGCACAAGTCGGGAGGTAACCAAACTTGCCTTTGTGCCAATGATCCATGACCATAGAATAAGAAACACTATAAGTAACCTAAAAAGACACTAATTTCAAATTAGAATATTCGCAAATTTAAATCTAAGAATAATTTATGGATACGTACAAAAGTAATAAATGAAATATTACTTAACAACAGTATTCTTCCAGATATTTCACGACTTCACTCATTTCCACAATTCTGAACTGCAGCAGAATGGCTGTTATAGTCAATTGTTTGAAGGGATATTGCAACATACCAACATTATACATAATATCCAACAAAATTATGTATACTTGAGTCAGGTTTTGAAGAAGACGGTTTCTCTTCATTGCTGTATTTCCCATGTAAAGAGAAGTGTTCCGCGAGTCTTTTTTTCATAGCACAGTGTTCCTGAACTGCTATTCGTTTAATAGATTAAATGCCCACATTTCATAATTTCCAGTAAAACGTACCTTATTTATGACTGAGCTAATGTAATTCAATTCAGTCTGTATGCAATAGGTAAAGAATTATAATTAAGGGCCTAGCTTAGATCTTTCAACGCTAGGCAAGTCTGTTAATGGACTATTACATGGTAGCGTACGAGAAGTAGTTTTAACACTAGTGCGAAAAGTATTTTATCACTAACTTTAGAATCACCGGAGCAGCTCAGTCGGTAGAGGCACTCGTCTTGTGATCCGAAACTGCGCTTGGGCGTAGGATCGATCCCGCTTGGACTGATTACCTGGTTGGGTTTTTTCCAACTGTAAGGCGAATGTCAGGTAATCTATGGCGAATCCTTGGCCTCATCTCGCAAAATACCAACCCGCTATCACCAATTTCATCGACGCTAAATAACCTAGTAGTTGGTTCAGTGCCGTTAAAAATTCAACACTGACTTTAAACTGTTTGCGCCGACAGTCAATTGCTTGTCATCAAATGTCACACGGCAGCATTGCAACAGATAAAAAAAAACGATGTAAATAATATCAGGCCTACTCTTAAAAATACCTCTCTCTGATTGAGAAACGTACACGAATTAAATAGATTCCTTCAACATCTATTTTATTGATAACCAGGGCCTATATGAAACAAGAATTAAATGTAATTATAAAATGATTGGTGTCAGCAGTGTTTAAACCGATTTATAGTCGAATGATCCAACACTGAGATTTTCCACCACCTACTCGTACTTTTGTTGTGATAAAGTTACACTATTGCAACGAGAAGGAATACAGCAGTGGGGAAGTTGGAATTGTCTCATTATCAGGACGGACGAACGGCTGTCTAAAAATAGTGTACAACACACATGTTAAAAATGATTTTATTTTGCTCGTAGAATTCGCATACGCTTGGCCTGCAGCCTAGTTTCCCCACACATCCCTACTCACAAATTAAAATATAATTTTTAACACATCTATCGTAAATAACTATTCACTTGGGGCTATTTAAAATTCCCGTTACACTGTACTGAACGATAAAGGAGCAAAGTCAGTACATAAAATCCTAGATCACAGGTATATACCCAGATTGCTCGGCCTTACAGGCTTTGACGGAAACAACTTTTGTCAGGTTTACTATGCTGCCATCTAGTTGTTACACAAGGAGTCACGTCATAACTCCCATTTGAATTGCATTAGCGGCTGTACTGCCATCTCGTGTTCGTTTACGGCGGGCGGGTGGCGATCCTGGCGGTTGTTCTCTTCAAAGTGCTACCGATTTCAACACAGGGATGAGCAATCTGGGTATATATGACATAGGCTAAAATGCAAGAATATTGCTGTAATTTGTGGGATAAAATTCCGTTACATGCGTTTTTAGTCTCTCACGGTGAATATGAACAGAATTAGACTTTTGGGTATTTCGCCGTGTCTTGGAACTTAACATTTCCAACGTTTCAGAACGACAGGTTCCATCATTAGGACAGACATGTAGTTCCGAAACGTTGAAAATATTAAGTTTCAGTACACGGCGTATTACCTACAAGTCTAATTATGAAAATTACGTCATGATCACGCCTATCTACCTGCCTATTGAGCGACATCAGAAGTTATTTTAAGTTAGCATAGTAGAATCTATTAGTCACTAACTTTTTTTACAGTTTGCTCACCATTCATTTCAAAAACAATGTCTTTCCACTTCATGACAGGATTCAAAGAACTTTTGTTTCCTCCGTGTTTTCAGTTTATCATACAAATCCCAGAATTGTGCTACAATTTCCATACAATGCAGTGTATGTGAACAGCTACCATGAGAATGGTAAACAAAATACAGTGACGCGCACAAATCATACAATACTCGTAACTCTTCTGAACTACGTACTATGTTGGGCAATACACGGTATCAGCCCACGCTCCTGCTGTGACACACTTTCTAGAAGCGCTCAAAGATTATTTAAAATGAATAGTTAGTTATCTGTAAAACTTTTTAACCGTAAATGCATTCAAGATTTTTCGAAAATGAGAAAAAATTATAAAATGGGTATGTAACCAGTAACGATTTAAGAAAAATGATACACAAAATAAATCAGAGAAATTAAACTACAGAACGAAGACTATTCACACTTGCTGATAAATGGGTTATTCGGAAAAATTCTCAATCAAAGCGCTTGACTACTCTTTATGGAAACGAATTAAGACACGAGACTCTAAGATAGCACAAAGCAGCGAAACACTTCTTTTCTGGATTTTAGAACTTAAATTATAGTTTAAGAAACGTTCAAGTTGTGGAGAATAAATAATATAATAATCATCTCTACCGTGGAGATTTAGAACAAATGATTCCGACTAAACTCCATACACAATATCTTCACAGTGCAATATCTTCACAGTGCAGTGGTCGTAGACACAGTTGAGGGCTATGCGGCACACTCATTGCACACTATGGTAACGCCACGAATTTTCATATGTAGGTACTATATAGGTAGATAACCAAAAATTTGAGAAACTATGTATAAAATTTGATGTATTTATTGTGCGCTGTTAAACACGATTTCAGTACAGTACTTCTTAACATACTTGCTATCATATATATTCAATTGCCGAAGTGTAATAGGTCTATCATAAGTGCAATATATATTTCTGCGAAATAAAGAAACTACGAGAAAAAATATAAGATTATAACAGTAAACAAAAGTCAGCCAGTAAATACTATAGTTACTGTGCGTCCAGAAACATAATAGTAACAATAAACGTTAGTTTATTTATTAAAATTAATGTGTACAGTAGCCAAGACTAGACCAGAATAAATAATTATTTATTTAAATCAAATTATCTCCTGGTTTAGTTGTCTCATGAGTAGAGACCGAAATCTTAGCCACTACTCTTTGAAGTTGAGTACGGAGTTTGTGTAATGAACCAAATGACTTGAAGAGTAGTGACGCGTGGTGCTGTACGATTAAAACAGACTATTTCTGCATCAAAAACGAGGCTGTGCTGTGTATTACAAAAGAATAAACATAACCATTGCTGTAAACTTTAAACTTAAAATGTTACTATTTCATAGGCATTATTCTTAATGAAATGTTTAAGCCTACATTACAACAATGTTTGATGTAACATTTTAACTTAAAATGTTATTGCTTCATAGGTACCGCTCTTAATGCAATGTTTAAGCACATATTACGATAATCTTTGTTGTAAAAATTTAACTTAAAATGTTTGTTTCACAGGCACTACTCTTAATGAAATGTTTAAGCTTAGGCGTATATTACAACAATCCTTGCTGTAAACTTTTAACTTAAAATGTTACTGTATTAGAGACACTACTCTTAACATGTTTAAGTCTATATTACAATAATCTCTTACGTAAATTTGTAACTTAAAATGTTACTGTGCCATAGGTACCGCTCTTAATGCAATGTTTAAGCCCATATTACGATCATCTTTGTTGTAAAACTTTAACTTAAAATACCAGTACAACTGTAACACAGGTACTGCCCTGAATGAAATGTTTAAACCTATATTACAATAATATTTGCTGTTAAATTTAACTTCATAAGCATTGCTAACTGAAGTATACTGTACTTGTTTAGGAGTAAGGAATCTGTTGTAGAATGACCCTGTAATGCGCGTACTTAGTGTTTATAAACAGGGGTCTACCTTCGGACACTCATAAGTGATGTATTACTGCGTTACTTACAAGGTTCAAACTTGTCTTCGGACAGTTGACTAAACAACAAATAACAACGAAAGAATTAAACACACTTCATATGCGGTTGAATAATGAATTTCTGTATAATTCGAAATGATTAGTAGCGAGCTAATGATAAGTAGATTATTTACATCATGCATAGATATAAGCTTATTCTCTTACATCACCATTCATTCCGAACTACCCACCTCTACAACTCCGACTGCACACTGCGGTTCTCGGCCATTTAGAAAACGACCAGTTATAAGTCGGAGGCACCGATTTTGGCAGATGACCTCGATGACATTTCCAGTAGGCGAGCCAATATTGTTTGTGTAAGCTGCGAGAATGAGATGCGATAACATTCTGAGTCGTTCATATTTTCATAACAGCAGCTCATATCAATTATCCTTATTATGAAACACACCACGGTACAGTCCTACTCAAAGAATACCTTTAATAAATGTAAATGACTTCCGTTCGCAATGATTTTACAGTACGTCTCCTACATTTTCTAAATTAAATTAATTCTTAATTAAAAGGAAAAAGCATTGCATTGCGCACACACACACACACATATATATATATATATATATATATATATATATATATATATATATATATATATATATATATATATAATCCTACCCTTACCATATCAATATACAAGATTTGTCCAGTAATAATCTAGGGATCTTCTACTGGTGGTACGACAATTCAAGTTAATAAAATTACGATTCTTCTTAATAATCAAAATACAATTCGGTTAATTGGGTAAAATTGAATGCTGCGGAAGTTAGATTTATATAAGAGTATAATAAATAGGATTGTAATGGATATTACAAGGGCAATAATTTCTTCACGCGGACATTGTGAATAGAACAGAGAAGAAAGCATTTTAAAATATTCGAAATCGTACAAAATATCGGAGAAACCAATTTTCCCTGCACAAATTGCACCAATTGAAAAATATAATTACCATTCACAATAAATACTGTATTTTATGGATTCTAAAAAGTTGTTTATTAATCTAGAGGTATTGGGTGATGACTATATTAAATTCCAGCACAACATTAATTTATAATATGTAGAAATTACACTTTGGATTTTACTAAATGTATAGGCCTACTATCAAAAGGTGTTACATACCCCCTTAAATACTGTACATGTGTTACCTGTGCGATATCCGATGTTTAATTTTTTAAAATATAATTCATAGTACTGAAACTGCCATATTGAATTCGCACAAATTGTATTATTCGTAATTTTCGTCTCGAAAACCTCTAAGATATCTAATTTAATTTTTCACCCATTTTTGTCCCACTCCACCACTTTAGGGACAAAGTCGGACTAAATAATACCTTATTGGTATTCTGTGATTGCAAAGTACCCAGATATCGACTTTCATCGAGATCGGATGACATGAGATTTCTCACTCCCTTCTGCCTTTTCATCAGTACCTTAGGATATGGTATTTAAAAAATCTAAGAATGTTTAACCAATATTGTAGAGAGTAACCTTCATTTTAAATTTTACGTCTCTAGTTAAATATAGTTTAGTGAATTTTTAAAATCGTCGACTTCTTTTCATTCTCTCTCCTCTTTGCTCGGAAGTAAAAAAAAAAAAACCTGAAGTTATTTCAAGGAGGTAGCCTACATGAAATTGAATTTTTTTACTTTCCTTATACATTTTAGAAACAATTCTGAGAGATGAGATGAATAGTCTAACCCAATTCTATGAGTGATGAATCTTTGTTTTAAATTTAAAGGCTGCACGTCTGCTGGTTAAAAAAAATAAATCGGTATAATTATTTTGATCATTACTGCCTCCCATTTTCCATCCCTTAATGTTCGTATTTCGTAAAACTCAGTCTTATCTATTTACTAAGGATTAACATATTTCCATATACATATATATTTCCATATATATATAACAGATTATATTTCTATTTCGTACAATATTCTGGTCACAAGACATAATCATATACTTTGTCTTTCCGGGATTTACTACCAAACCTATCGCTTTATTGCTTCATGTAAAATTTCCGTGTTTTCCCTAATCGTTTGTGGAGTTTTTCCTAACATATTCACGTCATCCGCATAGACAAAAAGCTGATGTAACCCGTTCAATTCCAAACCGTCTCTGTTATCCTGAACTTTCCTAATGGCATATTCTAGAGCGAAGTTAAAAAGTAAAGGTGATAGTGCATCTCCTTGCTTTAGCCCGCAGTGAATTGGAAAAGCATCAGATAGAAACTGGCCTATACGGACTCTGCTGTAAGTTTCATTGAGACACATTTTAATTAATCGAACAAGTTTCTTGGGAATACCAAAGACACATATATACTGTAATATTTGTTTAGTTTTTGGAGGTGACTGTCCAAAGTGCATAAATACTCGGGCGTGCATGTTTACTCTTATGTCCTACCCATTCCACTGCGACAGAGATAACAGCCGATCTTGCAGCGGTGAGGAACTCGTTCTCCAGTTAACATTAAGAAAATCCATCTGCCAAAATCCCTGGCGCGACCTATACTTGTCTTTTGCTTCGTAATGGAAGTCATTTTAAAAAAATCCAGTAGTTGATACTGTGACAAAGAATCGCGAAACTTCCTATACGAGGATTGTTTGAAAAGTTCATACCTTACACAAATTGAACTAGGATTACTCTGAAACAATCTTTAGTTCTCAACATAATTCCCCCCCAAGATTCACACACATGGGCCACCGGTTCTGCAATGCTGCTAGGCCCATACCCTTCTTGTATACAGATTCCTCAATGTCTGTAAAAAAAAAAAAAAAAAAAAAAAAAAAAAAAAAAAAAAAAAAAAAACTTCTGCTGTTGCGATAAACTCATTTGACGAAATTTCTTCCGAGTCAAGTGAGTTTTGAGCTTTGGGAAAGAAGTCTGTGGGTGCGAGATCTGGTGAGTGGGAGGCTGCAGCAACAATCTGAACCGTAGTCCGTGTAATTTAGCAACCGGGATTGCAGACGAGTGAGCAGGTGAACTGTCGTAATGAAACAATACTTTCTTCTTGCCCATGCCCAGCTTCTTATCACGAATTTTTCCATTTAGTTGCTTCAGGAGATTTGAATAATGTTCTCCGGTTATTGTTCTACCTTTTGCTAGACAGTCAATCATGATTATTCCCTTAGAATCCCAGACGCCATAACCTTCCCAACCGATTTAACAGCTTTCGCTTTCTTTGGAGGCGTATAATCACTGTGCTTCCATGTTTCAATTGCTATTTTGTCTCTGGCATGTAGTAGTGGGTCCAAGTTTCATCAATGGTCACAAACTTCCTCATAAAATCGGGCGCATTTTTCTCTAATTGAACCAGGCAATCCCTCGAAATTTGACATCGGACGTGCTTTTGTTCTGGTGTTAACAAACGCGGAACCCACCTTGCGGAGACCTTGGGCATGTCCAAGACAGACTAACACGTGGCGAACCCGTTCAGTTGAGATACGCATGATCTCGCTAATTTCTCGTACTTTCATCCTGGTCGAATCACAATATGTTCATCAAGCGCGAAGACTCGTATAAAAAGTTATCAAATTTTGTGATCCAGAGAAGAATGTTGTCACGATATCATTAGAAAACAAACAGAAAGGGCCGCCAAAATTCTAAACATTATTAAAACAACAATATGTAAAATACGCAATGACGGTCTGCTTTGCCAGCTATTATCTGGTGTTGTACGATGACGCACTAACCCTAACAATGGAAATTAGTAATTACAAATGCATATTGCTTTGAGGTTAGAAGGGAGAAAACACCCATGTACAAAGAAATTGGTTACAGCTGCATGAAACAATTTGAACGTATGCAATAAAACCCACTTCCAACTCCAGCAACTACAGATTCCCCTCAGGAAAGCAGTCAACGACTTCGCACATTTCCTCTCTGCTAGAACGCGCATACCCATTTCCTGCAGAAAGGGCGCGCAACAGAAATTGCTGCACGTCTGTTGCTGGCGATGGCAAAGAGTAGCGGGTCAGGAAGCATGTAACCTCTGAATGACACCACTCTGTCAGGTGCATTATGTAACCGTTTCTCTAGGTCACCCAGTGCGCCTACACTGTCTACTAACGAAGCTTAATTAACAGTGTTGATGTCATAGCCCTCACATCTCCTTCATTATTATTATTATCTTCTAAAAGTCGTTTCTTAGCCTCCCTAAAGCTTATGCCCAATTGAAATGCTTCTAAAAAGAAGGGCATAAGGCCAAGAAAGGAATATATGAAAAGAATATCTTGGCCGTGGTAATTGTCATTGCGTCACAGAAACGCCTTACATGCACTGAAAGATATACGTATATATTTAAAGATAAAATACACATGTTAGGTCAATAATACAGTGTCCACAGATTTGATAAAATACATTAAAGGTGATACGTTACAGTTACATGAACACTAATAAATACAATAAGATTGTTAAAGATATTAGTTATAGTCAGACATGTTTCGGAGATGCTTCTCAATCTTCAATAACTATTTACCACGACCTCCTATAAGCGAAGCAACAACACGGTTCGATCACCTGAACCACCCGTCGTGGTAAATAGTCACTGAAGATGGAGAAGCATCTCCGAAACATGTCTGACTATAACTAATATCTTTAACAATCTTATTGTATTTATTATTGTTCATATAACTGTAACATACCACCTTTAATGTATTTTATATACGTATATGTTTGTATTGATATGTATATAGTATATCAAGGGGGAAAGGAACTGGCCACCCTACTCCATTATCTCCTGGCTTCGTTGCCTGAGTGATACCACTTGTGAGATTCAGACCTTTCTTCGGACAGTTGACTAAACAACAAGAAACAACAATAGTAGTTCTATATCAATCTTTATTTATTTACATATCTTCATCTTTGTTTATCTGTCTACCTGAGGCCCATTTCATCATGTTAACAAATTACAAATTAACAACATAGAAATCACAAGTAAACGATTACAATTAATGGTTGTAACTCTGTTTCACAATGCATTCTTATTAATGTATGACGTTTGAGAAGCTTTACAAAATCAGATTAAAAAATTACAAATGGGAGTTTTCATTATGCAATTATGCATTATGCTTCGTTAAGAAGCAGAGTTAAGTTCTCGTAATGAATGGATACGTTTATCTAAAATATTTGGCTTTCTTTTAACAAAAATAAATTGCAGTTTTGACAGAGATAAGGGTGGAAAAAGATACCTGCTTACTAAAGGCTTAGAAACTCCACAAATGTCTGCCACTGCTTGGAAATGACACACAGTTTTACTCATTCAATGCAAAGCAATACATAGTAATTGTTTTGAGGTTAGGCTCCACTTTTCGTATCGGATGTTGGATATGAAGTATTATTACCTTGCAACAGTGCTTTCATTACATCGCAAATCTTTCAATATAATATTCATCTAATGGAGGCTTGGGCGTTATTAACTCGATTGAGTCATGCAGCCTGCCTCTTAACTTTCCACTTCACCTTCTCCGGCAGAATGAAGTTTTTTTCGGGCCGACACGAGTACATAGGTGGACAAGCATTGCTGAGTGACGGATTGTAAAAGGCAGTCTAAAATCCACCACAGATGCACAGTGCCTGAATGTGTACTTGTTTCTAAAGCGGAGTAAGCGAAAAGGAAGTGAGCGGGGATATCTCCTTTCCTTTTCTCTTTCCCTTTAAACCCAGGGCTGATTTAGTGATATGTGTTGTTAGTTCTTGGTCGGAAATATTACGTTTTCTTCGATTAGGCCTAAATTCACCAATATCTTCATCTGAGTCGCTAGACTTCTAAATAACATCAGAACGGTATTATAATTGCTCTAGTTTAACTCCAAATGGTATTCAGTTACTCATGAAATAAATTTAATAAATATGTATTTCCTTTATGCATAATTTGTTCACTTTCAAACTCAAAACACCTACGGACGATTGTAGACAATGTGATAACTTTACAAGTAATCACTGCTTCATTGTGAAACAAAACACTTGTAAAGTGTATAAAATTTAATTTGTGAATATTTGATTCGTTTTGAACAGTTCACCTTTATAAACGCAGATTGTGAAACAGACGTTTGCAATAAATTTACAATTTACAGGCTCCTAGTCGTCTTCTGCCACTGCTTCCTTTCCTCTCTCAGAAACGATACAACATACCTTCTCGTTATTCGGTTCATGCGTTTAGGGACAATTCGATTTTATTATGTTACGAATTATCTTACTACTTACAGTCTATTTCCTTGAACTCGTTTACCTGCTGTCTGGATTTACACTTCTTCTCGAAGAAAAGTGAAAATAATTTACATACACTCGTGCATTTCCGCAATACAAGATTTTTATTACTTATGCTTCGTAACTGAGAATATACCATATATGCACACAGATTCAATAGTCCGGCGCTAAAGACAAACTCCGTTATTAGTACAGATAGCGAAAAATAAAAAGCGGGAAAGTTGTTGGGAATGTGCAGTTTTCTTCTAATGTGCAGGGTGCGAATTAAGATTTCTGATGAGGGGGAATAGAATCCTAGACAGAGAATGCCATACATAAAATTATTATTATCCTCATTCGATACGGCTCAACGCTTGGTTGTACTGAATTGCTTCTCTTGCATCTTGATCATAATAATAATTATATCCACGAGCAGGCTTACGATAAGATGTGCAATTCCTAAGTTTTTGATTGTTGTCAGCTTGCTGATGATGATAATACTTCAATATTATTTTCTTTGCTTACTTTATACTTTATAAAGTACATATAGTCGTATTAAAACAATTATATTTTGTGAGGGGGGAATAGAAGTTATCCCTGGCAGAGATATAAATATGAATTTATGAGAGGGGGATAACTTTCCAACGGGGGGGGGGGAATCCCCCCATCCTCCCCGTTAATTCGCACCCTGCTAATGTGCCTGAATTTTAAACGCAGAATGCACCATTGAGGCTGTACACTAATAAGAGTCTCAATGAGAACGGTAAATGTCCCGGACTGATTCAGTGTTGCCAATTAATGGTTTTTCTACTAGATCTAATGGATTTTAAATAGGTATACTGTAGCGGAGAAAAATTATAAATGTCGTATTTTCTTGTCTGGTGGTTTTCCTTGAAATTGCATTGGTAACACTGCTAATAGTCATCAATCGTAACGATAATTTCGATAATTCCGTCTTTAAGGTCGAATCATGTGGGAATAGGGCATTTCTTGCACTGAGGTTCGTTTAGTATACATGTACAGCCTTAACGGTGCATTCTAAGTTGAAAATTCAAGACATTAAATTGAAAACAAAAATATAAATTTTCGGTCCTGATTATTTCTTATTCTCCCTCTTCCGAGGAACAGAAAAGTCTGGTGGTACAGCGACTTGAAGTGTTGGTTATTCAATGGAAACATATGAGGTTACTTAAAAGATTACAAGACCACTCGCCTGTCCTGTGAGTACACTGACTTACTACAACCAAAGAGTGGCAATAAGCCCTTCTTGCGAGTAATTTGTCAATTTACATTTCCCTCTCAATCTAGGGCTGTTTCCATAGCAACAGAACGGAGCATTGACTATAAATCTGTGGACGCAAGAAACCTGTCACATGAAGAAGGAGACCCTATAAAAGAGAGTTTCGCTTTACACATATAACTTCGGAAATGAAAACCCGAAGTGAAAAAGAAGCCATATATTAAGAGGCTTCTAAATAACTGAAGTGTTTTCAGAGTATCGTTGTATGTAAAAGTAAGGCGGATATCACCACTCTGACTACAGGGTATCTCAGAAATGAACAAGTTCCTACAGATAAATATTCGACAATGAAAAAAATTGTCTGAGCCACTTTTTCTGCAATTTTACGTACGTCTTTTCTTTTAATCGGCTATTTAACGATACTGTGTCAACTACTAAGTTATATCTTAGTGTCGATTTTATTTTATTTTATTGGGTTATTTTACGACGCTGTATCAACATCTAGGTTATTTAGCGTCTGAATGATATGAAGGTGATAATGCCGGTGAAATGAGTCCGGGGTCCAGCACCGAAAGTTACCCAGCATTTGCTCGTATTGGGTTGAGGGAAAACCCCGGAAAAAACCTCAACCAGGTAACTTGCCCCGACCGGGATTCGAACCCGGGCCACCTGGTTTCGCAGCCAGACGCGCTGACCGTTACTCCACAGGTGTGGACTTTAGTGTCGATGGAATTTGTGCTAAAGCGCTTTCAGAATAAGAAGGCATATAAGGCGGAGCTAGTTCAGGCCGGTCTATGTCGACTAGCCAGTGACAGTGAAGCGGTGTTGCCTAGTTAAATCGTCGCGAAGTCTCGCTGAAGCGTCGCGTATTAGTTTCTTTCTTGCGCGCACAATACTTATGGCTAGGAATGAATTTTAAGCTATCGCATTCGATAGAGCTACGAATTCTGTCTGAATCCAACAGTACAAGAATGGCAATTGTATGTCAACTGGTTCGCGTGTTATCGCTTTAAGACTAAACAGAGATATCCAACCTACAGCATAGAACATATTTTGCTCTGAATTCCGTCTCTGTAAACGAAGATAGAATCTGTTTATTTTCAAATTCAGATGTGGACTGTTTTCTCTTGTGTGATGCGTAACTTACCGTAACAATGTCTCTTGAAGGGATTGCAATTGGCACTGGTGTTTCATCTGTTATACGCAAAGGGATAGTCCAACACTCACAAGCGAGGAGTATTGTATTTTTGTACATAATTTTTTTCAGTGCGTGTCAGTTCTTCACAAACAAAGAATCTGACTGCAGAGACGTGTGGTTTAGAAGTGCATACGTTATCTCATATTCTCGGACAGGACAAAGAGACAATTAAAATAGGTGGTATACTTGAATTTACCTCTCCTGGAAAATAACGCAAAACAAACGTGTTAATTATTTGTACAATTTTCAGAACCGTGTATTACTTCATCGTACGATATTTTAAATACATTAGTAGTATGTGTTAGCAGTGCCATTGTAATAGAACGTGGAAAGAAGAAGAAAGCTGAGAATAATCATAGCTACGACTTTTACTTTTCATTTGAATATTATACATGGTATAAGACGAAATATTGCATAAACATGAGATATTTGGATGATATTATAAACATAAACACTCCTGCCTCTTTTTCCATGAATTATACGAAGAGCATTAACAACACTTCCTTAAGAGCATTAGAAAACTTTATAAAATGAAGCACATTAACTACATTTCACTTTTAAAATAAATACAAGCATGCTAGGAACGAGGAGATTTTATAATTCCAAAACTCAATTTTTATTTTAAAAACCTTTCGTTATATATTACACTTTATACGATGTTTTCTAATATACAATTTTATCTTCAATATATTAACGATATTATTGGATTACGGTTTTCATATTCGCTTCTATACAACTACCTTCACTCGTAGGTTTATATTGCCACAGGCCAGAGTGATAGAACATAGAATCCTGGACTTCTAGGTAGGTATAAGCTAGAGGATTAAATTAAATTAGATAGGCTTGATTTAATAAAGTAAAAGGAAGTAATCTTCAGTTTCAATATGAGTACTGAATTAGACCTACATATGAACAGATATGCTTATATCCTTACAGCCGGATTCTTAGCCAGAATATGGAACACTGGACCTCTAGATATGTAAAAATTATATGATAAAATAAAATTAGATAGACTTAGTTTATCAGAGAAAAATAAAATAATCTACAATTCCAGTATGAGTACTGAATTATGTATGAACACACATTATGATTACGTTGCATTATAGCCAGATTCGTAACCAGAATGTAGAACCCTGGACCCCTAGGTATAAGCTAGAGAATTAAATTAAATTATATAGGCTTCATTTAACGGAGGAAAAATAAAATACTTTCCAACTTCAATACTAAATTACGTATCTACAGATATGTTTTCGTTTTGTTATCGCTAGATTCTTAGGCTGCCCCTACAAACAAACTGTACCTTATCTTTCCTCTGGAGAAATAAACAATAATAAATTCAGCTTTGCTGTACAAGGAAGTCTGAGTAAGAATTAAAACATTCTTTCTCAGACATTAGCAAAGTAAATTTCTACATATCTGTCACTTTATTTCGCAAGTCATTGACTCCAAGAGCTACTGATCTATGAAGCGAAGAAGTAATAAAAATTGAGATGAGAATTACTTCAGTAAGAGTAATTATATTTAAACATTACACACAATGAAGAAACAGGTCTCGACCCGCTCGCGCAGCGAGAGAGCTGCAACTGATATGTTCTGTCCTTATCTGTTGTCTCTGTCTTCCACGTCTCGTGCACCGTGCACTGTGTGACAACGTCGAACTGTTGCTAGCACTCAATTGGCTTAGGCCATATGCCTTCTTATTCTGAAACCGCTATAGCGAGATAGTATTTGGCGAGATGATGTTCAGGATTCACCATATGATTACGAGATATTCACCTTAACTGGGGAAAAACCTCGGAAAAACCCAACCAATCATTCCAAGCGGGAATCGAATCCATCCCCGAGCGCAACTTCACGCATCAGCAGGCAAATACAGTACCTACAGCTTGAGCTACGCCGGTGGCTAGTAAGTCTTCGACGGTAAGAAAGATAAAGACTGTAAAGATTTTCGAGATGATTTGGATGAAAAACAGAATATAAAAATTAATTTGTAGAATTGTTTTTGTTCTTTTCTCATTTATATGACTGGTTGTACTTCCAATCTCGTAAGACTATTGTGAAGAATGTTTAAATAATAGGCTCTCGTATTTCTGTTGCAGTCTCTGGCCACCAAGAGTGAAAGTATCGAAAGCTCAAAACTATCCAACGGCAATGAGAGAATACAACAATAAAAACAAAATACTATAGTAAGAATTTATCTCTGTAAGGAATGTAAACATTGCATAACATGATAGCGGCAATCACAGTCCTGTACAACCATAGAGAAAACATGCACCTACCTAAAACAATATGAGTTTGGCTTTCATTTCTACCATATACTGCACTGACTGCATGTTAGTGAAACGATTGCTAAATCCTCTCAGTCTGAACTACGTACCGGTACGTCATTAGTACAGTCCTGCGTTTGGTTACTCTGAACACAAGACAGGTGTACATCGATCATAGCTTCCCTTGGTACGGAGAGCAAGTTGTGAGTCAACAGTTCACGATGCAATTCTTCCGGTACAATGTTTATATCTGTTTGTACTTGTGTGTATAAGTTTGTTCACAATAGGAATAGTAATCAAATATAAAATACCATTTGGATTTAATAACAATAACAAAATACTGTTTTAAAGGCAGCTTAACGCAATAGAAGATAATTTTTATTAGGGAGAGACAAAACTAAAAAATAAAATTTCAGAAACCGGCCCCTTTATTTTCAGGAGCCACCACATTTTGTTTACACATGCAATGAGAAAACCATTCGAGCCAAAATAAAGTTACATTTACTGAAATATATTATTAAACAATATTAAATATCTATTCAATGCAAACACAATATTGCACAAATAGGACATCTTGAGATGTGCAACAAATGTAACGATAATAATTAAAAAAAAAAAAAAAACAATTCGAATTTCTTTCTACAATCGCTTTTGTTAACATTACGTACGGTTGTCGAAGTGACATAAAAGAAATCAAAGTTTTAAAAAATTTGAACTCAATAAATAATTCAGGTGCCACATAATATTTTTAGTCACCATGGCTACCTCGCGCCCGGAATTTATCTACTTCTAATTTTTACAATAAGTAAAACGCATCTAACTACTGTAGTTTAGCTCTAATTAAAGTTTGAGATTAACAAATGGAAAAGTATCAATGCCAGCACATACATAAAATAAAAGAAAGGAGTTCGTGCTTTACGAGTCTGCACATTACAATCAATATTTTAATTGTTTCAAATGAAAAATATTTTCTTTCTGGGAATGTTATATTACGATACAAGGTTGGGAAGTGCTTTTTACAATATCGAGGAAACGTTTGAAAAACGAGCAGAGCAAGTTTTTCATTTCCGAGATTTTGTAATGTACTTCAAAAACGTGTATTGTACAATATTTTCTGCACGATCATATTTTTAAAATTGCAAATACAAAATATATTTTGAATTATAATTTATAGCAATATTATTCTAAAGCCTCCTTGGTCTCGACGTAGCGTGCTGGACTCCTGATCAAGGTGGCTCGGGTTGGATTCCCGGTCGTGAAGTCAGGGGGATTTAATTCGGGCTTGGGAGTAGCAGTGGTATAAACAAACACAAACAGGAAAGTCCTTTCAATTTTTGCTAGGGGACAGGCAGATTTTTTAGGGAAGATCTTACAGGGTATATCGTGAGTTGTACTTCCTCCCTGTTTCCTCTGAATAAACTATTTTCCATACCTTCAATTGGCATAAACTTGACTATGAAAAATTTAAGCCATGATATCAGATGCACTAAGCATATTTTTAAGTTCATTATTTTTCCTCAATTTATTGATTATCTTTTATTATTTTAAAGCGCTAACAGGATTGATATGGTTTAAATTTTTTTTGTTTAATGTTCAAGTTTACACCACTTAACAGCACATTTCCAGTTTCCACACGTAGGCCTAGTTTAAACTAGACCTATGTAATTTACATGCCCTTGCTGTTAACATGATGTAGGTGAGAACAAATGAACGCACACAAATTTACTGGTGAAATTTTAATTTCAATTAAGTTACTTACTGTATTTAGTAAATTGTCCTTGTAAATTTTGTTATATTATTGGCTATTATTGGCTAAGACCACGCCGTACACGAGCCTGGCTCTTACGGTAGTGGCTAGAAACAATTTTGTTTTATAATTTTAATTTGTACTAACTAGCTAGCTAGTTAAACAAATTAAATTAAACATAATTACACTTTTATTTGCTATGAACGTAATTAACGTGCTAAAACCTCCTCTAATGCTCAATATTAAAAACACACACACAAATAAAACACGCTACATATGTGGATTTTAGTCAGGCAACACTATGAACTTTGGCCAGAATCATACGTTCAATAAGAAAAATGTACGGAACAATATTCGAGTCAGAGTATGAATTCCAAAATCACTCTCCTGTCTGCACAGAACTGTTCCATATTTGAATGTGTTTAAAATATGTTCAGTTATTTCCCTACCTCTAATATAATTCTCCTTTGACTGAAAGGCTCAGCGAGTAACAGTTTTTGCTCGTGATATTTTCAGCTCATCTTTAATTGCACTGATTATAATAACCAACGTTAAATATGCGGTATTTTTTATAAATTCCTTTTCATAATGTATACCACTATCACAATAAGAGTATAAATATCTGCCTTTCATGTGAGCGTTTTGACTGGTACCATATCTGATGTCACAAACATACACGTGACAAGATTCACAGTGCGACATGAGGAAGGATCTTCTGCATTTAACCCTTTTAACCTCTGACTTCAGATGAGGTTACCCTACAAGAGACATGGCTGTTTCTTCCGGACACACAAATTCTATATCAATCCTTGTAAACAGAAGTCCATTATGGAGCAGAGCGAGGGGAAGTTCACATATAGAGTGAAGGACATACTGTAATGCAAGCATTATTGCAACGAAGTAGTGGTGCGTGTGGAGGGGAGGCGGAGGAGTGATTATGCGATTCCAGACTCTATCTACAGATTTTTAAAAGATGTTCAAGGTACTTGAATATTTTAGATAAAGTACGTCATCGACGTTGAAATTTTTTTACTACGTAACCGGGTCAATGTATCATAATGGGGTGTTGGATTGTACACAAGTCAATAAGACAGAGAAAATTCATTACAGAGTTTTCAATTAAACAAGAAATTGTCTTTGATATTCACTTTAACACTTATTATAAAACTAGCCGTACCCGTGCGCTCCGCTGCACCCGTTAGAAATAAATATAAAGTAATTACATAATTAAAATAGGACATTTGATCCAGGGAACATTCATGTTTGATAGAAGGATAAATCGTTTAATATGTTACTTAATTTAAATTGTATTTAAAATATTAAAATGCGATCATTTTGATCCAGAGACCACTCATTTGGTGCAATGACAATTCCTTTAACATGTTTCTTAATTGTTATTACCCATTATTTTTGGAAAAGCGAAAATTAACAGAAAAATTTTGGCTACAGATTTATTATTATGTTTATATTATATTATATTATATTATATTATGAAAAAAGTGTGTTGATAACGGATGTACTCGAATTAGAAAGTTTTTAATTTGTTGTGGGAGCTCTTGAATCTCAGGAGGAACAACTTTTACAACAGCGCAACATAATCTGCTTGCCTCATTACCCAATTTTTTTGCATTGCATTTATTGCATATGTATTTTATGTATTTTAACACGATTCAATTGAGCATAGTTAAAATTTGAATTATAAAATAATGGATTGCTAAGCTAACGTACTATTATTCCATACTAAATCAATACACTCTCGTTGTTCGTTAATTCTCTGAGATAAAAATGAATATGTTCATAAACATTATTATAAGAAATACAGGAAATGAATACACAGAATAACCTATCAAGTTTTCTGTGCATAAGAAGCTATTTTAATCTTACCTGTCTCAATTCACTCACAAGTTACTGTAATAACATTATAATATTATGTCCATCCAGAGAAACTACACTTTCCAATGATGAAATAATAATTAATTATACAAATCGGTTAATTTAGCTTCCGATATTGCTTCATACAAAGACAGAAACATTGTCTGTAGGCTATGTTTCATAGCTTTCGATTGTTGTGTCCAAGGCCCCTTATAAACAAAGTCATTTGTTTTTTATTTCAATACACCGCCTTAGATGGCAGTTATTTTAATTTTAAAACTCATTTATCTCATTAAATATCAGTCCTATCAAAATTTTTCAGAGAATAAAACTTATCAGAAATAATGTTTAAAGAAACTTTTGTTATGTAATATTTTTCATGAAAATTAATAATAAGGGAGATATTTCGATTTATTTAATTCAAGCCCCCTTATAACCTCCCTTTTAAATAAAATATTTTGAATGCCATATAGCCTAAATTCTAAGTTACAACAAACTTAATTTATATTCCAATTTTCATATACATCGGTTCAGCCATTATCGCGTGAAAAGGTAACAAACCTACAGACAGACAGACAAACATACAAACAAAAAATTTAAAAAAGCGATTTTCGGTTTCAGGCGGGTTAATTACATATGTTAGGACCAATTATTTTTGGAAAATCGAAAATTACCAGAAAAATTTCGGCTACAGATTTATTATTAGTATAGATATATAACTTTCTTAAAAACTTTCAACTTTAAAATTGTTAAAACTATTAAAACCGTTTATTCTAATTACCTTTTTGACAAACGGTATTATTTCGACATTGGTGCCGCGTCATCGTTAGTGCCAATACGGTTCCGTCTGTCAATAAGGTATATTATCTTTCTTTTTAAATAGTTTTAACACTTGAAAAGATTTAATTTTTTAAGCACGTTTTATAGGAAATATCACTTACAAAGGCCTAATATAATATACTACAGCGAATAGTATCAATTTTTATTATTTCATTTATGTGGTTTCTGCATGACGAAAAGTTTGCATAATTTTCCTTCCGATTATAGGATTTTAATTAAAGGTTTGGGTACTAATGGATTGGACGTGAGAGTCCTGTCGAGCAGCCAGTGCGATCACCTGACCTAGAGGCACTGGGCTTTTTCTGGAAGCATATTTTTAAATTGTTATATATGCTTACGTACGAGACGCTTATTACGACTGAATAGGCATTTTTCTCGAATTATCGTAACTCGCGAGGACGTTAATTTTTTTATACCCGCCAAGTCCTAGGCTCAGTCCGATGCAAATGAAGTGATGAACGAATGCTGAGTATTGGGTAAGAGAAGTGTTATTTCTTGGTACTTACTCTGTCAACAAATCAGTAAGATAAGCATAACTTTCAACACTGTATACATGCCTTAATCTAAGAGTCCGTCTAAAAGCCTCCATCTTCATTTTGTGCAAGTACTCCTGTTTTAAATTTGGAAGATAAGATTAAATCTGGTTTATATATTTACATAAATAATGAAATATATTAAATGTATATATATATATATATATATATATATATTATAGACTGTTCAACAGTCTCATAATGTGTCGCGTAACGTGTCATGCAAGTTATTTGAGGAAGTGACAAACAGGGAAATTCAGTCACACACAAAACAAATAGTAGGTATAGTGAAGACATTTTTTAAATGGGGAAAATATGATTTTAAAAAGGATGTTTTGGTGGGGTACTTGGTAGAGCAGTTAGTCAACATAATACATTCTTCAGACTTCGATTTGTCCATCAAGACAGACAAATCAATTCTTACATGAGTAGAAAATATGTATTTGCTAGTGGTTTGCAATATAGTAATCAAACGATCAGGGATATACAGTATTATGATGTGTCCTGAGTGTATGTACTAATATATATTTATTGTGTCTTGCAGGTTAATGTGGACAATGGCCAACTTAGTTAATGACTACTGACACAGAAGAAGAAGAAGAAGAAGAAGAAGAAGAAGAAGAAGAAGGAGGAGGAGGAGGTATGTGGATCCCATACAGCTCATGCATTTTGTCAAGACACTCGCGATGTGCCGTGAACAACGTTTCTGTGGAGGGGGTAGGAGTGGAAGGGAAGGTCGGGCGTGTGTCTATAGAGTTCAAGGCAAAGCGTAACCCATTCCGCTATAATTCGTAAGTAGACTTATCCGATCTTGTGCGCAGTTCTGTAGGAAGAGTGGGGGAATGTCTTGACAAAATGCATGAGCTTTATGTGATAATGCTATCAGGAGACAATGGAAGCTGTAGCTGCGTTCATTAATCGGAAATGGATAGCCCAAAAGTTTCAAAGAAGTGAGCGATGGGTGACTGACAACTGGAAGAAAGTTTATGACGAAAAAAAAAAAAAAAAAAAAAAAAATGAACGAAGGAAAAATTGTCCCAAGAAAGCGAAGACAGCGTGCTGATAATGAAACCTTTCCATGTTATTCCAAAGCTTATGATGACTGTGTTAAATAATGAAGGCCGATTATGGTTCTGTGATCATCTGCAAGAGTGGGACGAAGATAACTTCATGCGTCCCGCGCCAAGCGATGAGTTTTTTTATCTGGGCAGTCCGTCGACCAAACTATCAAAACTATCGTGTGCGGGTACTCTCAATCAAGGAATCAAGGACACTGAATAAGAGAAACATTACCAGGAAATGTCAAAGAAACCTGAAAGCAAAGGAATATTTGTTTCACTGCCAAGAGACTCACGTGGATCATTAAATAAAACGGGGAGTCGTTGGATGGAGAATATTTCAGAGAAACTCTTCTGAGAGCTAATGTTTTCCCATTCCTATGAGATACAAATAATACGCTAGATTCAAAGGAAGTGTGCTCCTTCATGACAATGCAAACACAATTTCGGCATTGCTGCAAGAAAGTGGCACTGACTTTTTGGAAATGCTGAATGGCAAAGGCCTTCTCTCGACCTCAATGTGGCAGAACATTTCGGAGCAATTCTGAAGGATGCAGTTGAAAGTCTGATGATTACAGAACGAGGTGGTCACCGTTATTTACGTCATACCTTGTTGGTCCATCTGAAAGACGTGCTGAGAAATTACAGAATTCGCCAAAGGATTTGTTCGAAAGTCTGTTAATGTCATATCACGACAAACTAAACGTAGTACTCCAGGAAAATGGTGGTCACACTACTTACTAATGTGTAGGCCTAAATATTTATCAATAAAGTTTTGAAGTTCCTACGTTTGTTCCTTTTTTCTGCAGAGCCCAAGCAACTATTTAGTTGTCACTCTGTACGCTCGTATTGAAATGTTTTAAGCAATACCCACACTATTAATAATAATTAATCATACTTACAACAAGAATGATAGTCGTCTATTAGAAACTCTCAGTATACGAATGTCAAATATTTTAAGCAAGAGGAAGTTAACAATCTTCGGAGATGTCAAAAATGTATTGAAGCAGGAGGACACTGAACATTTGTGACATAGGTACATGCATTTGTATTCATTTTTAGGTAGTTTATAAACATTTCCCTCGCTAAACAGGCTTTAGAAACTGAAGTTACTACTGCAGAAACAGTGGTAGATTTCGCGGTAACTGTGTGAGGCGTGTAACAGAAAATCTTGCTAAAGTTTGTGGTGTGAGGGAACCCTGTGTAGAACCCTGTACGTTGGGTTCGCTGAAAAGTATAAGTAATTTCTCCATAATAACTAGAATCCTGCGTTTCGCGTCCTAGAATCTCCAAGCAACCCACTGTTGGTATAGGCCAGTGACATTCAACTCCAGAAACAGTGTTCAGGTATGCTGTTCAGTGACCAGATAGTCAACATGCCGAAACAAAGCAAGAAGAATTCAGTGTAATTAATTTTGTTTATACTGTGATTTACTGTATTATTGTAATATCCACCATTTATTTATACAATAGGCCTACATAGTCTGTGTCCAGTTACAACGCTCGCGTGTAAAACAACTACAGTACTCATAATTTATTTCTACAATCTGGCATCAGGGACAGTAATACATGGAGACAAAAAAAAAACAAATATTTCTAAATAAATGAGAATTAAAACATCAAGCATGAAATATATTTTATATATCTGAAATATATTTTATATATATTTCAATATCAACTCATTTTCAATTGTGAATATTAAAATTTCAATCCTTTTGATAACTTGTCATATTACTTACTTCTAAACTCATTTTCACTTTAATAAAACAGATCTATACCTATTTCTTTTAAAAATTTAAAATTTAAATAGGAGAAAAATAATAGCATTGTTTTTTACTGTATGGATGAAAAATATTCGTATTATGAGACAAAGTATCTAGACTTTAGATGCATTTTACTTATTACGTGAATAATCTTCTGTTGCCCATAAGGTGACTTTAAATAAATAGGCCAATTAAGTTTGTTATTAAATTCATGTGACAATATATTGTGTACGTGAGTACCATTCTCATTGTTCAGTGCCTATACAAATAAATACAGTAGATGTAAACATACGAAACGCAGCTGGACGACAGCTCCATTACAGTCTTGACAGATCTGACTTGCAGAGCGAAGCTAGTATGATCCATGAACTTGTTTTCAAAGTACCGGTAACCAAACTCAGGAGTCTAATAGTCACTTTAACTTCAAAAACACACTTAAGAGAAATAAGACTATACGCTGAGAATGTAATGGGCCACTGGACCAAACTTGTTTGATGGTGAGGAGAAGAAGGAGGGAGAAGACTATGGTGATGGTGGTGGAGGAAGAGGAATTGAAGACTTCAAATGGTAAACCGTGAAAGTGTCACAAAAAAGAAAATAAGTTTTTTAGTACGACTGAATATATGTTCCAAGCTGAACAGAATGGTAAACAGTGAATGTGCCTAAGATTATAATTTCAGTTTATATAGACGATGACAGGCTGTGCTGCTTGTGAACGTACCACGCTGAGTAAAGTGAAGAACCATGAATGTGCCACCGCCATTACCGACAATACACGTGTTTTGTTCAGTTCTGAAACAACGTGAATGAACGCTTTCTGTCCTGTGTCAATAATAAGGATGAAAAAAGACATAAGTGAAGACAAGGAGGAGGATTTGATAGCAATAGTCCTTTTTTGCCTTAAGATAAGCACAACAATTTTATTTGGAAATATGTGGGCATCAAAAAGAATCTAAAAGCACAGCCAGCGATGAGGACTAATAAAGAGATTTCTTCCCGACATAGAGTTGAACTATAGAGCTGGTGTAAACATGTTATTCATAGAGTGTATTAAGTATAATGTGAAAAATGAAAGTGTTTAATATGCCAATAATATTGTGGGTTTTGTGAAGCTTAAAGTAAAGGACCTGCTTTAGTATCAAATATAGAGAGTTGAACTATAGACCTGATGTAAAAATGACATTCATAAAAATATGTATTAAATGTAATGTGAATAAAGGAAATGTTTAATATGCCAATAATACTGTGGGTTTTGTGAAGTTAAAAGTAAAGGTCCTGCTCCAGTATTAGTAAGGTAAGAAAACATGTAAGTGCATTTACTATGCTAATAACTTTTTTCTGTAATACTGAACAATTTTGTTTTTGGCACTTTCATGGTTTACCATTTGAAGTCCTCAATTGAATCTGACAAAAAAAAATATACTAAGAAATAAAAAAGCAACTTAAATATTAATGTTACAATCAAGTGACAACTCTTACCCTTTTTTGAGACTGTGATCTTCTTCTTGCTGTCGACCATGGTTGCGGGCAGGGTTGCCGACTTCTGCTGCATCACCTGGTGATGGTTCTCCTGCTCATCGTTCCTCACGCCGTTACTCTTCAGTGTGAAAGACTTCATGTTTGGACCCACAGTCCCGTTCGTGGTTCCATTTGCACCCCCGTTCTGTTCTTTCAATATGAACGTCGCTGAGGCAGTCTGGGCTGATTTTGTGTCGGGAACAGCCTCCACAGTGGTTGTTGATGTCACCGTCATTGTTATTGTTGATTTTGCTCCGAATACAGTTTTACACTAAACGTTAAATCACCATCACTCCGGTACTCGGATTAAGTTAATCACTGTTGGTAAATCCAAATCAGCTGCAAGGAATTAGTCCGGATTACAAGCGAGGTCAACACGACACAAGTTGCAATTGACTTAATCCCTAATGACCTAACAATGGCGTAAGTATTGAGGATAGCCACAATTTGCAAATAAACCCCACCCGTAAGCCAGTTATATAAACTGAGCTTATGGGTTCTATAAGCGGCAGGTTACCGTACTTTTCATTTTCCAAATGACTACAGGCTGGGGTGGTTGAATGCAAGATATAATTGTGAATTTATACGACAAAAGGTTGCGTGTACAAAATGCTCACATGATAAATTGACATTATTTAACTAATAATTCGCAAGCGTTCTAATTTGCTGCTGAAAAAAAAAAAAAAAAAAAACTTTGTTTTCTACTTCACGTAAGTGTGTAAATTTTACATTTGAGGTAAGAAATTTCTGATCGCCCGCTCTGGGAAAAATGAAAACACGACATTACATACCAAACAGAACACAGTTTCACTATAAGTAGACCTCGACATTACATACCAAACAGAACACAGTTTCACTATAAGTAGACCTATCTTAAATATTTTAATGAAAAGAAACTTCTTATAATAATAGCCCTGCCTTTCTGCTGTGAATAAAATATAACAATACCACTGAGATTTCAAGACAAACGAATTATCGGGTGCACGATACCCTTTCACTGACGAAACAGGTAGTTTCCGATTCAGTATAATTTAAATTAAATCACTGTACAATATCGAATATTTTGTATATCAAGGCAGTGTATATGTATCAATGTGGTGAAAGTTCCGCAAAATAGTCTTCTCGCCAGATCCAAATTTCAAATAACAAAAAGCAAATTATCAAATTTTGGATATTTAGGTACCTTCCATGCATACTGCTCTGTATTAAAATACGAACACAGTGTTCGATTCTGTTATCTTTTTTAGAGAAAATACCGGATTTATAGACCTATCGTACTTAACACTACAAGTCAATATATCGTGACTTAAGAACACGAAAGGTCTTCGTGCAAAAACAATGTACTACTACAGTATTAAGGCAATAACATTAATTACCAGAAATAAAAAAAGTGTTTATAAAGCCATGTTTTCAAAATAGTTCCCACTTGTAGGCTACATATAAAGCCATAGTACAGATCTATATAAACGTTTAGTTCAGAACAAGGATTGCCTTTGACTAAAAATGATATTGAAAGAAATGTTTTACAGAGTAAATCGGTCTACACAATTCACTAAGCACCAATTAATGTGAAATGAGCCTTTTAGAGTACAAACCAAGTGTCGTAAGAACTATGCTCTTAAATGATGTATTCAGAACAATTTCACGCATGACTCTCCAGGTTTCCTCTGATTGTGGTTCTGGCTGATATGTATGTACAGATCCAGAAACAAAATTTGGGCCAATGCTCAGTATGTTATAACTGGGACTTGGAAAATTCAGGTGGCCTAAATTTTGATTCTGGGTCTGTACATCTATTATCAGGCAGTATATTTCACTTGAAGATATGTGTCGGAGGACGAACAATTGTTTGTATGCATCTTAAGTCTGACTAGTGTAGTATGTAGCTAGTCGGCGATGTATGCAATGGAGGGAAAAAAGAACTGGCCACCCTACCCCATTATCTCCTGATCTAGTTGCCTCATAAGTGGTATCTTCTTGGTATCACTTAGGTTCAGACCTTCTTCGGACAGTTGACTAAACAACAAACAACTCTCCAAGTGGCAATGGTAACCCTTTCCCCGATAGGCATAATGCTTAAAACGCAAATTTTCATAAAATGGTTGCTTGACAACAGCTGTTACGTAATAACTTTATGTTAAAGCAAATACGAGTTATACTGCATTATTTAACAATAATTTGTAAAAGTTTGAAATGAAGACTTCGAGCTTTCTTAAGGCCGAATCAACGTGATCGCAAAGAAATAAACAAATCAATGTCCACTCTAGTCGTTCTATTCTTCTTACTTTCTGTTCCTCAAAATACAGTAAATTAGACGATGCACTCACAGAATTCCGTTCTTAAGTATACATTATACGACATTAAAAACTAGCATTCATAAATAGAGTCCACACCTGTGGAGTAACGGTCAGCGCGTCTGGCCGCGAAACCAGGTGGCCCGGGTTCGATTCCCGGTCGGGACAAGTTACCTGGTTGAGGTTTTTTCCGGGGTTTTCCCTCAACCCAATACGAGCAAATGCTGGGTAACTTTCGGTGCTGGACCCCGGACTCATTTCACCGACATTATCACCTTCATTTCATTCAGACGCTAAATAACCTAGATGTTGATACAGCCCAATAAAAAAATAAAATTCATAAATAGATGTCAAAACTTTAGGTAAGAGTTTTATGTGTATTTTTAGCAATTTTTCTTCATAGCAGTATCATGCAGTATACTGTTCTCGACAAGCAATTTTGTATTCACGGCTTACTAGAGACGTCAGGCAGTACCGGAGAGCGGAGACTGGGGATGACTAACCTAGTACCAAATATAGAGGATGATTATTACAGATAATATTATTAGACAGAGAAGCTGGAACAGATTGAACGCTTAGTCACCATTCGCTAGTGGTAAGGAGGAACATGTAGTCCATATACTTGGGTATTTCCGATCAGGTTTCAGAACTGCAGATCTTCTCAGGGTCACTGTCAGAATCCAATGCTTTTAAATGACTACGCCTATACTATTACAGTACGTTTGAAAGGAACTACTTTGCTTTCCTACCATTTTCAGTCGAAATCCACTTCCATGTTTCCCTCTGAAGAGTACGTATAGGTCAGTGGTCGTGAGCATTGGGTTACCATGTCCTCTTTTTTTAATCATTTTATCCTGTCCGGCAGGCATTTTAAAAAAGATTTGAAATGTCCAGCATTTCGCATTTCAACTAGAATTAATATGAATACTGAACAATGTACGATAATATCTAAACAAATGGTGAAAACCTATGAAAAAATTTAACTGCTTTCAATGGTTGAAGCTGGACCACATAAAAAAACATAAAATATAATGGCCTATTGACATGCATTGAATTCTTACACTCTAAAAATGTCATTATTCTTGATTCTAAGCTATTTTATCAATTTTATTCTGCAATGTACATAGATATGCCAATCAAGTTAATTTGGACAAAGATTTAAGTTTAGATAAGCAATGGTGCAAATTCTTCAATTCCAATGGTTCTGCGAGCACTGAAACTTTCTCAGAACTTTTAAAAATATATCAATTCTATTTCTTTATCCCAAGTCACAATGAAAATGTTGAGAGTATTTTCCCTAATATCTGCTCAATGGACAAAAGAAAAAAATCGCATGCTAACGGAGACAGTCAGAGGTATCACTATAGTGAAATATAATTTCAAGGACATGTCCTGTGAACAACTCCATAGTTGTCACAAGATAGATGTTTGTCTCTTCAGGCTCTTGTGCACAAAGTGGGCTTCACCGATAAGTAGGGTACAGATGTAATACTGATTCAGCAACTAGTGAGAAAACTAAGGTGACCCACTGTTTTTATCTTTAATTTTGTTCATACCAATTTTGAAAAAGTCCTCCTTTCTTCAGCAATGTCCTCTTATTTTAGATTCCATGTCCTCCTATAGAATTTCTTCTGATGGTAACCCTAAGTCAGAACTCGTTGAAATGGGTAAAGGGTATTCGGTGTAAAATCATATGCCCCGTCGTGCAGCAGACAGAGAGGGAGAGAGCATACCCGTCAGCAGCTACGGATGCACAATAGTGCAGTCTCTTATCCGCGGGTAAGAGACGCTAGCCCGAGGGTGCTGTGTGGCTATGACCGTTGGTGTAGGTTGTTCAAACTTTACACTATTTACTGTAACTCTTTCAGACATTATTAGACCCATTATTCGCCCCTTGGACTGACCGTCCTTACCTCACGCAGAAACACAATTAAGCCGTAGAATTCGAAACAGTAGGCTATAGCCCAATTCATAGAATATTCTGGTAAACACCGGAGAGAGGCCAAAGTGATCCAAGGCTATGCACGGGCGTCGGTTCGAATCCCACTTGCGCTGATTACATACCTGATTTTACCTAGGTTTCCCCCTCAAATGTAAGGGGAATGCCAGATAATCTCATAGCAAATCCTCTGATTTGACCAAAATGCCAACAAGTTATCATCAATTCTACTGATACAATATAATTTTGCAGTTTATACAGCGCCGTCAAAACCATTAAAAAAACATCGGAGAAGAATCTTCTATCTGTGGGATAGATATACGAAAACACGAGACATTCTCATGGCTTACACGTTGGAAATTGCCAGTCACATTACGGGGTAATATTACTTTAAAGAATTTGCTCACGACGAATCAAAAGAATTCTTCCGTCCTGTGAAGATTAACCAAGCTGACATAACACCAGTTTTGCAGGTAGGAAAATTGCTCCATTGTCGTTAGAAAGAGAAGAGGGAAAATGCCTCACGTGTTAGCGCAGTAAAACAACTTTCATACACGTAAGACTGCGTTTCTAAGAAGTGGAGACTTACGTAAAAGTGGCCGCCGAGATGATGTGGAATTAGATAACCTGAGATGTGCAGTCGACTGAGCCCTCAAGCACGGAAGGATGCTCGGTCATTCCACAGGTCAGTGCACAGTCAATTGTGTCTGTTGCTACGCGCCTTGTTCAAACCCTCGTTCCAACAACTTTGCACCTCGGATGAGTCACTTCCCGCAGACTAGTTTTAGAACAGTGGTACTCATTAGAAATTAGAGGAGAGCCAAAAGTGAGGATTAGTAATTTATCGAGAGCCTCAATGAATTTCACAGTTTTGAAGCTTAATATTATGCGGGGATTTTTAATTATTAAATTATTATTATTATTATTATTATTATTACTATTATTACATATTACTTGGCATTTTGAACTAGAAGGGCGAATTCTGCTAATCTCCTGCAAAATCATATCAATAGCTAAGTGCAATATGTGCAGGTTGATTTGTTTTATTTCACCTACAATTTGTTTTTAAATTAGAAATTTAGAAAATAAAGTATCACATTCAGCTAGAAGACACTCCTCAACATTCTCCGCATCTGTAAATGGCTAAATTTCTGCTACATGGTGCGATGTTTTTGTTGTCAATTCGCTTTTATGTACAGATATAGAAATAAAATTTGGAGCTTCCTTATTGTGCAAGCTTCGCTTACAACAGACTGCACATGTGCAGTAAACAAGATCCCCTGTATATGCATGCTACTTGTGGACAGTCGTGTGAAATTGTTGCCTGCATACAGGTGGACTCCCATCAAGACTCACTCCAAATTTTAAATCCGTATCTGTACAGATTCAATACATTACTTTCTGTTCATATATTACGGACATCTGTAACATTTTCAGTTTTTCTATTCTTTGATTGGGAATGTTTTAGATACTTGTTTTCAAAATTAGAATACACGCTATTGCAATGTATATTAAAATAAAAACACGGTACAGGGGAAAAACAATCAAAGTCACAATTCTCATAAGAGTATTGCCATCATCTAATCCAGTATGTTATTGCAAACGTTTAGTGTTTTGTCTTATCAAAACTGGTAAAGGAGAAATTTTGCAGTAATATACTGAATTAGAAGATGACATCACTCTAAAGTGAATTGGGACTATACTTTTTCTCCTGTACTCTTCACTTATGACCCATTATTATATCAAGACATAATAAGCATATGACACATAACACTACCTTAAAAAAAAAAAGCTACGTGTCGTCGTTCAAAACCTTCACTGGCAGTAACGATGCAGGATAACCAAAGTTTTCTCAGTTGCACACTGCTACAGAAATTAAAAACTAATTCTTAGAAAAATAACAATAATATTAATTCAAGAACCACAGTAAATGTCTTTGAGAGCCGCATGCGGCCCGCGGGCCGCGTAATGAGTACCACTGTTTTAAGAAGATAGTCCGAGAATCTTGTTTACAAGGACTAGTTCACGGATTATGCAACAATCGTTTACACTAAGACATGTTTCCAGAATCATTTACAAAGTAGGTACTTGAATCCTACTTTAGACGGATTTCTAACGACGCTTTATTAGTAACAAAATGATCAAGATGAAGCTGGTGATAGCGAAATGGTATTTCGGCGTGTTGAGATCAACGATTCGCAATGGAATTATCTACCATTCGCCTTACAGTTGGGAAAACATATTTTTACTCACGATATAAAAAACGGGAGGTGAGGCAGCAAGGGGAAGAACATTAACGATACGAACGCTAACATTACGTGACGCAGTAGCGATACTATTCATTAAAAAATATGCATATTTCATCAGCTTCTGGTCATTGCTCTTGTGCATAAGAAGTGAGAAGTGAAGCTATTAATTATAATTCGTACTATAGTAAGCAATTATTAATAGTTACTTTATTAAAATAATTAGTATCCTTTAATTTCCGTTACTGGCTATTGGGATGCTTATCTGAGCGATGTTTATAATAATAATCAACACAATCTCTTCCTGAATAACCAATAATAGGAAAAAATCCAACCAGGTTATCAGTCCAAGCAGGAATCAAACCTACGCCCGAGCGCAGCCTAGGACTACGAGTCCCACTATTATCCTTGAGCAAGAAGTGCACTGGATTTTTCCCAACTTATTCTTGGAGAATATTTTAAGTAACTGCTCTGAAATTCAGGCAACATTCTCTCCATTTCCATACAAATAAATACGCAATCCACTGGTTATGCGAAAAATCATTTGCCAGAATGTAGTGCCGAGAGAAGGCAGGAGTCCAGATCCATTAGGTTTGACTCACTCAACATTTTGTAACATAACGGTCTTACGTAAATATGTCCGCGTACACGTTATCAATATGTAAATGATACAGGGAGACTTGGTACAGTCTCAACACACTTCGGCCACCTACCATTCCCAAGAAAGATACAAAAATCAATTTTTAATAGAATCCAGAGTCGTTCTGGAAGTTATGCCGAGATAAAAAATCCTTTCTTTATCTACCTTGAACTCGGCCTCTTTCAGCCCGTAATGTCACTCCACCAACAGTGCTGTCTCGACTTCCCTTTATACAAGATTACTCAGATTAAATTAAACCAGGCCTGAGCATTATTAACTCAACTGAGGAATGCAGATTTCCTCTTAACCCTCACCCCACCTTCCCCGGCTGAGACGAGTACATAGGAAATATTGCTCAGTGACGGATTGTAGAAGACTTTTACGAACTTTCGGCTCTCGCTGGACGCCTGAAATCCATCACTGATGCACAGTGGCTATTGTGTGTTTGTTTGTAAGATAAGGCAGTGTAAGCGAAAAAGACATGGGCGGGGGTTTCTCAGTTCCGTTTCACTTCCCCGTTGTGCCCAGGGCTGGATTACACCTTATGATGGAATAGCTGTAATGAAATTACAGGGAAGCAAAGTAGTTCAAGATAACGTACTACACAACTGCTTTATCCACAGCAAATCTCACGAAATCTGACAAATTTATGACGACTTTAAAATTTACACAATATGTAAATTAAGCAATCGAAAGGATCGCTGATGTGCGGAGTCGTCATCTGGCTGAACTCGGCTGGACGTAACCTGTAAAATACTCCGAAACTCCTCTGCCCGTGCAGCTAAGCGCTTTTGAACAGCACTGCAACTTGTTTGTGAACAAAATTAAGAACGAATTTTAAACAATAAAAGTAAAAGTAAAAAAAAAAAAAAAAAACTGCGAAGTGTAATGTCTGTGCTCATTTCTTTTAAAGGAAATTGTTTAAAAATTAAAACTCATAATTACTATACCTACACTGTAACTATGCAAACAGTCCACACCTGTGGAGTAACGGTCAGCGCGTCTGGCCGCGAAACCAGGTGGCCCGGGTTCGATTCCCGGTCGGGGCAAGTTACCTGGTTGAGGTTTTTTCCGGGGTTTTCCCTCAACCCAATATGAGCAAATGCTGGGTAACTTTCGATGTTGGACCCCGGACTCATTTCACCGGCATTATCACCTTCATCTCATTCAGACGCTAAATAACCAAGATGTTGATAAAGTGTCGTAAAATAACCTACTAAAATAAAAAAAAACTATGCAAACAACTAAACGGAAGGAACTACAGCAGGAATTAATTATGTATACTTGCGACGGATTTCATTTCGAGTGTTGAACAAAGACGTGATAGAACAGTACATATACCGCATTCGACGATTATCCCAGGATTTAGAACAGGGATGCAAAACTGTGCTCCAATTGTGGCACACGTCACAAGCCGGAACACGTGACTCATCCCTTCCTTTCACCCCCACACGTCATTGGATATGGTAGGGGAGAGGAAATAAGTATTTAGTGTGCTTACGAACGTCACAGATACGTAATTCAAGGCCGGAGGATCGTGGACGGGGAACAAACTCTTTTCCTATGCTTCCATCCCTCTCTTCCTCAGTTCTGCAAGCATGATTTAGAAGATAGCCATTTTATGAAAATTCGCACCAAATGAATTTTGTAAACGTACGTTAACGCACCTTCTGGTAAAACACTGCTGCAATAGCAAATACAGCTGGGACGATCGTTTCTGGTCGGTAAGTCCGCTATTCACGCAAGGATGGGAGTCTATTAGTGTCGAACGACTCGATTATTCAAAATAGTCGATATTTTTGTTAATTTGGAAACAATGAGTACTCTTTCGATAATTTAATTTCACAAGCAAATATTCGTATTTATTCTACAGCACGCATAACACAGATGCTAAACCTGGGGATGCGCATCGCGCAGCATGCTTTGGCGCTAAACAATTACCCATAAGGGACTACGCAAATTTCTCACTTCCCGGCTCCCAAACACAATTGTCCCTGTTGTAGTATATGAAACGATTTCCTAATACAAGCTACTGTAGAATGATCTTCGACCAATATAATGACTAATAACATAACTTGGTGGCAATTTATATCTTAAGAATCTAAAACTTAATTCGAAGAACACTGGATCTACCAAATATAATTTAGAACTTAGTAGGTTCTATCCTGATTTTTGTAAAGAAACGTCAAAGTTGGAATATCAATACATTAGATGATTTCCGATATGAATTTAAATAGGCCTATAGGAAAGAAATTTTTAGGATGCAAAAAATGGGCAGCTTAAGTACATATCAATATTTTTGTGTCAGAATTTTTTTTTAATTTGATATACCTGAAAATCTGCTGAGAAATAATTTATGACATACACTGAATGTACATCTAAGCCCCTTCCTTTCTCTACAAAAAGCTCATGTGTTTACCTGGAATCCAAACCATCATCATTAAGGCCGTATTATACAGCTGCACTACCACAATTTACGGGGAACCACATAAATATTAAATTACAAACATACTAGACCAAAACAAGACAACCGTATTATGATGATGACTAACAAGAAGTCACGAATGTGCGTATAACGAAGAGAGTAGGCGCACCTCCCCTATATAATTCGACTACGCCCTATGCGTTTACGTTATACATTTAATTAATCAATAATTACATTATACTTTGAAAATTAGTACCTACCAAATTTGTCATATACGTGAATCAATGTTATATAATGCACCCCCAATTATCTGTCTTGAAATCTCCGAAGTTTTCGCAATCCAAGACCTACGAACTGTAATGGCGCCATCTTATTTAGCTTATAAATCCTGAATATGATAAAACTTACAGGCTTAGGCCCTATTGGTACTAATTTCTGGATATTTTTTCCAACTGGAAATTTTGGGTCATATTTTCAGCGTTTGCATCATTAGTACGATACACCCGTCGTTTTTATCCTCTTCCATTCAATATAATTTCATATTTTTTTTATTGACGGATGTTTCCATTCCCATAGTTTTTTTTTAATTTTAAGCGCAGGCTACATTGTCAGAAATAACTTACAACATTGCACGTAATACTGTACTTTACTTCCTTTTTAATCTCGCCACACGTTACGAATAACATAAAAGTGCTTTTATATCAATACATGCGAAGCACTAAAAATTTATATTTCAAACCAAACTTTAGATCTCTATAAATATAAAGGACTTGATTTGCAATTTAGAACAATGGATACCACAAATTAATGGAGGTTGTTTCAATTTATTTTATAAGTTTATAAAGTTGCAAAAACAGGCGGTCAAGGCTGAAGCGTTCCGTAAAATGCATAAAGATCTACTAATACGAAAACAAACTGTTTAATACATGAAAGCTTCTGGAATGAATTAGTAACATACAGTATTTGCTAAACTTCGATGTCGTTTATTGTAGTTCGTAAACATTTTTGTGTAATTTTATAGTTTTTTTTTTTTTTTTTGGCAATTTTAAGTCTCAAAAGTCGAATCCTGATTAGACACAAAATATAAAATATGCACATCGTCCCATCAATTTTACCCAAACATCCCCGCCGCTATCAATTAGAAACTAAATGATCACATCGATTCTTTATAAATTACGTTAGCAATAAAAGTATAAGAGATCTTTCATCACTTTCGATCAAGAATTTAAACTAAACTGATTTCCTGATTCCGAGGTTTCTACCTTCAGAAAAAAAACTAGATAAGGCTTGCCTACAAACATTACTGTGTTCTTTTGTTGGCATCTGAAGGTCTCATAGCATTATGGCAACCATGCTCAATGTTGACCTCTCTCAAAATGCACTGACATTTTAAGTTAAGAATTGCGAAACATTTGGGGTGCTATTCATAGACATTTCGCAGCACGCGCTACGAGCGTACTAAGCTAGCCCCGGCTATCCACTGGTTACTAGTACAGAATTCAAATCATATCCTATCGCTAACACTGGTTTATGAATACGAAAAACGCTGATAATCCACCGAAAACCCGCGCTAAAATGTCTATGAATACGGCCCCTAAAGTTCAAGAACAGAAAAGCTTTCCAATTCACTTAAACTGATTTTCAAATCTGGTAAATAATACACGTACATAACACTGCAAGCAGAACCCCACCTTTATTGTAAGTGAACCAAATCACACAAGTATGAAGCACCTCGCCTACAAATGACCACACCCTTCCCACCTGTTGTACGTAACATTACTTCAACTTTACAAAAACATACCGTTTCTATGAAGAATCTTCAATTCTTACGAACAGAATACGTAATCTACGCAGTGAACAACGGGAAGAAAGTATCTTCCTGTATGTAGATACCTACTTCACTCCTTCGTAGCTCGAAATTTGAAATCCTCACAATATTACCAGGCACTTTCAATATTTTATTTTTAAGGACGGTAATGGCAATATGCAAAGACACTCGAATAGTCTGTTTACACTGTGATATTGCGGAACACCTACTCGCACCTGTAGAACAACTCACACTGACTCGACTGCCAGGCCGCACTGGACACACCACAACACTTGCTAGTGGACTTCAACAGGATACCAGTCAGCCAGCCCGACTGGAGTCGCAGAGTGGTCGTCTACCTACGTACAGTTCTTCCTTTCTCTTGCATTCACAGCACACTACTACGATTTCCCAACAATTATCTTATTACACCGCCGTATCGCTGTGACAAGTGGCTGTCATGGTAAGATGTTGAGACTGTTATCGCTCATTTGTGAATCCTGCTGATAAAATGTTGCAGAATGAAAACCGTTGAACTTTCAACGGTCTGAGATGGAAAATATACGCGCAATAATATACTTTGTGTGCTACTACTTCATTTCATGTTTCATAGCAGTGCTAAAAATTGATTATGTTTTCGTGCTTCAAACAAGACATAAATTTATCACCACCACCTCTTCAGGAATTATTGGTCTTTTGATACATTTCGTAGTCATGTTTACGATATTTTTAATAATAATTTATTGACACAGTGTTCACAGGTAGCGGAACTTCTAACATGTTGTCAGCACGATGCAAGATCACTATTTATGACAACAGAAAAAGAGACACACCTAGTCTCTCAGAGTAACAGATCGGAAGATCAAGCTCCGCTTCCTTTGTCGGGAATCAAACGTGAGTAGAATTTGTAGCCGGGAACGCTAACATTTGAGCGACAACCGCTTAATTTATATAGTGACGTGAAACAATGCTGATATCTGTTTGATACCGTGTGGGGAAGCCAGACGTCGGTCTATAGCAGTGGTCGTCAGCACTCGCTGAAATGGGTAAAAGGTAAGCGGAGGCGTCCCGTGTGCCCCGTCGTGCAACAGGAAGAGGTAGAGAGCATACCCGCTAGCAGCTACGAGTGCACCATAGTGCAGTGTGTTCTCTGCGGGTAAGAGACGCTAGCCCCAGGGTGCTCTGTGCTGATGACCGCTGGTCTATAGTATTTCGAAATCATTGTTACACTTTATTATAACTGAAAAATTTGTATGACCTGCAACTTGCAGGAATTTTGCCCTTTCTGTCCGCAAGCTTCTCACCTAGCAAAGACCACATTCAACAATCGTCCTCGTCGTCATCGTCATCATAACAGCAAGAGTTATTCGTCTCAATCCGCCTCGTTAAAAACGGTGGTCACTTCATCTCACAGTAGTGTTCTTCCAAAGTACTGTCGTCCTTTTGGCACCTACTGGATTATTAACCGAATAAATCTCTTCTTTCATTTCCATAGTATTGTATAACCATTTTAAAGAGAATAAGGAATGAACCATCTTTGCCCACTTAAAAAAATAGTTATATGTGTTGTGTGAGTAGGATTCCATATACTGTATTTTGATTCTATGAATGAAACACTGTGATAATGTAAAGAATCTAACTGCTATGATATATTTTTCAGGTAGCGGAACTCCTAACATGTCGTCAGCAAGGTGCAAGATCACTGTTTATGACAATACAAAAAAGGGACACGCCTAGTCTCTCAGGGCCGTATTCATAGACATTCTTAGCGCGGGCTTCCGGTGGATGATCAGCGAACTAACGTTTTTCGTATTCATAAACCAGTGTTAGCGATATGATATAATATGAATCCTGTACAAGTAATCAGTCGATAGCCGGGGCTAATTTAGCACGCTCGTAGTGCGGGCTAGTGAAATGTCTATGAATAGCACCCTTAGAGTAAAAGCTCGAAAGATCAAGCTCCGCTTCTTTGTCGGGAATCAAACGTGAGTAGAATTTGTAGCCGGGAACGCTAACAATTGAGCGACAACTGTTTAATTTATATAGTGACGTGAAACAATGCTGATATCTGTTTGATACCGTGTGGGGAAGCCAGACGTCGGTCTATAGTATTTCGAAATCATTGTGTTACACTTCACTATAACTGAAAAATTTATATAGGCTTACAACTTGTAGGAATGTTGCCCTTTATGTCCGCAAGCTTCTCACCAAGTCTAGCAAAGACCACATTCAACAACCATCATTGTCATCATCATAACAGCAAGAGTTATTCGTCTCAACCCGCCTCGTTAAAAACTGTGGTCACTTCATCTCACAGTAGTGTTCTTCCAAAGTACTGTCGTCCTTCTGGTACCTACTGGGGTATTAATTTAATACATCTCTTCTTTCATTTCCATAGCATGGTATAACCATTTTAAAGGGAATATGGAATGAATCATCTTTTCCCACTTAAAAAAAAATAGTTATATGTGTTGTGTGGAGTAGGATTCCATATATTTTGATGCTATCAATGAAACACTGTAATAATGTGAAGAGTCTAACTGCTATTACATATTTTTAGATTTGGCATTTAAAGAACGTATAATATGCTGAAGACAGACTTTAAATTGCTCTCCTGAACAATTTACAAACGTGGACTAAGCTTGTTCTTTCCCTGTCCCTTCATTTGTACTGTATAATTACAATATTTCTCTCCTTTACTTAATTTAAGTTATTACTAGCTTACATCTGTCACTTTCATTATATAGAGGATAAGTCCCAATCCGTCACTGTTTTATAAAATTTATCTCTATTGGACTGTCTTAGATTCAACAATGAAGTAAGTATTCGCATCATCTTTACCAGACGTGAATCCACACACCTTCTTCCGAAAAATGCAATTCTTACAAATAAATAAGTAAATATGAACATTTTCTAACAGGCAACAGAATGGTGCTCACGAACAAAGGTATGTGTAACACCACGAGTAATTATTATGGACACATCACTTTAGATGTCATCTGAATTTCTTCTGGAATTTTGCAATTATCAATTAAGAAGAAAAAGAAACCTGGGACGGTCCAGGAAGATCGAGGCGAATGACCCAAATTTCACATTATTATATCATCATCATCATCATCATCATCATCATCATCATCATCATAGGGAACAACTTTGTGTGGCGAGTAACATAAAACTGATTATTATTTCCTCGTGAGCTCTTCCCAGCCTTCGCAAGAGTAACGGAGGGCCGCGAAGAAAGAATGCTATTATAATAAAAATCACATCAATCGAATGTCTGCAATATAACGTGAGGTTTCCATTCCACTGTATTCATGAGACATGTGACAATTTTAGTAGTGATTACAAATGGACGTTCTATGACGTCACAGATAGCTTTTCTCGTTCTCACCAAGCGAGTACGTCTACGCTCGATTACACTGAGTTAGCGAGTCATCCAAGCAGCGCAACGGTATGATTCAGGCATTAGCATTTTTCTTATTTTATTGTTCTAAGAATTATCTTGGATTCTTATTAACGCTATTCACACAAAAATACACTAACATTACCAAGTTTCACAAAACTATTCATCCGATCACAAAAATGTCATGATCAGTTAAATATATGTACATAAAGTCTAATTCAGTAATTAAAGGCTGTCCTCATATTACGTGAGCTCGTGATTTTCACTGATACGTGTTTAATACAACAAAAAATTCGTTTACAATTAAAATGTTTCAAGTTAAAACATAACAAAGTCAAGTAGAATATTACTGCAATTCACTTATATGGAAATAAAATATTACAAACTTATTTCAAATAGAGAATCAGCGTAAATTTGTACATTCTTATTACATTCAATAGCTTGATTTACATTATGTGCCACTGTTCCAGAAGTAAAACGCGGTGCACGTCATAAATTCACAACGTTAAAACCAATGCTTTATACCAATGCGAAACCCAACACACCCCTGGAAAAATAATCTGGCAGACACGAAAGGGTTTGTGGGTACAAATACGTTACCACAATATAGTATTTCAGGAATCTCGCTTCAGTTCAGTGAACGAGCGTCGATTACGTGATGAAACCTTGGAAAGCTGATAGCACCATCAAATATCTCCAAGGCTAATTCATTCCCATCAACGTAAACAATATTACAGAAGTGATTAACCACACCTGATTCCAGATAAGCGTTAACCTGAGCGACTTGTCTTTCTACTCTAGACAGCGACAATAATTACTTAATACTGAACGATACAATTCGAAATGTTTGAACATATTCCTATTGCAGGCAACATTATCTAATCCTGAACCCTTGAGAACAGTCATAGAATTATCATCATCATCATCATCATCATCATCATCATATCATCATCCTCTTTAGTTGATGACAACGTGAACGTGGAGATATTGTAGTTCACACATTTATATAACATTTGTAAAAAGAAAAATAATATTTCCGTAAAAACGACGAAACTAATAATATTCTGTAACAAACATTCCATGTGAAGTAATAACATATTCAGTAACACAATTTTGAAAAGATAATAATAGATAACTACCTCACATGTGATATAGGACAAGATTAAAATGCAAGGAACATTTTTTATATAAACATAAAAGTAAGTTTCTGCGAAAAGATGACAAATTAAACAATTAGGAGCTCGTACCGTACGTATTTTATGTTAATGAAAATTAAGTGGAGCGAATACGAGTATGTTAATAAAAAAATCCTAAATCCTGGGATACAAAGAACACAGAAAGATCGAGGTAACTCTGGGGTAAGAAATTAGATTATAGTTTTTTTATGACATTGTGGTGGTGAGATGAGGATGATGCTGCTGCTGACGATAACGGATAAATAAAATAATAAAAGAAGTCAATTAAATGTGAAATTTCTAATCAGTATTGCTCGTTATGCCCAAGTCTACATATTTGCAATTACATATTACTACTACATCAGTTTATTAGCAAGATACTGTATGAGAGAATTCTTACACACAGTAAAATCCATGAACAATAAAATTCTAATTTCTGCACGCACCATTATATGAAAAAAATACAAGTCTGAATATATGTAATTTTGCTCCAAACATACGCACAACATACAGTATCTTTTTGTTACTTTTCTAAATTCTGTAACTCGGGACACGTTATGTTAGTCTCTATGTACAGTCTATGAATAAGTGGAGAAACGAAGTCGTTATTTCTCAAAATATTACAGGAGATGAAAAAACCTATTTGCTATTCACGTACTTTGTATTTTTCTTTGCATATTATTTTATTTCGTAAATACAATGAAGACTCAAGAATTATTAATACTGATTTTTCCAAGAAGACAAAAGGAGAATAGCAATGGCAAAATAAGTTTTTAATAGAAAAAGGAGCATCTTCTGGGGACTTCTGGAGAAAGAAGGAAGAGACCAGTGAAGTGCTTTTTGTGTGAAGTGTAGCAATGTATGGGGCAGAAACATGGACATTACGACGAAGTGAAGAGAAGTGAATAGAAGCATTTGAAATGCGGATATGGAAAAGGATGGAGCGTGTGAAATGGACAGAGTAAGAAACGAAGCTGTGTTGGAAAGAGTGGATGAAAAAAGAATGATGCTGAAACTGATCAGAAAGAGGAAAAGAAATTAGTTGGGTCACTGGTTGAGAATAAACTGCCTACTCAAGGATGCACTGGAGGGAATGGTGAACGGGAGAAGAGTTCGGAACAGAAGAAGATATCAGATGATAGACGACATTAAGATATATGGATCATAAGCGGAGACAAAGAGGAAGGCCTAAAATAGGAAAGACTGCAGAATGCTGGGTTTGCAGTAAAAGATCTCCCCTTGGGCAGAACACTATGAATGAATGAATAATGAATGTTTAATGTAAAGATTACAAACGTGTCTGATGTGAATTCTACATATCCAGCTACTGTTCAGAAATCATCTGAGTCAGCTAAGACAGGAAAATAAATTAGGTTGTGTATAATGTACTCGTACACAAAACAAGCAATGAAATTAAATCTCTCGTCGTTGGAGTGAATGGATAGCCTAATTTTCAAGGACATTGTGATCTTCAAACCTCTTCAGCATCGTCTTCAATTATCTGAAATATAATATACCAAGTAGCTGAAGGAAAGGAGGACATCTTAGAAGGATGACTTTGTTTTTATACTTGATGTCAATGGATTATACAACAGATGTTGAGTTCGGTAAGAGCCAAGAGAATCAACAAGCAGTAAGCCAGAGAGTTATTTTCAGAATATGGAAAGAAAATATCGTTAAAAATGTAATTATCTATATCTCCTGACCGGGTCGAAATTCATGCAACTTTAACAAATTTTTCAGCTTGAACATGTCATGGACCACTCACATTCCTGGTAAATCATTAGCAATCTTGGAAAAAAAGTATCCATTAACAGCAACCATGAGCTGGATAGTGTAGAAATGAGTGGTTCAGGGTCACTTTGCACCTATGTTTTTTTTTCTGCTTCTGTCTCTTCGTGAAGAGTGAAGTTCTTTCCGTATACCACACTTTCCTGGTAGTGTAAATCTAATCACATTGAATGGCTAGTTTATTTACATTAATGACTTTCGTTATTTGCTCTGGAAAGGTTCGAGAAATTTGTTTACCTAGCTTCATAGCAGCAAGATATAAATAAACGACACAACCTTGGCCTTTAGAATTATTTTTGACATTGACAAGAAGTGTCTTTAAGCAGACTGCCCATAGCAGGCGTTCACAAAGTGTCTCTGCTGTGGACAGCAATTCTGTTTTCAACATTTTATACTTCGCGGACACGTTCATCGGCACAATATTCTGCCAACAAACACGAAAAACTTTTTTTCCGAAACAGCTCACTGAAACTTGAAATGACCATGACGTCTGATGCGACTGAAATGCAGGAAAATCTTTAAAATAAACTACAAGTTTCATAACAGGAAAGTTGTAGTTTATTATATTATATAATATTATGTTATATTATATTATATTATAATCGCAAAAGTAACGTAAGTGGCGCGAAGTCCCTCGTGAGATGTGAATTGAATCGGTGGGAGGAAAAAGGAAATAAAGTTAAATGTCCACATTTCTATTTTTGTATGAAAAATGGAATGTGAACAAGTTACATAGTCCAGTGGTGAAATGAGTTAGGGCAGTCCATTTTTTATTAGATAATAGGAATCAAGCTTACAGAAAGGAATCGTGTTATTCTTCACCACACAGTCCTAGGTTGGCCCCTGATACTAATGAAAAAAAAAAAAAAAGTGAAAATATCTGTAACGCCAGAGGTTTATTCTGCAAATGTAACCAAACCAAAGTTCGGAAGTGACTTATACAGCAATACAAACTCTTCTTCCGTCAGAGCATGATTGAATAGGTTTGATGGCTAGGTATAGGCTAAATGTGAAGAAATGTTTTTGAAATATACATACATTATGTAGTGTAGTTTTCTTCTCCTTTGTCACCATCCATCTCATAAGATATTCTGAATCATCCACATACTTGTAATTATTCTAGTATTAAATAAGAATGTTCGTGTTTAAGTTTGTTATATAACGAAGATGTATCAAGATCTTAATATTAGCGTCGATTGAACTGGTATTCGGCGAGACGAGGGTTCACCTTACGATTGGGTAAAACCTCGTAAAAAAATTCAACCGCGTAATCAGTTCAAGCGGGAATCAAACCCACGTCGGTGGCTGTGTGTGTGTGTGTGTGTGTTACTTCAATATACTATGTGCACATTAAAATTTACAAAATACCAATTTTGATAGTAAAAATTATTTATTTTCTAAACTGAGAAAGATACATTTCGTTACCGCGTTAAAAATATGTCACGTTAAAGCATATATCAAGTTGTAAAAGATAGTACATCATGCTATTATAAGCGAAAACTGACATTTCTTCATACTTTAAATTTCTAATCCTTATTAATTTCTGAATTAAAACATATATTTCTATTCCTTCGCGACATCACTTATGTGGTCTGCCAATATTTAATTTTCTTTTAACTTGTGCTCCGTTACCTTTTCTGGGGGTGGGGTACTTCAATATTCATCTTTCTTTGGAGTTTGATTTTCCCAATAATTTTAAAAACCACCTATAAGCTACGTTTATTCAATTCCGTTCTTGTGCGCTAATTCATAATTTTTTTTTACAAATTTGAAACATCCATCTATTGATCAGCGCAAGCTAATTTTAATATAATTTGTTTATTTAACTAGCTAGCTAGCTAGCTAGCGAGTACAAATTAAAATTATAAAACAAAAATGTTTCTAGCCACTACCGTAAGTGCCAGACTCGTGTACGATGTGGTCTTAGCCAAAAATATAACATAAAATTTACAAGGACAGTTTACTAAACACAGTAATTAATTTAATTCAAACCTATAAATAACACACAAGAGCAAAAAAAAAAAAAAAAAGAGAAAAAACACATTTCATGTAAATTGACAATCAGACAGAAGCCAGCGATATTCAATAAGAACATGAATATACTCCACAGAAATAAAAGGTAAAAAATACACACATTTGTTAATATTATATATTATTAATAATTTCACAAATTTCTTTTTTAAAAGCTTTAATTTTAAAATATTACAAATTTGGAAAATGGTTTGTAATTTTATTATAAAGTCTTGGGCCGGAACTAGCGCCATGTTAAGAGCTACACTTGTATGCCATTTAGGCTCAATTTAATGGGAAAGTAGACTTTTGTCGGAAAACCCTGAAGAAACCTCAACCATGTAACTTGTCTCGATCAGGATTTGAACCCGGAACCGCTCGTTTCACGGTCAAGCACTCAACAGCGGTGTACTAAACATGTTTAAAATATAGAGGCTACACTTTATTACTATTTACCTCTTAACTGTATTAGCTAAGGTCCTCCAAAAACATGTGCAAGAATATACATAAATAAAGAGTGTTATTGAGTAAGAGAGCGATTGAAATAGATGTTGAAGTTCTTGAATTCCTAATTACTTCATTACAGCTAAAAATAATACAAATATACATGCACGTAATTACTAAATTTGCCACAGACTACCGTCAATGCTCTTTATCACACACCAAGTTAAATTTGTCGGAGAAAATGATAACATGAATCGTGCACTTAACTTATCTGGGAAGACGAAGTGTTCAGCATTACATCATATTACAAGCCATAATGACTATAAAAACGATGTTAGTCATGACGTCAAGGCGTATCCGCTCGAGGCCATGATGATATTTCTGTTCTAACGCAGTCTTGCCACCTGCTGTTGCTTTCCCAGATGATTGTATAAAGTGACTAGTAGGGGACTATTATTTGCTTGTGCACGTTTAGTTCAACGTATGTAGTAATGCATGGATAGCGAAACAGTGCCACTTAGAGCATTGGTAACAATTGAGCCACAAAGGGCGTAAAGAGCTTTATACGGAGAACGCATATACATGTATTGCCATACTCTGCTATGCAACATCCGGCAGATTTGAAAAGTCATGTTGCTTTCCGACAGTAATACCGATGCATTACAGACGTTGTCACTATTATATAAGAAAAAAATATCAATTTATTCACCGAAAAATGACTATGATTAAGATTTTAAGTAATAAATTACACTTCAACTGTACGGCTAGTTGGTTCGTTGGTTGATTGGTTGGCTTGTTTCCAACGTAGATCACTTGATATATTCCAATTTCAATTTGTGACTCGCAAATATTTGTCGGTATCATTACACACAGAAAGCAGTGGACCAGTGACATTTTAAATACAGTAAAACCTGTATTAAACGACCACTGCTGGTTCCATGAAGAACTGGTCTTTCAGAGGGGTGGTCTCTCAATAGGGGGAATTATTTTACACAAATAATGGGTTAAAACGTTTCTATATTAATCAAATAAAAACTTGGAAAATATTGTAAATAATAAAAGCTTGAAATCAGAACTTTATTTTTTATTTTACGTTATTTTTCCAATTTTCTCATCTGATTCCCCTTCACGAAATCATAAATTTAACTCTGATTAACTTCTTTACATTTCCTTTTTACAATCTCATTTTCAAAACTATTCTTTAACATGTTAAGAAGTTCATTTATATGTTCTCGATTCATACAATCTTTCAGTGGTGCCGGTTGTTGAATTAACTCAATATTACATAAGGCTTGTTCTAGTCACATCTTTTTGGATTGAAATTCTCTCTTGACTTCATCCTCGTCATCGGTGGGTTGATCACCGAAATTTTCTAATAGGTAGGAGGAAGGAAAAATGAATTGTTGCACTGTAATTAACAAGTAACGATTTGATTTTTAATGTACAAACGAAAAGTAAAACCGTCATACAGAATTAGAAATCTTACCTTTCAAGAAGCTGTTAAATAGCGGTGCAAATAACCCTTTGTCATACCTAGGAGGCCGTTTGCTAGCGGTCATTGTACCTTTTTCGTAGCAATCCCCAACATTCCTTAAGGGATTAAGGACAAAGATGAGCATTCAACGTGAATAGGATATCACTTAACAACGTTGCCAAACATCAATTTAACTTCTAGTACTGTACGAATTTCTTGAAATTTATTTGGGCTACTGTAATGTAATAAAATACTAAATTGTAAATTTTTAAAACACAGTATGGTCTTTTAAAAGGGGTAAAATTAAGGAAATTGCTATTCAATCACTGGTCGGTGGTCTGGGAGAGAGGTGGTCTCTTAAAAGGGTTTTACATTGGTTTTATGGATTTTTAATTCGGTTCTTTAAAAAAAATCAGTCTTTAGGAGGAATTGTTCTCTCAATAGGGGTGGTCTTTCAGACAGGTTTTACTGTAAATAAGTTCCTTTTCACGGCAAAGTGGCAACGACCTTACTTTTCGATGGAAGACGTAATCATAATTTTTCCTATCTAAAAATGTACTCTTCTTTACTGGGTAAATCTATGATACTTAGGTCCAGGGACAAGAACGGTAGCCACTAGACCACAATGATTTTGACTGTCTATATAAACCACTGCTTCTCAAGACATCTTAGAAAGTCTTATGAAGTTCATATAGAATTTGAATTTTATTTACTTAGGAAATATTTTGGTGTCAAAAAAATGGCATATAGAGTGTCTATTTAATAAATAAAAAAAATATATATATTTCCTTTTACTGAACCTACGCTTGTGATTCAATTCTTTCAATATGACCATAGATATTTACATAGGCATAGTAAACAGAAATAAAGAAGAAATTTCATATCAATTTGTCTGTCCACACACTTCTGGGTTTTCCAGTGTGCTAAAATTTAACATCTTCCAGGGTCACTTGCTCTTCAGGTCATACTAATATGCATCGAAAATGAAACCAAAAGTATGTCTCTCAACACAAAGTGAAAGTCTAAAATGTCAAATGAATCAGTATGTAATTATTTAAATTTTAATTTTATTAGGCTCTATAGTTTTCAAATAATATGTACAGCTGTCAAAAGAAAAAGTGGCCGCTCTCCTGGAACAAAGTTCCCTTCGGGTATCTTCGCTACAATTCGGAGATAGGCGATGTTACATGTTGTTCGACCACGTTGCCTGATATCTAAAGTTATAATTGAAGTATTCTGTGTGTTATCGATAGCATAATGGTAGCGTTCAGGCCTCTTATTCATGAGGTCCTGCGTTCGATTACAACCTCGTGCTTTTTATGTTCTTTCTTGTTCTGTTTTTGAGAGAGACAAACTATACATAATGGCTCCTTTCTCTTTTAAGATTATTTTAGTAATTAACATCAGGTTCATTAATACATTATGCCATGACTTTATCATTATGATATTGTGGCTGCAAATGGAAAGAAAAAAGATTTTATTCTCAATAAAAATATCTTTCGTGGCATAAACAAAACAAATTTACTGGCGTCGGCATAAAAAACATTCAAACAATTAAGCGTTCAAAAAACAAAACAAAAAGCCATAATTCAATATTTAGTCTACCTTCCTCTTATCTCGATCATCTTGCAGTCGAGTGGGCATGGAATTGACTATTCTATGCAAATAGCGACTGTTTTTAGACACGATATTCCAGGCATTCTGAACATACATAGACTACATACATAAGTGTTCTGTCCATGGGCAGGTCTTTCATTGCAAACCCAGCAATCTCCAATCTTTCCTATTTTCTGCCTTCCTCTTAGTCTCCGCATATGATCCACATATCCTAATGTCGTCTATTATTCTTTTCAACCAGAACCCAACCAGTTACTTTTTTATCTTTCTGATCAGTTTCAGCATCATTCTTTCTTCACTCACTTTTTCAAACACAATTTTATTTCTTATTCTATCTGTCTACTTCACACGTACCGTTCTTCTCCACATCCACATTTCAAATGCTTCAATTCGTTTCTCTTCATTTCGTCGTAATGTCCATGTTCCTTCCCCATACAATGCCACACTCCACACAAAGCACTTCACTAGTCTCTTCCTTAGTTCTTTTTCCAGAGGTCCGCAGAAGATCCTTCTTCTTCTATTTAAAGCTTCCTTTGTTCATGTTTGCAGTTTTTCTTGGGAAGGATAGGCCTAAATGCGGTAACATCCCGTTGCTTTCCGCACACCACTATCTCTTTCGCATATTATTAAATTCCAGGGGGCCCAAGCGTGGAGATGAGGAGAGTGGATTTGACTAATTGGGCCCTCCGGACTTCACCGAAAGTCATGGCAAGGGTTAAATATTAATTCTATCAGGATGTTTGACCCTACCAGAGATCGGGAAATCTCAATTAGCCTTTGCCCCCCGCATCCTGGACTAGCTTCTACGAATCATCAGAAAATCTTAGAGTGTGATTGGGCCAATTTTTCCGAAAATGTTTCCACACTTTTGCCCTCGTAGCTCAGCGGACGAACGTCGGAATTTAGATGTCAACGTCTCAGGTTCAATTTCTCGTTACTCCTTTTCATTTTATTGTGGTTCAAGATAGTATAATGTAATAATACAAAAAGAAAAACTAATAGCAGTATTATGCAACTGGATTTTTCCAAACCTAATATTAAATATATGTTATTTATATCGCTAAAGAACGATTACAATATAAATAACTAGAATATTATTTATACAGTATCACTAAAGAACGATAACAGAATATAAATGATAAATATCGGTTTGTTTAATTAATATAAGATATTATATAATACGTATTTAATTATCTAAATAAAATAACCTATTTTACAAAGAAAAATGTTTATTTGTGTTATAATAATTATCTACATAAAATACAGATTATTTATATTGTGAAAGAACAATAACAATATAAATAACTTGAATATTATTTTATAATGCTAATGAAGGAAAACAGAATACAAATGATAACTTGAATATTATTTATATCGCTAAAGAACGATAACAATATAAAAAACGTGAATATTATTCATATCGGAATTTCACAGATTTATTACAGATGTATTTAAGAAATTGTAGAAGAATAGTAATTAGTAACAGGGTCCTATTTATTCTTCTTGGAGCCAAATTTGTAACTTTTAAAAGTGAGGTTACTATGTTGAAGTGTATGTGTTGTAACGGATGCTTGATTTGTTATGTATGTGAGTCAGTTATGGGATGCTTGATGTCGTCGCAATGTCGTAATTATAGTTTGATTGTGTTTGTGTGACTATTGTGTATTAATTTATGATGTATGGTACGGAAATCTGCATATTTGTGTTATAGAAGTGTTACGTATGTGTGTTGTTAATGTTTTTGTGTGTTTCAAATTGATACCTGATATTTGTTTTGCAATCGCAATGCCTAATTTACGGATTGTTTATGTTTTGTTTACATCGCGTAAGCTAATTTAATTTTCTTTTCCATTTCTCTTTATGCTTATCTTTTTTGTGTATAAAACTATAGCCCTAACATACATATGTAAAATAGGGCTAACACCCACTGGAGATACTCTAGCTACAATAGTAATAATTATTATTCATATCGTTATAAAACGATAACAGAATACAAATGATGACTTGAATTTTATTCATATCTCTAAAGAACGATAACAAAATATAAATAACGTGATATCCATAAAGAACGATAACTGGATATAAATGATAATTTGAATATCATTTACATCGCTAAAGAACGATTAAAAAATAAAATGAAAACTTGAAGAAGGCGCGAACCCACAACCTTTAAATCATTAAACAAGCACTCTACCGCTGGTCTGCGAGGAGCAGATATGGAACACTTCCATAGTTCCGGAACTGCTTGTACAAGCATATGCATCGAGTAACATCGCCGCGACCCGAAGTGGACTTTGAAAATATTCGCTGTTCACGAGTGCGGCCACTTTTTTTTGACAGCTGTACATGTGACTGGTATCATGTTTTGAATAAGTTACTGTAAGCAAAATTAACGAAGGTTACTTGAAAATGCACACAGACATACGTACGTTCTAAAGATTATTATTTTTATTTTTGTGTAAAAGAAATAAAATATTTAAGGAATATGGTAGAATAAAATAAATAGAAAAAACGAGAACACATATGAAGTTATCAAACATGTAATAACAAAATACAAATAAAAACAAATTGTCCTTGGAGTGCCACGTTATCTACTCCGCTTCAGCAAAGTGATTACTCGATGTCACTGACGGAAGATGATGCGAGACAGAATTATACCTGTCAATTACATTCTTGTCTAGGGTTTGGTAAACTTACTATATTAAATACATATAAAACAAGTACATTGCTCACTTATATGTATAGTTGTGGTATCTACATTACCAATACGCACGTTGTACTATATCACGTTCACCGTCAACACTTACCTACAACAAAAGAAAATATGCATTCATTATAATGAAATTGTGTACAATACTTTATCTTCATATCAAACAAATAATACCACCTTCAAAACATCAGAACCTAGACCAACTTCTCATGAAAAATACTTGAAGGAAAAAATGAACACTTGTGAAAATCCATCAACAGAAACAGATTTGAAGCCCCCAAAGAATAAGAAAACAAAATCAATATCCAAATAAAGATACCGTCATTAGGGGTTACTTTGATATTGGGGGCTACTTTGATAACCACTTCGATCGGTTACTAAAATCGAATTCGCGCGAAAGATATCAGAATGTGGCCAACTTTGGATCTCGTGTTGGCAGCTCTGTTAAACTAGTTATGAGATAGCGACGGCGCTATATAAATACTACATGTTGTAGAGGAGAAATTAAATATTTTGTGGTTTATAAAGTGAATGAGGATTTCTGATACCTGCAAAACTTCGAAGCTACACAGGTAAACATACTTATAAATGAATATTCAATTCTATCTTCAAATAAAGTAGTTCTTTGGCATTTAAAGTGTTGCTTGTCGTTCACTTGAATGTTGCAGTAAGCACACCAGTTACGTTGAAGAGTCACGGGGTAACTTTGATAGAGAGGATGGGGCTAAATTGATAATCTAGTCAAACATTTAAAATTACATTTATATTGTTTTAGACGTTATCGCTGTCCGTCCAGAGCTACTATGGTGCGAGATTATAAAAAGGAACCAGGTTCTCCCCAGTACAACAATTTTTCAGATTCTTCAGAGGAGCCTGGAGACATATTTTGATGGCGTGGAAAGAGAAAATCTTCGATTTTCAACTGTACCGAAGGTTAATTTTCCAAGCTTGTTGAAGAAAGCATTGATCCACATGGATAAGACAAAGTTACAGACAAATACTAGTAAATAATCATTTCCCGGAGATACAGAACAGTCTGAAATAAAACACATTTTGATAAAAACAGTTCCTTTTCTACGGGCATTTGTCCTTGCAATAAGAAGTCCTCAAAAAATTCCGGAGCCTGTAGAAGTTGTTGAACAACAGGTTGAGAGTTGTCTCATGGCATTTCTTCAAGAACACAGATTTGGAAATTCCAGTACAGCTGGCTCTATGATGAGAAAAAAGAGACGACTCAATGTTGAATGAGGAAAGAGTATAGTTACTGCGTCTACTTCAACAAAGGCAGCAATGATGACGAATAGCCTCAGGTGATTTGTGTAAATAGGCAGATCAAAGTTTCAGGCCTCAAAATTCCAGAAGATGCTAAAATATGAAATAGAATCAGAAAACCCAAAAACAGGAAATTTCATTCTTGCCAAATTTCTTTATAGTAAAGATAAGAAAATCTTCACACATGTCTTTGAAATTGTGGACATGGCATCAAATGGGATAGTGATTCATGGTCTCAAAAGAGCTGATGAGAGTGAAACAAAATTTAAGCCAATTGACAGAACATTTCTACTATTTCAATGCAACACATCATCAAGATTTTACCTTCTTCAGTCGCAGAACTAACTGACAATTCCATGATTTATGTCTTCCCTATTGTTCTTGAATTCAAGCAAATTCTAGTTTTGTTTCCATTATTTTTATGAAAAGTTGATTTAGTTTGTAGTCTAGATTAATTATTTATGAGATTGGTAATGTTTTGATAGAACAAATTTGATTTCAACAATTTATATAATTTTCTATGTCTATTATAATGTACAATGAGCCTTTGTACTTTTCTTGCAAATGAAATACTAATGTGGTATTTGAAATGTCCTTTAAATATAATTTCATTTGCTTAATTTGCCCTGATTTACCTCTATAATAGCAAATCTCACAACTTTAGTTTGACTCTATTATGTCATCTTCGGGTTACTACGGAAATCTGGTTTTAAATAATGGTATATCAAAGTAACTCCCATCACAGTTTAGCTTTGATAGTATGGTTTTTATTTTTTTTTTCACGGGTACAAATCAACACATTTATTTTCTTAGAAATAGGATAGCAAGGTAAAGACAATCTGATATCTACATATTTTTTATATGTTAAAATACTAAAAAATTGAACTGTAATCATAAAAAATGTAAGTTAAATCTATCAAAATAGCCCCACTTGACGGTATATTTTCAAACCTGAACTGTATAAGGTTTATTAAAGAAATACATATTATTACAATCAACTAAAAACTATCACCTTCAGTGACTCACTTCTAGAACTAGCTCAATTATAGGTTTGTGGCAAGGAAAGTTTTATTCCTTTTGCCAGCGTTTTTCCTGCGCTGTATCTTAATACCACTAACGAATCAGAACAAAAGTAAAATTACAAATACATATACATAGTGTTTTGCCAAATGGCAGATCTTTCACTGCAAACCCAGTATCCTCCAATCTTTCTTATTTTCTGTCTTCCTCTTAGTCTCCGAATTACAAATATTAAACACAAAATAAAAACGAGTCCATAACCTTCATGATGGTAGAACCTATTTCTTTGGTGACCAATGTGAAAGATTAGCGATAGTGGAGGCAGAATGACAGATTGTATTCATATAATCTCGACAAACTCTTGTAGTCAGCAATATGCCCTCCCACGCTACTCATTTTTGGCAGAACACGGATTAGAATTGGATTTATACAATATCATAGACAATTGCAGTACGCCTACAAGAATTTCTAACTCGATTCTTATTTTAATGGATTCTTTGTCTGAAGCATTTTTGGCTTCCAATTTCTGGGGGTCCACCGTTTTGGCTATGTGGATAGTGTGATCGCGGTCCGTTGTTCGATTCTTGATGTGGTCAATGGAAAAATTTATCTTCCGTCCACGGGACTGTCTATCCTATGTTATGTGTTGTCCATGTTGTCTCAATGGTGGTCCTGCGCCGTGCTGGCCACACGACCAGGGAAGCTCGTAATGTATGCCTGTCAAGTGTTGGTCCATAGCTGTAGCCTCCCCTACATCTCATTGGATTGTAAGTCGGTTTAAACAGAAGAAAGAAAAAAATTTCATTCGGTGCGTCAAACTAAAAGGATTAAACAGGTATCAGTCACTATGAAAGACAGCGTAAACAAACCCCCTACTTTTGTTTACCGAAATAACAGTCATCAGTGGTTACCATCCGCCTAATAATCTATACTACTAATAAATCTGTAGCCGAAAATTTTCTGGTAATTTTCGACTTTCCAAAAATAATTGGTCCTAACATATATAATTAATCGCCCTGAAACCGAAAATAGTTTTTTTTTTTTTTTTTTTTTTTTTTATCTGTCTGGATGTCTGTTACCTTTTCACGTGATAATGGCTGAACCGATTTATATGAAAATTGGAATATAAATTAAGTTTGTTGTAACTTAGAATTTAGACTATATGGCATTCAAAATATTTTATTTAAAAGGGGGGTTATAAGGGGGCTTGAATTAAATGAATCGAAATATCTCCCTTATTATTAATTTTCATGAAAAATATTACATAACAAAAGTTTCTTTAAAACTAATTTCCGATAAGTTTTATTCTATGCAAAATTTTGATAGGACTGATATTTAATGAGATAAATGAGTTTCAAAATTACAATAACAATGCCATCTAAGGCGATATAATGAAATAAAAAACAAACGACTTCGTCTATAAGGGGCCTTGGACAACAATCGAAAGCTATGAAACATAGCCTACAGAGAATGTTTCTGTGTTTGTATGAAGTAATATCGGAAGCTAAATTAACCGATTTGTATAATTAATTATTATTTCACCATTGGAAAGTGTAGTTTCTCTACATGGACATAATGCTATAATGTTATTACAGTAACTTCTGAGTGAATCGAGGACAGGTAAGATTAAAATAAGCACAGAAAACTTGATAGGCTATTCTGTACATTCGTTTCCTGTATTTCCTAAAATAATTTTTATGACCAAATGAATGGTCTCTGGATCAAAATGATCGCATTTTAATTTTTTAATACAATTTAAATTAAGTAACATAATAAACGATTTATCCTTCTATCAAACACGAATGTTCCCTGGATCAAATGTCCTATTTTAATTATGTAATTACTTTATATTTATTTCTAATAGGTGGAGCGGAGCGCACAGGTACGGCTAGTAATAAATATATAGCTTATTTCACCCAGTCATACAAATAAAAGGAACGTGGAAAATTGGAAAGATTGGAGAATGCTGGGTTTGCAGTGAAAGACCTGCCCTTGGACAGAAAACACTGAATGAAATGAATGCAATTATATAGAAAATAAAAGCACTATTACTGTTAACATTCTTCTAAAAACACACTGCTCAAAAACACTACCGACATAATCTTTTTTTTTTACGACAACGTTGAAAGAACACCTTTTACTCAAAATAAATGCGGTACATTATAGTCGAAACTGTTATTATAGATTAAAATCTATAAGACTCGAAGTCACATAGCTTTTTTTAAAAGCCAGTAACCAATAATTCTTTCACTAAGTTGCCCAGTTAAGATAACGCACATTCCGCTATGATTGCGTTATCACTTATTTCAACGCTTGCATTAAGCCACGTATCCACGAAGCGACGCTGAATCATGATTCTTGCTTCGCTCAATGAATACCTTGCCTCGCGAAGCTGCCTCACCCGTGAGCCAATTTCAGTTGTTCTTGAATACATTTAAATGTTGCCTCGCAGTGATTAACTCCCCGTCCGTTGGTAAAGATGCTATCACGCAATCCGATGTTATTGCCTCAATTGCCGCGTTCTTACTGATGGCTGACGCAGTTTCGCGTTCTTGCCTCGCTACCGAAAGAACATAACAGCGAGGCAGCAACACGCGAGGTTATCGCGAGAGGCGCCCGCACGTGACAACCTCGTTTAGTGGATACGCGGCTGAAAGAGTACTCACCGTGCAGCAATTTGAGTGGTTTCGTTGCAAACATATTATGAAGTTGTTTTTTTTTCAAGATATTCTGGATGGATACCTAAGCATACCAAATATAAATTTTTGCACAACACCCGGTATATGATTTACTTCAGAATATCATTAAATTTGTTACACTAAAGGGCGTGATTAATTCGACTTCAGAAACTGAAAAGTCCTTCATTTGCCGACACATGAAATCTAGTTCTCTTGCACTTGGTAATTATTTGTCCTCATTTGCATAATACGATTCGCATTAACCAACAAACCACCTACTTAGCTCAATGCCATCGACATCTCGCGAACAACATTATGCAGCGGCGGCAGTGGTACAAAAATATAACATTTATTATCTAAGTTAACACAGTTCCAGTACAGCACCGGTTTATCGAGACAAGGATTGTGCTTTCTCAAGTCCATTACAATTGTTATGTCCTTATTAAGATGTAAAGTACATGGACGTCGAGCAACGTGCATTAGGAGTGGCTATTAATATGTTTCAAATGATTCTATTCATATGTCACTACACTGCAACTTCAAAAGTCCAGGGTAAGGGATTTATGAAGGGAACTATGAAGACTTTGACATACTCTTGGTGCAGATTTCAATAATTACCATTCTAGAGATATCACTTTTACGTCATTGAAGTTAAACAACCTCTCAATGAGGTCCCTTTTGTGTTACTTACTTACAAATGGCTTTTAAGGAACCCGGAGGTTCATTGTCGCCTTCACATAACCCCGCCATTGGTCCCTATCCTGAGCAAGATTAATCCAGTCTCTATCATCATACCCCACCTCCCTCAAATTCAACTGAATATTATCCTTCCATCTACGTCTCGGCCTCCCCAAAGGTATTTCTTCTTCCGGCCTCCAACTAACACTCTATATGCTTTCCTGGATTCGCCCATACGTGCTACATGTCCTGCCCATCTCAAAACAATGCGTGCAGCACCTTTTGTGTTACGTGGTGAAAACGCAATATCCTGCCAACATAAAAAATGCTGTCCTTCAGATCTGCTGCTCTATTATTCAATTACAGACGAAATATTTACATCCCACAATCCGAAGTCGTATGGGTTAGAATATGGTAACCAAGCACACTAAAAGTAACGTGAAATTACACGCTCTTCGCCGAATGTCACGAAAAATCTTTTTATGCTGGTGCCTGAACCCACTTAAAACGTGCAACAGAATGAGTATAATTACAACATAATGTAGATTATATAAATATAATTTTCAAATGCTGTAAAAGATGAGTATATTATTTTGCGGAATATATTAATATTCAGTCATTAATACAGGATTAATACAAAAGAAATACACACTTTCAATGTTTTATAAATACAAAACTATCAGGAATCAATTTACACTGTTTCATAAAGTAATTCTTCAAGTTTACTTTGGGAACTCACAAATGTTCAATATATATGCTCCATGTGTTACACGGCACACTTCAAGAAGATGGTTTAGTCTCTAGTTCATCCCAAACCCGGTGTGAAGTACCTGCGTCGACACTAGCCACATCAATCGTGATATGCCATTTCAACTTCTCTAAATCACCAGAGGAAGTAAACATTGTGTTTCACAAATTCCCAAAGAAAAAGTCGTACGACATGAGATCGGAGCTCTTTGGTGGCCAACGTGCGAGAGCGCGATTGTAGTTTCTTGCACGGCCAATCAGCTCTGTGGAAGTTTTTCGTCTAGATAATAATAACATTCTGATGCCAGTCATCCTGTTGGAAGATAGAGTTCACCCTTTCCCTATGCAGTTGAGGCAGTTCCCCAAACTAACAGCGCAAAATGCATATCGATATCACAGCTAGCCATCTTAGCTATTATGCTTGCACCAGCGCAACAATCAACGCCGTAATACCAACAGTGTGTCTTGTCGAGACTTCTACAATTCTTCAATCTAACAGCGCAAAATTAATGTCGATATCACACATGGTTTTGTCTTATACAATATTGAAAATATATATTTCTTTTGTATTAACCGGTATTTTACTTTAACAGTAAAGCAATTTTTTTTTAAAGAAAGAATCTTATGTATTCTCATGTTTCAGAAGTCGAATATCTTTTGTAGTCAACATCGCACTTTCAGCAATGTCTTCAAGATAACGTCAGAATTATTTCTCTCTCCCTTCTTTTTTATAAACTTGATTCACAGCCTGTTCCATCAAACATCGTTAACTGTATCTTTTCCAGTGGACTGACCATACGATACAAAGATTTCTGGGAGACAGTATTGCCTGCTTTCATAACACACAGAAATACAAAAGACATTTAGTGATTGATTAGCAACACATTCTGGTCAGTCTACCTTGCGGAAAACATATTTTCAGAAGACTAAGAGTTCTAATCAGAGACGAGAATTCCATGCAAATGCATGTTTTTATAGGAACATAGGGCATAGCTCAAACTTAGTACTTCTCCATTTCTTTACTTTCCGGTTCCAAATATGTATAATTTTTCCATGCATATTTGCATGTTTTGACCTTTTTGGGAATAAAAACAAGCATAATGCATAATTAAAGCAATTTTTTGCGTAATAATCATATAATATGCATATTCAGTTTAAATGCATGTTTTAATGGTTTTGAGTGGACACCCCAGTTTCTCGATTTTTATGACTCTCATTTTACCTTCAGGAATCAGGATTGAAAAAGGAGAAAAAAAAAAAACTAAGTAACAGAAAACGGTTCATTCAAGTTTGCACCCATAACTTCTTGCGATGTAAAGCGATCATTTTTGCTTACAAAACACATTGACTGACAAGCGCAGGAACCCGACAGAAACCAATTTAGAAATTCTGTTAATTGTTAATTGTGCAAAAAAAAAAAAAAAAAAAAAAAAAAAAAAAGTGAAGTGAAATAAGAAATTTGGAACAAAAATGAAAGTGCATATTTCAAAGTATTTTTCGCCTGATCGTGCATGTTCCATAGTTTAATAGTGCATGAATGCATGCACATTTTGGGATTTTATAGTGCATGAAATTCTCGTCTCTAGTTATAATAAAGACCGAAAGTAAAATCCACTTGTTGAACATTATTACTTTGTTATTTTATTTATTTAACTTACTTATAAGAAATAACATAAATATAAACTGTTCCAAATTAAGACAAAGTAAACTTACGCGTTGAACACGGAATCACATTAATAATAATAATAATAATAATAATAATAATAATAATAATAATAACTAATGGACCATCTACTCGTATAAGTAATAAATATGCTCTGTTGTGTCATTGTAAAGGCCATCACAACATATCAGTTTAACATATAATTAAGTTCATTTGTATTATTACTCATAATCCGATTAAATTCTGGCTTTCAAAGTGCAGAACTGACCACTAGAAGTTCGTGTTCAGAAATGTTGTAAGGCTTTGAAGGAAGCCCGACTACGAGACAGCTAATTTCTCCATTGAGGACCCACAGCACGACTTAGTAATCCATTCTATTATTAAACAAAAGGACCACTGTTACCCGAAGAGACACTAACTCTCGGGTATAATTGACGAACCCTTGCGTAGGCGACGTGTGAAGGAATAAAATCTTAGTCACATCCTGTTTCATTGTCCTAAACTAGCAGAATTTTTTAGTTACAGATGATCATAATATAAAATTAAGCTTATTAATTTAATTACTTGGAATATATATTTCACGTAAAATTTAATGATTAAATAATATAAAATTTCAGGCAGCTATTATATTCCATAAGGAGAACTACACTGAACATTGTTAATAATTAAGTCCGCTGAAAGTACATACTGATATGTCATAAACGTAATGAAGATAATGGTTCATAACTACGTATGAACACCAGAAATACTGTTGAGAATATTAATAAATCGACATTTTGTATGTGTGGAAATATCACTCCACATCGGCAGTGAACACAAATACCACTGGAAAAAAATCCAAGTTGAACTCATAAACGTTGAAACAGCACTTCTCGAATTTTTACATAATTATGGATCAAATGAAATAGTCTACTCTACGGGCAGCAGTTTGTAACATACTTCTCTATATCAGTCTCTCACAATGAGTTGCATTATATTATTTTTTTTTCTAAATTAAGGAAACGTCACGAAGGTGACACATGCTTTCTCGTCAAACGTGTGTCGCAACATTTAAATTCCTTCAACAATAGTTTATTTTCTACAATTATTAAACATAGGGCATACCTAAAAGAAATTATTTAATATGCATATTCGTTTTCGGGATTACACACAAAAGCTATTCTCTGTAATGTGTCTTTTAACTTGTACGGTTTCAGTATGTAAAGATAATTTAAAGCGGAAGTCCCCTTTTTCACCTAGGTGTCCGGCGTCCCCGTAATTTTTGTCGGGATGCGTAGAAGTCCCATAGGCCCTATTTCAAACTTTATTTCATGATATAAAAATCAGTCGTTTCTTTAACTAATATTTACTTCATAAATTAGTGTTGAAATTGTCGTTTTCATTTGTATAAATATTTGCAAATGTTTGACTTTGAAATCAGAAAACATAAATGACCTATGATGAAAGGTAGACAAAAAGATAAGTGCAAAGTATTGTCAAGTGACGTAAATAATTGGCACGAATGAACACTGTTTAAAGGCAATACTGTTCTTTATTTTGTTAACTCCCTTGTTTCAATCTTACTTAATACATTTTTTCAGTAACTTCTAACTTCAATTTCCTTACAAAAAACGTCGATAGTAAAAATGTCCCGTATTTTCGTGAGACATTTATGGAATACTTAACATACAGGATAAATCTGTTTTTAAACAATACCTATGATTCTTATACATTAGTACGACCTGCTGTTACTTCAGACATAAAGTGAGACGACAAATTAATTTAGACATGTGATGGAAAGCTTTCAAGTTGTAACAACAGTGGTTAGCTGTTAACCACGGAAACACCTGCATACTGAGGAGACATCCAAATATAGAAGGAAACTTATTAGGAACTTGCAATAACTATGTGGCGCTCTGTACATGCTTGTTCGGAATCCGGCAACACCCTCCACACTTCCCCGCGGTCCCCGCAGCATCCCGAATGGGTTTAACTATGACTCATTCACTCTCTCTCGCCGCGCTCTCTAACCACATTCCACTCTGCCTTATCTTTCGCCAGTCGGCTTCTCAGGGCTGTCCACAACAAACAGACACAACATCAAGATTTTCAAGAGCAAATAATTTGTCATTTGCTGTCTTAATTTTATCAAGAGATTTATATATGTAAGGGTGCAATTTTTAAAGTTACCGTACGTGGTGTACGCGGTTGTGAGTTTAATTAAATCTTTCCTGGAAATCAATGTTGATACAACACAGGACATCATAACAAGGATGAAACGTGTTTTACTCTGAAATAAATTTGTGATTACTTATGCACATGTGTGCACTGTCCTTTTATCATCAGTTTTAGATTAGTATCATTGAACTAGTGTTCAAATGCAAACTAACATTAACAGACTTGTTTTCAAGTCACATTCTCCTCTATTTAGAGAAAACAACGAAATGAAAGAAAATGGACCTGCATTTTTTTTCTTAATATTCATTTTGTTGATCCGGTAAGTTATGATATACAATTTTATTAACACATGTGTGTTTACTCTTACAAATTTCAGTCCAATGACCGCTGTAATCCGTCGGTAAGTTATTAGACCGAAATTTGTGACCATAACACATAAGTGTTAATAAAATTGCACATTTTTCTGCTAAGAGCAATTATTGTTTTTCGCTATTTGAAACCCGTCATTTTTAGTTTACTTCTAACAATTATTAAATTATGTTCTTCTACAATTTTTATTGACCGTAAAATATTTGAAAATTACATTCTACAAGTAAAAGCATCGTATCATCAACAAATTAAGCACATTTGGTATTAAATATTTTCAATAAATACAGCAATATTTCATTTCTGTACACCAATATCCTGTGACGTGACAATATAAATATTATAAGAATAATACCACTTTATTAATTATTTAGTCTTTATTAAGCCTCGATGTCACAGAGGAAGAACAATTGTTTAAGTATGCATCTGAACTATGATTAGTGCGATATGTAGCTAACCGGTGATGTATGCAATGGAGGAGGAAAGGAACTGGCCACCCTATCCCATTATCTCCGGGCCTAGTTGCCTCATAACTGGTGCCTTCTTGGTATCACTTGTGAGGTTCAAACCTGTCTTCGGACAGTTGACTAAACAACAACAAAAACATTAAGCCTTTATGTCAGTTGAAAAATATTTCATAAACAATCCCAACTAATAAAGGGGTGAAACAAGGCTACGACCAGCAGTGTTTAACACATATTATATTTATACTATTTTAACATAGCCTATATATTAACAAAATGGTGATGATTTGGTTTCATCATCAGAAGATGGCCTACGGAAGGAAGCATTTCAATTAAGCAATATTGCCAAAAGATATGAAAATTCCCTTGGAAAACTAAATCTATGGGAGTGTGTGAGAAAAATCTAATAAGGGTCAAAATAGAAATGGAAGGAAGTATTATTGAAGAAACATCTGAATTTAATTATCTTGACCATTTAATCTCTTAGCTATATAAAAATTATATATGCCTTAAATTACAGAAGTTTAGTGGAATTCCTCATATCCGGCAACTGTGGGACAAAGCCAGTAACTGATTTTGCCGGATAATTGGAAAATACGTTTATAGGTTATGTAAAGACATACTGTACTGCAGACAAATTTTTTTCCATGTTTAAATTTAGTAATTTTCATATATGTAGATATTTAAAAATAAAGCTTTGAAATACGTACAATGTTTATTTTTAGTACATTCATCACTTCATAATTTATTGTAATGCATAATAGCGTAAAAATAACATTTTCGTAACCTTATGACAATTTTAAATAACGGCCATTTGACATGAAGAGCAGTGTAGCCAACGTCGCAACTGTGGAGATGAAGTAGCGCTCGATGATTTGAACCTCTTTAACATATCTCTAATGTATTCTTTTTTATATATACTATCTATCACCCGAATGAAACTTTTACGCGCTGTAGGAACAAAGAATTTCACTCTTTCCTATTTAGACTCGTCCAACACCCCTTCGAAGGGCGAGTTCAAGTGGTAAATTTAAAGATATCGTCTCTGCGAATTGTTTGCAAGGACCAAGTGACAGCTTACCAATCTTCAGGGACATAACGGGGTTTTCTGTCTATGTTTTCACGCGTGAACAATGTAAAGAGTAAACAATATGCGGCATGTGCGACCCAAGAAAACCACTCACATCTTCGACTCTTCCCTTTCGCATGAATGACTTTTCTTTTTGGCCTAGCCAAAAGTGCCGTTCTTTTGGTATTGCCGGTTAATTGGGTTCGGATACGAGGAATTTTACTGTACAACAAAATAGGCGGAATTTTGGAAAACAGATAACATTACAAACTAAATTACGATCACATACCATGCCAGCAAAAGTCTCTATAATATAGCAGTGAAAACTAGCTTTTTAATTTTAAATATAAGGCATAATTGCAAGCAGCCCAAATGAGAATTTTATGTCCACATTCAGATTTAAGCAGGATTGATGAAATGAGAAATACAGATATTCGGTAGAAATTAGAAGATACTCAGGTATATCAAACAAATTGGGTAAATCACCCGCAGAGAATGAAATCAACCTATTTACCGAAGAAATCATTGCAATACCTAAAGAGCACAGAGATAAAGACCTAAACAACGATGGTCAAGCCAATAGCATCTTGAGATATCGAAACAGACTCAAATGAACCTATACCCAACTGTTCATGATGATAGTGATGATAAAATATTTAATTTATCTCTTCCATGTCATAATTGAAGAGAGTGATCCCAAAACGCGTTCAGTCCACTGGGCATGAGCTAGTTTTTGTATCATCTCTTATATTCCGTACACAAAGCAAGTTTTCAAGTGGCATGCACAATAGCACATCCTTTTAGACAAGGTTAGCCCTTCTTTTGGAAGAAAACATGCTTAAAATATGTACTGTATATGCTAGAAGGCTCAAACATAATCTTATATACTCGTATGTAATATTTAAATCATAAAAATGGTTTGATGTAGTTACTCGGTGATGTATGCAATGGAGGGGAAAAGAACTTGCCATCCTACCCCATTATCTTCTGGCCTAGTTGCCTCGTAAGTGGTGCCTTGTTGGTATCACTTGTAGGCTCAGACCTGTCTTCGGACAGCTGACTAAACAATAACATAAAAATGGCCAAATGGACTGAGCGAAGTTTAGGATCACACTGTTCAATTCATGATACAATAACGAATCAATGCAAGTATGATAACTGCAGCAATAAATGAAGTAAACATACCACACAAGCCTACAAAATACAGTACACATTATGTGCCGGGGACCGAACTCCATTTTCTCGTTCGATGTCGTTATCTGACAGCCAAGGATGAGCTCAGTCAAGTTAATGTATCAGAGAAAGAAGCCCGAAAGCAGGGCGTAACCTGTTAAGTGAGGCGTGCATACAGAACAATAATTTCTGCTTTCAAGGAATAAAGGTTCATAGCTGCCTTCGCTTTAGTCCCTGTCCCGAGGGAAATCTATTCCCAGCCGCTCCCATATCCATCTCAATATTATCATCCTTTGAATGGTTGTAGTCTGTCTCTGGTTTTTCACCCTCACATACCTTATATACTCGTAATCAAAACGTTCTGCTGCTCCTTAGGTATGTTACATTCTTAATATTGTCATTCTATTAGTATATGAATACGTCCACGTCCACTGCTGTGAGCCTAAGTGACATTAATATCCTGTTACAAATTTAGCGAATCCGGTTTATGTAAAGATTAATTTTTGGTCCTACAGAATATATCTGTTATGGTAACAATGATTATTATTAGAGGAGAAAAATTCACTCCGGTGCCGGGGATCGAAACCGGGTCCTTGGTTCTAGGTACCAAGTGCTCTAACCACTGAGCTATGCCGAAGTTCAATCCACAGCACCGGATCGAATCCCTCTCTTCTAGTGATTTTCCCCTTGTGGCCTGACTAAGTTCGACATAATAAGTTGACATATATTAAGTCAACTGCCATTATACAAGGAGCGCACTCAATTGAGTGACTTAGTGGCTGGGATTCCACAGTAATATATACTGATGGGCGAAGAATCTACATAAAGATTAATTTTTGGTCCTACAGAACATATCTGCTATGGTAACAATCATTGTGTCCGGATAGTGGAGATTATTCTCCCATACAGAACAGGTGTGACCCTTGTCTTATGTATGTTCCGTGTTGGCTCAAAGACCGCACTCAAGTAAGAGAAAAACAGGTCAACGGTTCAGTCGTTCAAGCACATAGACCTAATGGAGCAGAGACAAATAAAATCCACTTTTACATATTACAGCAATATAAGCTTCAGGCTTAAAAATCATAATTATTGTGGCATACGTAACAACTCAAATCGTCGGCATGAATAACGAGTAGGCTATATGCAGTTATCATAGTCTTGATCTTCCGGATATTACCTTATTTTAAGTGTTGAAAAAACTACCCAGCAAGAATCTGCCAATTTTCTTAAACTTGTTCAGAAAATTGTCTTAAGTTATAGCAATGTCTTTTAGAAAAAATGTACTAATAAGCGGATTACATACTCTAAAATAACTTTTGTATGATGTCGCGTCGTCGGACGTAACAGTAAAGGGTACAAGAGTTTCTGAAGATCTAAGTCTTTCTGTAGAAGTATTAAGTATAGTTAAGTATTTATTCTATGGTCCGTCCCAGAAATCTGTAGTGACTTGGCGCATATGGGGGCGGAGTCTATCTGTGCCGGAGTGTATTACGGGCAGCATCAGCTTGAGACCGCTAAGAGGTAAGATGCTCGTGGTAGAGTTTAGATAGAAATGATCCCTTCCCTGCACGCGATTGGTGGCTTCGTTCAACCAATGCCTGCCCCCAGAGCGGTAATTGGTATTAGCCCTCCCACATTCCACTTGTGCAGAGGTTTTATTTCGTCTTTCTACCCCACAGATTCCTGGGACGGATCGTAGTTGCTCAGACTGCACGAGTGGGACAAGGGTTTTGACCAAGGGGCCTGACTAACCTGAAGGCTGACTGTTTCGATCAGATAAGCGATTATTATAGTTTCAGTGATATTTTAATGATTTGTTCAGAGGTGTGTGCACTTGCACACGGCACTGAGTGGGTGGAGTCTAGGACCGATGCACCCTTGGGATTGGCTACCTCAAGAGTTGTCTAAATTCCTATGACAGGTTCCTGACCTTAGGGTCAGATGGCAGTCTTTACACCTCGTCCCTTCATATAACTGTCTGAATTCACTCCAAAATCACAATGTAGGACAGAATTAAAGGAAGCATGCGGACCATAAACACATCTAGACGAATAAATTTAAGGAATTGTGTTGACCCGTAACAAGTCCAGACAAATAAGTGTCAAAATCAGAATGAAGGGTACAAGGTGACTCGTAAAAGTTTTGTACATAACAAATTTCAACCTAACAAACCATTCATAGGCATGGAATGGAAATACATAAACATACTACTGTATATTTAGGTGGGTAGAATGCCGAAATACGCTTCAATGGTTTCAAATGAAGTTAACTTTACAATCTACATTTTTATGCTTGACTGTGGGGACATTTATTTGTGAAGATGCTTACATATTTATGAAAACCATGTCACTTGTGGATTCACTTTCCGATATTTAAATTGAATCACCCGGTTTGAAAACCGCGTAAGTCCACCAAAAACGAAAAAGCAGTTTTACGCGGCAGCATGTTCTTCTTGGTGATGCACATCGTCATGGGAATGGAAACGAAGTTAGTCCATCTCCAACCCATGTTTGTAAGCAATGACAATGTGATCCCAGGAATGAAAAGCGTGGTTGTCCTGGACTTACTGGATTTTCAAACCTGGTTTTAATCAGGAATGAAAAGCGTTTTTGTCCTGGTCGTGCTGATGTTCAAACCTCGTATTTAATATGAAGAATACTTTAATAAAATTTATAATAATAGTAGGATAGCGCACACTTTAATCTATGAAACAGTGCTGCCACCTACCCATAGCTTGCGGCCTGTGACAGTCAGTTTTTGCATCACAGCTGATTATTTAAAATGGCTGAATCAAGTGATACAAGTAGCAGTGAACAGTGTCTAAAACGACGAAAACTTCGCCCTGAGACATGGAAGAGCGTCGTGAACAAGAAAGCACGAGTGGCAGGAAAAGAATATGAAGACTACAAAGACCGTAAGCATCCGGCCAGATCTACAGGATCGGATTGCAGGTGTGTAACATAGCTACTACATTGTGCAGTGTAGGTTATAGGCTATCGGCAATAAAATAGCACGTACATGCCATGGCGATCATACAATAATACTTATCTATTCTTGTTGTTTATACTAGATGTAAGAGGTCGTGCACTACAAAATTTTCCAATGGTGCGAAGAAACAGATCCTGAAAGAGTTTTACAACATAGGAAGTAAAGATGGTCAGGATGCGTTTCTTGCGGCTTTGATATCCCCAAAGAATGTTCAACGTCGGAGACCACGATCAGACGATCCGCGATTCATACGCACTCATAGCTTTACATACAAGGTTAGTCACCACTGCTTATTTTATAATAAGGTTTCCAACTTGAATCTGGAGCCTCAGCCGGACATGATGAACGTTCGCAGATTATTTTTTCATGGGAGAGAGTTTATATTACAATGGCGATGGTGCCTATGCCTGTTGTTGTTATTATTATTATTATTATTATTATCATTATTATTATTATTGTTACATTTATTATAAACTTACATTCCCCTTGAAATTTCTCCTCTTATGTTTATTACATTTTCTTTGTAGATTCAGATTGGAGTCGAATCGCATGTTGTTTGCGCAAAAGCGTTTCGCAGTCTCTTCGGTATTTCAGAGACCAGAGTGCGCCGCGTAGCCAACTATGCTGCTCTTGGAAAATCACCACGAGATCAGCGTGGGAGAAATCCTGCAAGCTCGAGGGCGCTCAAGAACACCCTAGTTGAAACAATAGACGAGCACATTCGCTTGTTCCCCTATAGAACATCGCAATACGGAGCGTCTGGGAAGAAGAAGCGGTATCTGGAAACAGGTTTGAGTGTAATGAAAATGTATGAACTTTTTCTGGAAAAATATTATCCTGAATGTTACTTGAAAGTTAAAGCGAGAGCTGACATCGAGAGAGTAAAGTGCCCAATAAAGTATGATTACTACCGAAAGTATTTTAATGAGAATTTTGGTTACTCTTTTGGACGCCCTAAAGTTGATGCATGTAACACCTGTGAAAAGCTGCAAATGGAAATATCACAAGAAAAAAATGAAATCGTGAAAGTCAATTTGGAGACTGAGTTAACACTTCATAAAAGGAAGGCCAAAACGTTTTACACCAATTTACGAGCATGCCAGGAAAGGGCACAGGAAGATGACACTGTTGAATGTTTAATTTTCGATTTTCAGCAGAACATGCCAGTGACTCATCCCCCTGTTAATGAGATATTCTATCTCCGACAGATTTGGGTTTATAATTTGTGCATTTTCAGTGGGAAGAATCAAAAAGGGAAAATGTATATGTGGGCCGAATATGACGCTAAACGAGGTGTCAACGAAGTGGTGTCATGCTTGCGGAACTACATAGAGAACTATGTACCTGATACAGTCAAAACTTTGTACTTGTTTAGTGACGCCTGTCCAGGACAAAATTTAAACAATACAATGGTGCAGTTTTGCTACACTTTAATACAGTCTGACAGGTTCAATGATGTACAACATTATTTACCAATACGAGGCCACAGTTACCTTCCATGTGACCGTTGTTTCTCGGTCATTGAAAGAATGAAGAAAAAGGCTGAGAGAATAGAGATGCCACAAGGATGGTAAAAAGTGTAACCAAGAGTGGCAGAAAGTTCACGGTATCCAAGTATAAGGTACTGACGTACAGTAGTGCACACAAGTTTCAGGTCAAAACATCAGAGAACATGAGTGGTGAGCCGTGTGAGTACTTCCGAATTTGTAAACCTAGAACAGGTGTGATCTCGCTACCAAACACTCCATTGTACACAAACAGGCAGCGTGTCAAGTCTTGCAAACTGGATGATATAAAGAAGTTGTGTAAATATTTAAGCAAGGATGCACAGAACTTGTACAACTCTTTACCATCACAGGAAGATGAGGATGACTACAGCGATGGCAGTAATGCCTAATTTACTGATGTAATGAGCTAATCTGTATTCAATAATTCATTTTGTAACAATAAAATACTTCTTTAGACATCAGGTGTACACATAAACTACCCATGACATCCACACTTCCTGCTAATCATGTCCAAGAATCGAAAAGATGCAAGTCCAGGTCATTTAAACCCGCATAAATACATCCTGATTGCACATATAGGCAATAATGTTTATGATATATGTGTAGGTATGAAAACTCTATAAAATGAATCCACAGTCATTACTTTTTCACAGAAAGTAATGCAGTTACAACGTTTTTTGTCTCTCCTGTAAAATTTGCTTCTTTGGACTTAATGCATTTCCATTCCTGGTCATTCAATTGCAAATGAGACTTTTAGGATTATTTATCCAAAATTACAGACATGTTTAAAATCAAACAGAAAAATACTCATGAACACAAGAGTGAAATTACATTAAGAGATACTGTGTTCAGATTCCGCCTCAGCTATTACCTGATTATATTTCTTTTCTAGGTTTTCTGCGAATGTAAGGGGAATGACAGGTAATCCTACGGGAACTCCTCGGGCTCATCTCTTCATAAATTTCAATAATACCTGTTCTAAAAACGTCACCCAACAGTGCAATGTATGCAGCGTCATTAAATAACCGACTGAAAACTGTGTTCAGATAAATTTGAATAGCTTTACAAAGATTCTGATGATATATCATTTCATAAGTATCAGGCCTAATCTATTAAATTACATTCATAATATAAATTTCGTGTGCATTTTTCTATTCGCTTCTCTTTTTGTGAAAAATTATTGTGTCTATGACTGGTTTTTTGAACTGCTCTTTATTTCACAATCTTTAGCAACTTAACCACTGGCCTTATTCACAGCAGTGAATTAAAAGCAGGCGGAGATAGAGTGGGGGCGTAGGAGACGATGCTCCCCAGGTCGGAGTGATATAGACTAATGTCTCTCTTTAGCATTACACATGAAGAAAGCATAATTCTGCAAATTAATATGCAAACCAATGTTTAAGTAAAAGTTATGTTTCTAAGTAGGGTCAATAAGCATTCATTATGTGACTTACCTTTTTATAGTCTGGATAAGAAAGAATTGGGGCAAAGCTGAAACATTTCCTAGAGAGAATTAATTCAGTTCACTTCATGTGACAGTGAGTTCGCGAGATACACGTTCCTTTTTTAAAATATGGAAGAAAATGAAAGTAATGTTATTAATAGCCTAGACCTAATAATCAAGAACCTGCTAATACTGAAGACAATAGTTAAGTGTTGATGCATCTGCAATAGCATTAAACCTACAAACGATGGACATACAAAAATGATAAATGACGAAGTATGAAGCATCCTACAAACTCAGTGTTAGCACATCTTTCTAGATCACACAAGGATCTTACAACCTTGTTAACAAAAATCGACAATATTCATTTGATATAACTGACATTGTTCTGCGCTTAGCTAAGCAATGTAGCCTATAGGTTTCAAAGGGCATAATCAATGTTTACTTTTTCACTGTGTATGTATTGTCCACTGATATGGAGTAACGGTTAGCATGTTTGACTGTGAAACGAGCGGGCTCGGGTTAAAATCTCTATTGGACTTGATTAGGGTTTTTACCCGAGGTTTTCCCTCACGTAATTGAAGTAGAATTGCTGGGCAACTTTCGGCATTGGTCCTCGGACTCATTTCGCTATCATTTATTCAAATGCCATTGTCATCATTACCATGGTGCAGGTCATCGAGCCCCTCTTACGTAATATATATATATATATATATATATATATATATATATATCTTTTATGTATGTGGGTGCATTTGTATGCTCATGGCCTATGTAACTATCAATTAGCTTATTTTATCGTCCTATTATCCACACCAATGAAATCGTTATATCTCCGCCTATTTTCACAGCCGTGAATAATTTTTTTGAATCACTCTCCACATTAGCAACAATAAAATCCATACATTAATGCATTTGTAACTTCTTCATAAATAAAACATCACAAATAAAAGTCCTACAATTTAAAATTAAATTTAGATACCAATAATAGATAAAATATTGCATAGGACAAAAGAGTAAACAGATTTTACGCGCACATGTAAATCATAACCCTCGCCTTCATCTCGGGTGCTAAACTTTTCACTCGAGAATGTAATCTAATTTTACGCTATTATACTATAAATTACTGTAACACGAAATTATAACGGTGTTTCATATGTTTTAGTAACTATTTGCTTCTAAATATCGGTTGCCATGTTTTCCCGCTACTTCACTTCTCTTTCGTTATGTCCTTCAGGGTTACAGAAGTTGATGATGACACACTCCAACAATTTTATTATTGCAAAAGTTGTAGCACTTCCTTGTAGCTACCTGACTAATCTGAGTTAACATATTTCCTTGTGCCCTTTACCTTACCTAGCTTTGTTTCTCTCAGCCTTTAACCGTAGAACTTAAATTATATAATGTTCCAAGTGTGAGATCAGACATACCAGATTTCAGGCTAACACGAAAAAGATCTGCGGTTCAGTAACCGTGCGTTGAAATTTAATTTTTCAGACGTTTCGTAACTAGTTACAGAATCTATTCTCAAGGTAGTATTGAGATTGAAAACGCCCATATTCTTCTTGGTATTAGAGACGATGAAATAACGCGGCGACAATGAAATACCAGACTGGTAGAATTAGAGTAGCAGAGAAAACCATTCTGTCCAAAGTCTATATTTCACGAGACGTACAGAGGATTGTAATCCGGATCTTCTGCTGTAAGTTGCTAGCTGACAGCGCAACGACTGGTACTACTCAAGGGTTTTTTTGTGCTCTGACTACATAAACCTAATAACATTATTTACTTATTTAACCCATTTGATCCCAAGACACTTTCAATGATTGGAATATAAATATTTCAGAATTGATATTAACCCATTTATGCCCAAATTATTTTTTATTAAACATGGTGTTTCTTATATATTCCTACTTATTGACACATATGAAACAAAATAAGATGATTATTGGTCCTCTCAAATCATTTACGCCGTAAATAATGCATGCTCCCATTTGGGAACAGTGGGAGTAAAGGGGTTAACAACTCTGAACACGACACTGAAAAGATTCGTGGCAACAGACCAATAGTCGTATATTAATATGAGAATCTCTTATAAAAAGATGTCGATGTATAGAGTGGGAGCAAGCTTGTAACTAGGAACACTAGGTAATCCGTAACAGGTGCGTTCTCGTCGTCGCACAGTGGTCCAGAATGCAAATTTAGCGGGACAAACTAATAACTTTTCTGCTATCTAACAGATTTTTACGAAATTTTACACAGTAGTTATAGGCAGCATATATATTTTGTATACCAGCTTTCGTTACGTTGGTATAAGGGGAACTAGCCCTTATATGGGGCGCATTTAGACAAAATTAATGACTTTTCTCATATCTGACAGATTTTTATGAAATTTTACACCGTACTTACGGGTAGCATATATGTTTTGTATACAAGCTCTCATTACGTTGGCATAAGGGGAACTACCCCTTATATGGAGGCGCAATTAGACAAAATTAGTAACTTTCCCTATCTAACAGTGTTTTATGAAATTCTACACAGTGGTAGCATATATGTTTTGCATACAAGCTCTCATTACGTTGCTCTAAGGGGAACTATCCCTTATAGGGGGGCACAATTAGACAAAATTAGTAACTTTTCTCTTATCTAACATTGTTTTATGAAATTTTACACAGTAGTTACACGTAGTACATTTGCTTTGTGTACAAACTCTGATTACGTTGATATAAGAGGAACTGCCCCTTATAGGGGGATGCATTTAGACAAAATTAGTAACTTTTCTTCTGTCTAACAGATTTTCATGAAACGTTATACAGTAGTTACAGGTAGTAAACTTGTTTTATATACAAGCTCTAATTCTCTGGATTGTTTTTTTTTTCCGAGCTCATACTTGCTGTAATGGAAAAGCTTTCTTGGGCAGCCACGACTTTTTTCAGGGGTAAGTTTTCTCTAAATTTTCATTACTATCACGACGAGAACCTAATTTAATAAGTATCTCACTAAGACAATCTTCATTTCGTTACAAAGAAAACTCATATTCTTTATCCTCTTGCTCTCCAAAGATAAATTATCTTATGGGAAAAATGTAACATTTTTTAGGTACTATTGTACCTTTTGGGCACTCAGGAAGCTTATTTGATACATAATTAACAAGCTGGCATCTTGAATTTCTTGAATTGTACTTCGGAAGCAAATTCCGTTAACAGATATTTAAATAACTGTAATCGAGAAAAATTACACTACTGCACCTGGAAAGAATAGTGCGCATAATTTATTACTTCCGCAAATCTGCGCACCTTTAGGCTTCATTTAAAATAGAGTTAAATACTCGAGGAAGTGAAAAAAAATATCATTTTGGGACGGAACACAGAGTTTTTCTTTCTCTACCTTAGCCAAGTCTGCACTCAATGGTTATATTTGTCCCGTGTCCATTCATGCTAATTTGACACGTTATAATAACTTTAAATGTAACAAAAACAAACAGTGTTACATACCTAAAGAAGTACTTGACATGTTGATACTAAATGTGAATGGAATCGACACTTACAATAGCGTTACAGCACGAAGAAAACGACAGACTCGCGGCACTTGCTAAGCAAGAACGCTGGGTGGTGAAATGTGGCATGTTACCGGCTTCTTATCTAGCTCTGCAGCCACCTCCGCTGATTAAAATTATCAATTTAGCGTTACTCAGTTATATAGGAAAAATAATTTAAGGGTTTTATTTCATTTTTTACGTGTCATTTTTCTACTTTTGTCCTCCTAAATATGGATTTTGGACCACTGTGCGCCGGGGTGAACACTACACCAATTAGTGATAAAGCGCTGTTATGGACCCAATCTCTCTCGGGCTATAACGAGATCTTCTGTCCTGGAATATGGGTGAAGATCACAATGGCGAGGAAGGCAATGATGAAAATAGTGAATCCGGCGAAAGTGCAAATCCTTCCTTCCCTTGGAGGACAATACAGAGGAAAGCCAGTCTGTGAGCTTTGAGGCGGCAGCCCCCCAACAAACTTAACTAGGCAGCAGGCTGTTTACCTACTACCAGGACATTTAAATAAATCCATTCTCCGCGAACAAATAGGCTATGACAGGAAGATAAAATTTAACACAGGCCCAGAGCTTGTAATTGATGATAATAGCAGTAATAATTATTATAATTATTTTTATTTATTTATTTTATTTACTGTAATATTAATGTGCTGGTCAACAGTCATGGGCCAATGACAGCCCAGAACAGGTGATACAATAATAATACAGAATAAACAAAATTAAATTTTGAATATAATAATAATAATAATAATAATAATAATAATAATAATAATACATTCATAGTCTTGTGCTCAAGTATAGGTCCTTCACTGCAAACCCAGCATTCTCCAGTCTTCCCTATTTTCCGCTTTCCTCTTAGTCACCGGATACAATCCATACAACTTAATGCTATCTATCATCTGATATCTTTTTCTTCTGCCCCGAAATTTTCTCCCGTTCACCATTCCTTACAGTGCATCCTTCAGTAGGCAGTTTCTTCTTTGCTTGTGACTCAGCCAAATTTTTTCTCTTCCTGATCAGTTTCAGTATTATTCTTTCTTCACTCACTTTCTTTTTAGCACAGCTTAATTTATTATATTCTCTGTCTATTTCACACGCTCCATTCTTCCTCATTTCCGCATTTCAATTGCTTCTATTTGTTTCTCATCACTTCGTCGTAATGTCCATGTTTCTGCCACACTCCACTAGTTTCTTCCTTAGTTCTTTTTCCATCGGTCTGCTTCTTTTCCAATTAAAAGCTTCTTTTGCCATTGCTAACCTCTTTTTGACTTTCTGGCAGCAGCTCATGTTAACTTACTACTTACAGTACACCCGTATTTGAAATTGTAAATTTGTTCTATTGCAGGGCTGGGCACCGGGAGCGAAACCAAACTCTAAACGGGGACGCTTAATATTAATTCGTTACGGCATCAACACTGCGCGGTGTTCGGCGGGGAAGAGAAGTCATATGGCTTCCCATGAAAGAGTAGAATTCGCTCTTGGTGCCCAGCCTTGTTCTACTGTCTCATTTCAAATTCGCAAGTTTACCTATTTTATTTTTCTTCCAATAACCATGGTCTTCATCTTGTTTAATAATAATTATTACTGTGGAACTAGCGGGCCTGGGTTCAAATCCTGGTTGGAACAAATTACCTGGTTGAGATTTCTTCCGGGGTTTCCCCTCAACCCATTAAGAGCAAATGCTGGGTAACATTCAGCACTGGATCCTGAACTCATTTAATTGGAATTATCACCTTCATTTCATTCAGACGCTAGATAACCGTAGTAAAGCGTCGTAAAATAAATCAAATAAAAATTATAATTATGATTATAATTATTAAAACGGTAAACCAACATGACCTGTTGGATTCTCGATCTTCTTTGTAAGAGGTCGCATTTACCGAAAATGATGTTTTGTATAAACAAAATAGCAGCTGAGAGTTTGCAGTCTAATTTCGATTAAATTTTTGTAAACTAGTTGTTGTTTAGTCAACTGTCCGAAGACAGGTCTGAACCACAAGAGATACCAACAAGACACCAACTAGGCCAGGAAATAATGGGGCGGGGTGGGGTGGGGTGGCCAGTTCCTTTTCTCCGGTAAACTGGTAAAATCTGTAAATCACGGTAACAAAGATTATTTTTACACTATGACTACGACAGCAAAAGTTATAATAGGTTAATGATGATAATGTCAATTCAAAATCATCTTTATGATAATACAGAGTTTTCCTATGCAGACCGGTCCCACTCCAACCTTTATCGCTTAGCTTCCTCGGGACGTGCACACCGCACTACAGCCATTATGCCAACGAAACATTACTACGTGGCACCAGTTTGCATAGGAACACTCTGTATAATGATGGTGTCACTATAGTAGTACTGATCTAGGCCATTGGGTATGTCGTGAAACCTATTTGCGCACGAGAAGGAAAAAGTGGATTGGGAAGCTTTCACCCTCGCTACGCTTCGACTTGGAGCTAGCGAGCTCACTACCCCCACCATAACGTTCTTGTTATGAGATAAGGCGCACTCATGCATTTGATTTCACAAGATAACGGATGGCCTATAATAACAAATTCATAATCATCTTCAATACAGGCGTAGAAAGAAGCGAAGAACTAAGGTAAGCGTTCACTACATCGTATCGCACTCCTCGTACGAATCGCACACAACGGATATTTTAAGTGCAGTGCGTTCACTGTAACGGCTTCACCTTATTGCCTCATCGGATTCTCATATCAGCTGTTTAAAACATGACGTCGTACAATATTGACATTACTGAAAGCAGAGGAGTTGAGGTTAGGTCTATTAATTACGTCTATTAGCGAATAAGAATTTGTAATTCCTTCATTCGTCTTAATTGAAGAGGAAGAAACGAAAGAAATATTGGTTACATAATATATTTGCAAGAAACGACTTTATTACTGTAATGGGAACGCCTCAAATTATATAATTCTTCGCAATTTTCTACACGCGAAATAAGTTTTCCGTCTGCCATTTTGGCGCGACACTAAACATGGCACAACATAATAGTAACAGTTGACCAATTAAAATTGATTTATTAAAGAAGGCCATGATCGCACGCATCGGAAAAGTTGCCCATCCGAGAAAAGTGGACGGATTTGCCGAGAGGCGATGCGTCCGATACGATGTAGTGAACGCGGTAACATAACAATTACAGCAAAGATAGTCTTTTTCCGATCCGTATGATTCTCCGATGCGTGCGATACGTTGCAGTGAACGCTTACCTCTAAAGAACTACTTATATCATCTCTGTACGAGACAAATGCCATGTAATTCTACAGAGAACGTTCCGACCATGCTGCTCCTATCGAAAACGGAATGTTCATGCACAGTACTGTCAAACAATTCCAGAAATGAAGGTGTAACCCAAAGGACAAGGCCGTGTGACTCACTTTTGCACTGCACTTCAATAATCACCAGTACTGCTTTGTTGCTAAACAAGCAAGTAAACAAACATGCTCAGAGCGGCTCTCTCTTGTTTATTATTAGCGATTACATTTCCTCTGTGTGCTTAGCGGGCGTAGCCTGTGTTTTCGCCCTTGAACTGAAACGCCACTGCCATGGCAGCAGACCACCTGATTCATTCTCACTGGACTGGAAATGATGTAATTTCCCCAATTATGTGACGGTCATATTTGTTTGTATGACTCAGCTCACCTCGAGATTTCAATCTCTCACCTATAAATTTAATGTTAGTGTTATCCTGCATTTCTCAATTACCGCAAAACTTGTGCAATACGAGGTGAGATGGAATATTAATTTATAAACATGTCGCTTGAGAAATTATGTGCAAAATAAAATATTTACGACATCATAATTTACGAGAAACATCAAACATACATTATGTGTGTTTGTGAACGTACGTGTGTATGTATGCATAGAAACAGGGTCCATATACTGGTAAGTAAATGTACACATAAAGTATCTACACACTTCGTGGCTACATTTCTTAAAGGTATTGTAATCAAGAGTTAGATAATGATTTCAACTAATTAATTAAATATCCATAAGCAGTATTAAAAAGTTCAACACATATTTCCGGTCTGCTTACATCATATTGACAAATAACATAAATGAAGATGCATGTGTTGTAATCTTTTTTTTCTTTAGGTGATGTAAGCAGGACGTGATAAAATTAAAAAAAAAATCGGTTTTGACTATACAAAACGGATATTAGGTAACTTACTTCACATTGCAGTGAAACCTCTCTTACACGAAACACTTGATAATAGTTTTGTCCGTAATAGGGAGGTGCCAGTATTGCAGAACATGTTTACAGAAAGGAAATTTGTAACTATTGCATTTATATTATTATTTGGTGCTAACAATAAACCTTCTACTTTACAATAATTATGAACTTAATAAAATAAATTATTTACTGAAAGTGTAATGATGATGAACATGTTGAGAAAAAAAAAACAAATTCACCCTCCCTTGTTCTCAGTGCAAGGGGTACAAGTGATACAAGATATCTCCAAATCAATGCTCCCCTTTTTCCAATTGGATTTATGACATGAATAGCTGTATCTCTATTGAATTACAATACAGGACAATCTTCAATTCCACAGCCTTCAATAGCAATGTGAGAGACTGGAAGGATTAACTGGAAAGATGAATATATTTAATTGTTCGAGGAGCTAAAATGCAAAAGAATAAACTTGCGAACCTTTTTCTTCATGCGTATACAATTCAATTTTTACACGTATTCGGTCTGAACAAAGTTTTCGTGACTGAGAGGTAAATTACATTCAGAGGAAATAAAAATAGTGTCCGTTTTGCACAGTATCCGTTTTAAAGAGGTGGTTCACTATGGTGTTTCCCATTCCTTTGGCCGAGGACTTATAACTTTGTCCGTTATTAAAGGTTCCTCCTTTAAAGGGGTGTCAGCAAAGAGAGGTTTCACTGTATTTTCAAAAATATTAATTTTCAATTTTGTTACTCATAAAAGGATTAATTTTTAAGAACATAATGCAAATTTTGCATATTCTGGCAATAACAAGACGTGAGCGCAGTACGTTAACAGCATTACGAAAAGATTTTATTGATCTAATTCTAAATAGAAGATGTGAAGTAAGAATGTCAATTGAGTAATAACCGCATTTCGTAATAAGCTGAAATGGAATAAGCGGAAGCGCAAAGGCTATTGTAAATGTTTCAGAATTGTGTGGCACTATAACTGCACTATGTTAACCACACAATATTATTTCCACGTTAATGACAAAAGACTTGCAACTGATGCTTCTCTCTTCAGTACTCGTGCGTCATCGAGCACCTCAAGACTACCTTCATTTCACATGTTTGTTTTCTTGTGAGTTTATGTTTTTGATTTCCTCTACTGCAGAGAACAATATATTAAGCATTCACTTTCATCATTACATCACCAAGTAAAACAATATGCGTCCTTGACGTCACAGCACAGCTCGCAGCGCTTCATACCAACTGCACTGGCGGCAACAAGACAGCAGTTGATAAATTATGAATAAGACGTCAATATATTTCAAATATATGATAGGCTATCTAATTCAAACAACTTTACCTTTTATTTAAATCAGCTACTAGGTTAGCACCGACAGAATAAGTGATAGGCTAGCGAGAACGTATTTTCGAGATGAGGTCAATTTGCAAGTAATTATCTGACATTCACTTTATGATATGGGAAAAATCTCAGATAGAACCCAACCAGATAATCGACCCAGACGGAAATAGAACTAACGCCCGAAAGCAGTTCGGGATTAATAGGTAAACTGCGTCTACCGCATGAACTACGCCGGTGGCTCCAATTAAAAAAATTACATTAATAATAATAATAATAATAACAATCATCATCATCATCATTTTATCTGTTTATGGCCCAGGTTACTATCAGGCATAAGAAGAGTGTTTACATTACTGGATGGAAGTTCCTCTCAGACCTAGGCGGTGATAATGAGATAGAGAACTGAAAATACTGTACAAATAACTCGAGGAAACCTGCTCCACGAACTCTCCGGTACTAATTCTAGATAGACGACGACTATGATGATTATGATGATGATGATGCATTATGACTATTACGATACTTATGATAGCCACAAATTCGGAGAATCGAGTTCAACTTATAGCAGAAAAGAGAACATTTATATTTCCTCTAGAAGACTGTTAGCGTATTCCTTGTTTTGTGTTGTTTTGAGTGGTTATCTTGCAACCATGGTGCCCACAAGATAAAGAAGTTTCAGTGCCTGTGAAAGTTTAACGCTAGTTGATAATATTCACAAGAATCAGGACGTAACGGGTCAAACAGTCCAATTTTTATAAGTATAGGCCTACGGTGACTGTTGCTGTTGGTGGTGACGACGACAACGACGCAATGTTGATGGTTTTTACAGTATTAAGTACAATTAACACAAGTTAAAAAAAGCCGACACATTTTGTTCAAATGAACATCACAACCAAGTAAAGATTTAAACAACTCCTAAAGCGAAATGAATTAATTAACAAACAAAATGTTTTTACAAAACTTAAAGTTGTTGTAGAATAACTTCCCTTCAATGCGAATATAGCCTTGAAATGTCGGTATGTTTTGCCACATTTATACATTTTAGCCGAATTCGACTAGCTATTGACAACACATCACCGATGCATGAGTTATCAGTAGGGCTAGGATTTTGATGAAATTGATCTTTTTTTCTAGTAAGTCAGAAACATTACTGCTTTAGTATTTATATGTTATGTGATAAACTGAGTGTTTTGAAACATATTTGTTTGGGCATTTTTTACCTCTTACAATTCATAAGAGCATTTTTTGTCTTATTCGGTCATTTTTGGTGTATTTTCATTTAATTTTGGCCATAAATCCCCATTATTAATATAAAATATTATTCATTTCCTTTCATATTTTATCTACGCATTTTTTCAATTACTAACCCTTTTTATATATTATTTTAATCGTTTTTTTCTAAACAAATATTGTCATTTTAACGTAGTGCACTTCCATGTAATGAATGGATCAGTCCAACCACCCCTTCAACATAGAGTATATCTGCTAGTCCCGGATAAGAGTGACCTTGTGGTGGACTACATGGAACTACATCAGGTAAGATAATTAATTAAAATGTACTACTTACAAAAATTATGCAAAATTAAATAAACTTGAATGTTGGTACTAGAATTTAATTTAATTACTAGTCTAAATATTAATATTCCTACTAAGCCCATTATGTAAGATCAATTTTTAGGACATTTTTGAAAGATTTTTAGTTCATAAATGCATTGTTTTTAGGACATTTTTTCATTATTTATTTATAGGTCATCAGAATCCTAGCCCTAGTTATCAGTTTATCACGGACTCGTTTAGAACATAACTGACCTCACATATTCTGTGAGCAAGTTTGCTACTGAACCCATCTTCTTCATAACCAAGTTCACATAATGTTTCAAAGCAAATTTAAAATTTATGTTTCAATTGGGATCATAATATATTATGAACATAGTTTCTCTGCTATACATTTTTGAATGTACTTTCTATATCGCTTCATTTCTTATGCAAGAAAAAATATCCAATTGAAAGTAGTGACACGTGACTTCGAGAAGATTGTCATATTTATTTGTTTCGAATAATGACATTATGGACAGCAAAGTAAAATCAGGCTTCCAAAATGTAATTCCTAATGCACGCCTAAAATACTGTATATACAATAAATATAAACACACGAGGTGTGATCATTAAATTCCGAGACCTGTTCCATAAATAGAAATAAAATTACCCGATTTAAATTTGGCTGCCATTCTCTACAAAGTAGTCCCCTTGGGCAGCTATACACTGATCCCAGCGCGTCTGCCATTTTTGGAATGCCCCCTGGAAGTCGTATTCTTGAAGCCTGCCAAGTACCTTCTGCTATTCACATCGGATCTCTTCCACAGTCCCAAAACGGCGACCCTTTCTAGATTGAATTTCATCTTCGGAAACAAAGGCATCTTGTTACGGGTGCAAAACTGGCGTGTTGCGAGAGCTCTGTGAGCTGGCGCATTGTAGTCATGGAGCATCCATTTGGATGTGGACGTGCGGATCATTTGAACCTCTCCAAATGACATGTTGACGACGTCAGCAATTTCTCTGATGGCGATGCGTCGATCATCATGCACAATTTGTCGAATTGTTTCGACATTTTCGGCAGTGTCGCACGTGGTCAACCTGGCCTCTCGTCGTCCTCCAGCGATGTTCTGCCATTTCTGAAACGTGAATGCCACTCAAAACACCTCGCCTAACTCACTCTTCATTTCCGTAGGCTTGCTTCAATATTCCACGGGTTTTGGTTGCAGATTTTCCGAAGAATTTGATGTTGGCTCTCTGCTCCAGTTTCGGGTCTATCGTGATTTCGCAAATGCGCAGATGCACGTGCTACCAAAACCTTGTGTAACACAGATCTCAATGAAGATAGCGCTTTGAAACTTTGTGTCGCGTCTCTTCAAGGTCGTCTAGCGTCACTGCTGCGAGCATGTGTCAATCACGTGATCCGTTCGCCCACAGCTGACATAGTCTCGAAATTTAATGATCACACACATATAAAATATACACACACAGACGGTATGTATATAATTAAATATTGTGCCCATGATTCATGAACAAATATTTGTAGATATGAACAAAATGTATTCAATACTTTATGAGAAATCTTTCTACACAGACTGTTTGCCAAGAAATTACTATTCTGTATAAAATCACTCAATATGTATTCTGATTAAAGAAATTGAAATAAGGACTTTTTTGCAGCTCAATAATATTTTACCTCTTTATTATGAAGAGAAAATAAACGTAAGGTTCCTAGGTATTCCCTCTGCAATGTTCCAAAGTAAAAACCAGGTATACTGTATATCAGATTGACAGATCTGTGGAACTCCACACAGAAATATACTCACCAACTTCAGTAACGAAGAAATTATTGGTTCTCATTCTACACAAAGTTTCAGTACTGCGGCGACACCCGACTTGGATACGACTACAAGAAGGGCGCGCCGCCTCTGATCGCCCTCACTTCATTACACCCCTGAAGGCATCTGTATTCAATAGTCGGCCATGTGACGATGAATCATGCTGTTATGATGATTACATCCACAGTATTGTGTGTTTTAACTGCCAGTAACTCCCATTAAAATAACGGGAACGCCAAGTTCAATTAAAAAAGCGTTCCTTTACCGGGAGAAAGAAAAAAGAGAAGGGGATATGCTGAAGTGTGATTACACGGCCTCAAAAATAAAACAATAATTCTAACACGCACAACGGAGATCTAGAAGAAGCCCTGTCAAGCAATCATTACCTTAATGCCTCTGTAATAAGCACGGTACTCAAGTATACGAGTTCTAAACACAAAGAAGACGACATACTTTTTTTTTCTCGATAGTCTCCAAGAAAATTGAAGTCACTGATCCATTAAGTCTTCACTCTTATGTGGATTTTGAATCGAAATTGGACCCTGGTAACATTATCAATATAATCAAAGACAACATAGCAAAAAACAGGATAAGAGAAGCATGGGAGGGTGACATCAAAGCTTCTGTGAATTGAAGAAGGGTATGCTGAATTTGTAACTGGAAACATCACTTTATCCACAATGCAGGACTAGGAAGAAACTAAGTACTGTACCTGGAAACTCCTGTCCCTTTTTCTCTCACTTCGAAAGAGGTTTTTGATCAAGTCACAAGCAGAGGTCAAAGTCAGCATGGAACTAGGTCACAGCTTAAGACACAATCAGCATTTCACAAAAGACACATCCAGTCTCAAGCAAAAGAAGGCAAATATTTTTGTACCTGAATCAGAGTCAGAGGACCACACTTTCAATAGTCTAGATTTCTCAACGACACTCCCGTTTCCCCTGCTCACGAACGAAAGAAGTACGCAAATTGTTTAAATAAACACTTATATCTGTAACAGAACATTTTCTTCAGCATCAACCCAAAACCAAGCTTCAACCCTCTTGTCCCATCTCTCCCGTTTCCCCTCTCTCCACGTCGACGACACGTCGGAGAGGTACGACCAGGAGTCAGGCGTACGACAGTGTGTTTATGTGTATCATCTCATAAATGTAATTGTAACAGGAAGAAAGTAAGACACCAACATAGTGGAAAACGAAATGAAAACACTTTTAAGAGCTAGATGTACAAGACTACAAGACTCGCAGGATAGCAACAACCGTGGTGAAAGTTTGTTTTTATGGAAGTTTTACGCTGTGATACATCTTCACTGTATCGTGAAAATTTTAATTTCTAGCCTTTAAATTGAATTCAGAGCAAACAGTACATGACATGGCAATGTAAACTAACTCGCATTAAGGTGTCTAACAAAAAAATTCTGGAATTGACTCTAGTCTGTTTTCGTCCTGAACGAGATATTGAAATGAAACATCTTATAGTATCAAATTGATCATAAAAAATTTAAATTATGTTTATTTAACGACGATCGCAATTGCAGAGATTATATCAGGGTCGCCGGTGTGCCGGAATTTTGTCCCCCAGGAATTCTTTTACATGCCAGTAAATCTATACTGACATGAGCCTGTCGCAATTAAGCACACTTAAATGCCATCGACCTGGACCGATATCGAATCCTCAACCTCGAGTATAGAAGGCCAGCGCTATACCAACTACGCTACCGAAGGCGACCTAAATGGATCATATGAGGAGACAAAGAAGAAAGCAGAAAATAGGAAAGACTGGAGATTGCTGGGTTGGCAGTGAAAGTTTAGGCAGAACACTATGAATGAATATGTATAAAAAACAAGAATTATGTATAAAAAGTATAATATGAATTAATCGCCATAAAAATTGCCAAGTTTCTAATGGCCATGTAATGGGCATGATCAGATGAATTTTAACCTCTCTAAAAAAACTGGTTCCAATGACGGTATTCTTGCTTTCCAACTGCTGTAAAAATTAATAATTAGATCTGCTTAGAATGCAGACTTCTATCACTGAACAAAAACTCAGAAACAAATGTTACGTCTTTGTCCACTCATATAACCTGAAAACTTCGTAAAATCTCGCTAAGAGCATATATGTGTAATAATAATTAAATAAATGGAATTTTGTTTAGCAATTATCGCAATCCGCAATATGCATTAATGAGACCTAAGTGGTCAACACTTTTCCTAATTCCTTAAAAAATGACATGAATAATCCAGAAAACGAAATATTATCTAATTGGAATGCACATATTTCATTTGTGTACTCCTTTTAAATATATGTTACAGAAAATCGAGTCGCCAATAACATAAAATAACTGAATTCTTACGAAGCGCATAAAACGTTCCACAAATTATTTTTCTCTTAGTGTGTATTGAAGAACAATCTGTGGGACGGCTAATCACGACATTACCAAAAAAAAAAAAGACGCAACAACCAAACTATCAACTCTACGAGCGTAACAAAAATGTTATTTTAGGATATCTAATTTAATAATTTTTATCAGAATAATAAATTCTTGAAATGAAAGCTTTACTCAAAATATGTCAAAACAATTGGTTTGTTTATCACTTTATTGCATTAAGTGATTAACCTAAGAGGCTTTTAATTAGTCGATAAATTTTTTGAGAGTTGATGTTTCACAAGGTTAATTTGCCAATAGAATAAAATTAATTAATTAATAAAGATCATAAAGCGTGAGAAGTCCACTATTAATGGATAACATGTCTGATCGACCATTGAAGAGATGCAGTAATCTTTGAAGCCGAAATAAGATATTTCTCTCTATATCAACGAAATGGAGGAGGGGGAGGAGGAGGAGGAGGAGGAGGAGGAGGAGAAGAAGAAAATTAATTTACTTGATAGTAGTCTACCATATTTAATTCGCTCTCACAGCCTACTGTATTCGTAAAGAAATAATGAAGCTTTTATTTAGAAATACGACTAGAGCTATCTATTGCAGTGTTTACTATAACACCACATGAATAACAGAAAGAGCGGAAGAATTGAAATAATTATTTTTATTATAAATACAATGAAATTTATAAAGCAACATTCCGTAAAAGTAGTTTATGCGCTACATCATCCTTTGGAAATTCAAGTTGACAGATTTTTCCTAAATTTATTCATAATAGAATTAGGTTAAGTTGTTCCTCTTGATTTTTACAGACAAACTACAGCTCATGTTATTTTGTCAAGTCACTCTCGATGCGCAGTACGGGAACAACGTTTCTGTAACGGGGGTAGGACTAGAAGGGAAGGTCGGGCGTATGTATATAGAGTTCAAGCCATTCTCCTATAATTCGTACGTAGACTCATCTGATCTCGTGCGCAGCTCTGTAGGAAAAGTAGGGGAGTTTCTGGACATAATGCATGAGCTGTGCAATTTCCAATGCCTTTCAAATACTTATGAACTACATAATATGTATCCTATCAGATAGTAAACAATTGTGACACCATAAGCGACAAAAATGGCAATATAAAATCGACAAAAATTGCAGTAATATACATGGCTCTAACCTATTTATAAATTCAACGGATTCTTACACTCCACTGGTGACTTCGTACATGAGCGAAAGATACATAAAAAATTAGGTTTTAATTATGTCTTTGGGATGAAGATGATGATGATGATGATGATGATAATAATTGGCTAACAAATTGAGAGTAATCGAGGAAGCCCTGTAAATTGGCGTTACAGGAGGCCCTTGTCTTTATGGGATTTCATAGGCCTATGCTGTTCTTATTGTTATCCTAGTAGCATAAATTAAAGCTATATCTACATAGGCATATATTACAAATGTAGTACATTATGTTATAAGCATTTAACGCAATTGTATTTTTCTTATATTTTGTACTGCAAATATAAACAGCATGGCCATATATAAAAGGTTAATTTGTTCCTTAATTAATCAATGTTTTAAAAGGTTTTGCTTGCTGTTACTACGGGCTTGTATACGTTGCTATTTTATCGTACAAATAAAGTTGTTCATGTTTGCGGTTTTTCTCGCTTCAGACAAATTGATCAAATAGTGTAGTATTTTTGGTATTTATTCTAAGATGTTTAAAGATTATTATTAAATTAATTTAATCAGACAGCTGCGGTAGCAGAAGGTTAAGCCTATGTGGAAGATACTTATAAAATAAAATGCAGTTTGAGAAGCTTTCGCACAACCAGTAATATCTAAAACTTGCACTTTTCTTCTATTTCCTCACAGACTACCATTTCATCAATTTTCGGAAGATGTGCGCAAATATATTATTTTGGAAAAAGAAAAAAAAAAGAGAATAGGCTGATAGTTCCATAGTTCTATTACCTTCAACAAATTGTACCTATAATTCAATTTAAATAAAGTTTGTTTTTAATTCCTATACGCCTACGTACTGTATACGTTGAATTATGACGTTATAATACTCGTATACAAGAGCAATGTCTTTTTTTTTTGTTGCTATACAAACCAAGAAATGTTTTGTATGATCTTCTTACGTGGCGTATGAACAATATCGGTAAGGCCGAGAAAAAATACAATGGCGCAAAAAGGTCTTGAACGATATTCTAAGCAGTACTATTGACCTTCCAGAGATCTTCAGAAAGCTACAAAGCCAAAAGACCACGTTAGAAAATGATCTTCCACCCACACAGGCTTGGCGGAGGGACACCTCGCTCTAAGAAAGTGATAAAACCACAAGGAATAGAGGGCGGAGACCAAGGATAAGCAAAATTTACAGCCAGAAGTATTCCCTTGCGAATAGAACTTACTCGACGCAAGATATAAACTCAGACGATAAATATAGCCCCAAGCCTAGGGGAAAGAAACGGTCTCAGAGAGGGTTGTGAACCCGGTAGCAACAGCTGGTGGAAGTGGGGAGGTACTAATGAATACGAAGGAAGAACCATCTGGCCACCGGCAGAAGACTTTTTCAACTTCCCTCGACACCGAGACAATGGCGTCACGATCTGGTTCTGTGTTCCATTATTTCTTCAGACTTGCAGTTTCGCGTTATGGAACTCATGTGTCACGAGAGACAAATCTTTCCTTCTGTACATACAACAAATAGTCATGCAACAACAGACTTCCTCGACAGCTCTCGAGTTTCATTCCTCTTAATCAAGACTCTTGACAACACTTTTACTTCACCCATGGCCTCTGGACATGAAAGAGTCGTTCAGTTTTTAGGTACTTGTACAAATGAACAATATCTACAGCAATTACGTGCTGAATGGTAGTTATTTTGAGAACAGCAAAAACAAAGTGATCAAAGCAATCACCTTTCTTTTACTCGAAATTGGATTTGTGATATATGAAGACGGTCATTAGTATATTCTGCTTGCCAAATCTTCCGTACAGAATTTGACTTAACACAGACTTCGCGCAACTTTTCATTAATGGTAACACCACAGTCTAGTATATAAAGTCACGAAGCTCAATACGTAGTAAATATGCATCCATAGATAGTTGCTTACCACTAGGATCGCTAATATCGCCTCTTTACAGACAATGTGAAATAGTACCGGCACAGTCTAGCACCCTCACAACTCAAGCTTCGTGACTGTATATACTAGACTGTGGTAACACTCCCACTTCACTTCTTGAAAATACATATGTTTTAAGTGAAACTGTCCACGTTTGAGGTACAGATCTTATTATTAGCCTACATCTCTGCCTCTGTGCAACGTCACAATTTGGGATGAGGGGGAAGAGAGATATTAAAAGGTTGCTCTAATCTGTCAGAAAAGTATGTCTAAACTTAACGCAACATCTTGTAAGATGTAGCTACTAATATTTCTCACTAAATTTATCAGATTTCTACTGACATATATAACCTAATCACATGTTTAAATACACACAAACGTAATAGGTTGAAAATTTTAAATATGTCTGTTATGATACAGACGTGGAAAGATTATTAGACTAAACATATCATTTTTCAAATGTTTAGTTTATCATTCTGTAGTTTTGTAAATTAGCACATAATGTTCACAACACTGATGTTAGTACAGTTTTAATTAGTGTGACAGACTACACTTCTGCCACAGATAAGAGACTGCTTTACTGATGACTGCATATTCATGAAGGATGGTGCTCCATGCTATAGAAAGCGACGAAGGTTTAGAAATTTTTCAGAATTCTCAAACCAAAACAATTAATATGCCGGGAAACAGTCTTGATAATATGAATCTAAATCAAGAATCTCTGGTCTTTTGTTTAGAAGAGAAGAAATTCAAAATTATCAGTATCACTAATGTTAGCCTCGTAGAATCATTAATAGGTGTTAAATGCTCACCAAGATGAAAGAATGCCTACAAAATATTAATACTGTATATATATATATATATATATATATATATATATATATATATATATATATATATAATTATTATAAATCATGTGTTACGTAACTGTACTCCATTTTAAAAAACGAACAAAAATTATGCAAATAATTACATTTAGTCTAATAATATGTTCACGTCTGTACATCATGTTATAGAAATTTAGAAAAAAATCGAGTCGACATTCCCAAAATATAAACGGCAGTAAAACATACGACATAAGGAAAATTAGAAATATTTGGAAACACAATATGCAACTGCTATTATTTTTTGAAGAGTGGAAGGCTGCATTAGATAGAGAAAATAGAACATACTGTTAACGAGATAGACGCTGAAGAAAACAGATTAACAAAAATCAAAATGGAAGATACATATGAAAAGAAACCCAGACGACCGATTCTTTACAAATAATTACACATAAACCATAATGGAAAAGGAGTGTCGGTAGACAACGAAAGCGATAAATCGAAGTTCCAACAAGCACCGAGCTTAACATGGGTATATAGCATTTAGATATAGGCCTGAAACACTAGATAGCTTTACTATTGGATAATTTGTAGCAGAGATTGTCCAAAAGAAATCACAGTACTGATCACAGATATAAGATATTTTTGTGTCTAACCACAAAGAAGGGGGAAAGGAATTGACCTCCCTACCCCATTATCTCCTGGCCTAGTTGCCTCATGAGTGATGCCTTATTGGTGTTACTTATGAGGTTCAAACCAGTGTTCGGACAGTTGACTAAACAACAACAAAAAGATATCTATATGAAAATATTACATATAAGATAAGTAGGCCTACTAGTTGACATTCGTCTTACAGTTACGGAAAAGCTCGGAAAAAACTGAATCAGGTAATCAGTCCAAGCAAATATCGAACCCATGCCCGAGTGTAGCTCTGGATCAGTAGGCAAACGCGCCTACTACCCAAGTTACGCCAGTGACTCTACAATCAATCAATCCGTGGCGCGACAACCATGAAGATCCAAGGTCAACCAGTCGCCAGCTAAAGTCACGTCCACATTCCTTAGAAGTGAACGATCATCCAAGCAAAAGGTAACGCGTGGTCAGCACAATGACCCCCCCCCAGCCGGATTTCACTACAAATTCATCACAATGCTGAGTGGGCACCGATCCCATATATTGGTCGAAATTTCATGAGAAAATTCCTACCCTATGAGGACTCGAACCAGCACTCATTCTGTAACGCAAGTCCAGACACGATTCCTTAGATCACGACGCTAGGGCGCGGGACAGTGGCTTTATAAATTGTTAAATTATAATATACACGTACACAATAGTTTCTTTCCCAAACTTCATACAATTTACAGTTTAATATGAATATGAAAAAGTTTGAACTGAAAACGACTTTTTTGTATTAAGCATTAAACAGATTCAGTTTCTGCTAACACATACTGTATGTCTGGAATGAAATGTATGTTTTCAACACCAATCTCTGGTGCTATGTCTATAGTTACTACGACATATTTTAGCATTCAGTTCTTAAAATACAATTAGGTGGTATTGTTAAAAACGGATATAAAATAAATTAAAAACATTCTTCTCTAGCAACTGAATATAAACGGGATTGAAAATTTCATCGCAAGTGTCCTGATTCTTTTATGCTCAAAAACCTTGATAAGTTGACCCATGAAATCAGCAGGCCTTGGATTGACATGGCAAAAAAATTAGAGAAAAACTCACTTTGAATCTTTCGCCGTTTTAATGGAATCAAATTAGCCACAATGACGCAGCGATTGAAATTGCCCTTTATTTTGTATAAGTAAAATAAAAAATAATATGTATCTGTACCAGCACTGTCGAAAGATGAGAGACGTAACTAGGACAAACTGACAGGAAGTGCTATTCTCTCTAAATATTTAAGACAATTATACTGCAATGCCTCTGTGATTTTAACACAATGTGATTCAGCTAAAATACTATTACATCACATACGACTAAAAGAGTAGGTAGCAGCAAATTTTAAAATTCCTGAACATTACGAAGGAATAAAAGGAGAGAATTGAACATTTCTCTATGCCCAGTTGAATATAAAACATTTCGGCAGTTATTCCATAGCAAGTAGGATGAAGAACTCCACGTTTGTAAGAAATTTTTTACTTCTTTTTAACATATAGGTATTATGTAGTAGTCATACAGTAGGCTATAAGCTGAATACTAACATTAGCTACACGCTGTATGTTATTTGATTAAATGGACAATAATACCGAACATAATTATATCTGCCCTTCTTCCACAAGTACTCCAATGTAGTGAAGAAGTTCGACAAGACCCAGTTTCTCTAAATGTTTAACGAGGTTGCGTATAATGTTGACATGTGGAACAGTAACATTAGAAAATCTTCTTGAAAATCATCTTTTTACCTTTCCACAATTATTCTCTTCCGATAAGTCTCTATCATGAAAGTCCTTTGCTCTAATGTAAAATTTAAAATTCTGCGGTGCTATGTCAACGAACTAATCTAAACACTATACTAACACAATCAGAAGAATAACACGCAATCTAATGTCAACACAGCCACTCTAACAGATTTACTGAAATGGACTGTCGGGCGTTCGGGAGATGGTTTGCTGCGGATTGCTAGGCCTTCGTGCCGGTCGACCTATATTATGTAAACGAAAGCTCTGTAGATGACACCATGGTGGAAACATAGTAGAGGTGTGGGACAAGCTGTGCGTGTTTTCGTTCAGTCTGCGCATGACGTCACCTTTACTGCAGGGGCCCGTTTCACAATCCTTACAAATTACAAATTAACAATTTACAAATAACAAGTAAAAGATTACAAATGCTTGTAAATTGTGTTTCACAATGCTATTTTATTAGTTTGTAAAGTCTGACGAACTTTACAAAATCAACTAAAGAAATTTACAAATACGCATTATTGGTTACACAATATCGCCAACAACAGTTTACTAAAATCGCTAAGGAGCAGAGCTAAAATCGCTGTATTTTTACTACTGTCGATACATAATGTTTATATTGTGTACTAAAATAGATTATTCTAAGCTTGCTGATTCATATTTCAACAACAGAAAATATAAAGTATTGTTAAAAATAATTAAAAGTATTTAGATTTTCATATATTGGCGACAATGGAGTTTCATCTTTTTGTGATTGGTCGAGAATACCAATACGTCTATAGGGTCTAGTATTACTTAAATAAGCAAAATTAGCACAAGATTGGGTCAAATAAGTAAATAACAGATTTGGTCCACGTACAAATATGCAATTAATAAAATAATTACGATATCTAACCACAAAATCAGGTTAATTTTTTGTGTTGATCCATCAGTATTTATTAATGTTGCATCCATAACCTCACAAACACTAGTGATCCCATCAGCAGCATAAAAGTTCTGTGCTATAGTAAATAACATTTTGGTGATCAAAAACCTGCCCCGAATTTAACTCTTTTAACATCAACTACCCTGTGGGCACTTCTGCACACTGATATCTAAGAAATTCCGTGCTTATATGCTAACCCACGGAACTGACAGCTAGTATGCATCCAATGCAAAACAATACAATTCTCGCTTTGAGGTTAGGGGCTAGGGCATCACTTTTCTCTTTTGGGTGTTGGATATGATGTCCCATATCTTGTAGGAGAGATTCCAGCGAAACGGGACTCGAAACGACTTCAGAATACCGCGTAAGTAATGTCGCTATTGCATTATTGAATTATTTATTTTTGGTGCAGGGAACTTTTTTATTAAGTGCGAGTATTTATTAAATACAGTCTTCGTATATAAGTATTTACGCGGTATTCTGAAGTATAGCGCGGAACTCATTCGAAACCTTTAATTAAATTTATACAATGATACGAACGTGATATTAATAATTCTTGCCCGGAGAATTTTACGTATACGTCTTCGTTTGATTAGGCCTAAATTCAATATCTTCATCTGAACTCCTTAATAACATCAAAACTGCTTTAGTTTAATTCTTAATATTATCCACTTACTCAAAAATCAATTTAATAAGTATTTATTTATTGTATTTATTATCAAAAACCTGTCTCGAATTTAACTCTTTTAACAACATCAATTACCCTATGGGCACTTTTGCACACATAACTTAGAAATTCCGTGCTTATCTACTAACGCACGGAACTGACAGGACTGACAGCTAATATATTAAACCAATGCAAAACAATACAGTTCTCGCTTTGAGGTTAGGGCACCACTTTTCCATGTTGGATGTGATGTCCCATATCTTGGAGGAGAGATTCCAGCGAAACGGGACTCGAAACGACTTCAGTGTCGTTATTGTATTATTGAATTAATTTATTTTTGGTGCAGGGAACTTCTTTTTTAAGTGCGATTATTTATTAAATACAGTCTTCGTATATAAATACTCATGCGGTATTCTGAAGTATAGCGCGGGACTCATTCGAAACCTTTCATTAAATTCATACAATGATACGAACGTATTATTAATTCTTGACCGGAAATTTTTACGTATACGTCTTTGTTTGATTAGACCTAAATTCAATATCTTCGTCTGAGTCATTAGAACTACTTAATAACATCAAAACTGCTCTAGTTTAATTCTTAATATTACCCAGTTACTCAAAAATTAATTTAGTAAATATATCTTTATTGTATTTATTCATAATTTGTTACAATATCAAACTTTACACATCTCAGAGCTATTGTAGAAAAATGTGCTAACTTTACAAGTAAAGTTGACACGTTTGTAAAATTACCCTTCATTGTGAAACAGAATGCTTGTAAAGTGAGCAAAATTTAATTTGTAAAGATTTTATGTCCTTTGTAAAGTTCAACATTACAAACAAAGATTGTGAAACAGAAGTTTACAGTCTACAAGCAAAGTTTACAAATTACAAAGCTTGTAAACATTGTGAAACAGGCCCCACTCGAATGACACAGTCAACATAACAGATTGTTGATGGTTAGATCTGCGTCCATAGATTTAAATGAATAAATAAAACTCATGGTTTGTGTATTCAGTAAATATTGACAGTATAGGCTATAATAGGGTCTACCTTGAAGTGATAACATTATAAAATAGTGAACAATAAATTAAATTCAAGAGTCAAGAAATAATGTAATATGGTAGTGCAACGTTAATAATTGCCTTCTGTAATATACACGTACTTTTATAATAATTATAATACATTATGCTACAAATATGCACAAAATTAGACCCATATTTCACACAAATTATATTACACATGAATTCAAGTACAATAGAAACTACCTTGAAATGATAACGTAATAAAATTATGATCTATTACATATTAAACTCAAGTTTCAAGAAACAATGTGATATGGCAGTCTGTCATTAATAATATTGCCTTGTGTAATATACACGTGGTTTTATAATAATTACAATACAATGTGTAATACTTAGATCTATACAGTTATTTATAACATACATTATTTTGTACATGTATTCAATTTATTTATTCAAATACTTTTGAACCTTCATTAGCATATGTATATGAATTTCTTGGAATAATTTGTCATTATATTAAACAAATATTTTTATATATTCAGGCTATTGGAGACATAATATAGTCTACTACATTATTTACCTTATTATTCCACACACGACATAATATAATTTCACCATTTAAATCCCACTCTGTTAAGTAAATACTTATTCTTATGAAATTTTTTTCATTTTCTTTATAATATTTCTCTTTGAAATTCCAGACATTTTTATTTTTTATTAATTTCTTTAATTCTAATAAATGTTCTTGTTCTAACCAATGTCGTAATTACTTCTGGCGGAAGAGGAGAACTGATTTCTGCTTCGTTTTTCATGGCAGAATTAACCAAATTTACAGTCTTTTTTATTATAAATTTCTCATGAGAAACAGAATCTCCGTGCACATCTGAGAATATACTTCAACAAGCATGGCAACCAATTGTAGATCCTTAGAGAATTAAGTTTCCACGGGACACTATAGTAATCTAGTCTTTTTGATTAGCAGAAGTTGACAATTTTGTGGGAATTCCAAGATTCGGGTATTGCTCCATATGTTTTGATGCAGCATATCCTGCAATATATTTTAATCCTTCCTGGGATATCCGCTGTCTTGCAGAGATTTCATATATTTTTTCTGGGAGGCCTATATTTTCTTCAGGATCTCGATCGTTGGTAAATTTAACCGGTTTCAGAATGCCTTTAAGAAATTCTGCCGTTGCACATAGTTCTTTCTGCAGATTATCATTGACTTCTGATTGGCTTGTACTAGGACCCACTATTAATGCCTCTTCTTCCGAAAGCAAATCGGAGGTGTTTTTGTTCTCACAAAACTGAGATAATGGATTTCGACCTAGTATGTACCACTTCAGTCTATGTTTAAAATCTAAAGCAGAGGGATGATCGTTTGTTCTACCCATGCTTCTAATTTCCGAAAAAAAGTTTTCTACCAGATCTTGGTTAAGTTTTCTTGTGATGACGTATTCAATTTTGTACTTGTACCTCATTGCCTCATACAACAATGTTAATGATTTATTATTTATTAGAATCCCATCCTGATAAGGTAATTTCCTGTTTGCTTCTCCTACTTTAACTGTGGTCATGAAGTCATTCATTTCTGAGAGTATAATATTCTGATCTTGAAGGTTTATTCCGTAACTATGCAGCCCACTGTGGGTACCGAATTTAGAAACGGTATTAAATAAATCAAACCAATCGTTAGTTAATATGATTGCCTTTGAAGTTTCTTTCCATTCATTTGATCTCAACAGCTCGTTTTCACCACACCATTTCAAAGCCTTTGCAACTCTGTTGGAAAATAATTGTGCTGCCAAACTAACTTTGTCTTTGGGTACCACGGACACTTAAGTGTAACGGAGTTAACTTGTAAGCTAATTTTGTATCAGAGGACGAGGATGCACGTAAAAGTTCATGAATTGGTTCTGATGAAATGTTCAATCCGTTCAAGTTGAAACCATGATCTAGAAAGTGATTCCTGTGTAATTTCAATAAATGTGGAGCGTCTGAAAAAAAAAAAAAAACAAATATTTCTCGAGTTGAATCATTTGGATTAGGAAACCTGCAATTTAGTTTGGTAGAAATTTTCAAATCACGCCACAATTTTCTGTTACTTCCACCTAAATCGCTAACTGTGGCCACAACTTGAAAACCACTGCCTTCTAACTGGCAAATTATGTCTGTTAGGATTTCTTTTGTCATTGTCTGATCATATTTATAGTATACGGGCTGCTTCCACCTTGCAAACAAACCACGTGCAAGAACAACCTGCACTGCCTTATGAGGTCCAATTATTTGTTCTTCCCTACTGTCAAAAGAAACCTCCTCATTTAAATACATTTCATCAAATGCAAATACTGTTACACGATCTAACTCCGACATATTTGTAGCTCTCGCCTTCATTAATTTTAAGACATCATGAAGTACCCCTTCCTCAAGCGATAATTGTTTTACTGCCCATTTTCTCAGAGTTGACAAATCAGGTAACGGGTAATTTAATTTTGTTCTTAAGTATCGGTATGTTTTTGGACTTAGGTTTCGAAGTGTTATTGCAGTACCGTAATCTTCTACAGACCATTTCACCCTGCGCTTTTTATTCAAAAGAGCATCAATTTGCCCAATAGTGAAAAGTGGTTTCAAAACTTCAGCCACTTTAGATTTAACTTCTGTTTGTCTAATGTTTTTCAATGAAATTACATCCTCATGTAATTTTCTTTTGTCTTCTTCATGTTTCCTGTTGGCAGCTGTCAATTTCTTAATCCTCGTTTCTAGAGAGTAATTCTTCTCTTCTAATTCTTGAATTCTTTGTATTAGTATTTGGCATTCCTCTGTGACAGTAGACTCAGTGGCTCCGCGATTTTCCATTGTTACATTAGTGCTGGATGCTCCTGTTGCGCTGAAGTGAAAGAAAGTTAATAGGTACAGTAGCCTACAGGGGCGTATTTAGGCCTCGGCGGACTAAGCAGCTGCCTAGGACGGCAGATTTGAGGGAGCGACTTTTAAGTTATTACTGTTAATTTTTTATATGTTTTTTTTTTAATTTTATTCATAACTCTTTTAAAGAGTACATGAACTTAAACGCACAATGAAAAGGATATGAATAACAATGGCAACAATCAGTTCAAATTATGTATTGTAATTAATGTCTAGTTAGGCTTATTAAAGAAAATGTACTCAACGCAATGAGCTGCGATCGCTGTCTGCAGTAAAGATGACGTCACACGCCTCGGCCGCTATCGCAACAGCATGCGCAGTCCCATACCTTTACCACAGTCTAATAGATACAGTCACGCAACTCATACATATAAAATATGCCAACATTTGACAGCTGGCGCGACAGTAGCCCTCTAGCGGCAGGCAAGTTAAAAGTGTGCACACAACATATGATAACACATCAGAAAACGGGTTTTGCGGAATTTATTTTATATTTTTATGCTATACAATAAGTGTATACGGTTCTTACCGTTCTTACTAATTCCACTTTAGAATCCTGATTAGATTTAGATTAACACGCAGTTAATCTACAAGTTTCAGAAGCTGGGAATAAACGTAATTCTTTCTGCTCCTTACAACTGAATCATGGCCCTGATCACGTATCATGGTTTGAAATAATATAATTGTTTGTACGTGGACGGTTAATTAATTCATTCCTAAATATATTTATAAACCATTGGAACTCTATATTTCCTGTGAGAAGAGTCAAAATTGTAGGGCATATCTCGTAGGGTACATCGCGCGGTGAACTCCTTTCCCTATTTCCATACCGCAAATTGGGGTAAACTCGGCCGCTGAGGTAAACTTAAAAATAAAAAGGGGAAGATTTAAACCTTAATTTGACAGACATTGATTTATGAAGTTCATTATTTTTCAATTTTTTTATTATTATTTTGAGTTGCTAATAGTGCTGATATTATGGTTTAAATTTTTATGGAAAGTTTACCGCATTTTACATTACATTTCCAGTTTTCACACATAAGCTTAATTTTAACTTACCCTACCTATATAATACGTAATTTACATGCACTTACTGTTATTATGACGTAGGTTAGAACAAATGAATACACAACTTCGTTGAAAAAATTGTAACTTCAATTAACTCAGAAAATGTAGGCCTAATTTTATTTTCAGAGCAGAAGTGGTGTAAGTCAAAAATGGGTAATGAGGGTTAAAGTAAACATTCTGTAAAATACAGCGCAAAGTAGCAGTTAATATTCAATTTATTTAAACTATTAGTAGTCAGTGAATAGCACGAAGGATATATTAATTGCTACTTTGCGCTGTATTTTACAGAATTTTTACTTTAAACCTCATTACCTAATTTTGACTTACACCACATCTGCTCTGAACGGCTCAAATAATCACTGGTAATGTAAAATCAACACCAATAACAGCCATGCAAATTATTACAGAAAAGATTGCTTTTTATATTAAATTTAAAGAGGCTCTTTTATTTCTTGAGAACTTAATACGTCTGCCACATGAATCTACACCAACACATCAGAAATTTTATCGACACAGTCTGGATTTATTCAAGAAGTGAATATTTTGCAAAAGGATTATAATACGCCATGAATTCTTGAAAAAATTAACACCATAATCCCTACTAGAATGCAATATAACATTCAACTTTTGAAAAATATAAAGAAAAAAACACGAATACCGGTACAAAAATTATGGAATTACTTGCATTAAAAACTGTAGATACATTATCCAAAATCGGAATGGTTACACATTTACACATGATCTCTGCAAAACAATAATATACTGTAACAGGTATTTACTTTGTTTTTATTTAAACTCTCCTTCCTGACAAACAAATAGGTAAGTGATAACTAATAAATGTTTTATAGAACACAATACGTAGGCTGCCTACAGCGTGGATTATAGGTTATGACTGAGTTATGATTTTCTCTTGGTCTTTAGAGAATCTGAAAAACGACAAATTCGGAGATTTAAACTTGTTGTTACTGCAATTTTCGTCATTGCACACATTGCCTTTATTCCGACGCATGATTAAAACGTTATTATAACATCTCTTACTTACTTACTTACAAATGGCTTTTAAGGAACCCGAAGGTTCATCGCCGCCCTTACATAAGCCCGCCAGCGGTCCCTATCCTGTGCAAGATTAATCCAGTCTCTATCATCATATCCCACCTCCCTCAAATCCATTTTAATATTATCCTCCCATCTACGTCTCGGCCTCCCTAAAGGTCTTTTTCCCTCCGGTCTCCCAACTAACACTCTATATGCATTTCTGGATTCGCCCATACGTGCTACATGCCCTGCCCATCTCAAACGTCTGGATTTAATGTTCCTAATTATGTCAGGTGAAGAATACAATGCGTGCAGTTCTGTGTTGTGTAACTTTCTCGCATACCTTTAAAACACGTGCTGGCTATATCAACCCTATGACCAGTGCCTTGCCTGCCGCTTGAGCGCTAGTGTCGTGAATGTTGGCAAAAAAAGTGTTGAAGTTGCGCGACTGTATATATTAGACTGTGCCTTTACTATGTTTCCACCATGGATGACACCAAGTGATTGTGCCTTGCTCTACCGAGAATCATGGTAGACAGCACTCAGGCTCGCTACCTGCTAGAGCTAGAGCATACATGGGCACAATTTTCGGTTACGTGAGGCACTCGATTTGAAATAGTTTGTTTACTAGGAGAGGAGACTGCAGAGTAGGATGGGAAATATATACTGCTGTGACCTGCGTCACCTTATCGTAATTGCTAAGGCGGTCAGTGGCGAATTATTAGGAAAGCACTTTGTTAACGTGAGAGACTCGAAAACTTTTATTCTATTTGGCAAATTAATTCGGCAGCTTTAATCATAAACCTCTTTACTATTTCTCCATCATTGAATTGATTTAAATCTCAGGCGAGAAATTGTGTAACTAGCCAATAATATTCCATCACGTTGTCTACGTTTATTTTCTTGAATATTCTGGCGTTTATCAAGATTACTTAATAGATTTGCACGTTCTCGACCTAAAATAATTTCAGAAAATCATATTTCGTTTTCTACGCACATTTAATATATTTTTTTATAAATTTCTTTTGGAAATAATACGTACAAACAACATTTAATTCCTCGTACCTTTTAATGCAGGGTGTTTAAGGTATAATGTCGTATTTAGTATACTATGCAAATGTTAAGATCATAAATTTTCTTCGGAATAGTACGAAAAATAACATTTAATTTGTCTTACCTTCTAATTCTGCATGTTCTTTATGACATAAGGGGTATTGTCGTTGTATATTTAATTTATTAATGCCTAATAGGATTTTCGAGCATAACATACATCGTATGTTCTCCCCTTCTAAACAGAAAAAAAAAACTCTTCCTCCCATTTCTCATGAAATAATAGTTTTCTAACGCGTACACACTGCTTTGATAATGCCATTATGTCACCACTGATATTGCTTATGAAACTGATATAGAACCTGCCCACGCCTAGGAGCTGCGTGAGGGAGGGACGGGGATTGTGAAGGTGATGTCACTCAGAGCGATAAGCTCTGTGAAGGTCAGTGAGGCATTATTTCTCAAGTGAGGCACGATGCCCATCCATGTGCTAGAGGAGTAGCAGTACACGCGGTATTTTGAATTCGATTTGTGTTTCGTACATTTAATGGATAAGTATAAATTAGACATTAATAATTTCGGGTAGTGTTCTGTGAGAAAAGATTTTATACGTTCACGTTAGGCAGGCAGGCCTGTGCTGTACTTGGAAATGCCAAAACGAAAGTCCCAGTTAGCCCCTCTCGTTCTAACATGGCTCTCAAAAACAAAAATTCCAATACCTATCCTAGCAAAAAAGTTATAATAGGTACACAAGATAAATAGGGCACTCTGTATAGATATCAACAGAAGCGTTCTGTTGGTAATATCGTTTAATGTATTTAAATATTCATCGTCTCATGCCGTGTACGTAGACGTAGACAGTCATCGTCTCAAAGTATTAAATATTCCATTAGGACTACCTACGGATCTCCATGGGGAAACTACAAGTATGTACCTTCGGAATTCACTAAAACGCTTACGAATAGGAATATCTACAATTAATACAACATAAACTTACGAAACGCTGAATTCTACAGAATGTAAAGATTAAAAAAAATGGTAAAACCTAAAATTAGACAAATGTCAGCAATTTAGATTTCAAGTCTTACTACGTCCTCAAAGGCTAAGAAATAAAAGGATCCTACATTAAGAGCACTGATAATCTTAAATATGTTTTTTCACGCGACTTAGTTCATACGTCTCATCTTTGTGGCGACAATATTTTATCTGCGCGCATGTAATACTTAACTTATCATTGGTCTGCAGGTAACAATTCTAACACATTAAAATTTACTCATAAGGATCGACCTGCTGATATTACAAAAACATTCGTTTCGAAGTTATGTACATATTATGTTACAAACAGTAAACTGAGAAAGTGTTCCTTTACAAGTAAGTATAAATATCTACAAACTAGATAAATGTTTGCTGAGCAGAGAGCAATATTTTTTCCGAACTCTTCAAAACACAGTGGCTGTATAAAATCAGCCTTTATCGCAATCACGAATCTCGCGGAGATAAAACACAAAGTTGCAGCTTGCAGTGTCATAACAACCGGGTGGCCCCGAGCAAGGTTCACCTTGGATCCAATTCGCAAGGTCAGCAGCTCGGCCGTACACCCCTGGACGCTGGACGAAGCAATTTGTCTAAATGACCTCAGGCAGTGTTTCTTCTGACGAAAAAAGCAGGGGTGACGTCATGGAGAGTAGAGATAAAAGGAAACTGGCGTAAGATGAGTTGTGTTTATTGTTGCAATAACAGACGCAGTATAAGTTAATCCGCTTCTGATGGGCGTTGACCAAGGGCGAAAGTTATCTTTCTCGAGTTTGTTTACGACACTGCATTAACATAAATAAATTGCATATAAAATATATTTTCCCTCTTTCAATCAGCAGAGCCTTTATTCGACAATGAAATACATAGGTTTAAAATCAAAACTGCATACACTTTAAAAACCACATGACGACTACTGAAATAATCGATTATGAAGCAACTAGAGAGGTAGGAACATCAGATTAAAAAAAAAAAAGACATGTGTAATTAATGATTTTCACAGAAACGGAAATTGTTTATGTTACGAACTGAAGATGAAAGAAAAAATGAAGTTTGACTACAAGTTCACAAAAAAATGTTGCAGTAGAGTTTCTGTGTAACTACATGAAATGTCTTTTGAAGTAAGAGAATACCGTATGCAAAAATTAATTTCAGAATATAAATTTTCGTGTATGTTCTCAGACTTATCAACAATTTGTCAAATTTAGCCTAGGTCTAGACACGAAAATTTGTTAAGATTGTTTAAGTCTTTTTTGTTTATATTACGGTACAGAATCCAAAAATGAACACACACGACTTCTTTATTTAATAATAATAATACTTTATTGCCAGACATATATACATATTGATTTTTTTTATATAAAAACACTCTAGCACCCCCAGAACAAGTTACATACTCGTGCTCAGGGGGCATTTCACATAATGTTAAGACATTTTATTAAATAACAGTGTAAAGAGTAAAAAAAAAAGAAGAAAAAACACATAACATAATAATTGAACTTTAAATTTTCTCTGTTAACAGCAATTTTTAAATTGATTTCTTAAAATAAGTAGCATTAGCAAATTGTATGTTTGGGAATTTAGCTATTATCATGTTATAAAGCCTTGGGCCGAAGTTGCTACTTTGTGAGAGGCAATATAAAGCTGATAAATGATGTAAGTGCTAATAAAATCAAGACCAAATTAGCCACCAGCGTAGCTCAGATGGTAGTAAGTAGAATCTCGATTATCCGTCTCTCGATTAATATTTTAACAACTTATTCGACAGTCTTTCCTCTTCTTCCTTCTAATTCATCATAAAACCACAGCTAAATTTCCATCTGCGTGTGAGGTGACGAGTGAAAATGATAACAGTGGAGGGGAAGAAGAGAGAGAACCTGAATCGAGTGTTCCACTACAAACTGCACTTCAATCAAGTGAGATTCTCATGATGTTTTTGGAGCAAAAAGGTACCACTCCACTATCGGAGATAATATTTCACTTCGGATAATTAGAATGAAGATAAGAAAAGAATTGCTGGTAGTAAAATTCAGAAAAAAGTGACAGTCTTCTTTAAAAGAACACAAAAATATGAACAATCAGAACGGAGTAACCGCATTTTTCGATTAACCGTTCCTTTCCTCCCCTTCTTTAGGATGGATAATCGAGGTTCTTCTGGATGTTGTATTAGTGGACCGACGTTACGTTCTAGGGCTGATTACCTGATTTGATATTTTGCGGTGTTTTCCCCAACTGAAGGAGAATTTAAGGTAATCTCATAGAGATACTTGGCCTCATCTGGACAACTAGGCCTACAATCTTCTATCACTAATTCCACCGAAGCTAGATAAGGTCGAAGCTGATACAGATACGTTAAATAACCGATTTAAAAAAGAAAAAAAAGGAGATTCAATAATTATGAGGCTACGTACTTATTTATATGGTTAAAAGAGTGAAAACTTTATTGTGATTTGGGTTGCGATTATCCTACAATTATTTTAAGCCTCATAAAATGTTTCATAAAAGCAAAGAGTCGCAATGACTGAGGATTTATTTATACGAAGAAACGAAAGCTTTTCAACGAGTAAGTGAGAACAAAACCAGGAAAGAAATAGCCTATTTGTATCGGCAAAATAAAAACAGATCGTGGATGATAAAACGTTTGAAATTGTTTTAAAACAACATGTTTTTCTCTTTAAGAAATAATACAAATGACTACATGCCAAAACATAAAAAGAAACGCTACCATATGATAATGGACGATTTTACACAATAATGAAATGTAAGGCCGGGTGCACACAGAATCAGACGCGGCGCGACGCTACGTTTTGCTTTACGACGCCTCGGACAGCTTAAAACTGTCTGCTCGCGACAACTGATTTGCTGGCTGTGTGGGTTTGGAAAACTGGCCTAGGCTAGAAAATGGCGTCAATAACAGAGGACTGTCTATATGAAAAATTCTATTGTATTTGCTTGTTATTTCCTAAGGACGCAAGCTCCTAAAAATCTATACGATTGAAAGAGTCTTAACATTAAAATGTACTGCACAAACGCCATTTTTTTATGTTTATGACTACTTCACGACTCACAATAAAGAAAAATAATATATTAAATCAATAATGAGTGATAGTATAGAGCAGAGAATTAGGCTTACTACAAATTACACTGGTCAACAGTCATTTTGTGCCAGATATAAAACTAACAAATTCTTACTAATTTCGACGTCCTGAATTAATAAATAACAAGCAAAATGTTCCATCACTTCGGGTTTTCGAGATCACAATATAATTAATTTTCTATGCATTTTATTTAAAAAATCACCGTATTTCGTGTGTAACTATTTTGTTTTACAAATGTGAAGACCCATTATGTGAAAACAATATTAGTATAAGTAGGGCACCATATTAGAAGCACTTGTAGAAAGGGAAATTATTTTATTGCCCTTCTACGAGTCTATTTCGAGGGAGTGAAACAGGTTCGCGGTATAAATTCACTTGAGTTTACATGATTTTACTTGAGATGTGCATTTCTTTCACGGTGAGCTTTAATTACATTACTGTAGTTTATATTTTGCAATATATCACCATGTCAAAACCACTTCTAGAAGCGGAAATTGTTTTATTGCCCTTTTCTGTTCCATTTGGAGGGGAAGAAACAGGTTCGCCGTATGAAAACGCTTCAGTTTACCAGGATATTTCTGTGGTGTTAGTATTCTGTGTAAGCCGTGTATTTCTTTAAAGTGTGCTTTAATGATAATATTCAAAGTACGAATGGTTTATATGTGCGGATTTGAAGGTTGTAGCATTGCTTTTTGGAATGCAATTAGGCTACACAAAATTTTGCTGCTTTCTGTACGAATTGGACAGTCGCTTTGAGATCTTATATTTTTATTTTATTTTATTGGGTTATTTTACGACGCTGTATCAACATCTAGGTTATTTAGCGTCTGAATGAAATGAAGGTGATAATGCCGGTGAAATGAGTCCGGGGTCCAGCACCGAAAGTTACCCAGCATTTGCTCGTATTGGGTTGAGGGAAAACCCCGGAAAAAACCTCAACCAGGTAACTTGCCCCGATCGGCATTCGAACCCGGGCCACCTGGTTTCGCGGCCAGACGCGCTGACCGTTACTCCACAGGTATGGACTCGCGCTCGAGATAAGCATTATAAAATAAAACGACAATCACTAGAGCCAAGGAAGAAAAATATTATACATCAACTCCTTGTACCTCAAAGGGAAGTAATTTTACCCCTTTTAAACAATAAGTTAGGGTTAATGAAGAATTTTGTTAAAGGGATAAATTATAAAACTGAAGCATTTAAAAATATCCAGGAAAAATTTCCTGCTATTAATAATCCGTGGCGCTACACCCCGTGAAGAGACCAGACCGACCAGCCGGCTGATGGCCTCACGTCCACATGCCAAAACAGAGGTGGACGATCATCCAATTAGAATGGAGGTATCGTGTGGTTAGCACGATGATCCCCCCCCAGTCGTTATATCTGGCTTTCGCAACCGGCTTTCGCTACCTATCGTAGCTCCCCAAGTGCATCACGATGCTAGGTGGGCACCGGTCCCATATACTGGCCGAAATTTCATGAGAAAATTTCTTCCTCCATGAGGACTCGGACCAACGCGCATTCCTTAACATTTCCTGCTATTATTGATTCAAAAATAAAAGAGGGAGTTCTCAATGGACCACAAATTAGAGAAATAATGGACAATCACTTCGAATCTTTGCTGGAAGGAAAAGAGACAGCCGTCTGGATAGTATTCAAGGAGGTTGAATTAATTTTCTGGATAACTGTAGAAATGAGAACTATGAAGAACTAGTGAAAAATTTACTGTTGGCGTATTAAACTAGGGGTTGTAAAATTTCTCTGAAAATTCACTTCCTTCACTCACTCTTGACTTTTTTTTTCCCGAGAATTGTGCGATTTCAGTTATGAGCATGATGAGCGCTTCCATCAAGAAATTTCAACTATGGAAAAAAGATACCAAGGACAATGGAGTACCAATATGCTAGCAGACTATTGTTGGACTTTAGCTCGTGATGTACCTGATGTCCAGTGTAAAAGAAAATGCAGAAAAAAAAAGCTGTAATCTTCTGAACAGTGAATATTTAGCCTTATTGTCATTATATAAAACAATACTTTGAATAGATATAAATTCCAAAATTTTTCAAAAACCGTAACCAACAACTGTTTTTATTTCATATTCGTATTCAGGAGGCTCAAATTATATAGAAAACATATATCACATGCCTAGCGCAAAAAAAAAAAAAGTTAACATTTGTTACGCAGTGTTATTATTATTAATTATTCACCTGGTGCTTTCATCTCATTTGCAATTTTTCACATATTTTCAGAAACCACATTATTGTCGTGATATTGTTTCAAAGATTGTACAGAATGTATCTTTCCTGTACTAAATCAACTAATTTATCCGATCGAGCTCCATTATGAATAATGTGCACTACACAACAATAGTATTTTTTGTAGATAATGAAAGCGTGCAATCATAGCCACTACTGACGCATGCGCAGTACACTGCAACTATCAGGCCGGGTGCACACAGAATCAGACGCGACGCAACACGGCGCGGCGCGGCTCGGCGCGACGCTACGTTTTGCAACGCCTCGCGACAGCTTAAAACTGTCTGCTCGCGACAACTGATTTGCTGGCTGTGGGATTGGAAAACTGGCCTAGGCTAGAAAATGGCGTCAATAATAGAGGACTGTCTATATGAAAAATTCATTGTATTTGCTTATTATTTCCTAAGGACGCAAGCTCCTAAAAATCTATACGATTAAAAGAGTCATAAAAATTAGGCTTACTACAAATTGCACTGGTCAACAGTCATTTTGCGCCAGACATAAAACTAACAAATTTTTACTAATTTCGACCTCCTGAATTAAAAAAATAACAAGCAAAATGTTCCATCACTTCGGGTTTTTGAGATGCACAATATAATTAATTTTCTATTCATTTTATTTAAAAAAATCACCATATTTCGTGTGTAACTATTTTGTTTTACAAATGTGAAGATCCATTATGTGAAAACAATGTTAGTATAAGTAGAGCACCATGTTAGAAGCACTTGTAGAAAGGGAAATTATTTTATTGCCCTTCTACGAGTCTATTTCGAGGGAGTGAAACAGGTTCGCGGTATAAATTCACTTGAGTTTACCTGATTTTACTTGAGATGTGCATTTCTTTCACTGTGAGCTTTAATTACATTACTGTAGTTTATATTTTGCAATATACCACCATGTCAAAACCACTTCTAGAAGCGGAAATTGTTTTATTACCATTTTCGGTTCCATTTGGAGGGGAAGAAACAGGTTCGCCGTATTAAAACGCTTCAGTTTACCAGAATATTTCTGTGGTGTTAGTATTCCATGTAAGACGTGTATTTCTTTAAAGTGTGCTTTAATGATAATATTCAAAGTACGAATGGTTTATATGTGCGGATTTGAAGGTTGTAGCATTGCTTTTTGGAATGCAATTAGGCTACACAAAATTTTGCTGCTTTATGTACGAATTGGGCAGTCGCGCTCGAGATATTTTATTTTTATTTTATTTTATTGGGTTATTTTACGACGCTGTATCAACATCTAGGTTATTTAGCGTCTGAATGAAATGAAGGTGATAATGCCGGTGAAATGAGTCCGGGGTCTAGCACCGAAAGTTACCCAGCATTTGCTCGTATTGGGTTGAAGGAAAACCCCGGAAAAAAACTCAACCAGGTAACTTTCCCCGACCGGGATTCGAACCCGGGCCACCTGGTTTCGCGGCCAGACGCGCTGACCGTTACTCCACAGGTGTGGACTCGCGCTCGAGATAAGCATTATAAAATAAAACGACAATCACTAGAGCCAAGGAAGAAAAATATTATAAATCAACCCCTTGTACCTCAAAGCGAAGTAATTTTACTCCTTTTACACAATATATGGTCCTGCATGTTGGGATCCTTACAGATTAGAACATATTAAGACACTGGAAAAGATTCAAAAACGGACTCTTAAGTGTTGTCGGAAAAATTCACCATTAAAATGGGACACACTCACGGACAGGAGGACGCGAATTCGATTATGCACACTGTTCAAAACATACAGAGGTGAGCCTGCCTGGAGAGAAATAAAAAATAGGTTGCAGCCGCCAAATTACTCTTCAAGGAACGACCACTCATATAAATTGAGGGAAAGAAGGCAGAGGACGGACACTGGAAAGTTTTCTTTTCTCAATCGTACTATCAGGGACTGGAATGCTTTACCTGCAGACTTACTAAAGGCTTTACCAACAACCAAAAATGCATTTAAAAATAGTCTTAAGGACCTTACTAATAGACGGTAATTATACACAGTATTTAAAGGGTGTAAATTATATGTTGTTATTGAAGTGTTGTATCAGTGAAGAATTATGTTGTGTCAGTGAAGTGTGTTGTATCAGGGAAGAAGTATGTCGTGTCAGTGAAGTGTCCTGTGTAAGTGAAACGTGTTCCTGTCAGTGAAGCTTTATAGTTTATAGTGGCAGTGCATAGTATTTGAACAGTGAAATGTTTTTGAAGTGTTAGTGAAATCAGGATAGAATCAGTGAAATGTGTCGTAGTTCCAGTGCAGTGAGTGAGTTGACAGCGAAATGAGTGTAATGTTGAAAGGTACTTGTGCAGATATGAACATATATTCGTGGGTTTTAGTTCGATCTTAGTTTTAAGATACAAATTAGAATATTTCAAATGTTATTTTAAGTGATCGTTTCATTTAATTTAGTATATTCCCTGTTGTTGTTGTTGTTATTATTATTATTATTAATTGTATTTTTAATTAATAAGTTTATTATTGTCATTATTGAGTGTAATTAGTTACCACTGCCACCGGGTATATACCCATTGCAGTGTGAATAAATACATACATGCAATAAGTGAGGGTTAATGAAGAATTCTGTTAAAGGGATAAATTATAAAACTGAAGCATTTAAAAATATCCAGGAAAAATTCCCTGCTATTAATAATCCGTAGCGCTACACCCCGTGAAGAGCACAGCCGGCTGCAGGCCTCACGTCCACATGCCAAAACAGAGGTGGTCGATCATCCAACTAGAATGGAGGTATTGTGTAGTTAGCACGATGATCCCCCTGTCGTTATATCTGGCTTTCGCTACCTATCGTAGCTCCCCAAGTGCATCACGATACTAGGTGGGCATCGGTCCCATACACTGGCCGAAATTTCATGAGAAAATTTCTTCTCCCATGAGGACTCGGACCAGCGCGCATTCCTTAACATTTCCTGCTATTAGTGATTCAAAAATAAAAGAGGGATTTCTCAATGGACCACAAATTAGAGAAATAATGGACAATCACTTCGAATCTTTGCTGGAAGGAAAAGAGACAGCCGTCTGGGTTGCATTCAAGGAGGTTTAATTAATTTTCTGGATAACTGTAGAAGTGAGAACTATGAAGAATTAGTAAAAAATATACTGTTGGCGTATTAAACTAGGGGTTGTAAAATTTCCCTGAAAATTCACTTCCTTCACTCACATCTTGACTATTTTTTCCCGAGAATTGTGCGATTTCAGTGATGAGCATAATGAGCGCTTCCTTCAAGAAATTTCAACTATGGAAAAAAGATACCAAGGACAGTGGAGTACCAATATGCTAGCAGACTATTGTTGGACTTTAGCTCGTGATGTAGCTGATGCCCAGTGTAAAAGAAAATGCAGAAAAAGAAAGCTGTAATCTTCTGAACAGTGAATATTTAGCCTTATTGTTATTATATAAAACAATATTTTGAATAGATATAAATTCCAACATTGCTCAAAAACCGTAACCAACAACTGTTTTTATTGTCATATTCGTATAAAGGGAGGCTCAAATTATATAGAAAACATATATCACATGGCTAGCGCGAAAAAAAAATGTTAACATTTGTTACGCAGTGTTATTATTATAAATTATTATTGTTTTCATCTCATTTGCAATTTTTCACATATTTTCAGAAACCACATTATTGTCGTGATATTGTTTCAAAGATTGTACAAAATGTATCTTTCCTGTACTAAATCAACTAATTTATCCGCATCGAGCTCCATTATGAATAATGTGCACTACACAACAATAGTATTTTTTGTAAATAATGAAAGCGTGCAATCATAGCCACTACTAACGCATGCGCAGTACACTGCAGCTATCAGACAGTCTCCTCGCGACGAACTTCTAGCAGTAATTCGATCTTGTCTCTTCGTGTCGCCTTGTGTCTCCTCGCGACCGTCGCGCCGCGTCTGATTCTGTGTGCATCGCATCATAAGAAATCAATGGGAGACAAGTACCACGAGACAAAATGTCGCGTCGCGCCGCGCCGCGTCTGATTCTGTGTGCACCCGGCCTCAGACAGTCTCCTCGCGACGAACTTCAAGGAGTCATTCGATGTTCTCTCTTCGTGTCTCCTTGTGTCTGCTCGCGACCGTCGCGCCGCGTCTGATTCTGTGTGCATCGCATCATAAGAAATCAATGGGAGACAAGTACCACGAGACAAAATGTCGCGTCGCGCCGCGCCGCGTCTGATTCTGTGTGCACCCGGCCTCAGACAGTCTCCTCGCGACGAACTTCAAGGAGTCATTCGATGTTGTCTCTTCGTGTCTCCTTGTGTCTGCTCGCGACCGTCGCGCCGCGTCTGATTCTGTGTGCATCGCATCATAAGAAATCAATGGGAGACAAGTACCACGAGACAAAATGTCGCGTCACGCCGCGTCTGATTCTGTGTGCACCCGGCCTAACAGGTCTTTCAAAAGTATGCTTCTTAGATGTATACTCAGACATTCTCTTCTCAAGATCTGACTGTAGCTAGTGACGACCATGGAAATCGAATTTACCAAGATATTCGAACATGACATACCGGTGACTGTGGGGGAGAAGAGGAATCGGGAGTCCAATGCCGGGTAGACTGTTGCTGGATACTGCGAAGAGAAATTCCCACAGGCAAAATATACCAGGAAATCAATATCTTGTAGCCCTATATTTTAAATAAAGTATGATGTGAAAATGAAATAGAGGCAGGTTGGAACGAAGGAACTTTAAAAAATAAACTCCCAATCCCGAATTTTTGCAATAAGATCTTCATAATCAGACGAACAGCTAAATAGGTGCCAAGCCTGTTGATCATTCAACCTATTCCAAATCTAGCCGTACCACAGAAGAGACGGTAGGCAATTTTGGAAGAGATTGAACTGCAAAATCAGAACACTAGGCCTACTGTAACACGCAGGAGGCGACAGTTTATTGCTAAACATTTCCACGATATACAGTTTCCTCAATCACAGACCATACAGCTCCTCTGTTATATTAATTCTCTACGGGACTCAAATCCAAGACTTTAGTGAATTCATTTTATTCCTTCAAGAGTCAGGTTTCGAATCGTGACTCTTGAATTCAAGTAAAGTCAACCGTTCACGTATCATGTATGTATGTGTGCATTAGAGATGAACAAAACTAACTGCCGCTCTCGATCGCTGTGTACGTTGCATTTTTCTTTCGAGTCTCGTCTCGTCATTTTCGTGCGCTTCGAGTCTCTATCATCATTCTCGAAATAGCATTTGGTCGGCGTGGAAAGATTTCTTAACTTTGAAAAACATACATCATTGAAACAAATAACATTATAAATGTTTAAATGAGACAAAAAGACAAAACAGAACAGTATCTTACTTATCAAAATATTTTGGTTCTATTACATGATATTACCTATCGTTATATAAACTGGGGGGGGGGGGGGAATCTCAAATAAATTTGCATTTCTAAGAAACATAAAACATAACGTTAATATCTTTCTACTTCAGATTGCACACTTGATCTCAAACATATGAAAAGAAAATTCCTAGCCTTTTAATAAGGGCCTAGTAATTGAATAAAGATTGGGGAACGGATTATTATACACTGAAAGGTAAATATGATGTTTCAAATAGGCTACTTGATTGTTTACACATATACAACAGTTGCCAAAGTAGATAAAAGTTCAATCAGGTATAAACAACTGTGACGATTTAAGGCTGCTTGACGTTCGGGACTTAGGGAGAGATAAATTTCGGCGTCTCGGAACACTTACAAACAGTCTTTAGTCAACTACTCGACGTATATAACATTGTCGTGAGGGTTTTCGGCTTTGCGGGCGCTGTTAGTCTTGCTTTCTCGATCATTGTTCATCTCTAGCCTGTCTGTGTATGTATGTATGGATGTATGTATGTATGAATGTTATGTAATGTATGTATGCATATTTTTTTAAATTAATTCACAAAAATCTCTACGAAATATGAGAAACGTTCCCGTCTCTGAATTCTGAGTAAAAATTAGGTTAGTCGCCTAATTTGACCCATGCCAAAAACAGAAATTTAAATATTTCAAATAAAGTGAAGTATGTATGTACAGTATGCACTGATAACAAAACTATGCTTCTACAAGTAGTTTGAAAAATAATCAAATATGCATTGGTATCAGAAATAATTTGAAAATCTTAATTCTCTATTTTTAATGATTGGGTTCTTCGGTTGGTTCCTCGATAGTGAGGAAATTCAACATCACACATTCGCAATTCACCGATTATGATAAGTCATGACAAATACACGACAAAGTGCACATAAGATAGAGATGAAGAATGCTCAACTTCGCTCTTGGGAATCGAATACGGGTTATTTGAATTTATAGCTAGAAATGTTATCTTCGGCATCCACCGCAGTCTTAATTCATCGTATAGAGTACAGCTGAAAGCAACTCCGGCATAGGATTTTTAAACGGGATTTTGGGAAACAAAGATTTTTCATAACTTTGTTTTTAGTGTAAAAATATGAAATAATTTTTTGTATTATCTCGGACTTTCTCATTTTTCCATTTTGTAACAATGTTAATAGGTTTTTATTACTTTAATGGATTGCATTTTTATTCTTCTCAAACACAGGGGTTAGAACCCCAAACAGTCCCTGGCCCTATGTGCACGGCATTGCTTCTTTGAGTTTGATGTGATTTTAATAAAGAAAGGAAAATTACAAAAACAAAAAAACCGAGACACTACAGAGCAAAATACTATTGAATACAGAAGATATGCATAGGAGAGTATCATGAAAGATGAGCGGCGAAACTTCGCTGTAGAAATGAAACGCACTGGTTCTCGTTGAACGTGCCAATTACGTAACCGGAGGGTTAACAGCCACTTACTGAAACGCGACGAAATTCCTCCTAGCAATGATATAATAATAATGTTTTTAAAAAAGGCGGCCAAGGACGTGCGTGGGGGAGCGAGGGATATGCAAGTGATGATCTCACTGTGGCGTAATGAGGGCCGCCGTAACAAGGTTTACCCTCCGAGGGTGCGGAACCTCGACGGCCAACTCGCCAGACCAAGCGCCTAAATCAAATTGTTAATATTCGATAGAAGACGTGGCAAACAAGATGCGGGCGAAATTGGACGGAACTCAGTGGAAGAGCGAGCCACCCCACAGCTGAATTGAAACGGACAAAAATTTACTTTTGTTCATTGTGGTATTTTATATTATTGGCATAGGGTGTACAGTTAGCCGAACGGCTTCAACGTTGGCTTTCTACACTCGTAACCCGAGTTAGAATCCCGGTGGAAATTGTGATTGACAAACACGGTGCTTGGTAGCAGGTTTTCGCGGGGTACTCCCTTACCGACATCCCGGTAGTAGTAGTAGCAGAAATGAACAACGATCGAGAAAACGAGACTAACAGCGCCCGCAAAGCCTAAACCCGCACGACAATGTTGTATTACGTCGCGTCCTTGACGTAAAGACTGGGTGTGAGTGTTCCGAGACTCGATATTGATCATCTCCCGAAGTCAGCAGTTGTTTATACCTGACTGAACTTTTATCTACTTTGGCAACTGCTATATATAAACAATCAAGTAGCCTATTTGAAACATCATCTCTATCTTTCAGTGTATAATAATCCGTTCCCCAATCTTCATTTAATTATTAGGCCCTTATTAAAAGGCTAGACATTTTCTTTTCATATGTTTAAGATCAAGTGTGCAGTCTCAAGTAAAAAGATATTAATGTCATGTTTTATGTTTCTTAGAAATGCAAATTTATTTGAAAATTTCTTTTTATTTATATAACCATAGCTAATATGATATAATAATACCAGAACATTTTGATAACTAAGATACTGTTCTGTTTTGTCTTTTTGTCTCATTTAAACATTTATGTTATTTATTTCAATGATGTATGTTATTCAAAGTTACGAAATCTTTCTACGCCGACCAAATGCTATTTCGAGAATGACGAGCGAGACTCGAAGCGGAGCGAGACTCGAAGCGCAGCGAGAATGACGAGCCGAGACTCGAAAGTCAAATGCAGCAACACAGCGAGCGAGAGCGACAGTTAGTTTTGTTCATCTCTAGTAGTAGCACTAGAAGTAATCATATGTAACTGTAATTGGAATCCCTGTGGAAATTGTGATTGACAAACACGGTGCTTGGTGGCAGGTTTTCGCGAGGTACTCCCGTGTCTCTTACCGGTATCCCAGTAGTAGCAGTAGTAGTAGTAGTAGTAGTAGTAGTAGTAGTAGTAGTAGTAGCACCAGAAGTAGTGCTATACACAGTCTATTAAATTAAAATGCCATAATTAACTGTAAATTATTTTCCTTTTATTTGAAAGGCTATTAGCTGTTCTCTTACAAAGCAATATATTACAAATTTTTTTTAAAGAATATTAATCATTACGCATGCTGTATTAGTGATTTTTTTATATCTCAGTAAGAGTTTCGAACACAAAGAAACCAAACGGATTAATTGTGCGATTGTGCGCTGGTATCGATTGATGATCAGAGATTCGATCTTCCAGAGTGGCTCAGAAATGCATGCTTTTATTCAGTTGTCAGATACTCTTAGAGATCGTAACATTAACTTAACACAGGGAAAAACCTATGGCTTGAAATCCATTGGTATTATAGTAGATCTATATTCTAGCGCATGTAAAACAAAAAGAATAAACAAATAAAAATTTTTTACGCTATGTCTTCCACACAAAGTTGTTTATAAAATTATCGGCATCAACTTATCAATATAAGTACTAAGCTAATGGTCTGTTCCAACTGTACTAAAAAGATCCATATGTCTTGACTTTGAGTATTATTATTATTATTATTATTATTATTATTATTAAAACTAATTATACAGTGATATTACATGCGAACCGGACACTTTTTAGTTAAAAGTTAGTTCCATGCACAGATGCTGAATTATTATTTTACGTCCTCTTTTATTTATTTACACCCAAGAATTAATAAACCAAGTTAAAGTTTAAACTAGGAGCAACGTGATTATGTCACATTGTCAGTACTCCAATGATTTTGAATTCTAGCAACCACACAATTTCTATAGATTATACTAACAAGAGTAACTCAAATCGATCATACTGCAACTGAATACATGAATAAGGTGAGCACGCTGTTTCTTCTCCTCTTTATTCAAATATTTGCCTGTATTATTGCATTAACCATAATGTATATCATCGTTGTTCCTGCAATAACTCCTATGTGAAATATTTATCGATTTTCAGATTTTTGCTCTATTAAATAACTTAAATAGTGATACAGCAAATAATAAAATCTCCTATATATTATGCAATTATATTTCCTTCTTTCGAAAATTTAAGAATTCAGTCTCCTATGTACTACTGCCATAGAATGAATAAATGTGTTTTTCTTCCTACTGAACAATTTTATATTCTGCACATAGGAGTTATTGCAGGAACAACGACGATATCTGTTCGATAACCGCAAGTAGGACCTACCGGTGTATTCCCGTTTCAGCAGATGTCGGGAAACAGTTACTCCAAACAAAGTCTAACAAAGGAACCTTTTTTACTCTTCATATCGAAACCACTCCTGAAATTTTGCACACTACTTGTAGTTGGCAATACAACAGTAAAGTAGCAAAAAATGAGCGACCGATACAGCATATAACGTGACAAAATGTCATTGTTATGAATGTGGACGTTGCGTTCCGTACTATTATATATTTTGTTGTGGGTGATTTCTGTGGTTTGTGAAGCGGTAAGCCGTCTGAATGTGTTATTTCTTGCTATAAACTACTTTAAAAATAAAAACATTGTTTCAAGTGAAGAGCCATCGTTAAAAGAACACCAGACTAGCGAATATGTGATTTTTTTGATAGAATCTCATGAATTGGCTTCGTATGTGACTATCTAAAGTCTTCATCCCTTGTCAAAGAAGAAGATGAGAGTGATTCAGATTGTGATGTTCAATTAACTTTATTATTATACAGATTCTTCTACTGATGAAAACGAAGCAACAGAATTACCATCACGTTATGAACCTAGTCCTCCAAAGAAGTCTAGCAATAAATTAAACATTTCTATAGAACACAAAAAAAAAGCATTGAAACTATGATTAAATGAAAAGAAAACACCATTATTCTGTAGCTACAATATGTAAAGCATTTCCTTACGTTACATCTATCAGGCAACTACATACATGGAAGCAACAAGTCGAAGAGGAGGAAAAACAAATTGAAGAACAGACAGTTTCTGGCATTAATTTCAAGAAAAATTCGTAGACAAAATCGTATAATTGTTTCGTGGAAGCACGGAAAGCTAAACAATATATATGTGATTAAGACTTGTGTGAATGAACTCTAAACATTGCATCTTCAATGGCAAAATTAAAGTTCCGTGCTTTTAATTCTTTGGTACTAATTTTTTTTTATCCACTTCCGTTTTCTAAACAGAAAAAAAAAATCAAAATATTTTTATCCAGTAACTACACAAGGTCGCAAATAAAACTGGAACAAAGAGCAAAGCCCTTTGTTCAAAATGTAAAAGAAAAACTTACACAGTTCACACTTTCATGTGTACAATTATAACACCGATCAGCCTAAGGTAGTTTCGAGCGTGAGCAACGTACTAAACGATTGTCTTTTTCTGGGAAGAGGCATACCGAAACAGTAGCACAATATGTTAGTGTTCTTACCCATTCATAGGCATGCTAACAATGAGTACGGATGATAGGGTAAACATTGGTAATTTCGTGGCAGTGGTTATTTCGTGATACTTTTTCTTTGCTCTTTCGTGAACTAACCAATGGTGTTACGAGATTCAAATTTCCGCCAAGGGATTGCATATGTTGTCCGGTTTCCAGAAACATACAGCTACCCTTTGTGTGACTATTGTAGCTGCTTCAGTGACCTTTTATGTTTGGAGAGAGCAAGTTAGCGTCGATTTCTCAGGCGTATAAATTTTGTGAATGTTTGTAATTACATTACAGACTTATTACTAAAGGTAAGCAAATTATATTTGGTACAATAATTTATTATATCTTAATGAAATTTTAGAAAATGTTTTTGGAATTTTAGATACAGCTGTAGTCGCCATATAGGCTTAGCTTTACTGATAGAAATCTTAGCTGTTTGAGGCGAAACTTTGTTGAGTATTAAGCGTTACATTTTATACTATTTTAAAAATTGTATTACAATACGAATTTTAGAAATCTGAAGATAAGATGTGATAACAAAAAAGAAAAGGGGGCGCAATGGGTTTCTGTGTAGCTTCTGTTTGATTTGTTATCATGCCAAGTGCCAATGATAAGTGCTAGATGACTTACTTGCAAGAATTGTGACAGAAGATGAAACATGGCTCCACCATTTTGGACCGGAGACAGAGGCAGACAACGGAGTGGCATCATGCAAATTCACCAAAGAAATAGAAATTCAAAAGTGCACCTTCGGCAGGAAAAGTTATGACTACTGTGTTTTTCGATTCAGAAGGACTCTTGCTTGTGGACATCATGTCACACGGAACCACCATTAATTCTGACGCGTATGTGGCAACTCTCAAGAAACTTCAAGCTCGACTGAGTCGTGTTCGACATCGGGAGAAGCAGGATGTTCTGCTATTGCACGACAACGCATAGCCATAATATGTAAGTCACAAGACCACAGACCAGATCAGAAAATTCGGATAGACAACACTGAAACATTCGCCTTACAGTCCTGATCTGCCACCGTGCGATTACCATCTCTTTGGTAAACTGAAGGATCCCTTCGCGGAACGAGGTTAGAAGATGACTCCCTTGTGCACGCTACTAAAGAGTGGCTCAGACGTGTTGGTCCAGACTTTTACCGTGCTGGTCTACAGGCCCTCGATCCTAGGTTACGTAAGGCAGTTGAAAGGGGCAGGGATTATGTGGAAAAGTGACATTTTGTTCCTGAAGGATGTATCTACATTCTGTGAAAATAGGAAAGCTGTAGGATAAAAATATAATTTTCAAACAAATGTTATCCATTACTTTTGGAGTTACCCTAGTAATATAGGCTATAGTAAAGTCCGTAATAAAAGTGTTCACCCTTCCAGGGCAAAGAAGATCCCTTTTCAATTTCAATTTTTACTTTGATTTCATTCTTATTGTGTGTTGATATGTATTTCTATGTTTTCTTGCTATGGATATTAGACGGAATTACTATGTTTGAAGTCTTGTAACAACAAATGAGAATTTCATTTGACTTTAATGAATTTTTCCACAATTCTTCTACCTCTCACGAAATTATCAATGTAATATCACGAAATTACCAAGTTATCACGAAATAACCAACCTTTTAGCTTAAGTTGTAAAAGTGGTTTTTGGCACTTGTGCAAGAACGTGTCCAATCTTTTTATGTCTCCAGATTTGTACAGCAAATTATCGTCTTTTAGATGAAAAAATCGGAATAAGGATATATTTACACATTTGCATTTGAAATTAATTTTCATGAAATTATCACGAAATTACCAATGTTTACCCTACAAGTTTTCCGCAATTATTTGTTATATTGCAGGAACCAAGCGGAACTTTTGGACATACAGTGAAACGCAGTTTTCTTTCTTTTTCTTTTCTTCGAAGGCTTGCACTGTGGCTTGAGGCTTATTATGCTTACCACTCCTGTTTTGTGAATAATTTTTGACGCCAAACGACCGCGCTCTTGTACAATCTATACTATTGTAAGAGAAATTTATTATATTGTATTAATAAAATTCCTACATAAAAATCGAAATAATTCTGAATTGTATTCTCATAGTTATGAAACAAAAGGTACGAATTCTTTAAGATTGTTTGAACCAAAATGCAACACTGTTACAGTATTTAATCGTAGTAGTAATTTAGGCCCAAAAATATATAACAAATTTATATTTAAATATCCTAATCTTGTCAATTCTAATAGTTCTAGTATTAAATTTAAAAAGTTAGGTATGGATTTTATAAAAATTGAAAAATTGTAAATTTAAATTTATATACTATAATTGCATAGTTGACATAAGTCAAATTGTATTGTATAATTATTAATTTCAATTCAGGAATCCGCCCCTCAGCACGAGTTCTACTCTTTCAGGGGCGAGCTAAAGTTTTTCTGTATATATTACATTTTATGTTACAAATATTAGCAAAATAATAAATAAATAAATAAATTAATTAATTAATTAATATCGTCACGTTTTGAAGTTTGTTTACAGTCAATACTTCTCCTCCCACTGTTATGCCAGCGAATTGTATACAACAGGCACACAGTCAATCATTCCTACGAAAAGTGGTGTGCCGCTGCACCTCTGAAATACTGGCATACAACACAAACCAGTTCTAATTGTGTATCTACAACTCTATTATGAATACCACTGAAAACCGGAATACAAAATACAGGCGAGTCAACCAGCACATGCAGCCTGTTCAGTAAAAGGTGCACAAAGCTATAGTATTAAGTTACGTAGAATAACAAGTTGATGCACAAGTTGGTAGCGTTTTTGTTTTCCACACCAACAGATCCTTTGTAATAAATCTGTTCGGGATTAGTCAACTCTCATTTTGATATAGTGTTGCGTTAATGAGTAAGTCTTCAATTTTTTATTTTTTAATAAAGTTCGTATCAATTAGGGACTAAAAAATGAAGTGTCAAGTAGAAAAAAAACATTTCTGACAAATACTTTTGTTTGCTTTTAACAGAAGGCTGGAGGCCGCTACAACCATTTGTGCCGTTTACAAGAAGAACACAATCGGGGAAAAGTACGGCACGGAAATTATTTCCTCATTTCAAAGAGGGCCATTTGACATGAATGATTTTCCACGTTCAGGAAAACCGTCAGACTTTGATGAGGACCATTTAAACGCTTTAATTCACGATGATGCACGTCAATCAACTCTGTAATTGGCCAATATAATTAATTATGTTCAAGATGTATGTGGAACAATTAGACGGAGCTTAGAAAAATGAACAACGAAAGAAACACAGTTAAAACTCTACAAAACAGTAGCCCTTCCAGTACTACTTTACGGAGTAGAGACATGGACCTTAACAGAAAGAGACAAAAGACGACTAGAAGCCTCAGAAATGAAATTCCTAGATCAGTGGCGGGATATTCTTTATTGCAACACAAGAGGAATGAAGAGATCAGAAAAGAATTAGAGATAAACGGAATAACACAAGATTAACAAATCAACGTAATAGGTGAATGGAACATCTAAAAAGAATGGAGGGTCATCGAATTCCCAAGAAAGCTTTCCAGTATGCTGCAAGAGAAAGGAGAAATGTTGGACGTCCTAGGTTTCGTTGGAGAGAACAATAATTCTAATGGAGACGGAACGGGCCTACCGGCTCAACCCGTGATGCTGATGATGAATTAATTGTGACAATAAATTAACCATCGAACATTTTCACTTCATGGACAAAGTTAAAAAAAAATTGATATATGAGTATCGTACTTTGTGAGAGAAAACAAAAACCAGCGTGTTGCCATTCGTGTTCCTTTGCTTGCTCATCATCGCTTTGGTCATGAACACTGCATCTTTTTTTGCACCAGAGTGTTTTTGATGATGAAAAATGATGTCTTTACATCATCAAGAACAGAAGGGAATGACTGCACCCTTACCAAAAAACAACTCCCCGTGCAAAAGCTGGTGTCCATCTACGTAAGCTAATGTTGTGCATCTTATGGGACAAAGAAGGCGTCACCTACTATGAATTGCTTCCGAGGAATGTAGCCATGACTGCTGAGATTTATTGACAACTAGTCACCTTCAGACCGCAATTCAAGAAAAACGGCTGAGAAGACTAAATCAAGTGATTCTGCAACATGACAATGCCAGTCAGCATCCGCTAACATTACAAAAGCGGTTATCCAAAAGTTTGGGTTCGGAGGTTATTTCATATCCATCCTATTCTCTAGATCTCTCTTCATCTCCATCTGATTTTCATATTTTACGCTCTCTATTTAAGAATCTCAGGGAATCTCAATAACGAAGTTTTTTGACGATTTCTTCAACTGCAAACCACTGGATTTCTTTAGGCGTGGTATCTAAAAATTGCCAGAAGATTGAGTCAGTCATAAAGAATGTAGAAAAATGTTACTAATTTATGTACTTTGTTTCTATAAAAATTTATTAATTCTCAATTTAATTAAAAAACGCTACGAATTGATGCATCGGTCCAATATTTCTTTAAGAAAGTCAATCTTCAAAAATTAAACAATCAATTGAAATTAATTCAGGATAACAATACCAGTAGACTATTATCAGGCACACAGTGGGAAACAAAAAAAAGTTGTGGAGGATCCGTGGCTGCCAATTTCAACAGGACGAAACAGAAAACCAGAACCTGCAGACTTTGGAAACTGTGAGACGTCATGGAACTGTATAAAGCTGAATATTCATAAACTAATGTGTGGAAGGTGAATATGAGCAAATTCCATCCAAAAATTTCGAAGAAGAGACTACAATGGAAAGAGAGATATCAACAAAGCATATTCACATCATGTCTATGTCAATTCTAACTTTCGAAATCTAGTTGTAGTAGCATTAATTTAGTGCATATAGTGTATTTTCTCTTCCCTCACTTGTAGGCTGCGCTGTGCTCTGCCGCGTCAGCTCTACATCCGCGAGCGGGGAAAGATAAAATGTATGCTATGCACTGTACTTCCCCTATATATGTTACTGAATAAGAAAATGCAAAACTGATCATATTCCTACACAAATCAATCTTAATGTAAAACTTCAAATATCACTCAGATACTTTTTTTATATAAATGAAGCAACTGAGTTTTATCGTTGGAATGTTTCGTTCGAATAATTTTCATATAGTCTATGTAAACAAATCTCAAAATCGTAATCAGGTGAGGAAAAAACTTACTAAATAGGAGGGATAAACCAGATACGTAGCTCAGCTCAGGATAACAGTGCCAAGATGTAAGTTTCAATCCGTACCTGTCATACAAATACGAACGCTCATCTAATCTAAAATGTATTTTAGAGTCACAGCAATGAAAAAGTTCTAAGAAATCTTTCTATGATCGTCACGGTATAATTCTATTATCAACTTCCGTCAAAACTTCATAAACAGATAAGGTAAAAAGTTAAGTCTACATGCTTACTTCTTCATTCACAATACCGACTCCGACTCCAACTTGACTTTATGACGAGTTTTAGAAATGGGCATCTGCACTTTCTGGCCGTAGGCGATCTCAATCTTCCCTTTTAATCCTTTATAGAATTCAGTCGGAACCAAAGAGGAAAATCACATCGAAGGAGAACGGAAACCACGACAGCCGGAGGACGCTGCAGCTAACAAAGGCCCTCTCCGGATACTCGATCTTTCAGTTCTCTCCCACAGTCAATTCTACGGAGCTACAAAATGTATCAGAGCAGCAGCGTTCAAAATGTAGAACGAACTACATGTACCTTCAGTACGTGGGAGTACGATACACAATAATAATCTCGCCAACCTGTTCCTCATTTTTAATGTTACCAAGTCAGGAAATACTAGAATTAATTAAACAGTTCATATTAGAGACAAAAGCATTCAGACGTACGGTAAGCAGTAAAATGAAAGTTTCGACGAACTTTATTTTTAATTATTCAGTAACTTAAGCAAGAAAGTAACTTCTCTCCATCCATTACAGACAATATTATAATCAATGCAATTAAATTCACACCCAAAACTGTGCAACATCGTGCACAATAATCTTTCGTTAAACGTTTACAAGTCGATAGCTGAGAACCAGACTGTTCTAAGTGCAACTTTTTATAAGAAAGAATCTGTGTTCCAGTTCCTGTTTGCATATATGAATCGAACAAAATTGTAAATATTCCTCTTCATAAGGTTGCTATGAAGCTATTCCAAATTGTTTCATGAAGCTTTGAATGTCAGGAGCTTAAAATAGCTCTCCTGAAAAAAAAAAAAATAGTCAAATGGACTTCGAACAGTCTGGTTCTGGACCATCGAAGTATGGGAAGAGAAATACATAGAATAAACTCAACTTCTTAATGTTTATATTTTAAGTAAGCAGAAATTCTAATTAGTCAGGAAAATTGTCATCAGATTTCAAAACGAAATTACCATCAATAATTCAGGACAATTTCCGCCATTCATTCTATGGTAAAAGAAATACAAATCCATCACATATCCACACATCTCATGTAGTTACACAAAAACTCTACTGCAACATTTGTAAACTTGCAGCCGAACTTCACCTCTTCTTTCATCTTCAATTCGTAACATACACAGTTTCAGTTTCAGTAAAAACCTTCAATTAAAAGAAACATGTTTATTTTATCTGAGCTTCCTACCTCTTTAGTTCATGAAGTTTTTTTAATATATCCGACAGTCTTACACCTTTTACTACAACTTCTAAAAATTTAATCGATACAGTGCACCATTTGTATTCAATTTATCTAATTAGGACAATGCATCATCTGTACTCAATTTATCCCATTATAGTGTACTTAAATTATGGGAACACTAAAAAAAAAAGTTCAGTTCAAAGCGGAAATCTCTCTTGCAAATTTCCTTTGACAGAAATTGTTACTTTTAGAAATCTGTTGAAATTTATCGTTTCATCTACGCCTTGACGATCACAACCGTACCGCGTAAAACAAGATAGAGTTACCGATTTACACGTATGTTATAAAAATATAAAGCGTATACGACCTGTGTAGCAACTCTCTCAAAATAAAAAATAAATAAATAAAAAATCGATGATTAAATAAACTGTTCACAATTTGCTTATGTGGAAAAGATATTTCTTGCGAGCAGGCCAAAGTGCAGAATGAATGACATAAGTTAAATAAGTCAAGATACAATCTTTCAGTTTCCTTTCTAAATGTCAAACATACTCGTATTCTTTGATTAAATTTTCGATTCCAATCTATATCAGTACTAAAATGTCAATTTTATCATTTCATTGACCAATCGCTTAAAAAACACAAGAGGAAAATGTGTATTGCATTAATGAGACATATCAATTTTCTTCAGAACTTCTCGCACGAGGCAAAAGGAAGATTTTGAGAGAGGTTCTGAACAGTTTTGTGTGTGACCTTAAATACTAAATGAAATTGTGATATCACCATCCTCAAGTTGGGCCATCCAATAACCTTCTTTTGAACTTCCTGCCAGACTTCTCTAGTCAGTGTCGAAATGCTCGTCAAATTGTTTTTCCCACGAGTTCAATGCCTTTTTTACCCCATCTTCCAATCGGACTTCCGATCGTAAATATTTTTTTTAGCAGTAGGTCCTCAGCTTTGCTGGGTTTTCGTGTTTTCATTAGTCCGGCGTTCATGAATCATTAAATTTCTCGACAACAGGTGTTTTTATAGCTGTGAGGGTGACAACCCCATGTCCCAACTCTCACCCGCCAAGACCAGGGGCTCTTCTGCCGGGGTTACCAGATCTTTTAGCTGAAAGGACCCAGCTTTGAGACACCAGACAATCGTCCTCACCATCCCTATAAGGTTTGATGTTCTCATTCGCAGATAAAATCTACTACCTAAAGCTAATTTCATTGTGTATGGGGTTTCCGATAAGCAAGTTATAATCTTAAGTATATTGAATAAATTAAAACAGTATACTAGATAAGCACAGACTGTTTTAATTTATTCAATATACTTAAGATTATTACTACCTAAAGAATTTCTGAAATAGTGGCATTTAATACTCGTATAAATGAAACAGTACTAATATTTTCTTTAACACTGCATAACATGACTGCTCACGGTATATTACATTCGTAATGTTGCTGTACTTGTCAAATTAAATATTTTAAAACAATATTACATATACGAGGGTATGCTGAAAAGTAATGCTACCTATTTTTTTTTTTTGTCGCTGTGGATATAGTTAAAAATTATAGTGATAGTACATTGCATACAATGAACTTTCTACGTTCAGTGACGCAAGTTTCGTATCTCTGCCAGTAGAGAGCTCTGAGTTATAGCCTAGATCAATGTTCTGGCCTAGATCATATATACCCAGATTGCTAGACCTTATAGGCTCTGACGGTAACAAATTTTGTCAGGTTTACTATGCTGCAATCTAGTTTTTACATAAGGAATCACGCCATAACTCCCACTTGAATTGCATTAGCGACTGTACTGCCATCTCGTGTTCGTTTACGGCGGACGAGTGGCGATCCTGGCGGTTGTTCTCTTCAAAGTGCTGCCGATTTTAACATAGGTATGAGCAATCTGTTACATATAATATGATCTAGGGTTAGCTATAACCCTAGATCATATATGTAACAGCAGCACTGAAACACGGCGGCGTGAACCAGCACTATGTCAGTGCGTCTGAAGCAGTGTGCTGTGATGGAGTTTTCAACAGCAAAAATATACATTCATCAGAGACTGAAGGCTGTTTATCGCGATCAATGTGTCGACATCATTGTTATGCGATGTTGGTCTGCTCGTGCTCGTAATGAACATGGTGCAACTCTCAACTTGTGTGACAAAGGACGCAGTGGAAGACTGCAACTGATGACGCTCATCAGAATCGTGTCAATGAACTCATTACAGCGAATCGTCGCATAACGCAAGAACACCTGTCAATCCAGTGTTGCATATCAAGAAAGCATATGCAGGAGATAAATGAAGAACTGGGATTCCGGAAAATTTGCGAATGATGGGTGCCTCGAATGTACCTTCCTCACATGAAACAGAAAATATTGGCATTTGCCAACAACTGTCTCTGCTCTACGAACGGGAAGGCGATGAATTATTAAAGAACACTGTCACAGGTGACGAAAGCTGGTACACCACTTCGATCCCAAAACAAGAGGTCATCAATGCAGTTCCGCCACAAAGGATCACCTGCACCCGAAAAGTTCAAGGCTGTGTCATCAGCAGGCAAACTCATGCTAAGTTTTTTGGGATATTTAAGGTGTGGTGCATATGAAATTCATCCCTAAAGGCACTACCATTAATTCTGTAAAATTTATAATAAATATGATATAAAATTTGCAATAACAAACTCTGTGTGTTGCAGAATATAAAATAGTGGAAAAGCAAGTGAGCAAAATCTAAAACAATATTGTGAGTGAAAAATAAGATACGATGTGTTCAGTTATTTTTAAAAATAGTTTCAACTATTTGCCCGCAGATAACACGAAAATCTCATTTTTACAAAGTTGCTGGTTAGTCTGTTGTTGCATAACTCCGTTCATACACAAGTGTAAAGGCAACGGCGTAGTTCAGGTGGTAGCGCGTTTGCCTGCTCATCCGGGGTTGAGCTCCAGCGTGGGTTCGATTCCCGCTTGACTGATTACCTAATTGGGTTTTTTTTTTCTCAAGGTTTCCTCCAACCTTAAGTCGAATGTAAGGTAATCTATGAAGAATCATCGGCCTCATCTCGCCAAAATACCATCTCGCTGTATCACCAATTCCATCGACGCTAAATAACCCAGTAGTCGACACAGCGTCGTTAAATAACCAAGTAAAAGAAAGAAAGTGTAAGTATACCAAAGTGTTGTATATTTTAATCTGGCATGTTTCTGAATTTCGGATGATTTTAGAATTTTGTTGAAGACACCTATAATTTGGGGAAACTTCACAATTTTTCTATTTATAAGCTTATCTGTTTTTCATGGTATTTTATTTATTTATTATTATTTTGCTAATAATTGTAACATAAATTATAAAATATACAGAGAAACTTTAGCTCGCCCCTGAAAGAGTAGAACTCGTGCTCAGGGGCGGATTCCTACATTGAAATTAGTAATTATACAATACAATTATAATTAATGATTATACAATACAATTTGCAATTATAGTATATAAATTTAAATTTAAAATTATTCAAGTTTTATAAAAGCCATACATAACTTTTTTAATTTAATACTAGAACTATTCGAATTGACAAGATTAGGATATTTAAATATAAATTTGTTATAATTATATTCTTGGGCCTAAATTACTACTATGATTAAATACTGTAACAGTGTTGCATTTTGGTTCAAACAATCTTAAAGAATTCGTACTTCGTACCTTTTGTTTCATAACTATGAGAATACAATTCAAAATTATTTCGATTTTTATGTATGAATTTTATTAATACAAATAATAAATTTGTCTTACGTTAAGTACATTAAAGTCTAGAAACAAATTTTGAGATGGAAAATCAATAGGTTTATGAAGACATAGGCTATTTTAATTATTGAAATAATGTTAAATAAATTTTACGTAATAAACTTATTGACAAGTAATTCCTCAATAAAACAAAATAATATACTATTTTACGTAATTTATTACAAAGGTAATTAATGTGTTGGTTCCATTTTAAATGATTATCGAAAATTATGCCTAAATACTTAACTTCAGAGGACTCTTTAATAATCGGACATTTACACTGTATAAGACAACAATCAGAATTACGTAATTTAATACTTAATATAGATGTAGGAGGTTTGTTACATTTTTCAGATAATGAGAATGGAATAATGATGGTTTTTATTCGTTGATAGAAAGATAATTTATGTCAAACCATTTTTTTTATTAATTTAAGTCCATTATTTGAATTATTATATGCATCATACGAGGTTTTTCCACCAAAAAGTAAAACTGTGTCATCTGCATAAGAATAGTGAACACCATTGTATTGTTGTAAGTCAATTTTTAATAAGTCATTAATATGTATTAAAAATAGAATAGGGCCTAGAACTGTGCCTTGGGGAACACCTATATTAATAATTAAAGGTTCACTTGAATAATTGTCAATTTTCATTATTTGAATTCTGTCGTTAAGATACGATTTTATTAAGTTTAAAGCATTACCTTTGATTCCTAATAAGTCTAATTTCTCAATTAAGATGTCATGTTTCACTGTATCAAATGCTTTTCTTATGTCCAGGAAAATACCAATACATTTGTTACCTTGATCAAATTCTCTAACAATTTTTTTAGTAACTTGATATATTGCATTATCTGTACTGAATTTTTTTCGAAAACCAAACTGATTATCACTTAATATATTATGTTTATCAAGATAGTTCATTAATCGAACTTTAATACATTTTTCTAGTAATTTTGAAATACATGAAAGTAATGATATTGGTCTATAATTGTTCATATTTCTTTTGTCTCCTGTTTTAAAAATAGGTTTCACAATTGCATTTTTAAATTTATTTGGGAATTTTCCATTTAGAAAACATAAATTAAAAATATGAGTTAGAGGTTTGGCAATATAATGTATAACCATCTTAAGTATTTTAGCACTTATGTTATCAGGACCAGGTGATACATTGTTTTTTAAAGTTTTGGCTATATTGATTATTTCGTCATCTGTTACGGGATAAAGATACATACAAGCATTTACTGAAGTTACATTGCTAAGGAAATGGTTATTTTTTATAGACGATACAATATCCAAGCCAATGTTTGTAAAATACGAGTTAAATTCTGTTGCAATGTGTATTTTATCAATTAAGATTAAACCATTTCGAGAATCAACCTCATTAAATGGTTCTTTTTTATTTACTTCAATATTTGCCGCTTCTCGCACAGTTTGCCAAAAATTTTAGAATTATTGCTATATTTTTCTAATTTAATGGAGAAATAATTAGCTTTCGCTCTCTTTATTACGTTAGATAATATGTTACGAAATTTTTTTAACTTGTTTTTTTTAAATAATATTAAATGGTTCTTTTCTTAATTTGCTTGCAAGTTTGTCTTTCGTACGGATTGATTTAACTATACAATTTGTAATCCATGGTTTAATCTTTTTAAACTTACTAGAAACTTTTTGAGTAGTTTTATTTGTGTGCTTTATAATATTCGTATTTAAAATTTGATAAAAAATTTCGATACCATTATCGGGATCATTACAACTCATTACAGTACCCCATGTTTCATTACTTATATCTAACAGTAGGTCATCATAATTGATATTACTGTTATATTTATAAGTCTCAGAGTCTTCAAAATCTACTTTATTAATAAATGTAATTAAAGCACTGGTAGTGTAATGGTCAGTAATATTGCTATGATAAACACTTGGTATAAATTCAAGTAGTTTATTATTGGTTTTAAAGAAAATATGATCAAGACAATTTTTCGATTGTGGTCTAGTTACGGATTTTAATAACTGGTACTACTTACCTGTATTAGAATTTTATTTCTTATCTGTATTAGAATTTTACTTCTAATTGGGTCCCTTCCATTGAAAGGGATTTTGATTTAGACGTAAACATTTTACACCATAGTTAGATGTTATAGTTTCTAATTTATGTATTGATATTTTCAATGTATTCTCTGAGTCTGTTATTAGATTATCTCATTAATTTATCACAATTTTAATAATGAGATAGTTGAAATTAATAAATATAGATTTAATAAATACACTTTGTCGACCAATGTTTGGGTTTAATATGCAAATTTTGACTTTTTTTTTATAATTACGGAGTTCTCATTAAATCCCTCCGCGACTACACAACAGACAGCTCCTCCCACAACCAATTTTTAGGTCACGATTTGAACTGGAAGCCACTGATCTACGACTTGCGTACAGCTTCATTCAGTTGTTTAATAAACAAAACCATGATTTATATTAACATTAAGCACGACAGTTACGAAGCAAAAACCTCGACAGTTCGACTTCAAACAAAACGCAGCGGCAGGGTTCAAAGACCTCTATCGAATAACAACGTTGAAGCTAACCAGTCCTGTGTGAATGAATTTCACTTTCACCAGACAGTGAAACAAAAAATAAAACAAGCTACTATTGCTCGACGATGATGTTACCCAATGTCGCTGATGGCTTCCTTCCGGTGAGCGCCCCGATGACCTACATAAGTTACCTATGCGACCGTTCGTGTGCAGTTCCGTCCTCGACGCTTACGCTGGGAAAACAGATACTTTCATCCGCAGATGAATCAGAGGTGTCATCATGCACTTCAAATGTTCCGAAATTGGCAGGTTGCACGCTTTTCTGGATCGCGTGCTAGAAAGTTTTTTGGATTAATCAGTAATGGAGAAAATTGATCTCACACGCACATTTCTCACAGCATGTCACATTGCTACTTATTGAAATAATAATAATAATAATAATAATAATAATAATAATAATAATAATAGTTTTTTAATCATTCACTTATTTATCTATGAATGACTGATCTAATATTAAATTAATTTCTCTGGCAACCTGAAATTGATAAACGATGCAGTCAACTTAGCAGTTAGAAAGTAACTGGCAGTTGTAAAGTTTTCATTGCTGATTTATTTGAGAGATCCTTCCGTTTATATAATTAGTATTTTGTTTAGCGGCATGATCTACTTAGCCTATGGAAGGTTTTTGGATCACTGATACGCATTGTTTAAAGAATATTCAGTGACTTCAGTTAAATGTTTGTTTGCATACGTAAAATGTATTGCAGATTCCAAATATATGTATAGAGAGAGAGAATGTAGTTAAATGTTATTGTAAAACTATTTAAATCTGACTTTTTTTAAACATTGGCATACTATTACTTAATTTATAACAACTTTAGCATGTACCATTTTATGATAAAACTAGGTATAAACTCATTTCATTTAGTGATCTGCCCAATGGCAGGTATTTCACTCCAAACGCAGCTTTCTCTAATCTTTCCTATTTTCTACCTTCCTCTTTGTCTCCTCATATGATCCATATATCTTAATGTCGTCTACCATCTGATATCTTCTTCTACCCCGAACTCTTCTATCGTTCACCATTCCTTCCAGTGCATCCTTCAGTAGGCAGTTTAAAGTTAGATTAATATTACCGAGCGAGGTGGCTCATGCGTTACGCACGGGACTTGCATTCGGAAGGTCCACTTTTCAAATCCCAACTCAACCAACCTGTGATTTTTCCGTGGTTTTCCACAATCACTTATGCAAATGCCGTGTTGGAAATTTCCGGTCCATTTTCCTTTCTTATCTGTGCAAAAAAAAATTATATTTCATATCATATCATTCACCTTCACTATCTGATTCCATAAGCACATTTAGGTCACGATGCATGTCTTCATCTGCTCGCAGGAGGGGCGTCCTCTCCGAAAGTCTCTAGATTTTGAGCCTTTCGAAATATCTCTGCCGAGATTCGTTCCTTAAGAGCAGTTCCGGGGGTGCTTCGACACCTTAGAAGGGTTGTCGGAATGAATCCTATGCTGCTTGGTCACTTTGGCGGTATGAACTTAAGAAGGGAGTGTAGGGAACTGATGGGTGAGTGAGTGAGGGGCCTCATGCGGCCGGTGGACTGGTACACCGCATTCTCATTCATCCCATGATACTGGTGCACAATAGGTCACTGTCGAGTCGACGTGTTGAAAAGTTGTCCCTAACCCGCTGCTGCTACTACTATTAGAATAGAATTCCTTACTTTTTAAATAATACTCGTATGTTTATAAACACGCATTTACATAATAGGTCTACACATATACATTTAAAGTCCTTTAATACTTATTTATTCTATATATAGGCCTATTGTGTTTTTGTATCTTTATTTCACTATCTACTACTGTTAACACTATAAACGGCTATTCTGCACTCGTTTACCTAACACATGACGAATCACAACAGTTGTTTGCTTGCTCCTATAAGAAACCTTATTTTCAAAACAAATTTGATTATCGATTATTTCTGTCTATTGACGGAGCAAACGTAATTTTCAATGGATAGCGTTCGTTCCCAAACAACATAATATTCTTCCGATTGCCATGCTGATAAACGAGTACTGAAAGTTACTTCTTGAATTATTGTTTAATTTTGTTTCCAAATAATACAAAAGCTACCACTTTCTTGACATTCACCATCATTCCTTAGGCCTACTTTCTTGCAAACTACGTATACCCAATACATACCTCAAGTGTCATGCGATAAGGTAATTCTAACGTACCCTTCCATGGATGTAACAGTTTTCCTTACTGGGGTTTTCCAGACAATAATTATGTAAATATTAATTTCTCTGAAGTATGTGCATTGTGCATGTTCCACTTACCCCAGCAAAACGAAAGTCGTGTGACGTTACAGCAACAACTAGTTTGTTTTCCTCGGAAATACTGTTGTACAGTTCCTTATGTGAATCCTTGGAGGGTTATTTTATGTGACGGTTTCGCGGAACTTCCTCCGCTTTTTCTATCGAGAATTGGAACGGATTTCACAATATGCCACGGCCATTCTTTTCCAAATCCTTCATCGCTGCCACTATTTTTCTCATAGGTCACAAAATGCTTGTTCATTAGCGGAGTGATATCCTTCAAAGCCCAAATCCAACAGTTGCGAAAACAAATTTATAGGCCTATGTCCTTCCCGCGCATAAAACTGACTACGGTTCGCGTTTGTATGTAGTTCTCTTAATTTCAAGTTTTCTCAAACTCCATGACAGAAGATATTGTCATGGTCTGATCTACGACCGCAGATTGCAATCTACTTCGGGACCGAAATGACATCTGCTGTCACGCACAACAGTTGATCCAAAGGGGTGGACTGACAGCGACAACAGTTTGTCCTGACAGCGCGGCAATTTCTCTTGCACTTGTGTTCTGCGGCTGTCCTATACAGCCCCTAATAAGCTGATTGCATAGAATGGCAGAGGGAAAGAAAAAAAAATTCATTTGCTGGACGTCATTATGTATTGAATGGATTTAAAAACAAATAATAAAATTGTTTGTTCCTATTTCAAGATTTATCTATTTATTTTCAGCGACTATTTCGAGAGGTGTACGGATTTAGCATTACACTCACTTGAGACAGAATATTGTACATACGTACTATTTCCAAAATCAATGAGAACGCGATACACATTAACTTTGGTAATGCTGCACCTCATTGCGTCACGTTTGAAAGCCAGATCAACTGATTTTTCATTTTCCAAAACTATCTTGAATTTCATTTCTCTCTTATGTATGTATGTATGTATGTATGTATGTATGTATGTATGTATGTATGTATGTATGTATGTATGTGTGTTTGTCAAACATGTGTAATTAATAATTACTTATTGTAAAATATGAAGTGGGTTATCAGATTGGAAATCTCTTTTTCAAATATTTCAAATATTAAAAACTCATGAAGACATGTGAGACAAATATTCTGTTCAAAATTCGACCATTTGAAAAATGAATTTTATAATTAATTCTGAACAGTATTTACTACTGTAACTTTACTACACTAGATTGTAAATCAAAGCAAAATAACTGAAAGATGTTATGTAATTTCGTTGCATATCGATATATGTACACCATATATATATACCCATAATATTTAGCAATTTAAGCATATTAATACAGACTTCAAAGTCAAACTATTGTATTAAAAAATCAACGTAACAATCAATTCTGAACAGAATCATTAACCCCTTTGAACTAAGCTAAATAAATGATGTTGGAAAATTACCGTAACCTGCCTATATTGTAACCAAAACAGTGTAGCAGCAGCAGCAGCAGCAGCAGCAGCAGTAGTAGTAGTAGTAGTAGTAGTAGTAGTAGTAGTAGTAGTAGTAGTAGTAGTAGTAGTAGTAGAAATAGTTAATTGCAGGTTCTCTCTGTATAAAATTTAGATTTCGCGACTAAGGACTTTCTACAAAGATAACAATATCTTGGAGCATGACAATTTCCAAATTTATGTGTCGATGTTACGAAGTTACGTTTAATTGGACATAATGTCACACAGTACTGAGACTGGATAGACCATAATTATACTGAAATGCCAATTTTAAAAGTAAAAAGTCATTCTTTGTAGTTTTCATATCAAACACCCTCACAAAAATAGTCCAATTATGCAAAAGCAAGTTCAAAATATCCAATGACTGCAAAGAGTAAAATTACCTAATTGGGACTTTTTAAATATTTTTATTAGTTTGTGGTTGTTTCCCTTCTGCAGAATATCATAATTTTTCCTAAACTTCATTCAATAAGCGTTGGTCGATATTTTCCTATCACATCAATAATAACAATAACAAAACGCATTACCCTATTAAATAAATGAAAGTTTTTCATAGTTCCGTATGGTTTTTTTCTTTAAAGAATACATAATATAAAACGGCTCTTACAACAATGATTAAATAAATCGAAATCGGTCAGTCCTGAACAGTTATAAATTTACGAACTATTGTGTTCACTTTGCCATAAAATTTATATCGTCATTAACCTTGAAGTATAACATAAAGCAAAATAAAAGCAAGTCTAACACTTCGACCTTAATCTTTTCTCAGGAGTGAAAGGGGACTTTTACTGCTTTCTGGGAAATCCTCGAAATGACCGGACAAGAGCGACAACAAATCGAGCAGTTCCTATCGGCTGAAGCAGGTACAAACCACTTTCCATTAACATGGAACATGCAATGTGATTACTTCAATTTGCGACAGGAGAAATCTCATTAGTTAGGATATAATCACTTCGATCGCATGTAAGAAAGAGGAGGTGAGCACACAGGACATCGACTTGCCACCTTTCTCAGATACAAACAGCAGTACATAAAACACAGTTATTCGTTTAATATGTAGTCATCATTTTCCTCAAATTAAGAACTATACTCTCTTATGCGATTTTGGTCTATTCTTAATCCTTCACACTTCGAACTTTCAGAGTCCATTTATTCATATGTTCATGGATCCATCGCGTCTCCTTGTGTCCTCTTACAGTTTTCATTTGTAATATGCTTAATCTTGTAATATCCTATGCTTGTAAGGTGTGGTTTCTCCACTATAAAAAAAATTTCACTCTTAATTTAAATTTTATTTAATAGTTTCTTTTCACTTTTTCATTATTCAATATATACAAATAGAAAATACTGCAATGCTGTAAAAGTTATAATTATACACACATTATATATATATATATATATATATATATATATATATATATATTACATACAGGGTGATTCAAGAGGATTTACCGTCCCTTATGGAGCTTATTTCCGAAGACATTCTGAGCAAAAAAATGTCATAAAAATTTGTCCTAATCTCAATAGTTTCAGAATTACACTAATTTGAAGCTGTTTGTAAAATACCATTATTCTTGGGTAAAAAAAATTAGATACAAATTTAACTATTCAGGAGTATCATTTCTTTAATTAGCTAGTATTCTGAAGCTGAAAATGTGTTGTGAATTCCATAGTTTCTTCGTACAAAATTTTTTCTCGATTTTTAACTACAAAATTACATTTTCTTACGCATTTATCACAACAATTATAGCAAATCACGCTACTCTTGTAAATTCTTCAAGACTGTACATTAGAAAGCATAGTTCAACTATAAAGATGCAAGTTTCTAAAGTCGTATGATTTGTAACAATTTTTGTGATAAGTGCGTAAGAATGATGTAATTTTTAGTTAAAAACTGGAAAACAAAATCTATACAAACACATTTTTAGCTTCAAAGCACTATCCAATTAAAGAAATGATACTTCTGAATAGTTCATTTTCTATTTGTGATATTTTTTTACTCGTAAAACTAAAGAAAAAAGGTATTTTAGTAACAACTTCAAATTAATATAAGTTTGAAAATATTGAGATTAGGACACATGTTTATAATAACATGACTTTTTTGTTCAGAATGTTTTCGGAAATAAGCTCCTTAAGTGATGGTAAATGCTCGCGAATCACCTGTATATGTATGTATGTATGTATGTACCGGGTGAATCTTCTTATCCTGCGGATTGAGAAGTTATGCAGTACCGGTATTTTACAGACTATACCGTAAACACAGTCCCCTGCGTCGTATAACTTTCGGCCAAACTGACTGCTACGTACCGCACTGAGCACGAGTGGCTGGAACCACCTATTTATATGTAAATTCAATGTCTAGAATGTTCTAAGCATTCGGACAGAAAACATGCTTTCTAGAACGTTCTCGAAACTCATGTAGATATGACAAAAAAGGAGCTATGTATCCAGAGCCGTGATTTGAACACGGACCTGCACCAGGACAACCCAGCGTGTTAACCGTTGCGCTATCACAGAACATTAACACAGGTCAACATTGTAGCCTCATCGGAAGGGCTGGTGAATGCGATGTCAGCACCTGCATTTCGCATCGTCTGTATAATACAGGTTAGCCTAATTACCAATCCGCAGGATGAGAAGATTCACCCGGTATATACACCAACTTCGAGGATTTCACATGAAAATAGGTTTTCAGTTGTCACTGACATCAAATAAGTGGTTTATCGTATGTCGCTAAAACGCAAAATAACAATTTACTAAATATCAGCTCCAAGGATTTTTTTCTTGAAAAATATAGACAAATACATACAGACAAATAAAACGGCCTCCAAAAAATAACTGTTCCATTATTGAGCAATCCTTTAATGTAGGCGTAAAACATCTCAGACAAAACTTTTGAGTTTTAAGATAATCTACGAACATTATTCTGTAAAATTAATGTAACTCTAACCATAAAAGGTAAGGAAGAAAACGCAGCCTTTGCTTTTACTTTTTTTCCTTTTTTTTTTTTATTGTTTTACTCATACGCCGTCTCTCAGGTATAAAGAAAATGTTGACATGACATTCTTTGTACTTGCGGGCAAATGTTCATAATAGTAATCAATAATCACTGTTTTGTAACTTTCCCTACAAGGATTAGTTTTACGGTAATTTTGATTACTTAACAAATCTACTTAACAATCCCAATGTAAACCGCTAACATTTTATTGTTCCTAAAAAATTTTAGTTACGATCTTCGTAAAGGGCAAAATAATACGTATTAAAACCGATTACAATATATGAATAGTTATTTTACAAAAAAAAAAAAATAAATAAATAAATGTTAATATTATACGGCTACTTAAACCATATAATTAATAAACCAAGTCCGAAATTTAAAAGGCATGATGGGACCGATAAGCTAATTTGTTATTAGTGACAATCAAAATTTATTTCATGTGCCGTCTATGCTTATCATATGTGCATAGACGGCACATGAAATAAATTTTGAATGTCACTAATAACAAGTCCGAAATGTTACCTTTTACATTATAAAAGATAGACATAAACTATAGCCCACATCAACAGTTTGTTTTAAGAATACTTCTACTTCACATAACTGAAATGACAATGATTCGTACACTTGTTTGTTTTTTTTCCCCCTGTTTAAATACCAGATGTGTCATTTCTTCTGTTGCTGATTCCAGATAATAAAACTATTGTTTGCAATTTAACTAAATTTCCTTCAATTTTTAATCTCGTATAAGAATACTGAATTTTTTTCGTTAAGTTTCTTTGGGGTCAGTTTTTCATAGTATTCACTTTCCAGTTGGTAGTATATTCTACACTTGTAAATATTGCAAACAGAAAATACAATAGCGTATGTATAATAATACTAGGCCTACTTCGCTGTAATATCATCAAAGGGATATGGAAAAAGTGTGTCATAAACGACTGTCGTTCGTACAGATACAGATATGCTATCAACCATGATGGAAAATAATACGATATAATACAATATAATATAATTTAGTCAAATACCTGGGAGCAACAGTATCAAATATAAATGATACTCGGGAGGAAATTAAACACAGAATAAATATGGGAAATGCCTGTTATTATTCGGTTCAGAAGCTTTTATCACCCAGTCTGTTGTCAAAAAATCTGAAAGTTAGAATTTATAAAACAGTTATATTACCGGTTGGTCTATATGGTTGTGGAACTTGGACTCTCACTTTGGGAGAGAAACAGAGGTTAAGGATGTTTGATAATAAGGTGCTTAGGAAAATATTTGGGGCTAAGAGGGATGAAGTTACAGGAGAATGGAGAAAGTTACACAACACAGAACGGCACGCATTGTATTCTTCACCTGACATAATTAGGAACATTAAATCCAGATGTTTGAGATAGGCAGGGCATGTAGCACGTATGGGTGAATCCAGAAATGCATATAGAGTGTTAGTTGGGAGGTCAGAGGGAAAAAGATCTTCGGGGAGGCAGAGACGTAGATGGGAAGATAATATTAAAATGGATTTGAGGGAGGTGGGATATGATGATAGAGACTGGATTAATCTTGTTCAGGATAGGGAGCAATGGCGGCTTATGTGAGGGCGGCAATGAACCTCCGGATTCCTTAAAAGCCAGTAAGTATACCATAATTTAGACACTAGTTAAGACTACATTACAGTTTCTACATTTTTACTCTATTTACAGTATGCATTTTACTTAAATTGCAATACATTACAAAATTTAAGTTTAAGTATAATGTTCATTACACATTTGCAATGTGTGTGTGTGTGTGTGCAGTACGATGCTCTAAGACTACGTCAATTACAAGGACAATAATCAGTCAATTTCTTCTGCTTTCTGCTGTTTGCCAACTACTCTAATAATTATTGAACTGTGCAGGTACAGCATGTCAGTAAAGACTATAAAAGGTGAGAGTGGGAATAGGAAACGTGCCTGACTACAGACATATTACTTCTGGCAAATGTATTGAAATAGTATGCTTTTTTAATTATATTCAAATTGAAGAATGGCAATGGCATTACGTATATGCGAGGGATTTGCATTTATGTTGTATTAAGCGAGGTAGAAAATTAGGCGTCTTATGTGGAATTGGTAACACACAATATATGACGCTATAGACGAGATGTCGTATAAACCGATGCCGATATAACAAAGTTCAACTAGGCCTAGATATAAGTTTCGTTGAAAAAGTTGTGAATCTCCTAGTGGGATAATAACACTAGACTGAGTTTATGAACATGTTTAACAAAATGCTATAACAAGAGGATTGTCAATTTTGTAGAAAACAAGACACAACCCGGTATTGTTTTATCAGGACAATGAAATGTCTCGATTTAATTCTATCCTGTGATATTGGCTTTTATAAAATTGTTACAACTATCCCTGTAAATACAGAAGACAACATTAATTTTAACCACAAATGTGTTTTCAAAGGAGGCGAACATCACCAGTAGCACTATTCCAATTGCCAGTAATGTTTTTAAGTTTTGTTCGTATGCATGAAAAGTATTTATCTGTTCATGCGTTTTAGAATAGTCGAAGGCACTGAAATTATCTCAAAATGCTTGAAGCACCTTTCGTCTTCCCACATTTCAATTGGCAAAGACAAAGAAATAAAAGAGTTAAATTATTTCTGCATGAAAACAAACTACCCCGTTAACACATTAAAAATCCAGTAGTTTATAAATTATCAGTTAATGAAGCTAAGAGACATTAAAAACATTCATTTAATATGCTCACAGGTCTACTGTATACTATGTATGTATACACATGTTACAATTACCGTGAACAGTGAACATAAAATATGTTCTACCTATAGACTATCTTAATAATTAGTGCCTTTTAGGGTACGGCCACACGAGCTACATTTGTCGCAAGTTTTCTGCTACAAATGAAGCTGCCGTAATTGTCGCAAAATGGGTGGCCACACGGGCGCTACAATTACTGATAGTTTCTGCGTTAAATGTCGCTACGTGTGGCCACATGACATGCCACACGTAGCGACATTTGTAGCAACTTCCTGCGACAAATGTAGCTGGAATTATAGACCGCAATGAGTTAAATGGAAGCGGCCACACTCAGCAGTAAGTGTAGCAAGTTTGGCGCCGTCTGACATGAGGTCTATTCGTGACCAATAATTTTCCAGCCTAAACGAATTAACATTGTTGTTAGTTACTGGGAATTTCTTATTATTAAATCCATATTTTTTAAACTTTAAATTTATATTAATATTTATTTCCGCTTTACTAATTCCCAGAGGAGACTCAGTGAGTCAAAGAATATACATGTCAAAAGACTTTTATCTACTAACTGACAATAAATAAAGAATAAATATCATGCAAAAGAAAACAAAAAAATTGTAATAAAAGTACAAACAACCGTGTAAAATGAATGTTCATGCTTTAATTTTTTAGGAATGAGATAGAAAGCGAAAATCAAATGTCATGTAAAGGACACACAGATTAAGACTTTAAAAAGAGTGAAATAACAAATCAAAGTTATTCATTTTACAGTAGAGAAATACAATAATTTAGCGCAATGTAAATTTACAAATGCGTATAGATACACGCGTAAGCTAATTTTAAATACTATTTTCTTAATCTTATTTCTGTTTTTTTGTTACTTCATCAGAAGTTACAGATTAGACATGCTCTTCCCTTTCCAATACATGAATTTCTGAAGCATCTCCAAGTAAAAAGGAGTTTTAAACATGACCCAAAACACAACTCAAAGAGGCAATCTGTTTGTAACATATTTGAGAGATGTCTTGTAAAAGAATTGTGTCTTTTTTTTTTTTTACCAAATGAAGTCGCTGTGAAGGGTTTACTGGTATGCTATTGTATAGATTTTATTATCGAAGGAAACCTTTGCTCGAAAATGAAAGAAAAAAATGTGTACTTTCAAAGAACGGTATTTTGAAAAGAGTCTAAGTAAACAGATCTATCATAAAAGTTCTCTTTTTCTTGGTTTTGCAGAATTCTTATTGGACGTTGCGGCAATTTAAACTTGATCCTTATATCCCAAAATACAACTCAAAGTGGAAATGTCTTTATAACACAATAATATTTATAAACAATACTGATTTGTGAGGTCTGTCCTGCAAAAGAATTGTACGTTTTTTTTTTTACCAAACAAATTGCTGTGAACGGCTTGCTAAAACGCTTTTGTATACATTTTATTATTGAACAATTCTTTAGGTCGAAATTGAAAGAAGAAAAATGTATGTACTTTTTAAAGAAAGATATTTTGAAGAGAGTTAAAAAAAAGGGAACTTAGCCTGGACTATACATAACCGAAGCAATTTATTGGCACCGTATTGTTAGTAACAAAATATGTTATATATATTGGCATCGTATTGTTATAAATCTGTCATGATAATAATTTCCCATCTAAAAGTCAATCTCCCTCTCTACTTCACTTCCTCATAAACACAAGTTAATTCTGTTGTTATGATTACATATACATACTGAGAATTTCAACCATTAAAAAAACGGATTTTCCTTCAAATTTGAGAATGCCTTTCTCCCATTGTAGGCCTACATCTTATCCTATAGAAAACAGAGTTTACGTCCCCTTAAACATGATAGATCAAGTTTTTCAGATTATTAAATTTCGGGGGAGGGGGAAACTGAAATGTGAATCTTAGGGTATGTTACAGTTTCATGTCTCATAAAGTTTTTTTTACCAACAAAAGAAAATTTTAACGCTAAAAGATAAGCTGGGTGGTACAAATTGCGATATCTTACAGCTAATTTGAGAGACAAATTTCACTGCACTCATCAATGTCACTTGTTTTATTTTTAAATACATTAAGCCTGAATAAAATGCCAAGGTGTTGTATGCCTGGCTGCAAATTCAATTACCAGAAAGGAACTTAGTGGCGATATTTACTTTCCTTCTGGTGAAGTAACAAAAAAACAGAAATAAGATTAAGAAAATAGTATTTAAAATTAGCTTACGCGTGTATCTATACGCATTTGTAAATTTACATTGCGCTAAATTATTGTATTTCTCTACTGTAAAATGAATAACTTTGATTTGTTATTTCACTCTTTTTAAAGTCTTAATCTGTGTGTCCTTTACATGACATTTGATTTTCGCTTTCTATCTCATTCCTAAAAAATTAAAGCATGAACATTCATTTTACACGGTTGTTTGTACTTTTATTACAATTTTTTTGTTTTCTTTTGCATGATATTTATTCTTTATTTATTGTCAGTTAGTAGATAAAAGTCTTTTGACATGTATATTCTTTGACTCACTGAGTCTCCTCTGGGAATTAGTAAAGCGGAAATAAATATTAATATAAATTTAAAGTTTAAAAAATATGGATTTCATAATAAGAAATTCCCAGTAACTAACAACAATGTTAATTCGTTTAGGCTGGAAAATTATTGGTCACGAATAGACCTCATGTCAGACGGCGCCAAACTTGCTACACTTACTGCTGCGTGTGGCCGCTTCCATTTAACTCAATGCGGTCTATAATTCCAGCTACATTTGTCGCAGAAAGTTGCTACAAATGTAGCTGCACGTGTAGCCACCCATGTCGCTACGTGTGGCCACCCAACAGCAGTAAATGTCGCAGAAAAAATGGACCCGGACCCATTCGAGTTGCGACACGACCTTGGGATGCGCCAAACTTGCTACATTTACTGCTCCGTGTGGCCGCTTCCATTTAACTCAATGCTGCCTATAATTCCAGCTACATTTGTCGCAGAAAACTTGCTACAAATGTAGCTCGTGTGGCCGTACCCTTAAGTCCACTTGTGAGGATTCCCCGACACCATAGTTGAAGGTAATGAAGAGACCAATGCTTTGTCCTAAACGGGACTTCATTCATCCTCCTACGACCGAAGTCCCACAAGTGCCAACTCAAACCACTAAAAGATCATAAAAGTACACATGAGCTTGGAGTAAAGCATCAGCATTAATACAAGTAAATGTCTCGATGTTCCAAGGCTTCACAAAATACAGTATTTTCTAATCTGGAATGCCTATCAGATGGTTTATATCGTTACAAAAATAAATATGATCTTCCACAACAAGAACGCCTTCACAAAATACAATATCTAGGGCTAGGATTTTGATCACCTATAAATCCTGAAAAAATGTCTTAAGAACAGTGTATTTATGACCTAAAAATCTTTAAAAAATGCCCTAAAAATTGGTCTTACATAATTGGCTTAGTAGGAAAAGAGATTTTGTACTACTTAATATTTAGACTAGTAATTAAATTAAATTAAATTATAGTACCAACATTTAAGTTTATTTAATTTTACATATTTTTTCTAAGTAGTACACTTTAATTAATTATTTTACCTGATGTAATTTCCATGTAATCCACCACAAGGTCACTCTTATCCGGAACTAGCAGTCATGAGGAGTCTATATTGAAGGATTACATGGGGTATACTACGTTAAAATGGCAATATTTGTGTACAAAAACGATTAAAATATTATACAAAATAATGGGTATTAATGGACAAAATAATTACTTACTTACTGGCTTTTAAGGAACCCAATGGACAAAATAATTACTTACTTACTTACTGGCTTTTAAGGAACCCGGAGGTTCATTGCCGCCCTCACATAAGCCCGCCATCGGTCCCTATCCTGAGCAAGATTAATCGATTTTCTATCATCATATCCCACCTCCCTCAAATACATTTTAATATTATCCTCCCATCTGCGTCTCGGCCTCCCTAAAGGTCTTTTTCCCTCCGGCCTCCCAACTAACACTCTATATGCATTTCTGGATTCACCCATACGTGCTACATGCCCTGCCATCTCAAACGTCTGGATTTAATGTTCCTAATTACAGTATGTCAGGTGAAGAATACAATGCGTGCAGTTCTGTGTTGTGTAACTTTCTCCATTCTCCTGTAACTTCATCCCTCTTAGCCCCAAATATTTTCCTAAGCACCTCATTCTCAAACACCCTTAACCTATGTTCCTCTCTCAAAGTGAGAGTCCAAGTTTCACAACCATACAGAACAACCGGTAATATAACTGTTTTATAAATTCTAACTTTCAGATTTTTTGACAGCAGACTGGATGATAAAAGCTTTTCAACCGAATAATAACAGGCATTTCCCATATTTATTATGTGTTTAATTTCCTCCCGAGTATCATTTACATTTGTTACTGTTGCTCCCAGGTATTTGAACTTCTCCACCTCTTCAAAAGATAAATTTCCAATTTTTATATTTCCATTTCGTACAATATTCTGGTCACGAGACATAATCATATACTTTGTCTTTTCGGGATTTACTTCCAAATCTATCTCTTTACTTGCTTCCAGTAAAATTCCCGTATTTTCCCTAATCGTTTATGGATTTTCTCCTAACATATTCACGTCATCCGCATAGACAAGCAGCTGATGTAACCCATTCAATTCCAAACCCTCTCTGTTATCCTGGACTTTCCTAATGGCATACACTAGAGCAAAGTTAAAAAGTAAAGGTGATAGTGCATCTCCTTGCTTTAGCCCACAGTGAATTGGAAAAGCATCTGACAGAAACTGACCTATACGAACTCTGCTGTACGTTTCACTGAGACACATCTTAATTAATCGAACTAGTTTCTTCGGAATACCAAATTCAATAAGAATATTATATAAAACTTCTGTCTTAACCGAGTCATATGCCTTTTTGAAATCTATGAATAACTGATGTACTGTACCCTTATACTCCCATTTTTTCTCCATTATCTGTCGAATACAAAATATCTGGTGAGTAGTTGATCTATTACGCCTAAAACCACACTGATGATCCCCAATAATTTCATCTACATATGGAGTTAATATGTAGAGAAAATATCAAAGGAAATAAACATTATTTTACATTAATAATTGGGATTTATGGCCAAAATTAAATGAAAATGCATCAAAAATGACCGAATAAAACAAAAAATGCTCTTATGAGTTGAAACAGGCAAAAAAAAAATGCAAAAAAATAATGCCCTAACAAATATGTCTTAAAACACTTAGTTTATCACATAACATATAAATACTAAAGCAGCTATGTTTCTGACTTACTAGAAAAAAGATGCAATTTCATCAAAATCCTAGCCCTACTAATATCTTAAGCTTAATTAATATTGTATTAATTCAATAAGTAGCTCAAAATTGAACAATCTCTCTTATACCGAATTTTGCATACCTCTGCTTCCTCTTACTTATTTGTCCGATTCCACAATCTTCCTCGCTATCGTAACTTAAATACTCGGTCACAATATAACACGCTAAAAATACCACTCCACACATCATCTATTTATTCTTCATCTTTCATTGTTGCTACTTCTCGTCACTGGAATTCTTTGCGGCCTGAAGTCAAGGGCTGCCGAACTTTAATTTCTTTTAAATGTAAATTAGAAAAAATCTTATGATGAGTTTCCAGGCCTAACGCGTTGCAAATATTTAATGCAATGAATTCCACTCTATTTTTATTTTTTGTTTCTTATTTTTATTGTGTAATCATGTAAATTGTGTTTATTTATCACTTAACACCAATATGTATTCCACTGTTATTTATTATTATTATTATTATTATTACTATTATTTTTATTGCGTACATTTTATTCAATTGTCGTTTTCCGGTTTAATTATGTGAATCCTACTTATTTGTAATCTATTACTAATATGTATTCCAATGTGTTTATTTTTATTTTTACTGTGTAGGTTTTTTATTGAAGTATCGGCTTCTGTTTTTGTGTGATTCGTATTTGATTCTAACAGCAATAATATGTATTCCACTATGTTTACTTTTATTTTATGATGTAAATTTTTATGTAACTACTTCTTTGATCTCATTATGTACCTAAATCGTATCAGTATGTAATTAATTAAATCCGATCCAGTTGTATGTTCAACTATGTAAGCAAGTTTTAATCCTGGCCTTACGGCCTTAACTCTGTCAGGTTAAATAAAGCCATTATTATTATTATTATTATTATTATTATTATTATTATTATTATTATTATTATCTTTAGTAGTGGAACAATTACCAATTTGCTCCTAGAACGTGAAATCGTACCGTATCAAAACGCCAATTTACGAGTATAATGGAAAATTTAAGTTTCATATTCGGAATCTACATGTGAGCTGTTGAGAGCAGAAGTGGTTGTAAGTCAAAATTGGGTAATAAGGGTTAAAGTAAACATTCTGTAAAATACAGCGCAAAATAGCAATTAACATTCAATTTATTTAAACTATTAGTGGATAGCACGAAGGACAAATTGCTACTTTGCGCTGTATTTTACAGAATTTTTACTTTAAACCTCATTACCCAATTTTGACTTACACCACTTCTGCTCTGAACGGCTCATATAGCATATATCTAGAAGAGCTGCTATTTTCCTGGTAAAGGTAAAAGGCAAAGATAGTCGCTTCACATGTCATGAAGGCACTTGAGGGACATGAAGGTAAAACCCCATGCTTTTCGTGACCTCGGCACTAGAATGAGGTGGTGTTGTCGGCACCACGCTCCGACCGCCTTTTACCCTCGGAAAGACCTGGTACGCTACTCAATTTGATAGGAGGCTGAGTGAACCTCGGGACCGTTCTGGAAGTTTGGCAACGAGAAAATCCCGTCACCATCCAGGATCGATCCTGGATCTTCCAGTCCGTAGCCAGCTATTCTACCAACTGAGTTACCCGGCCGCAATTATTTTCCTAGAGGTAAAAAAAAAATCATATCCAAGTGCAACAGCGAAAGGAATAGGTAATTTTCGTTTGAAAACAAACCTACAGATCACACATGGACATCACTGACGATCCCATATGTAAGCAATATGACAAGAAAAAAGCGAATTCTGATATTTTGCTCCAATAATTTGAACCGTAAAGAATAAATTATATATTAATACCACATTCTAGTTAGTATATACAGTCAGGAAGCTCAATACGTAATAAATATGCATCTAAAGATAGTTGCTAACCACTAGGATCGCTACTGCCGCCTCATTACAGACAATGCGAAATAGTACCTGCACAGTCTTTTGTTCCTAGCAACCTCATCAATTCAAGCTTCGTGACTGTATATATACTAGACTGTGTTAATACCTCGGAAACCCTTCTTCTCACCGAGGATTTAAAGAATTCAAAATCAATTTATGCAAGTTGTACTTACCTTTGCGTTGCCGTTGCCTGTTCAATCTCTGTGGACGGAGGAAAATTGAACGAAATTAATATGCCTCAGTACTTCTAGCCACTTCAGCACGTTCTAAACTCTAAAGAGAAAAGGCGTTTATGTCTATATCAGTGTGGTAAAGGTACCACTTTACACCACCTACTCTGTCATAGTAATCAAAGTCCAAATGATGTCACTGGATTATTCGCTTCATTAGTCTCAGAAGAGGACATTCAATGGATTTCAATTCAAGGGAAGAAAGTAGTTCGCGTCAATGAAGAATAAGTCTACATTTTGATTACAAAACTCTTCACTGTAGTATCTTTTTGGCACACTCCTTACACGACTTCTCCATTTATTCCTCTTCTCTCAAGGAAAAAACAGATCTGTTTTCTACATTCTCAAAAAAAAAAAAAAAAAAAAAGACTCTGTTCCCATTTTATACCTTTCCGTTTCGTGCCACCTGTTCTCTCAAACACAACTGCACTACTTGCATATTACAAATCATAATTTGGACATAAAATAGGACATGTTACACAACTTACTTTTCTCCTCAGGTCGAAAAGAGACAATGTTCGATTTCCGACAAATGTGAAATATTCGCGAGAAAAACGACTGTAAATTACTTTTCCTATAAATAACAGCCTAAATCTAAGCTCAAATATTTTATCTCAATATAAATTCATTTGCATCCCCTTTCCTTATGTTTTCTCTCCATGACATGAAATTCCAAATCTAAATCAAGGACATGGAAAACAATTTAATTTTTTCTAAGCACATTTTAATAGCTTTACTCTTCAACTTTAAAAACACCCTGTACTATTCAATTATTTACAGCAGTTGGACTATTTAGATCAGCTCTCGAAACCTGCTGTTGCTGTAGCCCAGTTTCCACGCACGAAGTACCAGAGCACTTCCTTAATCTCAAGTTCACATCGGAACACGTGATGTTATCTCCAGCACGACGATCAAGAGTCCCTCCCACATATAGTACCTTGAACACGAAGTTCCTGTATCTATGACAATCGATCCTACCTGCGATTGTACAAGTGAATAATTGTATCCGATATACTTTAAATGCTAGTGTCCCCGATCTGAATCTAAATAGGCTATATAATCTTGAATTTCGTAGTTTGAAGATCAGTATTTTAACATACATTCAATATAGTGCAATGTTAATACATTAATAAGTTGTAAATATCTGACAACATATTACTTTTACGTGCAAAGAAATTTACAGTACATCTTAATTAATACAAAATAAATTCTATACGCTCAAAATATTTCTCGTAATATGCACAATGTATAACACAAACCTACTAGCATTTTAAAATATTCATGGGCTATTAAGTATATCGCTATTACAGATAGAATCTGGATTTCCAAAGCATATGACGAATTCTAGGGAGTTTTGTGTTGGATGTTGGTATGATGATCTAAAACAACAGTTTACAATTAACTCGTGAAACAATTCCAGGAATTCGTTAACAAATGTTTGCAGTCATAACATAAAACGATTTAACCAACATACTATTGTTATTATGATGTACCATGTATATAAGATATTTCCGTGCAGGAATTCTACATTACCATATAGTGAAGAATATGGTAGAGCTGAAAACCCGGGTTCAAGTCCCGGTTTCGGAGAGAATTTTTCTCCGTTTTATCCATTCTTCACTATATGGTAATCCAGAATTCCTGCACGAAAATATCATATGTACTTCGGTACATCATAGTAATGATATGCGTAAGTAATCACTTTGTGATTCAAGACGGCGCCTTGTTCCGTCGGACCCCGACCACTTTGTCACTCGTAGTGAGTGCACTTCTGTACACAGTGTCGGGCATTGTGCCACTGTCACATATTCTATGACACAGTAAAATGAGGGTAGACCAACAAAGGGGAAACAGAGAGGTAGAACTTAAACTGAGAAGGATTTAATCCATTTAATCCGGCATCGGAACTAGAATCCTGCGTGGCTTAGTGGATAAAGCGCCAGCAAATAGAGCTGAAAACCCGGGTTCGAGTCCCGGTGCCAGAGATAATTTTTCTCCATTCCACCCATTCTTCAACATACTACTAGCTTTTCGACTAACTTTCACAAGTATTTTAACGCTCATTGCTCGTAATCAAAGGAATGGCAGTGACTTGTAACAGAAACTCCAACTCGTTCCTTTAAGTTTTTCGTTCAGAAATGAGTAGCTTGAGGCTATGCATTGTCATATTGGAGAGCATTTTTTTCCTTATCTGCACACGTCACGTAGTCCGATGATCCTCTTAAAGCGAAGACGTTCAAAAAAAGTACATCTCATACTGCGTAGTTCTAGAGAAGGAAAAAAATCGTTCTTAGCTGCTATATACAGCATTGAAGAGAGCCTGAAGATTGTGTAGAAAATAAAGAAAATATGAGCAATTAAAATACCTATACACCTAAGTAATAGAGAAATAGATTACAAGCTCAAAACAATTTTTTGTATCAAATAATTATTATGAAAAACGTATATTTGCTTGAATATCTACATATCGATAATTTACAGGACAGAGATACGATGTGGATTAGGAATGGACGGCCACTGGTAAGGACCCATTGTGCTACTTCAGCAATCGTCGTAGGCAAAATGCTCTGCAAATTTACCTGTATATCTTTGGGATCCGATGTTTTACTTTCCTTATGATGGAGGATATTCGAAGAATTTTATTACCTTCGGCCTGGTATGAACAGCGAACCTCGTATACAATAGTAAGTATAGTTACCACTAGGACACCAAGGACGATTTCACATGAGTATGTAGCTACTTATCCTTCGTCACGACAAAACATACAGAACAAACCTATTTTATTGAGGAAATGCGTACAATTTCCAAATAAACATCTCGGTAAGGTGTTGTGACATTCTGTGGTCTCTCCTATGTGATCTACTCTCCACGATTTTTCGCAATCCTCGACCATTGTTTGTCAAATTGTTTCTCTCTTTCTTCAGCATTTTCTGTTTTTCACAATATACATAATTGTAACTGGTAATGGAAAGTACGTGAAAATGGCTGAACCGATTTTAATGAATGGCCCCTCATTTTGAAGCTTGGCATCCAAGGATGTGCGGAAAAATAATAGTTTTCAGTGAAATGTCAATTTTCCACATCATTTTCCTATCTTCCAAAATCCATCTGTTGTCAGTTTTGTGTACTAATGGCTTTTCAGAATGAGACAAAACACACACTACAATAAACATTATCACACGAAGGCCATGACCTGCATATCTCTGACATAATGTCAATATGTCGATCTTCATTTGTTGTGTAGTTTTTTAGAAGGTATCTATAGAACTTCAAGACTTACTAAAGAGAATTTACAGGTCTGATTCTCTGGTGTGTGATTTTCTGAGTACAGCTGCATGTTGGATATTAAAAACTACAAAACGTAAGGTTTAATGACATTATTACCATTAAAAATGAAATATTGTAGTTAATGGCAATGATACACATTAATGCTATTTTGATGATGTGAAAGTGAAACCTTTTCGGATTATAAAGTAGAAAAAACCTTAAATTAGATCTTCATTTCTATAATTTACTGAGTGACGGCTATATAGTATATACTGCATATGTTACTGAAAACTACAAAACGTACGTAAGATAACAATACTCGTACTGTCATTAAAATTAAACATTTGTATAGTTATTAATCAAGTGGTGTGGATCTTTTTCATATATTTAATGACAGTGTGGTGCAGATATTTATATAGGATTCTCTAATTTTCCTAGGTAGTTGTGCAGTACTATGGAAAAAGCCTTAGTAATTGAGTCATGTTTTCTATTTTAGCTGAGCCTTTAAATTACATCCAAATTAATTTCATATTCCTTTGGTTTAATCGATTAGATTTGTGGTCACTGCCAAGCATATCAGTTTATTGTACGGAGAATAGCAGGCAATTTCACTTTTTTTTGGCCATGATAAGTTTATTTCCCGCAATCAGCAATGAATGAAACACTGAAATGATTTACGATGAAACAAATTTATTTAGAGCGCATATAAGTTTCTACAACTCTGATATAGCATTCTCATTTTCCGCATCTCAGCAATAGATTCCTCACAACAACCTGTACTGCTGAAAATATATGGGATAATATATAACTTACGTCTCTGATCTTCCGCCATTAACAATTCATTACGAGCTTATGTCCAGTTATTCGAAAGCATGGCAAACCTGACATTTTCTTAACTCTCATCTGCAATTCGCAATGACCTGAAATAGCTATTGCTTTACTCCCATACGAAAAACCCGCTGATTGTCCTAATATTGTTACTTGCGTTTTTGCAATGAAACTCAAAGATCTGAAGGTGGATGTGCTCAAGAAGAAGTGTTTGGCATAAAAAAACATTCAGAAGTAAGCTTTTTAAAATATATGCTTTGACAGGGTTACACTTCATTGAGTTATGACGTTGCTTTTAATGTTACATCTTCATTATTATGGAAGCAAATAACTTTCAAAATATCTGGTAATCTTTCTGGGAAAAAAATCTAAAATATTTTTATTTGAACTTCTACTGAACTTAGTTTGCAGCATTTGCTGCACAAGCCACTAGTTGTCTATATTCGTAGCTCATGCTGCATGCAGCTAGTCGGTACAGGGTTGTTTCCGATCTCCCATAACGAATTTGAATGACATCACGTGAGTCAGGCGTCACACGATTGCTGAACTGTGGTGCGAGATGACAGACCAGTAGTGAGTGATCTCATAGAAAGCACGGCGACTTACAGCAGAAATTCCCAAGAAAATCGAGCCTTTTTGGGAAGCGTACATTACGACCCTTTCCAATGCCAAGTACAGTTAAGTAAAAATTAAAAAAAAAACCTGCAATAAACGAGGTTTCGTTATTTCCAAGAAAGGCATCTTCTGTGTACTTAATAAGATTGCTAAAGCTCGAATGGAATTAATTTGTATCATCTCATGGGGTGCGGCGACTTGTGACGGAGGGTGGATTTGCTTGCTTTTTCCACTCTGGAATTAATCCCACCCGAGCTTTGCCAGTCTTATTAGGTACACACAAGATGCCTTTCTTGGAAATAACGAAACTACGTATTTTGCAGGCTCCTATGATTTTCACGTAACTGTACTTGGCATCGGAAAGGGTTGTTATGTACCCCTCCCAAAAAGGCTCGATTTTCTTGGGCATTGCTACTGTGATACACCGTGGACTCTGATTATGAAATCACTCACTACTAGTCTGCCACCTCTCGCCGCAATTCAGCAGTCGGTACGATTCCTGACACACATGACGTCGTTCAAATTCGTTATCAAAGATCGGAAACAACCCTGTAGACATCTTCCCGAAGGACTTGCATAACTTATGAAACCTATTTTCGTTTCAAATTTTTTCTTAATTTTTATTCTATATCTGATTCTATAATTTATTAACGCCCTCTCTCTTTTTCACTCAGTGATATACTAAAAGATTATTAGCATATCTCGTTTGTTCTCTGTTACGGATCTATTTTTTGCTCCATGTAAAGAATAAGGGAACTGTGACTACACGATTTCTTTATTAATGTTCAAATAATTATATTACGGGTCTGTCAATATGAAAATCACGCTCCATAATTTTGTCAATTTGCTTACACTCGTGTTATTTTATTTCGATTGTAATACTGCTTTAGAATTGCAATTTATATTACAGACTTTTGTAGGAGAAAGTTTATTGGAATGTATAATATAGGTAATTTATTTATTGCAAATTAAAATAATACACGCGTTAATTCCTAGACCTCTCCTTCCCCATAAATGTGTTCATCGTAATCAATCCCTCTTATTTATATGCCGTTCCTGAGACTGCAATTGATTCTGGTTTGAATTATGCTCACACTATTATTTCTTGCAGTTTCAAGTCACGTCTTTGCTGAACTACAAAAAACCTACGATCGATACCACTTTCACTCGAGTCTGGGTTCGAACCTCTTTCAAATGAGTACAACGCTGTTCGCATAGTTTTTTCCCACGGTAGTGTAGCATAACGATTGGCTGTGGTCTGGAGGGGCGGAAGTCAACGTTTGGAAGACAGGATTTTGCCCTCAGTAATCCTCCTTTTAGAATGCCTCTTGCATTTGTAAAGAAATCGATACACGAAACTGAAAGGCTTCCTATGAATAGGCTATTGGCTTCCTAAGTAGGGTTGCCAGATGTCCCGATATGGCGGGACATTTCCGATTTTCTGGAACTTTTCCTGTGTTCCGCTCATACCCGTCGCGGGACGCGGAATGTCTCGCCTTTTTTTTTTTTTTTTAAAGATATTACCCATTCCTAAGCGGAACTGAAATTTGCGCACGACGTAAAACAAATACATTACATACCGTGTTCAGACTTGAGGGATGTGCAAATTTAATAGAATACTCTCAAGTTTTTATTTTGACATTTATATGTTACCGGTAAACTAAATGTTACGTAACAAAAAATGTTTTTTTTTTTTCCTTTTTTTTTTTTTTTTTACTAAGTTGTCACATTAAATGACACAGTACTATAAATCATAACAAATGTATTGATATTCATTAAAATCTTGAAAAAGTAATTCTTTAATAATTAGCCAATACAAATAGGTTACAATGTATTAATTCTTCTTCTTCATCATCATCATCATCATCATCATCATTATTATTATTATTAAGTAGCATTCACAGTTTCCTACCAAATTATCTAATATTCTTATTGTAGGCCTGTTGATATTCAACTACTTTTTCCTTCCTCCTAAAAAATTAAGCTCTGTACTGCCACATAGAAGGTTTCATAAAATCAACAACACTGGATATACAGCTCTCGGATTCATTGGAGCATGCAAGCCCGGTCTCTGCAACAAGTGACCATTTCTAGTCAGGAAGGAGAAATGTGGATCGTTCGGCTAAAAGATGGAAATATTTCTTTTTAAAGGAAGTGGAAAAAATATGCAAAGTAATAACAAAACTGAAAATATTAGTAGGTGAAATTGTTACAAAATATGCATTTTTTTACACAATTATGAGATCATACAGGTTGATCTTTGACTTTTAGTTACTTGACATATAACTATGATTAGTATTACACTTGAAACTTCTTTACTACAAGGGAAAGGACTTGAAGAGATAAAGATAAAATTATTCGTCCCTTCCTGGATCAGATCGACTTTCTTCATTCTCCTGTGAATTTATCACGGCTTGGATTCAATGCGGTAAGTGCTTTCCTTTCTCTCTCTCCTAATGAGGGACGTAGATTCTCTCTCACATAAAACAATTACCGAGACTAAGACATCATAAAACATCTGGTTTAGTAATTGCTTACGTTAAACAAGGTTGAAACTAAAGGCGTCACGCAACTGCAGATGCAGCCATATTTACTCAGCTTCGCGAACAATGGAAAAGCGCTTGTCTGCGATCCTTGGAAGCCGTGACCACGATCAAGTCTACAATTTCAAGGCGCAGATTAAAAATGTCTGAGAGTTACATAACATGACGCCACCGATCCAAGTTGCCAACATTGCGAAGACGTAAATCTGCAGAATGCGATAATTCGGAGGTCGGCCTCCAGACAGAAGCTATACTTTATTAGAACCGGTTACAGCGCCGAGAAAGAAAAACATAATATAGGCTAGTTTGCCCTATATAAATGTATTCTGTCCCTCACAACGTGAATAATTCATGAAAAAATGAGTATAAAACAGACAAAGCTAACGACTCTTTGTTCGCCTGTCAAAACTATCAATAGCCTATAAGCAGAGATGGATTAGATGGTTAGTGTTAGTGATATAAACAGCAGTGAAGGCACAGCTTTGACGTTGCGTGGAAGCCATGTTCGTGGGTTCGAATTCCATTCCGGGTATGTATGTATGTATGTATGTATGTATGCAAGCAGGGAATACTGACGGAAGGAATACTAATGAAACAATGTGATAAGGAAGAGCGGGCGACAGGAAAGGTCACGAGATAGCTTGAATGATATTCAAGAGTACAGTCGGAAGAGAAATGACATCTATAGAATCAGTCTTGCGTTGTGATAGTTACTAGAGTCGGGCAGACTGCCTCATATTATCGCCCGTTCTCGGTTGCGCAATCATCGTAGTCTCGCTCGGTGCGCGAGTACCTAACGTAGCCAAATGACTCATTGATAGAGAACACGAGATTCTCTTGGTCCCGGGATTACCGATACTAGGTCATTCCCGACAGTCTCGGAGTCTAGGCGGGACTGTAGTACTGATAAGCAAGCGATATCGCTCGGGCCGTGCTCCTATAGGAAGCATTGGCTTATACACTTCCCGGTTCTTTAAATATATATCATGTCGTAGCTCCTATAATACTTAATCGCGCTGTAATTTTTTGGATTGATAGTTCAATGTCTAAGGAAAACATAGGAAAAAAATCGAACTGAAAATATTTTTTGGAAAGCGAGAAAAAAAATATTAACTTCGATGGAGATTGATGTGTTCAGAATAAACATTTGCAACTTCACCTTTGTAGGCTGAAAACTTTTTTGTTTTTCACGTCAGATGGGGGGTCAAAGCGAGAGAAATGTTGAGAAAGGATGGGAATTAATTTTAAAAGTGATGGCCACTCAAAATCTTTACTGGTTCTCGAATAACGGCGAGTTAACCAAAGAGCTGTTTGCGAAAGACTCATGACTCAAACGTTTGTTCCGTAAAATTTGTACGGAACCCTTCAACGCATGAAAACCCGTTATTGTACGGATAGTATTAAATGATATTTTAATACAGGTAGTTGAAAATGAGGCTATATAGTCCAAGATGGTTTACACTTTACAGTAATTAGGCTATCTTTTATAGCAACTAAATAAAAAAATAGTTTGTAACACAATGATGTGAAACATGAAAATATTAAAAGCTGGTTCACAATAAACCGGGAACGGAAACGGCAACGAGAACTAGAACGGAAATATTGTTAAAATAAATGTATTTAAATGTAAGCATTCACAATTAACTATTCTGAATGCTCACATTTAAATACTGTAGGCTACATTTATTTTAACGTTATTTCCGTTCTCCTTTCTGTTCCCGGTTTATTGTGAACCAGCCTATACTATAGAAAACTACACTTTCTACTGGTGTGCACGTTATAAAGTATTGTTACAGAACAATCCTTATTGTATTGCAGCCATGTTGCAATATAAAATGACATAGGCCTATATGGTTTACAATAATTATCCTATATGTTATAGGAACGAGAATAACAAATTAAGAATTAATAAGATTTCTAATTCGTTGTACCTAATGGTAACTTACAAGACAATAATAAATAATAACCATCATAATAATCCTGATAATCATAATCTTGGTCATCCTAATGATTACGATAATGATAATGATAACAGTGATACTAATAATAATAATAATAATAATAATAATAATATAATAATTAATAACAATTAATAACAATAAGAAGAATAATAATAATCCATCGCTGTAGAGTAACGGTTAGCACACCTGACTGTGAAACGATCGGGTTCCGGTTCGAATCTTGGTTGGGACAAGTTAACACTGGTTCACAATAAACCGGGAACGGAGACGACAACGATAACGGAAATATTCTTAAAATAAATGCATTTAAATGTGAGCATTCACAATTAACTTTCACGTTCCCGTTCCCGGGCTCCGGCAATCTTCTCGTTAATTGTGAATGCTCACATTTAAATGCATTTATTTTAACATTATTTCTCGTTGTCGTTTCCGTTCCCGGTTTATTGTGAACCAGCCTTTACCTGGCTGAGTCTTCTCGCCTCAACCATTAAGAGAAAATGCTGGGTAATTTTCGGCGCTGGACCCTGGACTCATTTCACTGGCATTACCATCATCTCATTCGGATGCTAGATAGCGATAGCAGTTGATAAAGCGTCGTAAAGTAACTAATTTAATAATAATAATAATAATAATAATAATAATAATAATAATAATAATAACCGTTCCCTCTTTTATTCTCTGTTATGATATAGCAAATATAAATGACACTCGGGAGGAAACGCAGAATAAATATGGGGAGAAATGCCTGTTATTATTCGGTCGAGAAGCTTTTGTCATCCACTCTGCTCTCAAAAAACTTGAAAGTTAGAATTTATAAAACAGTTATATTACCGATTGTTCTGTATGGTTGTGAAATTTGGACTCTCACTTTGAGAGAGGAACAGAGCTTAAGGCTGTTCGAGAATAAGATCCTTAGGAAGATATTTGGGGCTAAGAGGGATAGAGAATGGATGAAGTTGCACAACGTAGAACTACACGCATTGTACTCCTCACTTGACATCATTAGGAATATGAAATTCAGAGGTATGAGATGGGCAGAACATCTAGCAGGTATGGGCGAATCCAGAAATGCATATAGAGTGTTAGTTGGATAGTCGGAGGGAAAAGACGTTTGGAGAGGCAGAGACGTAGATGGAAAGATAATATAAAAATGGATATGATGGTAGAGATTGGATTAATCTTGCTCAGGGTAGAGACCGATGGAAGGCTTATGTGAGAGCGGCAATGAACCTCCGAGTTCCTTAAAACGCGTTTGTAAGTAATTATGATCAATTTGTGAAAGGATCTACTCTATTTCGTAATTCTGTCCTTCCCCTTGCAAAAGTGTTTCCATTTCACATTCAGCATTTTATCAGTTGGGAAACAAAAATATCTTTTGTCAGAGTCTTTGGTCCCTTATAATAATATAAATAAGTATTAATTAATTTATTTCGTCCTTACACAGCGCAATAACAACGAAACGTCCAGATGTGAACGCGCAATATAATAATACAGTCGTGTGATATCCATTACTTTAGCGTATACAAAACACTATCGAATGATTAAATATGGAATGTCAACGAAATGCTGATAGCGAGAAAATATATCATAGCTCCAATCATAACTTGTTGTTTTAGATTAGCTTAGGATTAGGTAACGACTGAAAGTGCTGCATTATTTTGCTTCTCCAGAAAGGCAATAAATAGTTCATTAAAATAGTGTGACTTCTGTAAGAATGTCGACAATCATAATGTGCTGTATTATTGCATACCACACTGCTGTGCCTTCTTAAATTACTTTATGAACATTAATATTTCAGAAAGAGTCACGAATTGCAGTGATGAGCGGCAATTAAGCCGGCAGTCAGTGTACGCATTTCATAACGATAAGTCGGCCGTGCGATAATAGGCCGGGACCCGGTATTCCTCGTTCCCGAGAGTGCCAATCTCGAGAATACGAATCTCGGAACTGGCATTATCGGCCAGCTAGTCTCGCCTACGAGAACGAGCGGGAGTAAGAGGCTGTTTGCCCGACTCTAATAGTTACATTACGATTTTAGTTTGTTCCATTCGCCATGGTTCCATTGCACGTGAATACGTGTCTTGTATCGCACGGTATTATTATTCCATTCGTAAACATATCTTGCCGGTTTAATTAGCTTCGAATTTTTTTCTTGCTACGTTCTTTATTTCCACAGCGATGTCCTCATTTGTTCATCTTCTTGGAAAAGACAGTACTTCCATCGATCCTCACCTCACGCCCCCTCGACGTGCCTATATACACGCGTCAAAATAAGCAGCAACGCCACCATTGCTTTTCGGTAATCGTTCCTTGCGCGAGCTGTATGTATGTACGAGGCGCACCCAGAAAGTAAGTTTCCCTTTAAAAAAAAAAAAAAAGAACACACACTTTCAGGAAAACATTTATTGGCAACAGGTACAGCAATGTTTCAGCTATTTTTCAACATAGCCACCATCAGAATTGAGACACTTGTCGTATCGTGGGATCAACTTTTGTATCCCTCTGTCGTAGAACTCTGCCGCCTGTGAATGGAACCAGAGTGTGACAGACGTCTTCAGCTCTTCGTCGTTGCCAAAACGCTCACCGGAGGACAGGAATTTCTTGAGGTGCAAGAAAACGTGAAAATCGCTGGGAGCAAGATCAGGACTGTAGTGTGGATGATGAAACAACTCCCAGCCAAATTCCGTCAAAACAGCTGCTGTGCGCCGAGCCGTATGTGGACGAGCATTGTCACAGAGGAGCACAACACCCGCAGTAAGCATTCCACGCCTCTTGTTTTGAATGGCACGTCGCAATTTTCGCAGTGTTTCACAGTAACGGTCAACGTTCACTGTTTCACCTCTTGGAAGGAAGTAAATGAGCAGAATGCCCTTCCTGTCCCAGAACACCGTGCACATCACTTTCCGTACCGACAGCGTCTGTTTGCATTTCGTCCTGACCGGAGATCCACTATGCCGCCAATGCATTGACTACTGCTTGGTTTCCGGGGTGAAGTGCGAAATCCAAGTCTCATCGCCCGTGACGATCCTGTCGAGGTACTCGTCGCCGTCATCGTGATACCGTTGCAGAAATGTCAGTGCTGCTCCTAAACGTTGCATTTTGTCTTCGGGTGTCAGGTTTTTCGGCACCCACCTGGCACACACTTTTTTTACAGCAGGTGCTTAGTGAATCTCATGCAACAAGGATCGCGATATGTGCGGAAAATGGCTGCTCAGCTCCGTAATCGTGAAGCGACGGTTCTCCATGATGCACTACAGCACCAGCTCAACATGATCATCATTGATGAGGGACGGTCGCCCACTGCGCTCTTCATCATGGACACTTTGACGACCTTCGGAAAAGTGCCTACACCAGCGACGCACCATCTGCTTACTCATGATGTTCGGCTCATAGACCTGATAGAGCTGCCGATGAATTTCAATTGACGCAATGCTTTGTGCATTAAAGAACTTTATCACCGACCAAACCTCGCAGGCGGCGGGAGAAGGAATAAGAGATTCCATTTCGGACCAATGCTGCCACGCTACTGGCACCAGGCGGGACCTGTCCGGCTGGCATATGATTTATACGTCATAGATCTGTTACGCATGCGCAATTCACATGGCTAATTACGTTTACTTTCAAGGGGAAAAAATCGGGAAACTTACTTTGTGGATGCGCCTCGTATGTATGTATGTATGTATGTATGTATGTATGTATGTATGTATGTATGTATGTATGTATGTATGTAATCGTTGTTAATATTATATTATGTCCTGTGCTGTCTGACAGATGAATACCTAATGCTTTCGACTTATACCGTAAGTGTATCTAATTGAAGAATCTCAATATTTATTTACGGATCCTCTTTCAATCACAAAGACCGTTTGATTCAGTGAGATACGGCTATAATGGAGCAATGTTGGAATGGGAAGGTAGAATAAACTTACATAATATGCGCTCTTTCCAGTAAGGCCGCGTATCTCTCGCGCATTACTCACATAATGTGAATATACAGATTACAGATGCACCGGAAATGAATGCTCAAAAAATCTAATACAAATATCTTTTATGCAGGAAGAAACTTTCCAGACACAAGCACATTATTCGGGAAAAGCTAAAGTAAAATAACAAGAAAACTATTTCCATCACATTATAACATTAGGTTGATGCATAAATTCATAGCGTTTTTGTTCGTTTGGGACGTGGGAATATTCCCAACGGGAATACTTCCGCGGGAACAAATTTATATGGGAATATTCCTGAATGATTTTTGGGAATATTCCCAGACTGGGAATTCTTTTTATTATTCTTAATTTTCTTTACTTTGGCAAATGTTACAAGTCACAACCCATGGGAAACATAGAATGTAGCGTATACTGACAATAATCATACGACTCAACCAAGAGACTGTTGAATTACTGGCCCTGTTGGCTTGTTAAGCAATTATTGAGACAGTTATCTGGAAGAAGTGAATGTACAGACTACACAAATGAAAACACAATGCAATCATTTGTCAGGTTCAGATTTATTTAAAATAGTACTTCCAAAAGCAAAATATCCATCCGACTGCTTATTTTCTGGCAACATAGCAGCTACGTTTGCAATTGTGATTTTTTTTTCAAAACTTAATACTTGTTACTGGAACAATATTAGCTGCTCTAAAAGTGACATCAATACATTTGTGGCACAGTAAAAATTCAGGTAAAATGAAAGAATATTATTTTCCAACGTAAATGCTCAGATTATGTATATTATAAATATATTAAATGAAAAATGTGACATTCTTGTACGCCACCACTGGAAGATAAAAATGTCCTTTCTTTCTCTCTGATACTCCCACGTTTAGCGTGTTGCTTTCAATGACGTCACAACGCTCATAATGATAACCATTTTGCCTGCCTCTCCTTGAGGGATCTTTTAGACTCATCTCTATATTTCATGTATTTCTCTGTGCATTTTAACTTCAATCTGAAATTATAATAAAATTGTTGACCAATTGAAAAAAAAAGAGTTTTTGTGAAGTTGTTAAACAGACTAATAATTATTAATAAAAAAGATAAGACGTCTCTGTCCATATTTAATGGTTTCCTGTGTTTCACATACGACAAAAAGTCCGTAGTTACCACAATTTTCAGTGTGATTTCAATAATACTACTTAATTTTAACAATATTTTACATTTTGGTGACTGGGAATTTTTCAGGGAACATTCCCGATGGCAAAGTTCCCGGGAACTTGTCCATCACTACTTATCATAACACTGCGTTCTTAGGATATGATTTATCATTTGTCATTTGTTATTTGGAGTGTTGTGCTTGTAAATATGCCTTGAATTTTGCAATTTTAAGAAAGTTTGTGCTATTTGTGAACTAAAGAAGATGGAGTGTCAAGTGGAAAAAAAAAACGAACACTTCCGACATATTTTTCTGTTTAGTTTAACAGAGAAGCAAATGCAGCGGAGGCGGCTCGAAACATTTGTGCCCTGTAAGGGGAGAATGCCATTGAAGAGAACACTAGTGACGTGCTTATTATGGAGTGTAGCATTGTATGAGGTAAAAACATGGACATTACGACGAATTGAAGAGAAGCGAACAGAAACATTTGAAATGTAAATATGGAGAAAAATGTAACGTTTGAAGTGGACAGACAGAATAAGAAATGAAGCTGTGTTCGAAAGAGTAGGTGAAGAAAGAATGATGTTGAAACTGTTCAGGAAGAGGAAAAGGAATTGACTGGGTCACTGGTTGAGAAGAAACTGCCTACTGAAGGATGCACTAGAAGGAATGGTGAACGGGAGAAGAGTTCGGAGTAGAAGAAGAAATCAGATGATAGACATTAAGACATATGGATAATATGAGGGAACAAAGAGGAAGGCAGAAAATAAGAAAGACTGAAGAAAGCTGGGTTTGCGGTGAAACACCTGCCCTTGGGCAGAACACTAAATGAATGAAAATGAATGAATGAATTCATCTCAAAAACTTTTGTGACAGCGATAAAAAATAGGAACTTTTGTATTAATCCAATATGTAGTAATACGAAACTTCGAGCGAAACTTTTAATATTCTGTACCGTAATCACTTACTTGAAATAGTACTCCTGCTAGCGTTTGAGTCAACAAAATTGCTAATTGTTTTAATAAAAATCAAACTGTTTTATTTCTGAAACTACATACGTATGTACAGCTAGACTCATTTTCACATTACGTTTCTTACTCAAAATAACTACAAGACTCAGCACAGCAAATTCATTCTATCTTTACCAGAATATATTGCAAGACAGTATACTTACGCTTTCACCTGAATGGCACAGTATTTATTTAAGTTGCTCGTTATTGTTATTTTGTAAAGGCCCAGCTTTCGTGAAAAGAATATCAAACGATTTTCCTTGCAAGCACAAAGTAAAGAGAAGATTTTTGGGACACTGAAAAAATTTCGCAAAGTTACTCGTGTGACAAAACTTTGGTAAACTTAAAAGACACCAACATATAAACTTGTGAAAACGGGGGAAGAGGAGATGGCAAGTCAAAACTGCATAATTACTTCACGACACGCGAAAACTAACCTTTGCAATTCTTCTGAACCCCACATTATACCACAACGGCGATCGTATTAATGAATCGTATTCAAAAATAAGACAGTACTGACGTCACGCGGAAGACTACGTCACAGTTACGAAGAGTATTTATAGGGACAACATGACAGGGTGCGGGCGGGGTGGCTGCGTCCTTAACCCTGAAGGAGAGAGCAAAAAAGCCCCCGGTATCTGGGCACATGATCGTTACAGCTGCTCGGACGGTCTCGTTTCCTGGGAGTCGCACATTCGAATTCCGCCGTGAGGCTGGGGTTCTGGGGGGAAAGGAGACTGCGATCGTGCTTAGCTTTGCAGCGCCGTAGTTCGCAAGTCAAGGTCCAGACTTTTCACCAAGAGAATGCAAAACTGTCGAAATAACCATGTTCTGTGCAGTTAATGGAATCCAGAAACTGTTTCAATAAACAAATAGAAAACTATGAAAGTCAGAAAATGAGATTTCTAATTACACTACGACTTGGTATGGCGACTACTTGACTGGTTATCTGATTTCCCTGGTTATCTTTTTACAAGATGCTTTATGTTTATAAATTCAATTTTCCTTACTCAATCGGCTAAGACAGCCAGCTGCAATCCAATTTATTACAACTTACAGTACTGTGACAACGAATCTCTTCTGAAACTCAATTTGAAGTATGCTGACAGAAAAATATTTAGGATATTTAATCATTTATTTTAGTAAATAAATTATATTATATATTATTTTCTTTGATATTTAATTTTAAAATTTTACGATTTATGAACCATTCTTTTCAGCTTTCAATTTGATTTTAATTGTAGAAAATTTATAAAAAATAAATCTCTTCTTACGTCTATACAGCTTTGGTTGGGACTTCACTTATGTCCAAATCCAGGCTTTTCCTCGACTTAACGCTGTACATATACGGAGGTATAGGCCTATGAAGTAGGGTCGACAAGCTGCGAATTTTCATCAAAGGCTATACAGGAATTCACACTAACAACGAACAAACTTTCATGTCCTATGCGAGACTAGAACCCAAGAATCTCCTTCCCATACCACTCAAGATGCAAACCTTAGCCACTTTGTACAATATGTCCATCTAGACCAGTGGTCGTCAGCATTCGCTGAAATGGGTAACGGATAAGCAGTGTATAGGAATATGCACCGTCGTGCAGAAGGGATAAGAGAAAGCATAACCCGCTAGCAGCCACGAATGCACGATAGTGCAGTCTCTTATCCGCGAGTAAGAGACGCTAGCCCGAGGGTGCACTGTGCTGATGACCTCTGGTACAGAAAATAACTTTGTGTCCTTGAAATAAACGATACATGTGTGTCTGCTTATATAAAAACTCGCACACGTCCGGGTACGAGCGGCTTGACTCGCCTGTATTGTGTACTCCTGGTTTCAGTGGTATTCATGCGAGATCTCGTTTGCGATGTATGCCAACATGTCAGAGATGCAGCGCACTGTTCGTAGGAATGATTATGTGTTGTACACCGTAAATTGTAGTAATACCGAACAAACGAGGTGACTACATAAACACAGCTGCTTTCCTATTTGTGTTGAAATCGTCCGACGTTCTGTGTAGCACGGAGACAGGTCTGTTCCGTTTAGAAACTGGCACTAGTAGACAGTAATTGTGTTACTTCCAAGCGAACATACCAGCAGATAGTGGTTTTTATAGAGAAAACAATTACCTTATTCTGATAACACAAATTACCTAAGCAAGAGGTAAGGCATTTTTTGCACTGAATTCAAAGTTTATTTAATACGAGTACATTCAAACAGTTACATTTCTTTCTCTATATTATTTTAAATATTTAAAGGAGCTTTGTTTTAATTTCGCTCACAGGATTTAATGCCGAACAATGCCAGGAAATGAGAAGAATTAAAGGGATTCCGTAAAGAGGAAAAGATATGACCCAGAAGCCATGAAAAAGACAAACTAACGTACACGCAAGCTGCAGAAAAGAATGGTGTACTGAAATCTACGCTACATGAAACTATGAATGCAAAATGGGCAACTCAGAACCTTGGGCGCTCTTCAGCCTTTGAGATTGGGTCTCCATCCGCAAAAGCCGTTGAACCTCTTCACCTGTTAGCCAAAGTTGTGGCCTTTACAACGCACTACCATCTGAAGCAAGAAGAATCAACGTTTTTAACGAGGTGCTACTAATCTTCATCCTCTTTCTACCTTTGAGATTGAGTCTTCATACGCCATAAAAGGTGTTGATCCTCTTCACTTGTTATCCTAGATTGTGGCCCTTACAGGGTACTACCATCTGGAGACAAATGAACCAAGGTTTATAATGTGGTGCTACCCTTCTCCCTGTTTTTTTCTGCCTTTGAGATTGGTTCTTCATCCGTCATAAAAGTTGTTTATCTTCTTCACCTGTTACCCTAGGTTGTGGCCCTTACAGGGTACTATCATCCGCAGCCAGATGAACCAAAGTTTTTAACGAGGTGCTATTCCTCTCCTTCCTCTTTTCTGTCTTTGAGATTGGGTCTTCATCCAGCTGTTGATACTCTTCACTTATTACAGTAGAAGTGGTGCAGAATACGCAATTTCACAGTCAATACGAATGAAGTAGGAGACAGCATTATGGAATCCAGTGTACATTAACTTTTACTACTACCTCCTTGTCAGTTCGAGTTGTGGGTGAGATAATGAGTAATCACATACTGTACATCACTACATGTAAACATAAAGGAAAATATAGTAGTGTCATATCGAATGTAACATGAGATCTTTATGGAGCCGTGGGACAAAACTCAGAAGTTAAACAGAGATAACTAACCTGAACATCGCAACATATGGTCCCCAATGTAATTACATGAGTATTTCCATAAATAAAAAGGCAAGTGACATTGTTCGCAATGTAGGCCTATATGGTTTTAAAATATGAATTCTACGCATGTCTCCTTACCACTGTTACTTCCACGAGTTCATTGTGTTGTCAAACTGAAAATAAAATTAACTTCTGAAAATATAGTATGTAAAGAGAGTTGATGACATTAGAGAACTAATGCAAGCTGTAATGATGGATATCGACGATAAAAGCATTTGCCCATGTACATCAGAAGGAATGATGAAAATGAATCTAAATACCACAATCTAGGGAGAGGGTACCAGATAACACGCGTAACATGTCCCTGTGGCAGTTCAGAAGTCTATGCGCCTTCGGCTTGTCACACAGACAACCCGGATTCGAATCCCAGTCAGTTTTAGGAGTTTTCATTTCCCGTTTTTCCATGTTGGGCATAAACATCATTCTGTTAGATCTCCATTCCACAGTATTTCCCGATCGCCGACAGGAGATGCATGAAGGGATCTGGTCGTAGTGCCCCCCCTTCCACAACAGGAAAGTGGCAACTGTGATTCTTACAAATGCCAATCAAGAATCAGTGTAGCCTAGAGTTCAGAGTTTTCTTAACTAGCTCGTTATATTTCTCCGGGTGTAGCTCGGCGCTAGTACGCTCATCTTCCATCCAGGCGGCCCGGATTCGATCCCTGTGTGATGGAATTCGTGGTGGCCAAAGCAGGCGTTGTAGAGTTTTTCTCAGGCACTACAGTTTTTTTTCATTCCACCAAAACTCTCCACATCCCCCCTTATTTTATCTATCATCTGCAATAGTTAAAAATAGGTTTTGGTGAAGTCTTGGTGGTGTAAGGATCACCGATGCTGATACAGGACTTAAGGGTTTGCGGCTCCAGGCCACAAGTCGGACTGGAACAATGACCGCATATAGTACCAAAATGCATGATTCCATCTCACTTCAGCCTTCGAAAAGGCAGACCTAATTAGTTATATTTTCCCGTATGTGTATCGACTATATTATTTGTAACGTTATCCGAGGTAATTTACGGACTCGTGTTTCATGATTTCAGTCCGGCAACAATGTATTCTATTGTGTTGGTTATCCCAGAGATATTAGGTATTTTTAGTAGACTGAGTTTGTACACCTACCCTTCGGAGGGCACTCCTTCAAACCCACCCACCATTTCACAGCCTACTTCCTGTTATGTTTCAACTGTTCCTGCCCGAAAATAGAAGTATTAATAGCCCTCGCTGAATGCACTTATTTTCATTGTCATTCTGATGCAGGGTCCAATACTACTTTGTATAAATCAGTAGATTATGTAAGCGATGCGGAAAGCTTCCATCTGGGTCAACGAGTGAGTGACAGGGAAAGAAAAAGACAGACGTTCCAGAAATTCCTGATAAATTGCTATAGTTTTAACAGTCAAGATTAATCTTGCTCATCAATCACAACACTGCTTGCTACTTTTTTCAACATTCTTCCTAACCATCCTTATAAATGCCAATCCGAGAAGAATTCTTGCGTTTAACTTTACAAGTTAGGAAGCTACATTTTACAAACACTCGTATTCAGAAATATTAGACAACCACTTGAAAAATACTGATGCTTCGTTTGTCGACGCTTTTTAAACAGCAAAACCTTCTTTAAATACGATTAAATGAATAAAATATGGTACCGTATTGGAACTAAGATGGAAAACTAGCGACAGTAGAGACTCAATTTATGGACGTCTATTCGTTAACCTCTCACTGCTTCACTATTCTTACATCAGATGGGAAAAGTGGCTGTCATTTTATTAAGATACGATACGGAATTTAATTCTTCATGTAGACCAGTGATGTCAAAGCAAGCGCATTTTTCTGACCATGAGGTCGTGCGCGGGCATCAAGCGCTAAGTATGGAAAGAGGAAAGGTTGTGTATATGAATAAGCAGCTTGCTGGATTAAGAAAACATTGGTGCACAAACTTCAAACGGAACGTGAAATTTTATGTCGTTATTTTTATATGGCTTCTTTCTGTTTTATATTATCTATATTGTTTGTAAAACAAAAGTACTAATACCAATTTCTTAATATTGCAGTTGTGTTTTAAATGTTAATAACATAATAGAGAGTTAAGAAGGAATATTCACATAAATTCAATAGTAAAACTATACTGTGCTAAATGGATGAAACACATCATTCATAAAGAAAGTGATATCCCAAAAAAAGAGACTGAGTATGACATGATAAGTTGGAATTGATATTGATGGTACATTAGCCTTATAAAAGTAATCAATAAACTAATCAAAACAATATTACAATACAAAGTAAAGTTACCTAAGTGCTGTATATGTTTTAAGTGTAACTAATATTACATAACAAAACTCTTATGGCATTATGCTTTTAAGGTGATATTTGTGAGCAACTTCCTATCATCAGAATATTAAATTATTTCCTCGAAATCTGCTGAAGCTATAGAGCAGACATTTTTACAACACATGGGCACGTATCTTTTGCTTATGATGTAACAGAAGTTAATTCATTCCTTACAAACAATTTCCATGCGAATATTTTCAAAATTTTCAATACACTATCTTCATTAATACGTATTTACGGTGTATTAGATTTACGAAAACATTCATTCATTCATTCATTTTATTCCATAGATCTTACATGAGCAATGAAGCTTTAAGATGTGGAACAAGTCAACATTTTACAATATTACAATTACAATTTTTACAAATTTTTATAGTTTTACAATTTAGTAATTTTCTACAATTTTTACAATTTTGTGCAATTTTTCACTTTTTTTTTTTTTTTTTTTTTTTTTTTTTTGGCGAGATGTAGTGAGATGAGACGAGGTCCGAGGATTCGCCAAAATATTACCCGGCATTTGCCTTTTGGTGGGGGAAACCTCGGAAAAACCCAACCAGGTAATCAAATCAAAGGGGGGTTGTCAAATCAAAGGGGTTGATGCCAAGGACTCGCCATAGACTCGCCATAGACCATCCGGCTTCAGTCCCACGGCTGGGGAAAACCTCAGAAGAAACCAAAGACCAAAGGGGGATCCAACACAAGCCCGAACGCAGCTCCGGATCAGCAGCCCAGCGAGTCTGCCGACTGAGCTACATCGATGGCTCTACTAAAAGTATACAATACATAGCCAATCAGATTATTAAATTTACAAACGCAAACGATCATTCATAAGTTGAGCTATATGTATAATACAAAACAAGTTAATTAAATTTAAGGCATAAACAATTCAACCAGTTGTGATATACAGAAATTGATAATACATATGATGCAAACTACTTCAAATTACAAACACAAACAATTTATCAGTAGAGCTATATAGATTACTATTCAATTTAAAGCATATACAATTCATCGGCCAAAACTATACAAATATATACAATACAAAGTAGCAAACTTTCATTAAGCTATACAAATTTGTGCAATTAATATCAAGTAGATTAATTCAATTTATAATCATAAACAATTCATCAGTTGAGCTATACATATTACCATTCAATTTACAGTAGGTCTATATACAATTCATCAGTAGGGCTACACAGACTAGTAATCATTTTAAGAACATATACAATTCATCAGCCAAACGATACAAACATATACAATCAAATTAGTTCAATTTACAAACTTATTTTCGTTAATCTATACAATTCATATGAAGTAGATTAATTCAATTTATAAGCTTAAACAATTCATCAGTTGACCTATACAGTATACTATTCAATTTACAGTACATACAATTCATCAGTTATGCTAAACAAAAAAATACAATACATAGTAAACAGATTAAGTCAATATAAAAACATATTTTAGTTGAGCTATATAAAATTGTACATGTCATTTAAGTAGAATAATTCAATTCACAAGCATAAACAATTCATCAATTGTGTAGAAGGTATGAGTATGTAGAAATTTGGTTAATTCTTTTCTGAACCTTTTCTCGTGGTTCTTCAAATCTTTAAGATAATTAGGCAGTGCATTGAAGACTGTTATACATGAATAGCGAACTCCTTTTTTAAAACAGCTTAGACTAACAGAGGGTAGATGAAGATCTGATTTATGTCTTGTATTAAAATGATGAATGTCTTGATTAGTACTGAATTTATCTTGGTTCTTAATATACAGCATTAGGGAAAGATTGTATTCACAAGGTAAAGTCAAGATTTCTAAGTTTCGGAAAATATTTTTACATGAGGTCCTTTTATGCACACCGGCCATTATTCTTATAGCTTTCTTTTGTAAAACAAAAACGTGTTTAGCTTCAGACGAGTTACCCCAGAATATTAATCCATTGAGGATCATCACTATTCCTACTCATTAAATATAGATTCCTTTTTCTAGTACATGATATTTTAATTCCCTGAGTTATCCACATGTTTTTACTTTTACATTTTTTCACCACCTTGACTGGAAAACATTCATTGAAATAATTCGTAAATGTAGTGAAAAATGCATTAAATTTAGTATTAATATCAATGGTATCGGTACTATATACATTTTCCCAAGATTCATTTTGTAGACATGTATTTAAATGATGAAGAGATTCAGCATTTATAATCTTTTTTTTTTTTTATTTTTAGATTAACACTTTGGAATTTTTCACTCACTACTAAGGCTACTAAATAAATAGGCCTATATCTGAAAAATTCACTTTTCTATAAAAGAAAGTTGAGAAAATATTTCTTTTGAACAAAAAAATCAAACTTGTGAAAAATGAACATTAAAATTAAAACTTACATTCTTATAATGCACTTATACTTCTCAGACAACTCTAAAAATTAACATGGATACAGTTTTAATAAGTTCTCTTCCCCTTATCTATTGAATCAGTGCTGGCCATCCCTGAATATAGCTCGACCAAGCGGCATATACTAGACTACCTCTTTCGTCTATCTCTTTCCTTTCCGCTGTAAAGCGCTCAGGCTCTCCTGGGCTCTAAAGCGCGCGCTTGCTCCTGTGGGCATCAATTGACATGACTGATGTAGACTATATTTTACTTCCCCGTATCTTAATTCTCTCTACGTCCTGGTCAAAATCGTTAACGGATCTTCTTTCTCAAATCAATTGTAATTTTCAGCCTCCTAACCTCAGCCATCATCTTCGCATCGGGTTTCTCAGTCAAAGCCCACATATGCATACATAAGAATATACACCGTGTCCCGCTTAGAGGGATCGAGAAATAAGTGCTAATTTAAAGTATAAACAATTGTTTTATGACATAACCTTTTGTACAACTTGATTTAAAAACTCTCCGAGTTTCGGAGAATGGCCAGTGCAACTCGATGTGGGCGTCTCGAGCTATCCTGAAGACATCCAAAAGGCACTCAACCTTCTGCCAAGTGTTCCATAACATTTGTGGAATGTTCAGTGCAGCTGCATTTATAATGCGTTGTCTCAGTTTTTCAAAATTGTCAACTGTACCATGCTGATACACAACATTCGTCATAAAGCCCAAGAAAGAGGTCAATGGACGTCAAGTCGGGTGACCTAGGTGGCCAGGCAAGAGTTCTCCTTGTTGCTGAAAAATCGATCCTGGGGGAGTTGATCAACAACATAAGTTCTGCACATATCCAGATACACATTCCCTTTGATTGTCGCCTCGATGAAGGAGAATGGTTCAATGACGGAATGTTCTACTGAATGGCGCCAGGCTTGTTTCCACGATAAACTTTAGTGCGCATGAACATGCAACTGTTTTTAAACCATTGGTGCATAAACTTGAACAGTTTCTGCATCTTATCAGATGTAAATCAAAACAATATCTTCATCTGATTTTAAATGGTAAGCATTTATTTCTCGATCCCTCTAAGCGGGACACGGTGTATTACCGTACATAAATTGTTGCATACAGTGCGTCTGCTTAAACTTTCTTACAGTTAAATGCCATTTTAACCATCGGCAGCTGTGCTGGCTTCCCACGTACGACCCTCATGATAATCGGCAAAGAATCTCTCGCCTAAATAATAAAAACATAACACAGTTTTATTTTAAAATGTTCTATAAGAACTGTTATATAGTTAAGGAATTTCTGGCCAAACAATGTCGCTTCTTCTTACAAAACAAAATCTTGTACACTTTCAGTCTCAATTTTCTAACAAATTTACATACTTTAACATGACTAACGACTCTGACGCCTGAAAATTTTCAGTAAGCCATCTTTGCGCTTGTCGGGCAGAGTTACTGAGCATACGACGAACACTCGTTACTCTGTAGTAAACCGTAAAATATCCATTCCAATCACACGATCCACAAAAGAAAATTTTAGCTGGTACTAACTTCCAGACATAGCCAACAAAGAAGGAAACTTAATTCTCTCCCATATGGAGTCCAATTTTATTGTGTTTGTCCCGTGTTATTTTATCTTAGGTCTCGATACTAGCCAGCGTACACTATGTGACATACGTAAGGAAAATTCGTTACAGAACTGCAATAGCAGTACCGCCTGGCGCACAGTATAACGTTATTTATGTAATGTGTGTGTGTATATATACACACACAATGAAGACTTTACATTCAATAGTAGGTTTGCAATAATTACGTATGCTGTGGAACTGTGTGTGGTATTTAATGGTAATCTAGGTTTCTAATCCCTCAACAATGCATTCGTTCAATCTTTGTAAGCAGAGAATGACACGACAATGGCTATTCTAAAGTGCTAAATTCATGAATAAATTTATTTATCCACTTTGATTAAGTAATGTGAATTTTACACCACTAATAAAATGTTGTAAACACATTCATTACGCAACTTGTTACTGGTTAGGTAATGATACTATTACCTAACTGGTTCCGTAATGTGAACCACAAATTAAATTAAATTAAATTTGCAGCATTTTCAATACAAGAATCCTAGTTTGAACTCATTTTAATAATGTTCGTTTATTTCTACTAGTACTGCTGTTCTTCTATTATACGACTAAACAAAAACCTATCGTGTTCAAAACTAATAAAACGAACATAAACGAATCGCTTATCGAAGGAAGAAACTAATATTATAATACACACGCATCTCCACAAAGGACATGTTCAAAACTAATGAAAATAATACAATCATTTTTTATTAAAAACTTAACTTTTTATCAAAGTGGATAACACTTTGTACGATAGATTTATAGTAACTTCATATTACAATATTCGACTGGTTATCAAACTCGTATTGTAATATGAAACGTTACGATACTCATATCGTAAATAACTATTACGCAATTATATGGTAAATAACTATTACGCAATTTTTGTCATGAAAGAGAAATTTCGTATCAAATTTTCTGTAATTCTGGACATAATACTCATATAAGGCTTCACTGTTCGTGGTGGTGTAGTAAATGAATACAGAATTTTTCAGAATATTCGTTTCTTGGTTACTTTACTCTTACACACAATCTTTTCTCGGAAGAAGTAACAGCATTTTTATCTACAAAGATTATTCGGGGCGAGAAATAGTTCTTTCCTGGAGTCCTCTATTACTATTACGCAAAGAGTTCTTTTATGTCCATGTATTGTGGGTCCCTATCACCACGGCATGGCGCGTCCTCAGATTGCGGATAGAGGAGACGGCCTCCAGATATGGAGGGTAGCTGCGAATATATTGAATAAGCAATCATGGACAGCCGATAAGGGGTGGTCCTCCAGCTTGGGGGTTAGGCAAAGGGCTAACAACCCATCACCGTAAAAAACAGCTTGTTACAAACCTAACAGTAAGCCTCGGAATGGGACTGATTCTCCGGCACGACCACAGCAAAGGAAAAAGGTTATAAGATTTGGTACGTGGAACGTAACTGGTGGGGTAACATTAGTAGCAAAAGAACTAGCTAGATATAGAATAGACATCGTGGGAGTACAAGAGGTTAGGTTAGATGGGACTGGCATATCACAAATAGGCGATTACTTACTGTATTATGGGGAAGGAAACGATAATCACCAATTAGGAACAGGATTCTTTGTACATAAAAGAATAAAATCAGCAGTAAAAAAGGTCGAATTTATCAGTGACAGGTTATCGTATTTAGTACTTAAGGGTAGATGGTGCGATATCGTAGTTATAAATGCTCACGCCCCTACAGAAGAGAAAGACGACCATATAAAGGATAGCTTCTATGAGGAATTGGAACACACTTTTGATCAGTTACCTAGATATCACATGAAAGTTTTATTGGGGGATTTCAATGCTAAAGTAGGACGGGAGGATATTTTTAAACCAACAATTGGAAAAGAGAGCCTACACGTAAGTAGTAATGACAATGGAGTTAGGTTAGTCAACTTTGCCACATCAAAAAATTTAATTGTCAAGAGTACAACATTCCCCCATAAGGCTATACATAAATATACGTGGACTTCTCCAGACGGAATGACACATAACCAGATAGATCACATCTTGGTAGATAAAAGAAGGCACACTAGTATAGTAGACATTCGAACTTTCAGGGGGGCAGACTGTAATTCTGACCATTATTTGGTAATTGGAGAATTAAGAGAAAGACTATCAGTAGCCAAGCGAGTAGAGCAACAAGCTAATATTAGTAGATTCAATATTTTGAAATTAAAGGACGAGAAAACTAAGCAATGTTATCAGGTTGAAATTTCAAATAGGTTCGCTGCTTTAGCAACTGCTGACGAAGCTGAGGAAGAGTTAGATGTTAATAGCGTGTGGGACAATATCCGAAATAATATCAAAATTGTAGCTGAGCAGAGCATAGGTTATCATGAAACTAAGAAAAAGAAACCATGGTTTAATGAAGATTGTTCCATTGTAGTAGATAGAAGGAAATAGGCAAAATTGAAATTCTTACAGAATCCAATTGTGGAGAATAGAGATAATTATTTCAATGAAAGATGGAAAGCAAGTCGTATACTTAGGAATAAAAAGAGAGATTACTTGAAGGAAAAACTGAATGAGGTAGAAACAAATAGTAAGAATAAAAACATTCGAGATTTATATAAGGGTATAAAGGAATTTAAAAACGGTTATCAGGCAAGGGTAAACGTGATCAAGGATGAGAATGGTGACTTACTTGCAGACTCTCATTCAATCCTGAACAGATAGAAAAACTATTTTGGGCAACTACTAAATATACATAGGCCAAATAGAAATGATCAGGACGAAATCCAAATACAAACTGCTGAGCCATTCATACCGGAACCCACACTTTCTGAAGTCGAAATTGCGATAGAAAATCTGAAAAAGTACAAGTCTCCAGGTATTGATCAAATTCCAGCAGAATTAATATAAGAGGGTGGAAGGGCATTATCTAGCGAAATTTATAAACTTGTACTTGCAATTTGGGAAAAGGAAATTGTACCAGAACAATGGAAGGAATCCATAATCGTACCTATTTTAAGAAGGGGGACAAGACTAACTGTAGTAACTTTCGAGGAATATCACTTTTGTTGACGTCGTACAAAATCCAGAATCCAGAAATGCATATAGAGTGTTAGTTGGGAGGCCGGAGGGAAAAAGACCTTTGGGGAGGCCGAGACGTAGGTGGGAAGATAATATTAAAATGGATTTGAGGGAGGTGGGATATGATGGTAGAGACTGGATTAATCTTGCTCAGGATAGGGACCAATGGCGGGCTTATGTGAGGGTGGCAATGAACCTCCGGGTTCCTTAAAAGCCAGTAAGTAAGTTCTTTTACGTGGCGTAAATCTGCGACATGGGACACACAACTTTACTCTCCTTCGGGTGGCAGCCAAATGAGTTTTATAGCTCTTTAAAGTAACGAACCTCGGATCCGACGGACAGAAAAATGGTAACCACTCGACTAGATCATCGAAGTCAACAAGAACCTATTAGGATATGAAACTTACCTAGCTTTCTTCTGTTACGAACGTCTATGTCAAAGAATGCAAGATTTCTTACAAAAACATCGCAATAAAATTTAGGACCACTACGAAATGTATCGCATGTTGTCTATTTGCAATAAAATCATACATTTAATACTGTTTATGATGTGACGCAGTAGACAGAGAAAACTTTGCATCATGTCTGCCTTTGTATTCTTGTTGTGTATAATGTCGTAATATTATTGACTGTTATTTCCGTGACACCTTAACTTAAACCTTGTACAGGAACTGAATTGATATCGCAAATTAAACAGCACGTGAAGTACATTCTACAGTTAGTTTCGCCCTTTTGGTACGTGTATATCATAGTAAAAAGCGTGAAATCGATTAAAATAATTGCAGACGGAGTCAATAAGGATCTAAATGCCACATTTGTAAATATTATATTTTTAATGAAATTGTATCTAAGCCTAAAACATAAATAAGAGTTTTAGTTTTATTAGGTGCTTATAGACAGCGGAACCTGTATGTGCCAATAGCTTCAACGTACGACTCATTTCCCCAGAAAATTTCAAATTGGCACTTACATCCTTATTACTTCAAGTCTTGAATTATTTAACGATCTTTTTCAACTACAGAGACTATTCACACAAGATGAGCCGATAGTAATGCAATACTAATGAAGTAGGTACTAAGGTAGGGTTCCCATTGTATTTTATTTGAAAACCGGGACATTTGAAAAATACCTCACTAAAAACATAACAGCAGCCACCCTGTCAGGCATGCTCTCCACTAGTTTGTGTAGGATATCCACTGGAATGCGTCGCCATTCCTCTTGCAACATGATACTCAGTCGGACAATGGAAGTTGGCCCCATGTTTCGGCGGCTACTATGCAGTGATATGCAGACAATAATGTTCACCGGTTGGACTGGCCTGCACAGAGTCCTGATCTCAATTCCACTGAGCATCTTTGAGACGAAATGGACCGGCGATTGAGGTCTCGGGAAATGCGGCCAACTTCCAATGTCCAACTGAGTGCCATGTTGCAAGAGGAATGGCGACGCATTCCAGTGGATATCCTATACAAACTAGTGGAGAGCATGCCTGACAGGGTGGCTGCTTTTATAACAAGAGGTGGTACCACAAGATTCTAAAGGGGCAAAAACAGTGTCCAATTACTTTTTGGTAGATAGTGTATTATGTGTATAGTATTATGTCGATATGTGTATATACCGATAAGTATAGTTACATTAGGCCTACACTGCATGTTTTAATGTTGTAATGGTGAAATAATATTGTAGGATTTTACATTCACAGCAGAAGGCATGTCTGTCTTTATGTCTATCATTTTCTGATTTTTAAATATTATAGACCTACTTAATATTTTACAATTTTTATACAGTACCCTGAAGTCATATGCAAATTCCCGCAAATCGCCTTTTACTTCCTAGATTTATTATGGATTTTCATAATACAGTATGGTATATGTCCTCACTTCACTTGCGTGACTCGGGTTCTGCATATTGCGTATAGATGGCAGGACTGTGACCAATTTTCAAAGTTGCACACCACTTCGGCGGGCCACGCTTTGCATGACCTGTGTGGAGAATTATGTCGAGTGCTAGGGTGAGTGTATGTGCAAGTGTCCGTAAAAGTGTAGTGTAGGGAATGGGTGAGGGTAATTATGAAGAAGAGAAAGGGAGAAGGGAAACTCGCCATCTCTCCTAGTCCTGAGGTAGAAATTTTGCACGAAATTTTCGAGAATCGAACCCGGACCGGCTAATCTGGAGGCAGACGCGCTACCACAGAGCTAACTCGGCAGACTGAACATAATACAGTGTAATAACCATTACTTATTCTCGTACTTTATGCCAATTAATTGTCCTTCGATAAATACGATTCTTATCTACGGTTTGAACAATTGCAATGATGCGTATTGGGATGTGTTGAGTCTCCAGCGTCCGCCATGTTTTTTTTTTTTGTGCTACAGTCTGATATGTTGTATTTTAGTTGGTTTTGCCTAGTCCAAGGCATGACGCCTTAAACCACACCGACAGCTAGGAAGGGGAACGTTGACGAATATACTTCTACGAATAGTCAGTCTGCTGGAAGATATTGCCTGGTTTTTGTAAGAAACTAAGTGTAACAATCAATATCATAATAGCATGGATGAAAATAAAATAAATCTAAAGTGGCAAAAAAATGTAACTTCTCGGATGTGCTTAACTGATGACAGTTATGGAACTTGTGCAGAGTTGCCAGATGATTCCAGACTAATGTCGCCAACTATACACCAACAAGGCGCCAGAAAGTAGCAATTATCTCTGAAGTTGATAGTGAAAGGAGTAATAAACTTAAAAACTTTACAGTGTAATTATGAACATAACCATTTATATTCATTCATAAATTTGTAATAATTTTATTGTTAATATTATTTCATACAAATATACAGGATCATTAAATGGCATTATTCAGCTATGATGTGTATCTTTGATACCTGCATTTTGCTGTTTGTTCTCTGTTGTTTACAGATATTACCCCCTTACTTTACAAGTTGCTTCATTCGAATTTTTTTTTTTAATCTGTAGTCTAATGGTGCATTTTTTTCAAAATGGTATCTAGTGACTTTTAATTATGACTAAATACCGGTACCGAATTTTGAGGCTTGAATATATAATTTTAATTGAACTACAATTATTATCTTTAGCCAGGACCGGTTCTCCCACTCCTTGTACCAAGTGAAAAAATCTGCTAAATGCTAATAGGCCCGGTAAATCGCTGAATTCCCGCTATTATTAATTAACGGCTTACTGCTCAGCATCGTTTCTATTAATTATCGAAGTTTAGAAATAAAGCATAGAAATGAATTTCATGTAGGCTTATTTTAAATTAAAAGTTTAATTGATAATAAAATCCACCTATTTAATCCATTAATGTAATATATTTATATGCATTAATTCCACTTAATTATGTTACTAAAACATCATTGTAAATCACAGATCATACACGTTGTAGAGCCCCATGCCAGAGCCTGGATAAGTTTTCTAGCAACCTTGAACGTTACTCTGCAATCTTTTGAAAATGAACGGAACTACAACTGACGAATATTTATGTTCTGAAGAATATTACTTTCAATGGAGCACAGTCTTGTGAAAAAAAAATGTTTTAGTTAAATTATTTTTATAATTTTAACATTAAAGACGCCAGAAAAGTACCCAGGTCGCCATGTGGAAATTTTTGTCGCCACAAGGAACATGAAAGGCGCCAGAATGGCGACAAGTAGCCACATCTGGCAACTCTGAACTTATGTGTTTTTATCTTCATTCTTTCAAGACGTTTCACACCAATTATTGTTTCACAACATTCCGTTCAAGGACTTTCAGGTATACGGAAAAAGATATGTGGCTACGAACATAGTTTGGCCCTTACATTCCCATGGAACAGTCTTGTTACATTTTCGTGGAATGTAGATGGATTATACTCGTTCTAGACATGTAGACTTTTGAAATATCCAGTGTGCAGGCACACACACACTTGCAAATAAATAAGGTAAATGAGTGAAGGGGCAAAAAAAAATACAAACAACTTGGAGGGATACTGACTGGAATCGAAAGTGATGCATTCCCATGCAGTGACTCTTCCACATAAGGGCACGAGTTCAGAACTGCTCCCATTTAAGACAAAGAGAGAAATTTCTATAATCCACTCGTGTTACAATAATCAAAATGCCCTCATTTTCACCCATTCACTTCCCGGAGCAATGACCTCTGTTGCAACTCTACACAGCATGTTGTGTTTTTGAATCACAGTCTATTTGAATAGTGCATTTTACTGGAGATGACACGCTGTAGGGGCCTTCCCTGGTTGACTGCCAGTGCAAAAGTGACAGTCGACACATCATTTACGGATGTTAAATTAAGAATGAGTTGGCGACTGTCTTCCCGAGGCTTTTTATAAAACGTGGGACAGGAAGAGAATTTACAAAGGACCGTGAGGATATTTAACATTACAAAAGAAGAGACCATAGTGTGTACTGAACCAAATAAAAGAAGAAAAAAGGTTGAGGTACTAATATTTTCGGGGGAACCGAGACACACCAACTGCAAATATGATGTAACAATGCCTGGGGTTTTAGTCAGATTGCGACTTCTGTACGTAAAATAACGTATATGATACAAGAGTGATCATCTGAGAAGTTGTTAGTTTAACGACAAAACAACTAAATGCGAAATCAGATTTATATTCTGTTTTGGATTGTTTTGATTTCTCTGTATGACGAGATAATAAAAGAAAGTCGGAAATACTTTTAAAAATACACTATATTAATTACCATTACAAACCTCACACGACATACAACACAAGTGGTTAAAATCTCAGGATTGTATTTGTAACCTAACGAACCGTAAATCTCTTCGGGTGTTGCAACTACAGCAATGTAAAAAAAAAAAAATCACTGCTTTGGTCTGCATCTGTAATACATATATTTTTATTCACTAGTCCCTAATCAACATGAATTTAAAAAAATGGCACGAGCAAATGGCGATCCGTTAGAATGTCTATCCTGGTTAGGATGTTTTAAGTTTATAGCCTCAAGGTTCGCTTTATTGGAAAAGCAGCCAGTAAGAACCTGAGGGAGGAAACGAGAACTGCTTCTTTCTAAGATAAACAGTGAACAGATATATTCAATGCCGTAGTGCTGTGTGTTGTAACAGTTTAGATACGCCTTCTTCCTTCCATACTCCTTCCCGCCCAATAATTAGTAATACTTGATACGATTATATAAACTGTGTATACACACACATAGTACATGGAGCATGCGGTTAAGACGTAACGCTGAATGCCGGAAGGTCGCGGGTTCGATCCCGATGGGGCCATGGACTATTCCATTGACTTAATCCTTTCAGCCGTACTATGGCCCTGGGCTCTACTCAGCCTCTACTAGAAATGTATAAATGAAAAATATGCATTTTCTTTGGGGTAAAGGCGGTGGCACGTAGAGCTGCATTCCTACTGCCATTAAATGCCTACTGTCTGTAAAGGTGGAAGAAACCTCTCGCCACCCTCTGGGCCGATTTGGTGTGTCATAGGGTTAACTTCGCCTTTATACTGTCTCCTACATGCAATAACACTGGAGAACATTTTGTGATACTAAAACATTAATAGAAAAAAAAAAGATTCACACTCACACACACATGCATAGTTAAGAGTACAATATTACATATGGATGTGAAGTTTGACAAATTAAAAACAAAAGAAAAAACTGAGAGCAAGAGAAAAATAACATTTGGAGAAAAACAAGAACACAAAGGCAAGAAATAACGAATGAAAGATTTGAAAGAAAACCTTAGAGAGTTAACAGTACTGTAGCACAGACCATTCCAAGTGAGCAGCCCCCGTCATGCCGCGTGGTTGCTCTGGGTCCGGAGAGCTGTGCCGAGCCCCAGAGAGAGAGAGCAAGTGAAGGAAAAGAGACGGAATACCGATCGCTGAAGGGTTGCACGAGTGCAAGGGGTAAAGTGAGCTAGTGAAGTACGTATATGGATATCACATTTTATGACACATAGGAAGAATTCCAGAATTACAACAATTGGCCATTACAAAATAATACAACAAAATAAAATTGTCCTTTTTTCTGTAGTTGGAAAGACAAATGATATTTCTTTGATTTCTTTCCCTTTCAGCTATATCAGGGAAAACTCTTTGAGTAGAATGAATGCGTAACACTGCTTCCAACGCAACATCGAACAAACATGACCTAGTTTTACTCTTATTCAGGTTCATGACTGAGAATATGTGTTCGCAAAGGTATGCACAGCCAAAGAAAAATTAACTTGCATGTCAATGTGTGGATAAGCGGAAACTCTTTTTGTTCCAAGTTCTTATAAAACGCAACGAGGCCGTCTGGAATATTGTAATATCTATCTTTCAAAATTGTGTGACACTGAAGCCTTATCAATTCTATTTGGAATTTGACTGGAGCCTGCTCAACATTTACAGAAAAGGGTGTCATAAAAATGTTCACAAATTTCCTGCACGCGGCGACAGATTGTTTCTGCAGAGAGACTAATTGACTCAAATAACGTCACCAGGAAAGGACACAATATCTCTGAAGTTGAAATCATGCACTCCTTTACAAACATTCCTTCCGTACTTCTGGCGATATTTAGGGCAACAATATAGCTTGCATGGGCAGTTCTTTCGGAACTTGGCTCAATGTGTTGCGAAAGAAAGGGAAAATGACATTGTCACTATACAAAAAATATATACATACGTATGTAGTTAAACGGACAGAAAATCCTGTAACAATTTAACAAACGTTTTTATAATAATTCTCATACATTGTTGACAACTGTTCAAAATAAACTTACTATAACCTAACCATTAATTTAATTATATTGCCCTTAGAGTACTTAATTAGTTGAAATGATATTTACCTCGCCGTAAGAAGAGTGCATTTCGACCTTTAGTTTCGTTATTAATTGCCTTCCTCTCTTCGCCGATAATATGAGCGTGAGCATCAGAATGTTTAACTCCAAAGTCAAACTTAATGTTGTGCGTTTTTGCCCGTACATTGATATGGCATATTAAACATTGAACATTGTTGTCGTCAGATTAGACAAGATACAAGCCCTCCCAAGAGGGGTTAAATCCTGAACCGACTGTCGACGTACTTCACTTCATTCCTATTCAAAACAGTTATGCACAAACGATACTACACTATATGGACGAATTAATGACTGATGGAACGCATAATCCAGCAATGCTTACAGAATATCATCGAACAGACGAGAAGAGTTGATGATCGTATGCATTCGTACACCAGCACAGCCGCAGCGACAGAGAGGGGGGGGGGGTCCGCTCTGGATAGACACAGGGCAGCGTCCGGGCGCCCTAGCCTTCAAACGCTGTGTTGGAATGGTCTGCTGTAGGAAATAACTTGCAAAACTAATTTAAATTGTACGAACACGTTCAATGCGTGGATTACTAAGTTTATCAAAACAAATCAAGAGCTATGGGCATATCTTTTCAATTTCAATTTCGGAAAATTTTATATTTATATTTAAATTTTTTCAGATAAAGTAATTTAAGTTTCGGAAACAGTAATTAAAGTTCGGAAACTGTAAACTTAATTTCAGATAAAGAAAACTCAATTTCGGAAAAGAGAAACCTAATTTCGGAAAGATTTAATATTAATAGCATTTAAATTATTTTTATTTTGGATAATACTGTATTAGATTAGATGCAGAATTAGAAAAGATGTAGATGCAAGGAGACAGACAGACAAAGGGAAGATCTAGAATAAGACATTAAGACAGAATTCATGATTCAATTAATATAATCCTCAGCTAGAAGAAGGGCAATGGAAAGAGACATAACTTACTCTTGGTTGGTGATTGTATGTTAGGAAACGTAGAATAATAGAATAACGTCATAAACAAGCTACAACAAGAAACCAATAAACTTAAGTGCTCACTTTCATAAAGTCATTGTTCAAGACTCTTGAGGCATAACGACTAACAAACTATTAAGGGTCTCGTAGAATGAGAATAGGAAAACAAATATCCTAACCCAGAAATGATATATAAAATATACGTATCACATTATATGAGATAACTATGAGTTTTGATTTCACAAGACGTATTACCAGCGGACATATAAGGAAAGTGTTATACGATGGGTGGTGTATTTTACGATGAACATGCATACAAAGAACTCTTGTTTCAAATCAAAACTTCTGTTCTTAAAATAACAAAGAAGGGTAACATAAATATTTAATTCAAGGAACCGCTTCGTCATTCTCTGCCATGTCATCCAATTGTCGCAACTGAAGAGTTGTCGACGCCCACACACAATCTAGTACCCTGCAGCAACGTTTACCGAGAAAAACAGATTGATGTAGATAAAGATTTTAATATATTCCATATAAAGAAGTTCTCGTCATAATAATGATCGTTATCATTCTCATCATGGGTGCATGGTCTTTACTTAGCTTCAAAATAATTCATAATTCTATTTAGTCAGAGAGCTTATATCTGTGTTCTTGAGTTTATAGTTTAACATTATTTTGGGCATTATCTCTATTGAAAATCTTAAAATGTGTGTATCAGTACGTATTTGTTTAACATGTCTATCACAGAACATATACAATTGTATTCGTGCAACTGCGAGTTCCTTTTTAATCGAAAATTGTGTATCACGCCACCGATTACAAAAACCTCGTCTCTAGTGTTTCTATTTGTCTTTCGTCAGTTACATTCAATGTCCAATTTTCTCTTATACTAGTCAGCACAGGCATCGTCATCACTTCAATGCCTCGTGTTTTAAGGCCTCTTCTTTCACTAGTTTCGCATTTATTCACACGCTCACGAAGATTTACTTAATTTTGTAATTATTAAGTCACTGAATTTCACTGCATGATAGTATTGTTTAAATGCATTTCACATCGTTTTTAAATATCTCTGTTTTTATTTAAATAATGAATATATCAAATTAAAATTATACGTCCAAATTTATTATCTATTTCTTGGAAATCGTCTTCAAATTCACTGAAAGTAGAAGAAAATATTGCCCGATTATTGTATTTAATTCAATTCACAAACCTGAAAGTTACAGAAGCGAGATGATTCAAACATCTCCATTCATGTTATAATGACAATTCGTTTTAAAAAATAAAATGTAGCAATATGCAAATTTCTTTCCTATAGATTTTAATCCGCCTCTCGTGGTAGACTCGCTTGTTTTCCTCGCGGTTTAGTTCTTTTGGTAGCGAGGCAAGAACGCTAAGCACTGTGGACCACCAGATAGTGTGCGGCAATTGAGACAGTTAACACGAGTTTCGCGATGGCATCTTACCAAATAACAGTCCACACGGAAGGAGTTAAGCACTGCGAGACATCTTTGATCGCATTCAAAAACCGCACCCTTGTGAGGCCGCTGCGCACTATTGCGAGTTAAGATATCCATTGAGCGAAGCAAACATCATGAGGCAGTCTCACTTCGTGGATACGTGGTTTTAGACATCTAGTATGTCATAAGGTCGGTGGCCTAAGAAATAACCAGTAGAGTGTACGACTGGATGCTAGAGACTATACAATAATCTTCCAAGAGAAATATACACATACATGATACGGAAAAAAACTATGATTAGTAGAATTCCGAAGATAATACTGGTCAAGAGTCATTTTGAGTATACATAAAACTAACAAATTCTTACTACAGCTCGACCAAGTTAAGTCTGCGAGCCGAGAGGGGAAGTTGGAGACAGTTCTGTAGGGAAAGGAGGCGGTAACGAGAGGAGACCAGTACAGTCTCATATGACAGCAAAGTTTTCCTACTGCGCTTCAGTTCATAGAGCGGTAACAATTTAAGACGCTTTGAAATAGACTGTACTTCTACTTCTGCTTGACAGTGAGGTTTGGCGTTCTAATTGGCAAGCGTGGGCGTAGGAGAGAAAGTTGCATGAGGGGAGAGGCAGCGTAACTGTTGCCTTTATCTGAAGACAAGGACAACAAATGCGTGCGCTTCGTAGTGTATTTTAAACGATGTGCACACGTTGAAATCTGAGCGTCAAGTGACCTATGTGGCAACTGTGTTTTGCCTCTACATTCCATCCCGATATCCCCACTCGCAGACTCGACTTGGAAGAGCTGTAATTTCGACCTTCTGAATTCAAAAATTACAAGCAAAATGTTCCATCAGTTCAGATTTTCGAGATGCACAATATAAATTCATTTTCTATGCATTTTATTAAAAAAAATCACCGTATTTCGTACATAACTATTTTGTTTTACAAATGTGAAGACTCACTATGTGAAAACGATATTAGTATAAGTAGGCCACGATGTTATAAGCGCTTGTAGAAACGGAAATTATTTTATTGCTCTTTTACGAGTCTATTTGGAGGAGGTGAAACAGGTTCGCGGTATGAATTCGCTTGAGTTTACCTGATTTTATTTGAGATGTGTATTTCTTTCACTGTGAGCTTTAATGACATTACTGTAGTTTATATTTTGTAATAGGCCACTCTGTCAAAACCACTTCTAGAAGCAGAAATTGTTTTATAGCCCTTTTCGGTTCCATTTGGAAGGGAAGAAACAGGTTTCGCTCAATGAAATCGCTTCAGTTTACCAGGAGATTTCTGTGGTATCAGTAGGCCTATTCTGTGTAAGACGTGTATTTCTTTGAAGTGTGCTTTAATGAATTAATAGTTTATGTTGTACCGGATAAGTGCAAAATGTCTTGTGTGTTAACAAAACCGACAGTTTCTGCTGTATTTGTGATGAGTTCGTTCCAGTTAAACAAAAATTTTAATTAACCCCATTAACTCAAAAAGCATACGAATTATATTTCGGGTGAAAAGTAGGCGATTTTGATTTTAAAAAAAAATGGGTTCCTAGTATTTGTTGCAAAACTTGTACCTCAAATTTACAATATTGGTTAAAGAGGAAAAATCGAGCCAGGAGGTTTGCCGTACCAAAAACAATTCTCAAATAAATTTGCATTTCTAAGAAACACAAAACATAACATTAATATCGTTTTACTTGAGATTAAACACTTGATCTCAAACATATGAAAAGAAAATTCCTAGCCTTTTAATAAGGGCCTAGTAATTAAATAAGGACTGGGGAACGGATTAATTATTATACACTGAAAGGTAGAGACTATGTTTAAATAGGCTACTTGATTGTTTATACATATATAACAGTTGCCAATGTAGATAAAAGTTCAGTCCGATATAAACATCTGTGGCGATTCAAGGCTGCTTGACGTTCGGGACTTCAGGAGTGATCAATCTCGACGTCTCGAAACACTCACAAGCAGTCTTTACGTCAACGACGCGACGTATACAACATTGTCGTGCGAGTTTTCGGCTTTGCGGCCGCTTTAGCCTTGCTTTCTCTATCGTTGTTCATCTCTAGTCAGAACGGATCCTGTCGCAAATGCCAATTAGAAAATTCCATTACACTGTATTATGAATCAATGGCAATAGGCTATATTGTGTCTTTGACAATTTACAAGGCATGAATTTCAGAGGCATTTCATGTCAACAATGCACACCGAAGTTATTCGTGTTTACTACGCGTTCATGTCGTCATGCCCACAAAAAAAAAAGAGAGAGACAACGATAAAATGTGTTTAGTATTTATTGTTACATACAAAATAAATACATATTATGGACGTAGCGTATATGTGAAATAAATATTTTAATAACTGGGAGAAGCTGGCCTTCTAAAAAAGTCTGCTGAAAAATTAGCACAAAATCCATAAGGATCAAGTACTTAAGTTGGCAGCAAGCAAGTCAGTATTCGAGTTGCTGAAACAAGCTGCAAACAGGAAGCGCTGGTCGTGTTCTCACGACTCCGGAACGTGGCAAGTGTTCAAATAGGCAGTGACGCGATACTTGGCAGTGCCTCTTGTAGTATTATCAGCTGTTACTGAATGGTTATCGACATCTTATCGCACATTCAGTTCGCAGTAGGGAGTTTCACAGGTCTTATAAATATGTAACCACGTGACACGTGTAATATCCTAGTCCACACCTTCAGCTCGTACAGTTTCGTTACTGCAAATGAATAAAACAAGAGAGTTAAAATGTTGCAATATTCAGTTCCTTAAAGATCAAGAATAGCGCTTTCGACAAATCCCTAATAAAGCCAGCCTGGGTGGCACAAGCGGTAAAGGCACAGACTGTCTCTCGCCTTGGGCATGGATGTAGTGTTCGTATTAGTTTAAGAAAAAGAAAAACGGGGGAAAAAAAGGTGGAAAAAATTGAATTCCAGTCTGTATTGCAACTGCAGCAGTAGTGATCTGTAACAAATTTTGTCATCGATCAGTCTGAAGTTACAGTTGTTAATAATCCTCTATTAATCACTGAGAGTTCAGATTTAGCCCACATTCTATCAAAATGATTAAATATGTCTTCATTTTTCGTCGGCACTTTAACGAGTTTTAATTTGTTTTTTATTTACTTTTAATTGGTTACTTAACAACATTGTATCAACTACTAGGTTTATAACGTTAATGAAACTGGTAACAATATTTGGCAAGCTGTGGCCGAGGATTTATCATAAACTGACACTCGCCATACGGTTGGGGAAAATCTCGGAAAAAAACTTCAACCAGATAAAATCAGACCAAGCAGGAAACGAACCCACGCTCCGGAATAGATAGCAAGCAAGCAAGCAAACGCGCCTGCTTGAGCTACACAAGTGGCTATTTAACGATACTGTATCAATTGCTAGGTTATTTAGCGTCGATAAAATTGGTACTAGCGAGAAGTTATTTGGCGAGATGAGGCCGAGAATTCCCCATGTGATTACCAGACATTCGTCTTACAGTTGGGGAAAACCTCGAAATAATCCAGCCAGATAAGTAGCCCAAGCGGTTATCGAAGCCATATTCGAGAATAGCTCTGGATCAGAAGGAAAACGCACCTACCGCCTGAGATACGCCGTCGAATAATATGTCTTAATTTCATCAATATCTTTATGGATCAGACCAGTCGGCCTGTTCCATCTTCAAGAAATACGAAAAGCCTGGTGGGATTTTATATGGAGCCGTTATTCTTAAAAGATCCAACAAACTGCTTCTACCGGTATATGTGTATTTAGTACCAAAATGCCAAATTTTCAGCTTTATTTATTTTTTTTTTACGAATTTCATTGTTATTCTTAAAGTCCAATAGAGTAGGCTTATGTCCACTAGGAGCCTTACTAACCTCATCTCTATTGCTTTTATTGTCTTCAATTGTGGTTTTGTAAATGTCCACGTCTCTCAGCCACACAGGAGTTTGAAGATTGCTACAATTTTGTATATTTTAAAATTTGGAATTACATTTTTCCTTTCAGTTGTTGAAATTTGGCAATTTCATTGTATATGTAGAGTCTGAAAGATGCTAGGAAGAAGCAACTATTTTATGACAATTTTGAGCCCCATTGTCCTAGTTTTGTTAGTAGAAAATTGCACATTATATTGATTTGAGATTGTCAATAAGTTGTACGTGGTATGATTCTCTGTAGATTGTCCGAGTCGGTCAATACTATCTGGTCAACTACCCTAGCCTTTCTAACGAAATTCGGACCTTACAGTTTCTTCGAATGCAACTTCAAAAAGACTCGCAACACTCCATATTGGAAATATTACCAAAAGATATAGGGTTATAGGTCAACATAATATTGAATTCTACATTTCAAGCACATAACCATGACTGTCTTCGAATAGTTTACTGTTCACGCAACTCTTTCTGTTTAGGAGGCCACCAGCGTAGCTCAGAAGGTAGGCTTGTTTGCCTGCAGATTCGTAGCTGCGCTCGGGTGTGGGTTCGATTCCCGCTTGGGTTTATTACCTGTTTTTGGGAGGTTTTCTCCGACTGTAAGGCGAATGTCAGATAAACACATATCTCGCCAAATACTATCTCGCTATTACTAATTCTATAGGCGCTAAATAACCTAGTATGTAGTTGATACAGCGTCGTTAAATAACCGACTCAAAAATTATGTTTGGGTCGTCCTCTATGGTGTCGTAGTTACCATGCTGGTCATTACATCGGAGGTTCGTGGGTTGAAACCAACCCGGCAAGGACGATGGCGATACAATACTGAGAATGGCTTCCTCCGGGACAGAAGTAAAGCAGCTAAGCAAGTTTTGTTGATTTACGTCACATAAAAGATCACTAATCCTAACAGACAGCTTCAGGCAAAATGTAAATGCTATGTCCTGCTCTGTAGATATAATTTTGACGCTGCAACTGAAAGCAAGATACTCCCTTTTCTACATGCATGCATTTCCTTACACGTATTTTTTTTAATAACAAAGATTTTTATTGCAAGCAAAACTTACGTACAATAACAAAGATTTTACAATACTATTGTAATACTCGTATATGAATATTCTTCAAAATTCGAAATTGATTACCAATCTCATAGACAAAATTTATTTAATAGCCTACATATTACAAATTATTGCATAAATACAACGTAACTGGGTCACACCCGAAAAAGCAAGATGCTTGAGGTCGGGTGTGACCAATAATGAAAACTGGATAGAAAAAAAAATTAAATAAAAATAAATAATAATAATAATCACAACTGTGATTAAACTCTTAACTGTATTTACACAAAGTTTAAAAAGAATAAGGAAAAAAAAAACAAAAACAAACAAACAAAAGGTACCATAGCCTATACATAAACATACTAAGTTAAGAATATAACATTGTTAAAGTGACAAAAAATAAATAAAATATAAGAATTTACATGATTATAATTTTAAAAACAGTTCAATATATACACAAATATCTGTATCTTACAATTTTACTGGCTTACCCCACTTTTCTTTTAGTGGATGATGGAGAATCAATTAAATAGTAAGAGAAATGGAGTAGACCTACTCCAGCATCGTCATTGTTTACCACAAACTCCAAATGAATAAACTTGCTGGGATTTGAATTTAGGGGTCCTTGGATATAAAATGCAGACGCTCTTGCTGTTCGGCACGCTTAAAACTCTAGTTATATAAATTTTTTGGATTCTTTGATATGACTTCAGTAAGTCTATAATGAAGTTCGGATGTCTGATACACTGCATGGACAAAGACGCAAGGTTATGCGTTGCGGAGGTCAAAATATATTACCATATTTTTATAAAACTCATTCGTTGCGATCTAAGAAAATTATTAATGTCCCTCCTTTCACAGGCCTGTGTAGACAAAGTGGGTCATGGCATTTAGTCTCATCCTTAATCTCTGACTCCCGTCCTCAGTTGCCGCGTAGTATTTCAGAATCTGAAATCATCTGATTGAGGACAGGAAATGGTTAACATTAATCTAAAACATTGCTCCTCTTTCAGTTTGCCACATTAAAATACGTGTGCGTCCTCCATTGTGATCAGCGATGGCGTGTGTCGTCCAAACCAAAGAACCCGAGTTCAATTCTCACAGCGAAAAGTGAAGATTTCTCTTTATCTCCCTCTGTGTCCACTATCTTCGGGAGCGCCCGTAGAGGACCGTCAGTAGGGGTAATCGTCCCTACTGAAAAGCCAATTTTTTTAATTTTTAATATATCATGATAAACCAAATCCTTTAACTCTATTAAATATAGAATATAATCTAAATTTAACAGAAGAAATACTGAAATCAGAAGTAAACACTGAAATATTAAAACAATTGTCTTTAGAGACAATTAATATTAGGTACCCTCCTCAAAACTGGCTTCATTTATACACTGACGGATCCTTGATCTCCAGAGAACAAGGTGCCGGTGCAGGTGTTACATGCTGTCTCTTCTCACTTTATAGATCTCTTGGATATGGAACAACAAGTTTTGATGGAGAAATCATTGCAATAAGTGAATGTCTCAGGAATCTTCTATGCCACATCAATAAATTTAAGAATGCAGTTATATTGTCAGATTCCAAAGCAGCTATTCTATCAATAGACTCTAAACACACACCTTCATCTCAAATAGCAGAAATAACTAAAATGCTCTCTCAATTAATATCACTCAATAAAAGAATTGTATTCCAATGGATACCATCCCATTGTGGAATCCTGGGAAACGAGAATGCGGGTGCTTTAGCAAAGAAGCGCAGCACTGCTACTTACAGACCTGTTACTAAATCTACGTATTACTTTGTGAAAAGATTTATTAAATCTACATACTTAGACTTCAACAAACAAAATTTGATAACACAATCTCAAGGGAAAAAATGGAACTCTCTGCATCATAATCCACAGTTAATTCCCGATTTACCACGAAAATCGTCTGTAGCTGCATTTAGATTGGCAACAGGCCATGATTGTTTGGCCAAACACCTGCATAGAATTGGAATATATCAGTCCCCTAACTGCCCACTGTGCGACTCAAACCAAGAAATGGATTCGGAACACCTCAAAATCTGTGCTTCAGTGGCTGGCCATGATAATATCTTTGAAAAATATTGGAGTGCAAGAGGTCAAATGACTTTATTGTCAAACGCCTGGCATTAGAAAACAACAACATTTTAAAAACTTGTTCTGTTCACGACTATGTATATTTTCCATGCGCGTTGGTTTCGTTACAGTATATTCGAGGGAGAGATAATCAGTACAAAATATTAGTCTTAAAAATTAACACCAAAGATATCGAAGAAGTATTTTTCCACTACTGATATGAAGGGCTCGGGAGTAAACAATGGTAGGGACATGAAACATATTTTGAGAAATGAAGAGATGATAGTTATAGAAAATCTCACAATTATGTCCAACATACATGTTGTTTTCACAACAAATGATATTTCAAGACATTCCTGTTTGGATATAAGAAATTTAACTGTGTGTCCTGGCACAAAAAATGAAAAATTAAATTAATGTCCAGGTGTACTTAACATTGTTTACACCATAAATGAATGTACTTAACACTGTTTACACTCATAAAAACAAAACACATCACTTTATCCGTCTTCACCATCTCCATCATCTTGGCCACCTACAGACTCTCCTGCTAGTTATAGCTTTTTGCACCATTCATGATATACAGCAGGGATCCATGTCAAACTAGACAGCATATCATTGAGTTTGTCTGCTTTGATTGGAAGTGCTTCTGAACATTTTTTCCGAAGCTGATCTTGGAATGAGTAGCTCTTTGCTGGTCTCCCTCCTTTCGAAAGGGAAACTTCTTTCAAGTCATCAATCACTATAAGTTTCAGAAAACCGCTGATGGCGTTAGAAAGTCGGAAAAAAAAAATACTATAAGCTACGTTTGTACTGTTCGGATTTTATGTTTCAGGTACAGACTAAATAGGTAATATATAGAAGGAACGTATAGCAGATGTGACCTAGTGACGCACTCGGTCCGCCCACAATATGAAGACAATAGGCCTCACAGTTAAATTACATCTAACCTTATTACAAAAACATATGTTAAGTAAACAATGTTAAGGGACAGTACTTAACATTATTTACGTGAATATTAATGTAATAACTATGTAAGCAAATGTATTTAATTAGAATTAGAGTCTGGTTGGGCGGAAGAGAAGGCCTACTGGCCTTAGCTCTGGCAGATTAAATAAATAAATTATTATTATTATTAGGTTATAGTCATATTTATCTGATTATTTCTCCTTTCTCCTTTCAGACGTGTTATCTTTATCAGAAACATGGTCTGCATCTGTAATAGAGTTAGCACTATCCAAATCGTCCACTGATTCCTCTATACCAGTCGTCGGCAAATTTGTACTCACGATAACATCACTGGACGCAAGCCGCAATACATAAGATGTAATATCAATCGAGGAGTATAGAGCACTCCGTTCGGATCCCAGTGTCAGACTCTCAACACAAGCATTTGACGTAGACTATACAATACTGATTTATCTGACGCAGACTATACAATACTGATTTATAGATGGATAGGTTATATTTGATTTCACCTTTATTTTTACTGTGCTACAATAACCTAGGGGCCACCGGCGTGGCTCAGTCGGTTAAGGCGCTTGCCTGCCGGTCTGAAGTTGCGCTCGGGCGCGGGTTCGATCCTCGCTTGGGCTAATTACCTGGTTGGGTTTTTTCCGAGGTTTTCCCCAACCATAAGGTGAATGCCAGGTAATCTATGGCGAATCCTCGGCCTCATTTCGCCAAATACCATCTCGCTATCACCAATCTCGTCGACGCTAAATAACCTTGTAGTTGATACAGCGTCGTTAAATAATCAACTTAAAAAAATTAATAACCTAGGAAAATACGTCACAAATTGCCACTCTTAATACAACTCGTAAATTTTCGCCTGCTAGTCATGATCTTTGTTTACATATTACAAGTTTTCGTTCAGAAATCAAATGTTCCGGAATACTGTATACTGAATATAGAGCCAAACATAGCAGATATGTGGGGTAGGTGCAGGCGACATATGACAGGACTATACAGTACATATTTCCTATGGAGGGCATTTTAAATAAATCTAAGGCAGTCTGGTGTGTTATACAATGGCAACGTTTCATGTCCTCACTTATTTCCAGCTCTCTTAATAATACGTTACTACACCTAGTATACTTTTTTGAAGTCGTATTTCGAGTCCCGTATGTTACTACAGACCCAAGTTGCTTTATGTTCAGATTCATTTCTTCTAATACATATTTTCTTTATGCTTGGAATAACTTTTCTCCTGCTGTATTTCCTCTAAGTGCAATGACATAGAGCATATTCTCATACAGAGAGATCCTTCGGAACTCGGCCAGTGAATATTACCAATATCAATACTTGTGTTTTCACCTAAAGCGAGAGATTAGACCACTGTTTATGCATTTTCCATTTTATTTCTCGTTCAGCTAGTGTTTCAATATCCCTTATCCTCTTTTGTATTGTTTGTGTGGGTAATTTCATGTGTTAAAAACATCAGATTATTCGACACAAATATGCCTAATGTTAGCAACTTTATTCAGACATGTTTTAATGAACTGTCCTTTATTATAGCGCTTCAATGATTTTGCGATTTCCAAAGCAATAACATAACTCGCATAACATGACCCTTTCACTCATAGCTTGTTTCATCATATTTTAGTACCGGAACGGTTATTTGAATTTAGTTTCTTTTTTTTTTAATTGCTTCGCCGCGTCCAATTCTACGAAAAGAAAATTATGTTTATATGCCTACTTATTTTATACTGTACACATTTCCGTTTACAATTACATTGGATAATGTTGATGCTTACCTGTGATTCCGTGATAATCATTATGACATGTGTCGTAATGTTCATTTATAAGTGCCTATTAGAATTTTAGAACACAAGAGGCGTCTACATTGTCACCATATATACAACAAAATAATACTGTTCCTCCCATTCTTCCTTAAACACGCGTTTCCGAACAGACGTTGAAGGTTTTGAGAAAGAAGCAATCTAAATCTTATCAGGTAACCCGCCACTGATAGATGCCTGTGAATTGGAGTTGTAGAGGATTTGGACGGAAGGGAGGGGTTGAGGCAAACACAGTTTACTGCGCTGCCCCTGCGACCTCACTACTGCTAGTGATCACGATGACACTTTTTCCGATCTCTGCGTTAAGGCTGATTCACAACCGGGAACGGAAACGACAACGAGAACAAGAACGGAAATAATGTTAAAATAAATGTAATTAAATGTGAGCATTCAAAATTAACTATTGTGAAAGCCCACATTTAAATACATTTATTTTAACATTATTTCCGTTCTCGTTCTCGTCGTTTCCGTTCCCGGTTTATTGTGAATCAGCCTTTATACACTTCGCACTTGTAGCTCAGGTATTTGTTAGCAATGCGCTGGCCTTTGGTTGCAAAGGTGACAAGTTCATGACCGTTTTGTGTTGTGTTATTATTTTTATCCATTTTTGTCCCATACTAATGTTTAAGTCCACACCTGTGGAGTAACGGTCAGCGCGTCTGGCAGCGAAACCAGGTGGCCCGGGTTTGATTTCCGGTCGGGCAAGTTACCTGGTTGAGGTTTATTCCGGGGTTTTCCCTCAACCCAATACGAGCAAATGCTGGGTAACTTTCGGTGCTGGACCCCTGATTCATTTCACCGGCATTATCACCTTCATTTCATTCAGACGCTAAATAACCTAGATGTTGATACAGCGTCGTAAAATAACCCAATAAAATAAATAAAAAAATAAATATAAAAACTAATGTTTAATTGTATGAAATTCGTAACTTGTCCGCGTTTGGTGGATGAAAAACTAAATTAATTAAATTCGAAACTACATGTAGGTGGGATTTTTTGTGACTTGGCTAAAGCATTTGATTATGTGGACCATAGTATATTAGTAAAAAAATTGAAGTTTTATGGTATTAAAGATGAGATGTTGGGTTGGTTTACATCGTACTTATCAAATAGAAAACAAAAAGTAGAAATAAATGTACCAAATAGTCATAAAGTTACTTATTCAGAATTTAGAAATATTAAACATGGTGTTCCGCAGGGGTCAATTTTAGGTCCATTGTTGTTTCTAGTTTATATTAATGATTTAGCCTTGACCATAAACAATTCATCCCATGTAATTTTATTTGCAGATGATACAAGTGTAATTATTTCAAGCAAACAATACGATCATTTTATAAACACTTCTAATACAGTGCTGAATCTAATGAATGAATGGTTCCATGCAAATAAACTAGCACTTAATGTTGATAAAACCAGTGCAGTCAAATTTAGTACACACAATAGTGCTCAGGTTTCCTACAGTATTCGATTAAATGGAACTCATCTCAAAGAATCTATAAGCACAAAGTTTCTTGGTTTAGAATTGGATAATCACTTGAACTGGAAAACGCATATAGAATGTATTACTCGTAAATTGAGCTCTGCCTGTTATGCATTAAGATCCTTATCTACTATTGGTGATATAAACTTACTTAAAATGTCATACTTTGCATATTTTCACTCTGTAATGAAATATGGATTAATATTCTGGGGTAACTCGTCTGAAGCTAAACACGTTTTTGTTTTACAAAAGAAAGCTATAAGAATAATGGCCGGTGTGCATAAAAGGACCTCATGTAAAAATATTTTCCGAAACTTAGAAATCTTGACTTTACCTTGTGAATACATTCTTTCCCTAATGCTGTATATTAAGAACCAAGATAAATTCAGTACTAATCAAGACATTCATCATTTTAATACAAGACATAAATCAGATCTTCATCTACCCTCTGTTAGTCTAAGCTGTTTTAAAAAAGGAGTTCGCTATTCATGTATAACAGTCTTCAATGCACTGCCTAATTATCTTAAAGATTTGAAGAACCACGAGAAAAGGTTCAGAAAAGAATTAACCAAATTTCTACATACTCATACCTTCTACACAATTGATGGATTGTTTATGCTTGTGAATTGAATTGTTCTACTTAAATGACATGTACAATTTTATATAGCTCAACTAAAATATGTTTTTATATTGACTTAATCTGTTTACTATGTATTGTATTTTTTTTGTTTAGCATAACTGATGAATTGTATGTACTGTAAATTGAATAGTATACTGTATAGGTCAACTGATGAATTGTTTAAGCTTATAAATTGAATTAATCTACTTCATATGAATTGTATAGATTAACGAAAATAAGTTTGTAAATTGAACTAATTTGATTGTATATGTTTGTATAGTTTGGCTGATGAATTGTATATGTTCTTAAAATGATTATTAGTCTGTGTAGCTCTACTGATGAATTGTATATAGACCTACTGTAAATTGAATGGTAATATGTATAGCTCAACTGATGAATTGTTTATGATTATAAATTGAATTAATCTACTTGATATTAATTGCACAAATTTGTATAGCTTAATGAAAGTATGCTACTTTGTATTGTATATATCTGTATAGTTTTGGCCGATGAATTGTATATGCTTTAAATTGAATAGTAATCTATACAGCTGTACTGATAAATTGTTTGTGTTTGTAATTTGAAGTAGTTTGCATGATATGTATTATCAATTTCTGTATATCACAACTGGCTGAATTGTTTATGCCTTAAATTTAATTAACTTGTTTTGTATTATACATACAGCTCAACTTATGAATGATCGTTTGCGTTTTTGTAAATTTAATAATCTGATTGGCTATGTATTGTATACTTTTAGTAGAGCCATCGATGTAGCTCAGTCGGCAGACTCGCTGGGCTGCTGATCCGGAGCTGCGTTCGGGCTTGTGTTGGATCCGCCTTTGGTCTTTGGTTTCTTCTGAGGTTTTCCCCAGCCGTGGGACTGAAGCCGGATGGTCTATGGCGAGTCCTTGGCATCAACCCCTTTGATTTGATTACCTGGTTGGGTTTTTCCGAGGTTTCCCCCCATCAAAAGGCAAATGCCGGGTAATATTTTGGCGAATCCTCGGACCTCGTCTCATCTCACTACATCTCGCCAAAATGTAAAAAAAAAATAAAATAAATAAAATAAAATAAATGTAAAAAATTGCACAAAATTGTAAAAATTGTAAAAAATTGCTAAATTGTAAAACTATAAAAATTTGTAAAAATTGTAATTGTAATATTGTAAAATGTTGACTTGTTCCACATCTTAAAGCTTCATTGCTCATGTAAGATCTATGGAATAAAATAAATGAATTAATGAATGAATGAACAAAATTGCATTTCTCAAACTACATACATTCTTCCTTCACCATTCTAAATAATAATTTTATTATTGTCATTATTACGTAGAGTACATTACAAATAACTAGATTGGCTTTTTAATATTACAACCCAAGTTTAAAGTTACACACATTAAGTTAAAAATAGTACCTACTGAAGTTTGAATGTTCGACCTCATCCTCTGACAGAAAGCATCTACACCGTACACCGATCATGCCACAGAGACATAGCAATATTGTATCCCACACATTTCCAAATGCACCGCTATGCCACGTGCAGGTTCAATCAGAGGCGTACTGGCCCAAAAGAAAAAAAACTAACCTCGGAAAAAACCCAACCAGATAATCAGCCCAAGCTGGAATCGAACCTGCGTCCGAACGCAACTCCAAATCGGCAGGCAAACACCTTAGCCGACTGAGCTACGCCGGTGGTTAAGAATAATTTATCCCTCTGGCGTATTTCAATAGCGTGGACGGTTTTCATATAAATTTAATTTAAAAAACTATTAATTTCAAGCCACTGAACGATGCGAGCAGATTGCAACGTCGTAGCGAGAGAGGGAGGTTCACCGTAGAGAAACAGAGTTCGTTGACCTCTTACATCTGTAATACGAGAACAAAGAAGACTGTGTTATTGGTGATGTTGCCAAACTGCTGAAACTTCCAACTTAATTTTCTAATTAACCGTGCATTTAATCTCGAAATGTAATAAAGGTTTTCTATCCCTTTAAGTGTACCCTTTCGTCCCTTTCAATATTTCACTTCTACTCTGTGTACTACTTTCCCAATAATCGATCTTAATAAATGTTACAATTTGGTATTTTCATAAAAGTATAATTATAGAGTGCATAAGTATAGAGTGTTAGTTGGGAGGCCGGGGGGGAAAAGACCTTTGGGGAGGCCGAGACGTAGATGGGAAGATAATATTAAAATGGATTTGAGGGAGGTGGGATATGATGATAGAGACTGGATTGATCTTGCTCAGGATAGGGACCTATGGCGGGATTATGTGAGAGCGGCAATGAACCTTCGGGTTCCTTAAAAGCCAGTAAGTAAGTAAGTATAATTACTTTAAGTAACTGATAAGCAAAGAGTTTAGTACTGCCATCTCACGCTTGTTCTACAATACCTACGCATGTTACGCTCTTAACACAATATTATACGTAATACCAGCTACGGACAAAGTCTGGGTAAACAAAGAAAAAAATTACAAAGTAAAAAAATGCGGTTGTAAAGATGGCTGGTCTCTCCAATGCAACAGTTAACAATTTACATTATTTTGGAGCATACTTCCGCTTTCTGAATTCGAGCATTTGGAACCAACGGACGCATTCCCACGCATATAAATATACACGCTAGTCCGGTGGTCTCACTACACATTGTCCCGGTCTCCACCATCAATTCTGTCACTCTAGCTATCAAGACATTCCCCTACTTCAACTGCTGAATAGATCCCATCTGGGAGGTCTTCATGTTTTCCCAAAAGACGGTCCTGAATCACAAACGAACCGAAAGTAACGACACAGTTATTTTGTGTACCTTCTTTAATGCTACTTTCAAATACAACCTTGTTTAATCACGATTAAGAAAATGGGAAGTAGTATTATATTTTCATTTACAAGAGTTGTAGTTTTTTTCGTGGTCGCCCGCGAGTTGTACGAGCCGGCGAGTGACCAAGGAGGAATAATACTATAAAGTGCTTAGTTCTTAAGATATACCACTCCGTGGAGCTGAATAAACCAAGGAGGCAAGAGAGAATTAAATTAAAATTGATAACAAAGGACGAGAAGGAAGGAAGATGAAAGCCTTAAGGAAGGATTATAGAGAAATAGTAATTTATAGTATAAGAGAGTAAAATTCGATTTTATCCATTCGCGAGTGGAAAGTTTAGCGTCCGAAGCGAAGCCGAGGGTGATAATTTCCACGAGCGCATAAAATCTGTTTACTTTCGTGTGCTATAACATATTTTATCCATTACTGGCATCTATCTAAGTTTCACTATTGGTATCTACGAGTACTATAGCAAGTATTATATTGTATGAACATTAAATCTAAATTATATGTAAATCTTCATTAAACTATGTTTAACTCTTGCTTTCTTCATTTTTAATAAATGGCGCTTGGTCCACTAAGGCTCTGAATCCTTCAATTGTATTTCTTTTCTTTGTAATGTGTTGTTTGTGAAGAAGTTATAAAAGAATGAATTTTAGTGAATAAAGCCATGCGTTGTTTAGGTTGCTAATAGAGTCCTGCAAAACCGGTTGGAAAACGAACAAACTTACATAGCGCTACTGAACGCCTGGCTTTATAGGCAGTATGCGAAGTACATCTGCTTGCTTACTGCCTCAGTATTCGGTTTAACGTGTATTCGAGTTGATTCGATCTCTCTGTGGGTGGACGGCTCTGGCGTATAAAATCAAGATCACAGTGAACCATCCAGATATTATAGCTGCGGATCATCAAGAGGAACAAACAGCATGCAGCGTGAAGCTACAGACGTTGTAAAGCGTAAATTGCAGAAAAAAAGTTTCGGTATCCACAAATTACCAAGGTTGTAATTTTTGCTTACACTAGAAAACTGAATTATAATATTACAGTAATGACACACTTAAAAAACAGTAAACTCGATCAATAGTAAAACTAAAACAAAAATAACTTTATATCTTCTGAAACCTACTACAACCAATGCTTTTAGTATGTTTATTATGACTAGAGAATTAAACGTAATATAGGTTTTCCATTCATTTATGTGAACCTTATCGCTCCGTACAATCTGCAGGGTTATTTCACTTCTACCCTGTATATGAATAGCTACTGTTTTGGAGGAATGCATTTAGAGTTAATAATTATTTAATTTTATGTTTTGTGATTAATTGTAATTCTATTTTGATTTATTTACTTATTATATCTCACATTATACATTATGCTCATTTCATTTTCTACGTACTAAATTGATGGAAAGAGCACCAAACAACTCTAGCCTCTCTAGCCACACTTGTGAAACGAGTATTGGCCATTCCATGAATAAGTGTTTCCACCGAGCGTAACTTTAGACTAGTAAAAGAGATTTATTAATACATAAACACAAGAAGTCAACTCTGATCATGTAGTCTGTGATAATAGGCCCTAATAATAATTGTGAACATCAAATAGTTGATATTAGCACGTGTGTAATAAAATAGTTCTTTGAATGACACTTGTTTTCTCTGAAGTAGATCTTTTCTATACAGAATGATTTGTTTCTAAACCTTGCTATTCTTTTGTTATTCGTAGTTTAGAAATGTGTAAATTATACTTATTTTGTACAGAACAACAACCATTGGGAGCCAAAGTAATCGTATTGTTGAAAATAACATTACTGTTGATTTCTTAATAAATAATATTGCAACCGATTAGAATAATTAAAAAGCATGCAACTATTCTTTTAGAGGTAGGCCTATACATTTTTTTTTAGTTTAAAGTACAAACGTCATAATGGACTTATGTACTTATTTCCTATTTTGCTTTATAATGAATTGTAATTATATTTTTGAATACGTTTACATTATGATATTTCACATTATACATTACGTCTATTTCCTTCGATGTCACTGTGTCCATTGTTCATTTATTTGTTACTAGTCAAAATTACTGCAAGTTCGAAACACAAAAATAAATGTATTAAAGTGTCAAATTATTTGTATTCCTATTTGAAGCAAACATATTTTTGTAATAAAACAAAATAAATATCCTTCAATATTATTACTCTGTTTGTATAGCCTACTGAGAAAATGTTAAAGAGTTATTGTATGATGAAATGTACCTGGTGTTATTTGGAGATCGTATTTTCTTCCTCCTTACCATTTCTTTCTGTGTGAGATTTGTGTTCTAAATAATTCGCGATCTTACATGAACTTATGTAATATCGATCATTGGGTTATACAAATCGAACAAGATTCAGTCAATATCTGACGAGAAAGAGTTACGACATCAAATGATGAAGTTATGACGTATACTGTTTAACACTGGCATAGAAAAACGCCAGCTATATAGCGTTTATTGGTATGAAAAATATACATGGTTTGTGGACGTCTTGTTCCGTGAAAAACTATAACATTGTTTAACATATCTATAAGCAACTTTCATTAGTAAAACTCTAAAAGTTTAAAATATAAACGATACTTATAAAGTTACTGCAAGTTCAGAATAATGAAGAAAATATATGTGTTATAGTGTCGAATGAACTGTGAGAATACTTGCAAACCTTTTTTTTTTTTTTTCAATAAGACAACGTAAATTTCCTTGTTACTCCGGTTGAGTACTCGAAAAACGTTAGTTTCATGTCAATGCGCCTGATGTTCTGTCTACTCTGCAATACATCAGGCGTAATCGCTCGACAACCGAGTTATTCGGCCCGATGTTCATCGTAGCCGGTTGAGCTCCGACAGGTCGAATCTGAACCGGTTGTGTGCGCAGTTTTGCAGGTCTCTAGTTGCTAAGGACGGTGAAAGATCAATTTAGATACCAGTCATAGATAAATTAAATTTTCTACATTTTTTAAGATATAGCTTTCATTTTTTGTACACATAGAGTATATACGAGTATAGTAACAACCTAATAGAGTTACCAAAATTTGTCTTTCATCATACACAATATTTTTCAGTTATTAAATTTTTTCTAAAACAAAAGCAAATTTTCAAAATTCTACTCGTCATATTCTTTATAAGATCTCCCTTAAACTCTCAAGCCTGTGGACATTCGTGATTTATAAAAGGGGCAACTTTACTTTTAAGTAAAACAAAGATCATTAGAGTAAGTTTTGAATAAGCATTATTTTAAGCTATTTCTCACAAATACAGACACATTAATTTTGATTGCATTTCATAAGCATTACTATTACAGAAATACTTGCAGATACTGAATAAAAAAAAAAAGTCGCCTCCAATACTTAGAGAAATTCTACATAGATATACAGACATAAGGCATGCACCATTTTATCTGTATGCTAAATACGTTAATTACCATGTGAATCTCGAAATAGATTTCCTCCACAGCAATACAATGCTCAGTCTTTATATTTCATATTACTAGAAATCAAAACAAAAATCAACAAAAAGTTACTTACAGTTCTGTGCTTTAAATATATTAATTATTTGTCACACCCAATAAATAATTTGAGTCCTATATCTTATGAATAATTTTACACGTGAATTTCTAGAATAATTTAAGTTGTCGAGATTTGCCACACAAAATAATATCCTACTGACTGTCAGCTTTATATAAGAAGGCATAAGCTATGTATATTTCTAAATAAGCAGGCTACTGTATTAAAAAATTATTCCATCTGATAACACTGAAAGTAGGCCTCCAACATCGCCCATTATTTCCTTATGTCTGCACAGTCGCATGCGATCAGGAAGGCAGTGGACCCGGAGACATTCCGTCTAATGTATCTTTATCATGCACTGTGCATATAATCAATCCTGTGGAACCGACTGCATGTTTACAGCTTTACTTCCATATTCCTACGACTGTATTTTCGCATCACAAATAAAAACACTTAAAAATAATTTATGTGGAGATTTTGCTACTTGAAATTTCAAGCGCAGTTTCCAATTGCTGCATTATTATCATACAATTATAGCAAAGACTGCTTCGATACTAAAGCGTAAAAAAAATTGTGGGGCTTCCCTTCAAGCTACATTGCCCGGATTCTGCATTTGTTCAAGGCAAGTCTCTCTGTTGACGCGAGAGTTTGTAAATTTTATTTTTAAAAAAGTTACTGTTAAATAGGGCTTCACAAAACACATGTATTTTGCATACATTATTACATATTCATGAGAACAACAAGGTAAAACCATGGGAAGACGGGCGAATATTGACAAAACATATGCTTAATTCTCAGGAATTATAATGTAGATACGAAGTATGGTGGAAGGTAAATATTACGCTTCACTGTTCGGATAAAAACTAATGCTTTGAAATTTTTAACAAAAAAAAATCAAACATGCCACTCATTGCGACCCTGGGACTGAGCTACAGTATTTTAACATGATAGGTATGTAATATCTTAATATATTGTTAGCCAAACCGATAAGACGAAACTTGATTGCTGTATTACATTGCGTTCTTCGCTGTGTATCAAGCGGTAACGCTTTCTACAATACCTGCTAATCACTAGGAATGGAACTTCGGACACCGAACCTATGAAGTTAACTAGGTCGCGTGTTATACAAGTCGTGTTGTTTACATCAACTCAGGTAGTCCAGGGACTTCTACTATACTACTGCTATGCTTAAATCAAAATATTCCTCCGTATAGTTAGGTAATTAAAACATATTAGAACACATACTTACGAAAGCGACTTAACGCATTCTCTTCGTTGTAAATAAATGGTGATAAATTAAAAAAAAAATGAATTTAAGTGTCACTAATTTGCAATGTACAACCGTGTACAATCGTGAAATATCAAATATAAACCTGTTCGATTGTCACTGAAAGAATGTTTTTACTAAGAAAATATTCTTTCGACATCACACGATGTTCGTGGTGCGAATTTGAAATAGTTTATATTTATTATAACGAAGTTATGTTTTATCTTGCACCTGTTCACTATTTAATTCTTATTCCACTTCAAAGTGCTTCGAATGATATGCAGAATTTTTTTCAGTAACACACTTCAGTTTTAGTTTAACCCTTTTATGTTATCAACAGGTCGTCGTATAGAATTTAAAATTATTTCATAACATAATACTCACTTGGGTGAAAATGTTCTTAACGACCAGTTAAATGCAAAACCATTGCAAAGGAGTATCTCGGAGACCACGAAACGCCAGTAGAACAACAATACGAAAAGATGTCGGTTGTATGGTGAAGGACGATGTTTTAGAGCTGCGGCCTTCGGGATCTTGAGCTCGTAATTTACTGTGGACACGTGCTGACCAACTTCTACGGGGTCCATCTCACTTTGACTAATGGTGACAGTATAATGAATGTCACGTTCTTCCGTGTGGTGTAAACAAAACATAACGTTTTCTAGGACGGGAAAACCTGACTAGTATCTGCATAGAACACTTCATTCGAAGGCTATAATAGTGTAGGATTGGAACGTCATGGATTTCACTTAAGAATGCAACGCTAAAGACCGTAACTGCGAGAGTAAATGTAGGCTACATATATAGCAAATCATGGAAAGGTTTTCCGCAGATTTACAAAAGTGTGGTCTCAATAATCCCAATTTCCAGAATAAAATTTTTCAGCAAGACAGAGTCACTCTGTACATTGGCCATGAGGACCGATAGCTGTTACATAAATGTTTACACATCAGCTTGTGTCAAGGGGGATTGATTGTCATTGAGGTAAATGTAGCTAATTGGCGACGTATGTAATGGGGGGGAAAGGAACTGGCTACCCTATCCCATTATCTCATGGCCTAGTTGCCTCATATGTGGTGCCTTGTTGGTATCACTTGTGAGATTCAGACCTGTCTTCGAACAGTTGACTAAACAACAATTCAGCTAAAACACTAAAACCAGACAATACATTGTGTGTTGCGTTTCTGCGAGTAAAAAAATATGTTTCAAATCTAATCCAAGAAATCTCCATAGTTTAGGACAGAGGCGGGCAAAATGTAAGGAGCAATTGATGCAGCCTGCATGACAATAAAATTACAAGGTGGTGAGAACAAGAAATACAGCACTGATATCTACAGTTGGTTTTGTTTTTCGCTTGGAGATAGCCTGACTTTACGGAGATCACACAGTTTGTTTTGCGTTGAAACACATTTTGTTCGCCTGTGGTTTAGGAAGGACATTGAATCGGGCTCCGTGATGTGACACCTGAACAATGTGCTAATGTGATTTCTCAGTTTCATCGAACAGAAATTTTCGTAAGCAATATAGGGATACAGCTAGAGTGAGTAGAACTTCACTGGTCTAAGAGCCAATTTCACCAACATGTTACTAATCCACAAGTAACTAATTGCAATATAACTTAAATATGGAAGTTAAATTGTATTTAATTCGTTTGAATTTCACCAAACTAATACGCATTTAAAATAAAATCAATTTAATTCCCAATTAAGTCACCACGGCCTTCGGAATCACAGTAAAATCGTAATTTCGAAGGCCACATGTCTTGTTAATGTAAGCAGTGACTTTTATAGTGAGTTCATTTGTTATATTACGTTAACATAAAGAGAGGTAACCCCAAAACATATTAAAATCATGGAAAACAAAAAGATGGATGGGCAGTTAAAAAAAAAAAACAAAAAAAAAAAAGGTTGGAGATAAATAAAAAGAAATTTCAATGCAAGAAAAACTTCATCCCAATTTCTTCTGCAATACCAAAGAAAAACAAGATAACATGAAGGTAGATGCAAGAAAATATCATGCAACAAGCAAAATGGAAAGACTTCCTGGATTTGCGCTATTCCAATGCATTCAAATGTAATATTAGGCTTACATGATAAATTTGTTATTTTTAGTATGTTATTTTACGACGCTTCTATCTACATCTTAGGTTATTTATCGTCTGAATGAGATGAAGGTGATAATGCGGTGAAATGAGTCCGGGGTCCAGCACCGAAAGTTACCCAACATTTGCTCATGTTGGGTTGAGGGGAAAATCCCGGAAAAACCTCAACGAGGTAACTTTCCCCGACCGGGAATCGAACCCGGGCCACCTGGTTTCGCGGCCAGACTCGCTAACCGTTACTTCATAAGTGTGGACAATTTATTATTGATATTACTTTAGTTTCCGTATTTTACGCAACCGAAGATTGGTTAAACGTTTCTTCAATAAATGTATCATTTAAATAATATTACGAAGTATTTAACTATTATTTGGAAATTTTAAATCACCTTCTGTACAATTCAAAATATACAATTCGTATGTTTTGCTTAGTCTAAACCACATTTGCAAATCTTTTTCGTCCATTGTATTAAAATAATCTCTTTCGGAAATTATTCTCGTTCGTCTTGGTGAGAAATCGTAATTTTCAAATATCAAGTCCGTTATTAGTATTAGTATTTATTTATTTAACCTGGTAGAGATAAGGCCGTCAGGCCTTCTTTGCCCCTCTACCAGGAGATTCCAACTATAATATGAAGAATAAAATTACAATTATTGTCCTCGCCATGATGAAAATTATTTTCGTTAATACGGGATAATTATATAAATGACAAAATATTGACCAATTAATTTAAATGTAGACTAATGAGACCTTAAAGCCCAATTTGTATTGGTGAAATGCATTATCCCTTTAAGTGTCAATGAGTCATTTGTGACTTATTATGATATCGAATAGGCCTCTGGTGAACAAACAGAATCACAGAAAATGAAATGCAACAAGCTTTCAAAATCGATATTATTTAAGGATACAAAAAAGAAGGTAATTACTAAAAATAATTTAGATTTAGATCCAGACAATGAATAAAAATTCAATAGTGCTGACACTGATAAGTTTAAAAAAATGATGATGTGCGGTCTACCACAAAAGCCAAAATACAGTTTCCATTAAGGCAAATGCTTTCTAAATTCTTGAAAGTTGATCAGTTATTCCTGAGTCAGACATCCATCAGCATCACTCTCATGCCCGAAATGGAGACTGTTAGCTATTCAGAGTGTAAGGTCACTAAGGGATTGCTATACAAAGATAAAATGTGCTTAATAAAGGATTGTTGGAGCTTAGAAGGTCCTATTGTGCCCTATTTGTATAAAACGAATGTAATAAAAAGCTGTAGGGGATACGAATCACAACAAAGCACTTTTTTTTACTCATCCCCTCCTTATGGTTGAGTGAATCACGGCGTACAAAAACTGTAAGCTCGCCCAGCACACAAAAAAATACTGACGGTGTAATGGGACCACTAGGGTGAGAAATATTCATGCTCCCACCAATAAGATACCGCCACTAGAATGCACCACTGTATAATAATTTTATAAGTGTCTGCGATATATTTTCACGTCCAACTATGAATGTCTTCTTTGTAGTGACAAAAAGCCTGCATCACGCTACATCGCTGAATCTTACAACAGCTGGAACGCACTTTGAATAAATAAACCATATAGCTTCATTTTCCCAAGGAAAAAAATTTTAAAGACACAACCCAGACTCCCCAAAAAGTAGAATCACTAGAAGACTACAAATCCAGGTCATGAAGGCATACATTTAAACTTTTACAGTATAGCAAAATCTTGTTTACTCTAAGCAAATGTTAATGGTATTTGTTATTAAACGAAGGTTTAGATTTAGAATATCATGACTCACTAATACAGACCATACTATAGCCCAGCAGTGTCGAGTTGGCGACAGACTCGCTTCTTATACACGTACAGTATAATTATGGTACATCAGATTCCATTAGTCGTCTCGTTCTTTAGTCGTTCTGACAACGAAACTCAGTCTTCTGCCCCGACCCCCACCGGGCAGCTCGATTCGCCTGTATTGTGTATTTCTGCTTTCAGTGGTATTCATGCTAGAGTAGTAGCCTAGATCAAATATATAACAGATTACTCATCCCTATGTTAAAATCGGTAGCACTTTGAAGAGCTCGCCACCCGTCCGCCGTAAACGAACACGAGATGGCAGTACAGTCGCTAATGCAATTCAAATGGGAGTTATGACGTGACTCCTTATGTAACAACTAGATGGCAGCATAGTAAACCTGATAAAAAGTTGTTACCGTCAAAGCCTATAACGCCGAGCAATTTGGGTATATGATCTAGGGTAGTAGCTACACATTTAGAACTAGTTTACGATGTATACCAACATTTCAGAGATGAAGCGGCACGCCACTGCTGCGTACATACTCATACTAGCATAGTAGTGGGAGAGAGTTGAAGTACTGACTGTAAACATAACTTTAAAACGTAACGGCATTAACGAAATTGTACTTCACGGACGTAATGATGATGAGATATTCTTTAACGTTTCCTTAAAATACTACAGATACTTATGATTAGGACTCTGTATAATACATGTACTAGTGAAGAAGTTGCAATCTATTCTAGTTATTTCGTCGTAGCGTACCAACTTTGAGACTGTACGTTTGTAGCGAATAGATCTGAATATAATTCAAATGCAACATTTATTATTATTGTTATCAAAGGGAAAGGAACTGGCTACCCTACCCCATTATCTCCTGGCTTAGTTTCCTCATGAGTGCTGTCTTATTGGTGTCACTTATGAAGTTCCAATCAGCCTTCGAGTGTTGACTAAACGTACAACATCCCCAAAAGAAATTATCGCCATCGGATTGTGGTTGAATGGACTAACATCTAATGAGGCTGATGACGGAGATGGGAAACAATTTTATTATGCTATCGGCTAGTAAGAGGCAAAGAAGAATGACGTAAAGTAGCAACGGTGAGATTTACGTATATCCTCGTCAGTCCCGAAGTTATATATTTTTTCTAAATTAAAAAAAAAATCATTCACATAATCATTCTGGGGTTCCAATAATCCCAAATCAAATCTTCACAGAAAATCAAATTTTGGGACAATTTTGACTCTTGGTGCCCCCAAATTTTAAATTCTAATTTATAATTCTAGTTTAGAAATGTTGCAAAAGTGATAGGTCTACTCTTCATTTCTATCAAAGTTAATTTTTCAAAATTTTCAGAAGTATCCAAGACACTGCAAAAAAAAAATTAAAATTAAATTATGTATAGTATACTCTACAACAGGACTGAAGAGGATATGTTGAAGGTAATACATAAAAAGAAAAAAATCCTAAACAAATAACATGACAACCTATAGAGACAAAATGGTGAAAATCTTGGTCATCTTTGCTATGCATCAGTAATGCTGTCGGGTGAGTTTGTATCATTCTAACCTCAAATAAATCACACATGGCAGAATATAAAAGAATAGACAGGAAATGACGAGAGAAAGTAGAAGAATGGCTACAAGGAACATTGGTATTAAAAACAAAGCAATACCGAGAAGAGAGCCCATACGCACAAAAAGTAACGATAGCGTATCTCAAAATTCCATTCATGATACTCCACAAGGATAAAGGAACAGGGAAAGACCTTCTTCTTCTTCTTCTTCTTCTTCTTCTTCTTAATCTCTAGTTATGCCGCTATCGTAGCATTAGGGAAATGCAGCAAAAGACGTTCTTGAGGTAAATATAACATATGGAGTGAGAAGAGGCTAAAAGCCTAATTATGGATGATGATGATGATGATGATGGTCTTATTTAGAGCGCTTGAAAATAAAATCTGATTATATGAAAATGTGGCATTACAAGTTCATAACAACTGCGTAAAAGAAAAACGGATTTCCAAGCATGAGAAAAAAGTTTCGAGTTTCCTCGGTCTTCCAGGACAAATCGAGCTCATAAAGCTTCATTTAACAGAACAAATGTAGTGATGTTGCCCAGACCGGAATAATTACCTGTTCCGAGAATCTTGTAAACAAGAGATACAATGTTACGGCATTTAATTGCGTTATAAAAGACAACTTTCACTGCATAGACCTGTTAAGCAATTCCTCGGCTTCGTGAATAGAACGAATAACTACAAGTAGACTAGTCAAGGGTTCGATCACGATTAAAAAATGATTGGAAGTGGGTAAGAATGAATGTGGGTTGAAGCCATACTTTCACTAAATTAATACAGATTTTCACTTTTTTTATTTAAAAAAATTAACGTTTTGATTATTCCGTATCTATTAGATTATAGTAATTACTGAATAGGCCTAAGTGTGGAATGAAAATCGTAAGAGGAAACGAAGTATTTTGAGAAAACATGTCCTACCACCACCACCACCCTTTACTTAAAAAGAATGGGCCCAATTCTATCTCATTCCTGTGAACGATAAAGTGAGGGTCACATAAGAACAGTTCCTAAACAGCAAATATTGCCGTCTTGTCAGTGTTGCCAACTGTTACCAGATATCACACGATCCTACGTACTAAATTACTTATTTACTTACCATACTTTATGTTGGAAAGTTATTCTAAATAATTCAATAATTTGTAACATATTTTCGTAGGCAAACTATACGAAAAATGGATCAACATGTCAAGTATTTTGTCTGGCAATATGAAATTCATTGGTTTGACTAAACAATAGATTCACGAGACCTAACCTAAAAATATATTTTGTTTCACAACATGAAATTATTAGTACCTACTAACTCCGAAAAACTTATCTCTCTATAGTCTTCAATTATAACCACAACGCAACACATAAAATAACTGTTATGTTTCGGAATACGTATTATATGACTGGAGGATGACCTATAATAGGTCGAAACATGTAAACCAGGTACGATAGAATTTAACACAAGAAAGTTATATAATACATATTCCGAAGTGATACAGTGTTAAAAGTTGTGTAATCAAGATGTATAACTATTATGAATTAATATTAATATTGATATTACTTAATTAAATGTTCAAATTTCACTAGCTTCCAGTAACCGGCTCAGAAATCTAGTACAATTTTAATTTCATGGAACTCCAGTACCGACAAATATTGTCGATATTTGTCTCAGCTGCCAACATACCAGTTACAAAATCACTACCATTTGTAGTATTTGTCAGTATCGAAATTCGAAGTTGGCAAAAGAAAATTCAACCTGCAAACTAGAAAATCACCACAATCCACTAGCATATGTAGTAATGGAAGAAAAATGGTTAGGTTTCACCCTTAGGGTATGAAGTAAGCTGATCCGGACTATAGACATTCACAAAGTATGAGCACGGCACAAGATCATCGCTTAATTAAGGCAATATAGGACGAACCAAGATAAGGAACACACATCCAGTAGCAATCTCTATTTCCCTACCGGGAATCGAACACGAGTTCTCTGAATTAGTAACCTGATATACATAACCTGCCATGCCATCATTTGAGCCACAGTGAACAACCTGACTCACATCCACCACAAGATGTGTAGGCCTACTTAATATCCGCCGGAATCGAAGCTCGGTATACTGAATATGAGGTTGTTATAATCGAATGTCATGATTAGATCTCAAACTATTCTTCTAAAGAACAGCTACAGATAATCACAGCAGAGAACTATTCAACATTTCATGCAACATAAAACTGAATTTTTTTTAAGTATAAAATAAAAAGACAAGGTAACTGAATGCTGTTATTCCCAATACTATAGCATTATCATCGTAGTGGTCATGGGATGAGTAATTTCTCTTAGAGAGCTTGAAGGATTTCACGAAATATCCCTATCAACAAAACAAATTTCATTTTTTGAAAGGGGCATAAATTCATAATATAATTAATTACTCACATTGAGAAAGTTGATTTCAGTAGGACAGCTTGCCTATCGAGAATGTAACAGAATATTTTATTGTAAAGACATTGTTCTTTCCATCAAAAAGCAAATAGAAGCTTTTGCTCTTACACAAATTACTCAATTTCCAGGGCCATGAATTCTTCATAATTATAATTAATTTTTAACAGAAATACGTCCAGCCTCGGTTGTCGAATATCTTTCATTGTATATTATTTTTAACAGCCATTTACATTTTATGAGTTCAGATTCTCTGCACTTATTAATACACATAACTACAATGAATGTATGAAAATGTACAATGGAAAACTAATATAATTTCAAATGCAACTAGTTTTACTGCCAAAAATTAACTTAAAGAATTGACAGCAATATTGCAACATTATAACAATATTATAGTGGCTCATCAATAATAGCATTAATGTGTATCATTCCTGACAAATACTCAAACAGTGGCATTAATTGCAATATTTTATTTTTATTGGTAATCATGTCACCAAACCTTCTGAAGATTTGTAGTTTTTAATAAGCAATACAGAGCTGCACTCAGAAAATTACAAAACAGAGAATCAGAGCTGTAAATTCCTGATATAACTTTTATAAGTTTTGAAGTACTTAATAATCAATATTGAGACGTTCTCAGAAAAGTACACAAATGAAGATCGACCTATTGGCATTATGTCAGAGAATCTCAGCAATCTTGCAGATCATGACCTTCATGTTATTTTAGAATGTGTTTTGTCTTCTTCTAAAAATCAATTAGTTCTCAAAACTGACGACAGATGATTTTTGGAAAATAGGGAAATTATGTACCAAAACTGACGTTTCACTCAAAACTACTATTTTTCTGCATATCCTTAGATACCAAGCTTCAAAATGAGGGGACATTCATTAAAATCCGTTCAGCCATTTTCCCATAATTTCCATTACCAGTTCAAATTATATATAAAGATGACATTATACTTGAAATATTCAGATTTTTCATCCAAAATAAGATACTGCCTGGGGAGGGGAAAAAAAAATATTATGGAAGTCATTTTATCCTTATGTATGACATCTACATAAAATTTCAACAATTTCTTTTGGTACCTTTCAGATTTTGGAAATCCTATCTTCATCCTGAAGTTCTCTCGAGTATCATTCATAAACAAATTTTAAAACAAATAGTTCGAGATAAATCCATACACATGTGCGGTTAATTGTTTAGTCTTGTTTCTAACAAAGATACCTGTGTTTACTGGTTTGACATACTTTGTCAAGTAGGTACATATATGGGAATGTGACACTGTAAGCCTATTGGACACTATTTAGTAAACAGACTTTAAAGAGAATTCAGATTTATACACATGCACATAAACTGATGAAAAATAAATAAACAATATTTAGTTGATTTTTGTAAGCAATAACATAAAAGTGTTTTTCCGTACCCTATTAAATATTCGTATTAAGTTCCATAAACGTTTGCTGAACTCTCGAGATAGACTGCATAGTTCGAGGCAATTTAATAAATCAACGTGCAAGATATTTTTGTCATTCCTTACTACAATTCCAGCTAAATATTTTATCCCAACAGTTTCTTTTTAATTTGATTTAAGCAAACGGAAATAGTTAGGAGGCATATATAAATATACAATTTAAATTCCACAATGTGCTACCTCTAGGATAAAACATGCTACAGAATTGGATTCTATACATAAATATTGCCTGCAGCAAATTCGTTCTTATGCAGTTAACTACTGACAACAGATTTCATACAGACAAATTACAGTAAACTGTGTCTCTGAACTAATTGCACAAACGTCCTGCTTACATAATACGCCAACTCAAAGATTTTAATTACTCGATTAGACACATTATCTATGGCTGTTTGTGGAGCGGAATTTCAAGCATTTCATTCATTCTTAGGAATGCAGCTGTTCGTGACAATGAACAAAGTGTAACACTTCCCCACAGCAATAATATTAACTGTTACAAATGACTGTAGGAAAAACAGATATATAGGCCTACATTAAAAATCAACATCTGGAATATTAGCCTACAATGGATAACATCGACACAAATTATACATCAACGTGAAGACTGATGAATGAATGTCAGTATGTACTAATCTCTAATCATAGCCATCTTATAATCCTGGGCATGGTAGTCTATAGTGGGTCAAGACCGACCGACCAACTGCTGACCTCAATATATGCTTCAGCAGAGGTGAACGATCGTCCAACCAGTACAGGGGTATTGTATGATTAGCACGATGATTCCCCCAACCAGATGCTACCTACTGTAGCTCCCCAAATTCATCACTATGTTAGGTGGCCACCAGTCCCATACACTGGCCGAAATTTCATAAAAATGAAGTCGGGTTATTTCATGCCAAACCAACCACAAAATTAAAGAATTCAACCTGATCTCTTGGATTTTAATTAAACTTTCAGAAATCATTCTCCCTAAAGGTTTAAATTAAAACATATTTTTAGAAAACGTGTAACTTGTTAGGTTTCGATGTAATTCATTTTTAAAATTACAAATATATATACTGTGTGTGTGTGTATATATATATATATATATATATATATATATATATATATATACACACACATATATACATATATAGTTTACAGTAACACTTTCAATCTTAAATAATTCTGATTTTGTAAATCCTACAGAGTTGTTCTACATCTCATTTTAAATGCAATTTCATAAGGTTTCACTTGATATGCCACTTGACTATCTTTGATAAAATAAAAAAATAAATAAATAAAAAAATTTAGAACTGAAGAAACTCTTTCTAAAAAATGTTGAAATACCGTACTTTTTTTTTTTAATTTTGGAAAAAAAAAAACCCTGAAACTTTAAGAGTGGGATCTCAATGGGATCAGGAGATAAAAAAAAATGTAATAATATTTTAAAATTTTAATTCACGTAAGTTACGAAGTGTTATATGCCAGAAACTTAGAAAACTTACATAATAATCAAACTTAAAACAAGAATAGATAGCTACAAGTTAAAGCTTTTACCTAATAAGTTTTCTAGCACACTGTAATTAACTTGTATTATCAAACCTCTCATTTCTTCTCTGTTGATTTTAAAAATAATTTCTTGTTCGCTCTTTGAGTTTCAGATTCTGTTAGTCAATATATTCTTGTTCTTGTTGTAGGATCCGCTTTGGTCAATACTGCAATTTTGTGCACGACCAATATATATCAGGAAATTGGAGATATTTGAACGACAGAGAGGTCCATATTGTTCCGAAAAACTTACTTTTACTTCATTGCCTTGTACCCCTAATACACTATCTACTAATAATTAATTCCAGTATTGGCATGTAACAAATCAACAATGTCGCTGATATCAATGTCATCAACTGTTATCATTATTTTAAACTCTTGAGTCCTCTGAAAATGCGTTGCTTTTCACGAAAACTCTAGTCTCATATTTACAGGACTGTAACTGTGGAATTGCTGAGTACCTACCCTTTATTGCTTTGCTGATTGAACCCTACTCTTCAGGATCTTTTCCTGTCTCGTGGTCCTCCTTAGTGGACAAAAAATTAATGTTTGTGATACTGTCTTTAGCTCAAACATACAGTTGGCGAGGGGGCCATGATTTGTTCATTATAGACCATAGAAAGACTTGTCAGTGCTGCTAAACATTTTACTGTCCCTCCCACACCATCATACGTATTCTTCCCATGTGAGGAAGAGAAAAAAAATCGACTCAGCCTTAGTGTTAAATTCTTTCTCACGATAACAAAGATTAAGGAAGTTGGATTTATTTTTGTACTGGAATGCTGTTCCATCTGAAAAGTAATGAAGCTTTTCAGGCTTTCGAGAAAGTTTCAGTTTTAAGAAGTCAATCATGAGGAAATGGAATAGGCTAAATGAACAGTAACAGTATCATGAGCCATATAATCAGAGAGAACCAAGCTTAAGTGCACCAGCTTTTTGCTTTCCTCATCCTCATAGCATAGCCACAGTCTAGTATATATAGTCACGAAGCTCAATACATAGTAAATAGGCCTATGCATCCAGACAGTTGCTAACCATTAGGATCGCTAACATCGCCTCATCACAGACAATGCGAAATAGTATCGGCACACTCTATTGTTCCTAGCACCCTCACAACTCAAGCTTCGTGACTGTATATACTAGACTGTGGTATAGCTATAACAAACACATGTATTGTCACTTGAGCATTGTTCCAATGAAATCCTTGCGCAGCATCTAGAAGTATAACAGCCATTCCATGCTAAACTGAGCCTGAACATTATTTTTCAAAGTTTAATATTTCTTTCTGAAGACTAATAATAATAAACCCTTATTATATTTTATAGTAGAAATAAGTTCAACAACTTAGTTCACTGTGTATGTGTTTATTTTATGAACAAATGTGAAGTGTGTACATGCTGAACTTGTGTGAAAAATGATCGATGTTGAGCGTCCTTGAATTGTGCCCTCTTTTCATCAATCTACTGATGTGATGTCATTTTATCTACAGCAGTAGTTTTCTTTCTCATTTTAGGAATTCATTCTAAAAGCAAGCGAGGTAGATAATGAGTTTGAATTATATTAATGGTAACAGTTTTGTGTGCGTCATACCATTCTAAAAATTACTCTGAAGTTTATTTTATTTATTAATAAGGAACTATAAAAGAAATAAAAGTTTACAGAAGTAAGGTTGAGTCATTAGTCAATACAATCTGAATATTACTATTGCTTGATTCAGAATTAAGACATAATAAAGCTCTGGTTAATATCTGTCACACCCGTCCTACAGAATATGGCTGAGGTTATTAAACTTTATTTACTATTACCTATGGAAAAGTGAATTAAATTGAATTAAGTTGAATTTTATAAGATACTTCTGTAGTTGTATGTGTTCATGTCATAGGATAGTTTTTAAGAAAACATGAATGAACTCTGTTCTTGCTTCAAAACATAAGACATTTAAAATATTCTTATTCTTCGTATATGAATCTTATTCTTCGTATATGAATGCAGAAAAGAGAGAAAAGTGGAGAACATCAAAACAAAATTGGAGAAAGAAACTGAATGAAAACGAAGAAGCCAAAGAAGTTTACCTGTTGAAGGAAAGGTAGAGAGATAGGAAGAGGCGAGGAAATGCAAAAAAAATGTTTATCTGCAGACGTGAACAAACTGAAGGCCAAAGGGCGTAAGGATGCTGAACGGTAGAAAAGAGCAGCAGGCAAAGGCTGGAAATGGAACTCCTGAGCTTGGTTCTTACAAGTGTGTGCAGTCACTTCGTTTGTAAGGCAGTTAAAACAGTGAAGAAGATACTTTCTACAAGGTCAAGTACTGTAAAAAACAGGCAGGTATTGAAAAACTTTTGAAAGCAAATCCAGATGTTCCAAGTAGTGTTCAAGAAAAGGAAGAAATCTTAGAACGAGATTCTGGCAGCTGAAGAAGATGATATTAAAAGGATGTGCTTGATAAAATGTGACAGAGAAAACGCTTAGATTTTCAGAATGGATGAAAATGATGAGTCTTATGTTTCATATGAACTGATAGGTATTCTTCCAGAACCAACTATAAAGGTTACAGGAAACAAGACTCTATTATGTATTTTCTAGCACTGACGTTATTGAACAATCTTAGAACTAGGGGAGGGTCGGGTACTATCAGACAGTGCATTTCTTTCATCTACCACCATATGGTAGTACCTGAATGACATGTTTACGTTTCTCTATGCGACATCACAGAAATGTAACCATGTCAATCAGTTACTATCATCGTGTGGTAGATGAAAGAAACTCACTGTCCGATATTACCCGATGTCCGATACTACCCGACTCTCCCCTAAGTACTACTTCAGTTGATTTCTATGTTTATATTTGTTGTAATGTTGTTAAAATATTTTATTACAATTACTACTACTTAATTTAGTGCTCCCTAAGATTATATGGATCATTTTTAGTTTTAAATTTTAATTATTTTGATATACAACACATATATCAAATATAACTTCACAGTGACACACCCGTCCTCTGCATAATGATTTTTTATAATGTTACGATCCAGGTATAAATGTGCAATTATTACAGGAAACATTTATAACATTAAATAACTTTTAGTACAAAAATTCTCAAGATATTTGTTTTATTAAGTTCACAGAGTTTTCTTGTTTTCATTAGAGGTGTTCACTGCAAGTATAAATGTGCAATTATTACAGGAGACATTTATAATATTAAATAACTTTTAGTACAAAAATTCTCAAGATATTTGTTTTATTAAGTTCACAGAGTTTTCTTGTTTTCATTAGAGGTGTTCACTGCAAGTGCATATTTTTGTCACACCCGTTCTCGGACATTTACGTTGCTGCTATCTTAAGTATAGTTAGAATTTTGCGACAATAATTACACAACAGGTGCATGGTTTAATGTACTACACTGTGATCCTGGTATAAAGTTGTAGCATGCACTGCAAAAAATCGGGAGTCAGTAAACTATTTTTAAATGTTATGCAAATGTCACACCCGTCCACATGAATAGCTGATAAATTAATAATTCTCGGTGAAATCACAAACTACAATATATTCATTTTGAGGTAGATATTCTTTCAGATGTCGCAAATAGGCAGATTGTTGAATAGCGATAAATGAATGTCTTAAAAGTTTTGGTAAAGTCTCAAACAAGTAAACTAAAAATTCTTGTAATGGTTTACTTGTTATCAGCATGGATCAATTGTTTGAAAGTCACATTTTCAATACTGTTTACCTCGAAAGGTCTTCAAACCTTATAACTATTAAAAACTGGAATAAAATAGTCATGTTGATGTAGGTCTAATACAACATTACATTTTTGATCACTACTCCTGATCCCACTCTTAAAGTTTCAGATTTTGTAGTCAATACTTTTTTTTTTTTCAAAAAAAAAAAAACACTAATTTATCTAAAAAATTTGTTGAAAAAAGTTTTTTAATTTTTAAATTTTCTTTTTATTTCGCCAAAGACAGTCAAGTTGCATATCAAATTGTAGCTCGTGAAATTCCCTTTAAAATGAAATGAGGTGTGAAACAACTCTGAAGGACTTACAAAAATCAGAGTTATTCAATATCGATAACGTTAGCATAAATGAAAAGAAGTTTTTTTTTTTTTTGCAGCTTTTAAAAACCTAACAATATATTTTAATTTAGACCTTTGAGGAGAACGATTCCTGAAAGTTTCATAAAAAACTGAGGTAGTCAAGTTGAGTGACTGGTTGGTTTGGCATGGAATGACCCAGTCATATTACCAAGCTATTCCAGCTCTTTTGCCTCTGGAAAGAGTAAAATCCCCATTAAACAGAAATACAGACATTTTCAAAGGATCTTTGGTGAAAGAAAATACTGTAACTATGAAGAGGCAAACAGAAATAGAAATACTGAGAATCAGTCGTAGTTTATTTAAAAAGTACTCTACATCCTCTTGAGTAACAGAGAAACAAAGTTTCGGTCAAAGTAGTCTTGCCTATAAAACTGAACATTGCATCTGCCTACATTTAGCAAGTGTGCTATATCATGGCTGGTTGCATATTTAGCTTTATGGTAATGCTTGTGGCAATCCTGGGCTCATGTCTTGGCAAAGGAATGATGATTTATTTACTCCTCACATGGACCGAATATGTACTCTTGTTAATTTCAAACTGCACCATGCTGACAACGTGATCAGAAAATCCAGTTAGGCCTACATGTACTTGTGAATGTTCAGTTCATAACTAAACTAAGATATAGATCAATCCAATGGATCTAATCTTTAAATAATGATGGTGATGGTGGTAGTGATAGAGATTAATTATTCTCTCGTAACTAATGCCTATTTAAAAGTAGAATCTCAATACTTTCTCAATTAGTGACATGAATATTTTAATATTGCACCACACAAAACACCAAAACACGTACAGCGAAGAAATGTAATACCGGCAATTATAAATTATTTTATCAGATTATGTTGCTTATGTTAAGATGTCCTCAGGTAGTTCAGTACCAGAATGCAAGTTTGTCATTCTACCAATTCGAATTCAATCCCCGGGAATTAACTAGGACAATACTTGTGTTAGACACAGAGAATTTTTTCCAGGTAGATTACAAAGCATAATAGACCATATGGTCACTAAGTTGAAGAACCTATGACCTCATCCACAATAGCAATAAATCACAGGAGGTACGAAAGAAGTGTGGTAAATTTTAAAGATATAATTAACTTATTCGTGATTCATAACGATTTTATAAAAAAAAATTAATTCTCTGAAGAAGTAAATAGGTATCAAATGATTCTGTGAATCCTACATCATGTAAAAAGAACAAATAACTGACGAATCATCTTCTAGGAGAATTATTCTTGGTGTAAATACCACAATCACCCTCACTGCCACTCAACTGGGTATATAAGCTCTTTAGCCTGTGCTGTTCTCACTGTCACGAGAATTATGAACCTAACAGACATTCATAAGCATCAGAATTATTATTTTGGTCACATCTAACATAAGAAAATAATTTTGTGGAAAAAAGCAAGTTCCACTGAAAGAGTTATTTGATGAGAATTAAACTGAGCAGATTATCTCTGACATGTCAGAGTGGCATAGAGTTTGCGAGCTGAGGACGGCAACAAACTTTCGTGGTTCAACTCGAGGCACTAGACAAGACTAGAGTGACTGTCTAACAAAATATAGTACTATTTAGGCTATTTCTATTCTTAAAAATGTATGTACTCAACCATGTCTTACAAGGAGATGTAACTATCTACTTCATTTTCCACACATTTCTTGAGTATTAATATAGGCTAGAGCCCTGTAAATGGAACCGAACTTCATTCGAAAAGAAAATGAGATTAATCAGGATCAATTTCTCTATCATGTTTTTGCTCAAAATCCATTTACAAAATCTACTCAGGAGTAGGGATTTTACTGGATCACCCAGTTGAAGTTCTTACACTATAGTAATTTTATAGCCTATAGTTTTACTTTAAGTACCGTACCCCATTTAATAGCCTCTTGTACTGAAGTGTAGGAAATTCCAGTTTGCTGAGGAAGATGCTGAAGAGATTTTTACGTGAATTTTCCAGCTGGTGTCCAATGTCATCCAGAGTTTCTTCCGGTGAACACTGTATATAAATTTTTTCGTTTATCTTGAACACTTCTCATTTTACGAAATTTATTAACCAAGTTACGAATCATAGTAAGACTACAGTCTAGTATATATAATGTATCACCTGGTCCTGATATCATAAGTGCTAAAATACTTAGGAAGGTTATAAATTATATTGCCAAACCTCTAACTCATATTTTTAATTTATGTTTTCTAAATGGCAAATTCCCAAATAAATTTAAAAATGCAATTGTGAAACCTATTTTTAAAACAGGAGACAAAAGAAATATGAACAATTATAGACCAATATCATTACTTTCATGTATTTCAAAATTACTAGAAAAATGTATTAAAGTTCGATTAATGAATTATCTTGATAAACATAATATATTAAGTGATAATCAATTTGGTTTTCGAAGAAAATTCAGTACAGATAATGCAATATATTAAGTTACTAAAAAAATTGTTAGAGAATTTGATCAAGGTAACAAATGTATTGGTATTTTCCTGGACATAAGAAAAGCATTTGATACAGTGAAACATGATATCTTAATTGAGAAATTAGACTTATTAGGAATCAAAGGTAATGCTTTAAACTTAATAAAATCGTATCTTAACGACAGAATTCAAATAACGAAAATTTACAATTATTCAAGTGAAACTTTAATTATTAATATAGGTGTTCCCCAAGGCACAGTTCTAGGCCCTATTCTATTTTTAATATATATTAATGACTTATTAAAAATTGACTTACAACAATACAATGGTGTTCACTATTCTTATGCAGATGACACAGTTTTACTTTTTGGTGGAAAAACCTGCTATGACGCATATAATAATTCAAATAATGCACTTAAATTAATAAAAAAATGGATTGACATAAATGATCTTTCTATCAAAGAAAATAAAACCATAATTATTCCATTCTCATTATCTGAAAAATGTAACAAACCTCCTACATCTATATTAAGTATTAAATTACATAATTCTGATTGCTGTCTTATACAGTGTAAATGTCCGATTATTAAAGAGTCCTCTGAAGTTAAGTATTTAGGCATAATTTCCGATAATCATTTAAAATGGAAGCAACACATTAATTACCTTTGTAATAAATTACGTAAAATAGTATATTATTTTGTTTTATTGAGGAATTACTTGTCAATAAGTTTATTACGTAAAATATATTTAACATTATTTCAATTGGTAATTATGTATGGAATTATAGGATGGGGTAGCTCATTTAAATCCAATTTTAATCAACTTTATTTATTACAAAAGAAAATAATTAAAATAGCCTATGTCTTCATAAACCTATTGATTTTCCATCTTAAAATTTGTTTCTAGACTTTAATGTAACTTACTTAACGTAAGATAAATTTATTATATTGTATTAATAAAATTCATACATAAAAATCGAAATAATTTTGAATTGTATTCTCATAGTTATGAAACAAAAGGTACGAAGTACGAATTCTTTAAGATTGTTTGAACCAAAATGCAACACTGTTACAATATTTAATCATAGTAGTAATTTAGGCCCAAGAATATAATTATAACAAATTTATATTTAAATATCCTAAGCTTGTCAATTCGAACAGTTCTAGTATTGAATTTAAAAAGTTGTGTATGGATTTTATAAAAATTGAAAAATTGTAAATTTAAATTTATATATTATAATTGCAAATTGTATTGTATAATTATTAATTATAATTGTATTGTATAATTATTAATTTCAATTCAGGAATCCGCCCCTGAGCACGAGTTCTACTCTTTCAGGGACGAGCTAACGTTTCTCTGTATATTTTATATTTTATGTTACAATTATTAGCAAAATAATAAATAAATAAATAAATAAATAAATAAATAAATAAATAGTCACGAAGCTCAATACATAGTAAATATGCATCCATAGATAGTTGCTAACCACTAGGATCGCTAATATCGCCTCATTACAGACAATGCGAAATAGTACCCGCACAGTCTATTGTTCCTAGCACTCTCACAACTCAAGCTTCGTGACCTGGAACTCGAACATCTGTAAATTTTTCTTGAAAGAATCACCTGACAGCACTAGCGAATTCAGTATGAATATAGGCTATGAATCACAAATGAACACTCACTGAGGAAAAGAATAACGTACTATTTTCCATTTTACCTAAGTTCCTTTCCTAGCAGACCTTATACAATCACCAACAAACACTCGGCGCTCCGTATAGGCTATCCCATTAAGAAAGACTTCCCTACATTCAAAATTTCAGCCAAGGCCTTGCTAACCTTCCACTGGAGTTCCACCGTGTTCACGTTTCACAGATAATAATCCATTTTGAATGTTAACTTGGTCACCAAAACAATTGATGTCAGAATTTAGTTGCGAAGGAGAAAAATAAATTTATAGCCTTGTAACCATTTCCACTCTGGAGGAAACTAATTTTACCAGTTCCTGGCACAGTCAACTCATCAGATCACTGCCACCATTAATATCTTCATTACTACAATCATAACCATTCTCACAACGGCATTCAAGATTTGGTTTGTATGATCTTCTCAGAGACTCAGTTTAAATCAGTTGATCTGACCATACCGGTACCTATTTATTTGGTTTTTCATTGGGCTGATAGTTTACGCTTTCCTATACAATTTTGTATTATATTGTCTTTGGTTTCTCCCCTGGTGATCTACACACAAATTTATATCTTCAAGATAATGTTTTCTTTAATTTATAGCAGGTAAATTCAGTTCTTATTTTGCCCATTGGTTCAAACTGATAATGGTGTAAAAAAATTGTATTTGTGAAGCTTACAAGCTTACTTTGTGACCTGGTAGAGTGTAAGAGAAGGCCGTATGGTCTTAACTCTGCCAGTATAAATAAATTAATAATAATTATTATCATTATTATTATTATTATTATTATTATTATTATTATTACAATTTACTTGTATTTCTTTTGTAGAACCAAAGTTTCAGAACAAAATGTAACATCGTTTTTAATGCAATTTTGTACAGTCTCAACATTTTTTTTTATATAATTAACTTAAGTATAAGCTAGATCTTATAATGATGTAATTTATTTTATTGAAATTATCTAGTAATTTTACCTTGAAATTGCATTCTGTGATATCTGAATATATTAACTTCTTCTATTTTATTTGCCCACTGATTATAATTTTGGAGCATTATTAGGTCTTTCCTATTGAATACCACAGTTTTTGCTTTATTAGGAGAGATATAGGCTAGTGCCAAGGTTACAGAATCAATGAATTCTGACTCCACGTCGTGGTGCTTAGTCATCAAAAACAACTTCATCTGGCAGTGAGAAAGCCAGACAAGATAATTGCATAGTTCTGCCAGTAAGGGATGTGCAATACGTGTACCTTAAGGCACACGGATTCTTCAGAAGTGAAACTGAAAGTTACAGTCGCAGCAACCTGCTCAACAAGTTCAGAAGCATAAAAAGTGAAACTATCATTCAGATGACCTTGTACGATAGGTTCTATAATGAGTAGCTCACCTTCACCAGCTGTTGTTAAAAAAATTGCAATTTTCAAGATGCATTTATCTGTACTCAATCAAAAGTCACATTCCAATAACGAGAAGTAATAGCATTTCATAGTCACGTTAAATGTTATCAGAAGTTTGAAGGCTACAGATAACATGATACGTAATACTCCATAATATACAATGGCAGAGAGGCCATCTATACTCGTGATGGGTATAAATCAACTGAAAAAAACTACTATTTGAGAACTAATTTATAGAAATGTGTAGCTTTTGTTTCAATTATGGATGAAAGACTTAAGTAGGCCTAAAAATGATTTATAACATAAAATTAAATATAATTAGGAACATTAAATCCAGACGTTTGAGATGGGCAGGGCATGTAGCACGTATGGCCGAATCCAGAAATGCATATAGAGTGTTAGTTGGGAGACCGGAGGGAAAAAGATCTTTAGGGAGGCCGAGACGTAGATGGGAGGATAATATTAAAATGAATTTGAGGGAGGTGGGGTATGATGATAGAGACTGGATTAATCTTGCACAGGATAGAGACCGCTGGCGGGCTTATGTGAGGGCGGCAATGAACCTTCAGGTTCCTTAAAAGCCATTTGTAAGTAAGTAACATAAAATTAAATAATAAGCCTATGGGCTAGATGTTCTATTTTAATGTGTGAAGTATATCCACATTATTACACGAACTCTCTACATAGGTAATTAGCCTATCTATAAACAAAATTTATATTTTATAAAAATGAGTCTTATAGAGACAAAGGTCGGTAAATATGCAATATGTTGGTTGAAATTCCATTCACATAGGCCTATTAAGGAATAACACAAAACAGATTGTCTGAAAAGAGGAATCTAAAATCTAACTTAAATCTGAAATCTAAGTCTGAAAGATATTTTTTATCAAAAATTTCTTCACAATTTCTATATACCTACAGAACTCTCTAATTCGAATTTTTATCAAAATATTTTCATATCCAGATTAAATCTGAAGATCAACTAATTTTTAATTAGAAAATAAAATACCTTTCTTTATAAAAATATTTTTAATAAAATTTAAATTGGTCACCCCAAAGCAGAATATGAAATAGGCCTCTAAACTTAAATTCATATTTTTCAATTTTCCTACTATACATTCATACCATTAGTAATAAACCGAGTTCATTACCTACAATTTCAAACCCAACTAGGCCTACCAGTAGCTTATTGTCAAAATGCTTTGAAAAGTGAAAGAGAATGAATTTTGTTCTTAGAATGGAACGAATCTTCGCCACAGAAAGAAATGGAATTAATATATGTTACATAGGCCTAAATCTATGCGATTTTTTAAACGATTTAAAGCATAGATTCCACCATTCTAGCTGCTGAGGGGTTGCCACAAAGTTACAGTAGGACTACCTTTCTTATAGTCAATGTAACCACTAAGCTGCATTATCCCAAGATCACTTGCTTAATACCGAAGCCTTATCAAAAACAGAATCAAGTTAAACACATATACATAATTACCTGACATTTAGCTATTAAACACTTCAGAAACATTTAACATACAAAACTGAAGAATATAGACTTTCAGTTTGAAGTTAAAAAAAAATAGTTATTTTGCTTAAAAATCGACAGCTTCGCCGCACCTATTGTAGGCATTACAAAACTATATTAAATCATTCACCTCAAAACAAACACAAATAATACCCACACAATGCATACCGCTCTTCAAAATTAATCAATTAACGCTTAGAATTGCTGCCGTACATAGGTACGCTATTTTTTAAATTAGTTTTTAAGATTGAGTGTGTTTAATCTACATAATTATATGTTCCAAATATCTAGTAAGGCGTTATGAGGTCAACTAAGTAAAGTGCCATGTCCAATTGTCACATAACCTTATATCAAAAAATACTGTTAACAAACCAATTAAATGATTTTACGTAGTAAACTAATAAAAACATTAATGTGATCACGTATGCAAATTTAGTCTACAATTGATAACAAATCCACAATAAAACGGGCCCATTTAGGGGAACAAACTGTCTTCAGGACAACATAGCCTACATCAATTTCAACCATGGCAAAGTTGGGGATCAAATGGGATGGAACAGTTTTCACGCCCTTATTCCAATTCAAATTTTCACTTCTGATATTCGTAAGAAAATAGAGTAGCCATACAGCTAGTACATGGAGAACTGTAACAGTATTTCGTAACTGAAAAGGGGGTGGAGCTCAAAATATTTCAAGTATGCAAAGTACTTACTGTAGCCTATGAAATAATTTGAAGGTAGCTTAAATTAAATGTTAAATTAGGACAGTCATACACACATTAAAAGTACTACACTACTATATTATGCATCTACTTTTAGTTAATAAGCATGTTACATCATAATACACATTTTCAAAATATATTTTACAACCCTTGACACCGGCATACAAACTTACCCATTTTCTTAGTCAGGGTGAATTCTTTGTTGGCTTCAAGTTATAAAATTGCACAACTTTGTCACCTGAAGTTCATATTAACTCGATAAAATATGCTACCACTCGATACACGCGCAAAACACAAAAATTCACTGAAATAAATGTTTACCATCCACCTCCAAAATTACCTACGAAGGGCGAGTTCAATGTTGGGGGAGGGGCGAATCTTGTCACTGCTAACCACGGCTCTCTAGATCACAAAATGAGTTTATTTTTTTATTTCAAAATTCAAAAGTTCTGCCAAAAGTAACTCTTACTATAAAAATGTGTAAATATAGACAGCAAACTCAATTCCAGTACTTTCGTTATCTTGCTACACGTGAATAAGAGTATACCGTAATATATCTCCCAATTGCAGCAAAATAACAAAAACAAGCAACAAAAAATCTCTGCTCTGCCATCTGTTGGGGTAAACTTTCAAACATTTATAAAACAAATGCGTTTTCATCGCCATCTCTACAAACGGGATGTACTATATGAAACTAATTCAAGGCGTCTGTACTTCATCCGACATCTGTTGGCAACGTTCTGAATAAAGAACATCTTTTGTCTTTCTGTTATTTGTCAATGTTCAAGAGTCCGCGAATTTTGAATCCAATTACTAGTTGTAGTACAGATCTTTTATTTTATCTTTCTTTTCTTATTCAGAAATTTAATCCTACAAGTACCAGCCCACTGTTGGGCCCTTGCCTTTTCCACAAGTTTGTAACAAATTATAATAAAATATTAACTTTTAACAGAAGTTCTAACCAACTTCTGCATCATAAGCAAAGAATGGTGTGTTACTGTTCGCTATGTTGTTCGAAGTAGGCTTTTGCGGGATAAATATATTTTTCCTTGTTGACAATTTACAAATTCTGCATTAATTATTATTAATATTATCATGAGGGAATGTAGTGTCATCTCTAATTATGTATGTAGAATATGTCTGTTGTAAGTAGGGGAAAACCCAAGAATTTAACAAATCACACACTATTTCGGTGTAAGGTGTGGCCAATCTCTAATCCGTATGATTATGAGTTTTCTCTCTGTCCTGAAGTTATTGTGGTAGTTTTTATTTATGATTAATTGCCAGAGAAGAAAGGCTTAATTGACAGGGAGGTAAAAACATAATACGGTGAACGCTAAGCTCCGCCCACGACCCCTTTCCACTTTTCCCCTACAAGCTCACCACACACTCTGTGTGATAGGCTAGTGTTGTGTCGAATGCACATTTCATGTGGGTGGGGATAACTTCCCCTACTGGCGTTCGCCATATTACGTTTTCGCCAACAGGGATGGCAATTGTTTTCAGTTCTGTTTTAAAAGTTAAAGCAGCATTATTTAATTACTTTATCCTATTCTGTAACAATGGATGTTGCAAAGTTTTGTTGGTTCTATTATATTCATCATATTATGATATTGTTCCAAGATTACATTTTTGTCCAGGAGAGAAGGAACAGGATGTCCTTTTTTAGCTTTCCAGACTTTTTATTTTTAAATTATAGCATGTCTGAGACCAAATTTACTTTAATAATATTTTTTGCTGAAATGTTAATGTATTTTACTATACTTAATATACTGTAGTTCGATGCTTGTTGATTTGAATGAAGCAGTGAGTGAATGTGAAAGAAGCAATTTGAACATACAGTAAATACTTCCATTTTATATTGAGAAATAACAAATTTTCAACAGCTTGTGATTTAATTAGAGACAATAGGCTCATTCTAAGAAAAACTGGGACAACTGGACAATAGTGTCCATTGTCTTGGGTATAAATTTGGGGTCTTGTGTTTAATTAAAAATTATTCAAGAGTGGTAGACTTATGCTCAAGAATAGTATAGATGTAAATTTAAATTAAAAAACTAACATTTTATAGAAGTACAAAAGTGAGATACCAGCAAAGAATAAGAAATTTCTCATGTCCCAGACTACATTTTCAGGTATGTATATCGTCATAACAGATCTATTATTTTTATTTTTATGTTATATATACCAAATTATGAACAAAAGAGTGCTTTGAAAATCTAATATACTGCTACTGTGAAGGCATTACATTTAATATTGTAAAAAGATAAATGAAAAGTGACACATATATGTGTCATTGGTGCAACAGAATGTTTACAACATTTATAAGTCCCACACTTACAAGAGGACTTAACACACTTGCTATGTAGTACCCATAGTCACCACCAGTTTCGTCAAGATGTAAACAGCTTCTAAAATGGCTGAAAAGCTGATCTAATATGTCTTTATGTAAAGCGAAAATGATGTTTATTCTGTCTGACAGATGGTTAATAGCAAAATTCATATCACTGGTGAACAGGCTGGGAATAGAGATAGGTTTGACTTACAAATCCAGACATTCCACTATGAAATTCCCCACTTAAAACTAGAGAAACAAAGTACATAGCTAGCAAGACCTTGTGCTGTATGGCTGTAAAAATTGAAACTAAACACAGGAAAATCTTTGGTGCAACAGTCGTTGGTGCAACAATTATTCCTATTTAAGGGAACGAACAGGTGAAATTACTAAATCTTACAGTTTTCATTTTTTTTCTCAAAGACCAAGGACACCAGAATAAAATTATGTGGCACGTTTCCTTATTAAGATGAAATAAAAGGCAGGAATTTTTTTCAACGTGATTTTCTTTAATTTTCGACGTGTGGAACCATTTATATATTAATTAATTAAATTAATATATAAATGGTTCCACACGTCGAAAATTAAAGAAAATCACGTTGAAAAAAATTCTTGCCATTTATTTTATCTTAATAAGGAAACGTGTCACATAATTTTATTCTAGTGTCCTTGGTCTTTGAGAAAAAAAATGAAAACTGCAAGATTTAGTAATTTCACCTGTTCATTTCCTTAACACCGCTGCTGCACCAATGATTAACTGAGATTTTAATGACATTATGTTTGATAACAACTTGGCAAAATTAGTTACATGTAACAGAATTTCAGTATCTATGAATTTACAAGAAAGATGCCCCCAAAAAAGAACAAAGGGCTGAAAAGGACTGACAGGTCACGCCTCAGCATGTGGAGTAATGCTGATTCTGTGAACAGAGAGAAATAACTGCAAAGAAAGCGTTTAAAAGAAAAAAGACGCCAATAGTTGAATGTTCCGAGAGGGATAAAAGGCACTAACGATGGCTGTGGAGGGAAAATATTGCAACGTACAGGGCAAAGAAAAAAAAACGTGATAGAGTATAGGTACTTCAGTCGGTTGCTTCAGGGAGCTCCATTTCCAGCAATCCTGCTCCATCATCCAGAACTACTACACCCATACGAGAAATGATTCACCAACGTCTTTTGAAATTTCTGGGAGGCAGGGCATGACCGTGGAGATCCTGATGATATTGGTGGCACAATAAAAAGAGCAGCTGGCACACTGGTCATGATACAAATATTACAACAGCTAAAACATTGTACAAGGAACTAAGTGAACGTACAAGTATCGAAATTTTTTGACCAGACCATCAACAGTGCTCATGCTGATGTTCCAAGATTTGCAACAATTCCACAAACAATGAAGATTCATCAAATTGTCGATGTCCAGAAGTTTGCTAATCAATGTAAAGAATTTAGTTGTTACAGATGTCAGCAAACTGTTTTTCATATGAAAGATGATGTATTTGCTTGTCATATTGAAATACCTCACAGTTCTGAGCAGGTAGAAAGTGGACCTCATTGACAAGTGGGTAATTGTTCGTCATGAAGGCAATTATTACCCTGGAAAGGTACCAGATATTGATGAATTGCACATTGCAGTTAACTGCATGCATCATTCTCGAGGCTACGTGAATGAGAACAAATTCTTTTGGCAAAAGAAAGTTGATCCCATGTGGTAGGACCATAGTAATGTGGTTGTGACTCCAATCTGGTCATATAGAGATTCCTCAATCCTTGTGGCAGCTTTGCTGGCTACTGCTTCACAGTAATGTAACTTTTAAATACTCTAAATATTTTCAATATTTTTCTGTATTTTTCTCATCCAGTTTTCGACAAAATATTTTTGTTTTACTCTGGAATTTCTGTAAAATATTGTGTAGGAGGTTTTTGTGAAAATTGTTTGTTTCTTTCTTTCATGTTCCTGTAATTTAAGCCATGTTCTTATACCAATATGTGATGAGATATGCACAAGTAATCCGGTAAAGTGTTTTTATTTTCGTCAATAACATTGAACATTGTAAGTCACTTGTGCAACTGGCAATGTCATTGGTGCAACATGCATATTTGTTTTGTAATTGAAAAATAACTTGGATTTTTTAAAATCAGCATGACCATTATTTTCCTGTCATTTATATGTATGTAGCTTTAATTTAGAATATTAAAATTGCATTTTCCAAACATTCCATACTTTTTTTTTCTTTCTGTTACCATATTCCCATATTTTCTTATAATGACCCAATAAGCATTGCTTTATTTTTGCATTTAATTCAAAGAGTCAACTTAGCACGATATTCTTTACATTGCTTGCACTTTTTATGCCAAACACTTCTTTGGGTTCACCAAAAAATGACTTTGTCAGCTAACATTTGGTGAATGTGGAAACAACATAATAATGCATGCTTAAAAAATAACAGACATTTATTTTTTATTGTTTTATAGCACTTGATGAAACATGAAAATTACCTTTGTTGATTCTCACTTGTAAATCTTGCTAATATATTAGGGTACTTTTATTTTAAAATAAAAGTGACTCATTGCAACTCTCTCCCTCCCTTTTCCCTTGTGTACCTCAGATATATAATTCAAACAGTGAAGGTGCAAAAAACACTTTATGTATTTCATGTATTATACAAATATAATAGGACATTTCTGAAATACATATCTTAATATTGTTAGAGCGAGCATTTTTTTATGATGGTCATTAGGTAGACAATATACAATAAAATTACATTTTCATCATGTACTGTACATTGAAAAGTGAGATGAATTGTTGAGTTGAATACTCTGGCACATGTTTAACAAAGAAGTTACCGTAACTTTTACAATGGCTCTGAGATCCAGTAATCTCCTATGAAATACTTACAGGTTATTACGTCCTTAAGCAGTCAGACTGTAGTGCTGATCCCCTCTCATGACTGAACATCATACATCACGAAGCTTGAGTTGTTGAGGGTACTAGGAACAATAGACTGTGCCGGTACTATTTCGCATTGTCTGTAATGAGGGGATAGTAGCGATCCTAGTGGTTAGCAATTATCTATGGATGCATATTCCCTACGTATTGAGCTTCGTGACTGTATATACCTGACTGTGGTAGAACTGCATGAATCTGTATATTCTTGATCTCTATTCACCCTGGTTACTTTTGAGCAAGAAACATGCTTACAGGACTGGATTTACATCGAATCAGGCCTACTGGAGACAAGGAGGTTAATGTTAAAATCGCACTGATAGGCTTTACTATTTACTGTTTTAATACTATGTAATACTGAGGATGATGTAGGCTACTTGTCCTTAAGCGTTGGAGGGACTACGCAGGAGATTCCCTAAAAGTTTCAACTTAATTTTTTGTCTGAGTAAATGTAGCATGAAAGGGTATAAGTCTAAATGACTTAAAAACTGTTAAAACAGTTATTTTACTTAGAGGAATTACCACTGTAATTATTTACTCTCATATTTGTATGTCTTAATAAAAAAATCTTCTCTTTATATTTGTATGTGTATATATTTAAATGCTAAAATAATTCTTATTTAAGTTTGTATTTTCATGTATAAGTGAAAATGAAATCTTTTCTCCTTCTTTATTGTATCCTTTGTTGTCAATGTTGAACATGAGCAAAGCGATCACCTTATCAGTAACGTATTGAGTGGTAGTGGTGTTCCAGTAATGGGAGGAGTCAGCTAGCTTTCCAAATTATTCGGTTTGTTTTCATATTAGTGACAATTATATGAATGTTCTTGTATGATGAGTTGCTGAATACATAATTTTTATTTTTGTTAATTTCAGAACTGTGTTGATTACATTTAATACTAGCCATACTTGTGTGCTTCGCTGCACGTCTTGTTATAAATAAATATCATTGACTTAAATCTGTTATATTTCCAAATACAGTTTTGTTATTTTTAATGAATAGGCCTAATCAGTTTATTATAAGTTATAAATCATTTACGCCTTAATTATTTTCAATGTTGTGTATATAAGTATCAATGAAACTGTTATTACCATGTAATACACTCTGGAGTTGTTCAATTAATTCTACTTTTAAGCTTGGTATTACGTTAGACCTAACAGCATTTGCTTAAAAAAAGTAATATATAATAGAATATTACTCCCTCTGTCCCATAATAATTGTCCGGTACGCTTTTATTTCTTGTCCCATAATAATTGTTCGATGTCCATAATTTTACACTGGCGTTTACATAGGAGCAAAATGAAACACATGAATGAGTAATACAACTGTACCGGTATTACTACAGAATCATTACAAAATTGTCACTCAATTAGCAAAAGAAAAAAAATTATTAGTTCGGCATCTGTATAAACTGGCCAATCATTGAGCCTAAAAAAGAACATGAATACTACTTGTACAACTTTATGACTCCAGGATCAGTACAAATTGGCTAGTCATTGAGCCGAAACTAAATACTCCTAGGAGTGCAACTTTATTAACTCCAGGAGCAGTACAAATTGACCAAGAAGTGAAACAAAGAAAAACAATCTCCTACGAGTAAAGACGAAAAAACTGCCTGTTAGACCGGGAAGGTTGTCATTCTAACAGTTTGCCTAGAACCACAGACCTATTGCTGCAGTGCTACTATAGCCTCGTCGTAAATGTTCCGAGGACACTCCAAGCGAGATGGCAGGATGTTCAGGTGATCCAGGTGCGCCTTTTGCATATGGGGAATCTTGTTGTTGTTCCCGTCATTGACTTTCATCATTTCAATGAGATTGGACTGCAAAGTGAGGAAGACATTGTCGAGCTTGTCGCGTGTCAGCTGAGAGAAAGCTGTTCCAATGGTGGCGATCAACTCATCAATAGTTTCTGCAGCTGCCTGATGCTGGAGAGACTGAATTCCCGGAAGTAACCCAGATCTAAAACATTCATATCCGGACTGTTTGGCGGTTGGCACACGAGTTCCAAAGTGATTCCACTGGCTGCTGCAGCATCCATCCAGGTGCGGTCATTGGGAGCGATATGCGGAGGTGCTTTGTCCTGCTGAACTAACACCTGAATTCTCCCTGTGCGCGGTCCAGGTGGCCACTTTGCATTTATTGCTGGGATTAATTTGGTGATGAGCATGGATCCATTTTCCAAAGATTGCCGCCCCCGTTGCCAAATGCAGCGTGCTGTTCTTTTACTGACATGACATTTCTCAGCCGCACTGTTATGGCACCTTTCTTCACTACGTCAGCCGTGGACTAGTGTTTTTCAACAAAAATTCCTATACCGCCTCCGTTCACTGTCTGTAAGTTTCTTGCTACCCCTGTCACTCACTACTGCCAGTTGTGTTCCCAGGATGTCCATGTCTATTCAAACGTACGTTCTCACTGCAGGAGTATGCTCTACTAACGATTTCCAGCTTGCTTTGCTACTCTGGTTTGTACAGTATATAGTGCCATACCGGTGAGTTGAAAACCAATACCCACTTTCGGTAATGTTCAGGGTGGTGTGTGTTGCTTGTCTCAATAAGATCACGTTATTGCTCTGCATAACCTTGTGCACTGATCTACTGCGCTTATCCTCATGCGTGCACTTCTTATTTGCCCCGTCGTCTGTAATTACTGTAATACCATTTTGGCGTACCGGACAATTATTATGGGACAGAGGGAGTATATTTTTTCTCGAAAATCATAAAGTCTTTTGTAACTCACAGTTTGGTTTTCGAAAGATGAAATCCATTAATAATGTCTTATTCTCCTTCATTAGTAGTATATTGCAAGCAAAAGACAATAGAGAGCAAATACTAGGGCAATTCCTTGATCTTTCAAAAGCATTCGACACTGTGAATCATGATATCTTAATAAGAAAACTCAATAATTATGGAATAAGAGGTTTAGCAAATGATTGGTTCATATCGTACTTAAGTTCGGTAATCGAAAACAGACTGTTCAAATAGATTCAGTTATCTCAAATCCAGCTTTTATCAAAACCGTGTTCCCCAAGGCTCAGTACTGAGTCCAATATTATTTTTGCTATATATTAATGATTTCCCAATAAATATACCTCACTCAGAAACAGTGCTCTTTGCAGATGACACAAATATGATTTTCAGAAGTTGAAATGAGAATATCCTACAGAATAACATAAATGAAGCTAATAATCAATTAAAAGAGTGGCTAATACAAAACAGACTTAGGGTAATCTGAACATCGACAAAACAGTTTTTATTCATGTTAATAAAAATAAAACACTTAAAAACTTGCAAATATATATTGACAATCAGAATACAAAATAAGTTGAGTGCACAAAATTCTTGGGAGTATGGATTGATTCCAATTTGCCCTGGACTCAACAGTAAGCTTTCTGGAAAACTGTGCAAATTATGTTATGGTTTCAGAATTCTTACGAAAAGCATATCTCTTCCAACTTTATTTATTTATTTTAGTAGGTTATTTTACGATGCTTTATTAACATCTTAGGTTATCTAGTGTCTGAATGAGATGAAGGTGATAATGCCAGTGAAATGAATCCGGGGACCAGCACCGAAAGTTACCCAGCATTCGCTCATATTGGGTTGAGGGAAAACCCCGGAAAAAACCTCAACCAGGTAACTTGCCCCGACCAGAATCGATCCCAGGTCACCTGGTTTCGCGGCTAGACGGGCTAACCGTTACTCCACAGGTGTGTGGACCCTTCCGACTTTAAAAGTAGTCTACTATGTCCATGTACATTCCATTCTTTCATATGATGTAATGCTTTGTGGCATGTCCTCTGAAGTTATAAAAATATTTGAACTTCAAAAGGAAATAATAAAAATAATAAAACAAGTCCCTATATGCACTCCAAGCAAAGACATTTTTCAAGAATTAAATATTTTACCACTCCCCTGCATCTACATTCTAGAAACATTCATAAAAATCTTAACTATTTTAAAAGGAACTCTGAAACTCATAACTGTAGGCCTAACACTAGAACTGCCAACAACTTGCATATAAATTGTCATACTATTACCAAAAGTCTTACCAGTACTTCTCATACAGGTATCTTATTATATAACAAGATACCTGGAGATATTAAACATTTAAATTATGAAGGTTTCAATACCAGGGTAAAAACTATTTTGCTCCAGTCCATGCCATTCAAAATTACTGATTTCTTACATTAAAGCTATACAGTAACTTATCTTCATTACTGTTGCATAAATTTTCTCCAAACAATATTAATAATAAATGTACAGAATAACTAAGATGAAGTCTCTTGGTTCTTAAAGATTATTCAATCACTCTCCAAATAAATCACTTCATATGACAAACTTGTTTACTATAATCTCATTGTTTAGGCCTATTTAGGTTTTACCAAATCTATGTTAGTATATTTAGTATAGATGTTGCTTTTTGTAAAACCAAAATTCTTAATTTCGAGGAGTACAAGCAAGGGCTGAGAAATTACCTTCAGAAATTTTTGGAACGCGTGGATGATTTTGCTGCTGAAAATTATTCTCAATCTGAAAGATCACGGTGGATGCAATCCCTGGAGAGGATAAGAAAATTATGTATAGGCGATTGTTCAATGATATCCTCCACGTTATAAGAATTGATATCATTCAAAAGTTTTCTGAAAATTCCAAATTGAAGCTTTTGAGTTGCTTGATCATACACAATTTACCACCTTTGCAAATTCGCTCCCTGAAGAAATATTGTTGAACCTAAAAAAAACTGTCAAGCTTATTTTGATTTACTGTATTATCAACAGTGTAGACGGTCTCCTTCTATGCACTTGTTTTTCGTGTTTTATGTAAACACGGCCAGGCTTCAGTCTGGTAAATATCCTTATAACTTATGCTGCAAGGAAATCATAAAGAAAATTTGAAAATTCAACTCAAACATTCATCAATAAGATGCTATTTCCAGGAGCGCAAGTCCCGCATATAACGAAAGCAGACTTCTGTATTTTAATCATTTAAAAAATCGCATCCCAATGTCAAAATGTCACACGACGCCACCGGTTGTGGCATTCCATATGAGAAAGATAATTTTTAAATATAATCTATGCAGCTTGAGGTCCACCAAAGGTTATACCTTTTATACCATAATGCACTTGATAATGATTTGGAGACATTTTTTCTTCAATATATTCTTTATTTCGTTACATCACATTTTATAAGTTTCTTTAAAAGTATGTATATTACATAATTTGAATACAAATATAAGACTAAATATCCATTCACACTCACAAAATAAATACTGCATCCCACTCGTATGTACAATGCACACAACAAGCACACCGAGGTAATAATGAAAAGAAATAATGTGGCTTCCTGAGGCATCTGCACAAGTGAAGAAATTGCAGTCTGATATGAGACTGACAAAGAGTAGGATTGCACTATGATGTCCAGTAAACTTTAGCAAACATGAATAGGTTATTAAGTAAATTTTTTACTAAAAAGTAGATAATGCACTACACTATTCCTACTATTTCAGCTATTCATTATGGTCAGCAACACAAAGTTAAATAGTAACCAAGGAATGGAAATCGTACATTTACTGCACAAGAAAGAAAAAACAGTGAAATGTAGTTTCAATGAATGTAGGAATAGTGAAATATACAATATAACGATTTACTTTGTAGATAATCAACAATTTACAAAGGAACTTCGTATCTCACCACCTCAGTACCAGTATAGTAAAATTGAGCTATTATAATAATTATTTTGCTATCCAATCAAGTTTTACTAGTGAAGTGAATCTAAAAAATCTAATAAATACAAGATTGTGAGTAACAATCTTATCACGTTAGCAATACTGTCTACTATCTATAGATCTAATTTTTCAATTCAGCCGAACAACTAGACCATTGTATTTCTACACCATCTTGTAGGTTTAAATTTCTATGAGTTCAAATTGAATTTCTAGCGTATAAGATCATATTGTTCTCTCAAGTAAACAGAGTACCCAAGTCACCTTAATAGGAGCTGCTTATAATGTACTTATATTTTGGAACAACAGAAAGTACGTTTAGATTTAAATATAGAACTGATGGAAGAGATTCCCACAGTTATAGGTGTTAGACGAGGTTGTAGTCTTCGCCAACATTTTTAATATCTCTATAGAGGACATATTTAAAACATGGATTCAACTTCGGAAAAATATTTCAGTACCGCGAATGACCAAGTCATAATGAAAGAAGTAATGACAGACTACAAATTACGTGTATAACTTGGAAAATAGAACAGAAGATTATAATTTTAGACTACGTATCATTGAATGGTATGAAAACCATATCATTTATAGACAAATTCCCAATGAGAACAAAGATACGGTAGTTACTGAAAATAAAATAATGCACCATTTCAAATATTTGGGATGTTATGTCTTACATGAAAGGGATATAGATTTGAATGCAAAATTAAATAAGCTCAGAAGTATATGCTAAAATATTCAGAGAAATTTGAAAAAATACCTAAGATACGTAAAGATAATCATATGGAATTTTTCAATACCATTACAGTGACAGTTCTAATGCATGGAAGTGAATCCAAAATAAAACAGAAAAAGATTAAAGAAAAAATTCAGGTGGCTACAATGAAATTTTTAAGAAGTATTTTGGGATACACCCTATTAGATAGAAAAAGAAATGTGGAAAGGAGACAAGAATTACAGGTGGATTTAATATTAGACAAAATAGCGCCATATGATACAACATGGATACATGTAGAATGGATGTCAGAAAACAGACTACTGGCAGCAGCTATGAGATAAGTGTTGAAGGGAAAAAAGGAATTTTGGTAGATTGTGGAAGAAATGGACATCGAAACAAGCTAAATAGTTTAAAACTTGAAGAGAAAAAGAAGAATATGTTTGGGGCAGGTTTTCTCCTATCAAAACTATGGTACATTATGAGCAGTATCTAAAATGAAAAAAATTACCTTTGGCTTCAGTACTCCTAGAAGGGGAATCATAGTTTGTAGTTACTCTACTGGCTGTTGGATCCGTGGTTCAAGAATTCAAACACAGATGAAGGCAATGAATTTTAGAGGTGATTAAAATTCTAAACACAGCTTCTTCTAGGAGGAAAGTGAAGCTGAGAGACCAGTATTGTAGATTTACGATTCATTAAAGAATCCTGTCTCTGATAGAGGGCTCGAGGCAAAATTTATCGGTCATTTCTTACTCATGCAGAATTTCGATGGTGAATAACCTGTGCATTGTTAACGGAATACATCTACCACGACAATCAATCGAGTAATTGTCTTTGGAGTCCATCACTATGGAGTAACAGTTAGCCTGCCTGACCATGAAACAAGCAGGCCCAGGTTCAATTCTGGTTGGAGTTTTTTTTTCGAGGTTTTCCCTCAACCACCCGAAGCAGAATTGTTGGATAACTTTTGAAATTGGGCCTCGGACTCATTTCGCGTTCATTAGTATAATTTCATTAATCATCTTTAATAGATACAGATTGACCAGGAAGACATGGAGAACGTGGTTCCAGGATTCACCTATAGATGGCATCTGTCTGCGGGAGCTGCACATATCCAGAGAAGCCGCAGATGCTTCAATAAGTGGACTGTGGTTAGATCAGGGGAGTGTAGCTCCCTCGGATAGATGGCTCCTTGGTGAGTCACGGAATTGACAGCGGCATGTCTCTCTGGTTGAGGATACAGCAGATTCAGGCACATGAATTGTGAACAGATGCCATCGATCTGAGGAGGCTGCAGAATATCACAGGTAGGCAGAGGTATGGTCTCCAGTTAGAACTGGATGCTGTGGCTGAATTGATATGTTGACATCATACAGTGATCATGAAGAGCGATTCTAAGTGGACTTCAACAATCTTTCCAACATCGGGAAATTGCATAATAAGTCTAAAGCTGCAGTGCCTGCGGGCCCTCCTCTGGGGGGGGGGGGGGAACTGTCTTTGGATTAAAAAATGTTAAAAAATTATCAAAGTCCTATAATTACAATCAGCTTCAATTATAATAATGTGGACAATTTTTCTTGTTGTGATTGATTTTGTTTATATATTTATGTGATATGTGTCCTGCACTATGGTGTCATGGTATAAGACATCCTGTCTAGGACTCGCGTTACGGAATGCGTACTGGTTCGATTCCTCATGGGGTAAGAAATTTTCTCATGAAATTTCGGTCAGTAGTATATGGCACTGGTGCCCACCCAGCATCGTGATACACTTGGGGAGCTATGATAAGTAGTGAAATCCGGTTACGAAAAGCAGCTATAACGGCTGGGAGGATCATCATGGTAACCACACAATACCTCCATTCTGGTTGGATGATCTTCCACCTCTGCTTCAGTATGTGGACGTGAAATCAGCAGGCGGCTGTTCGGTCTGAGCCCTTAAGGGGCTGTAGCACTACGGATTATTATTCATTGTTTCTTGTTCACATTAACACTTGTTTAAAACTTAAAACTTTCTTAGTTGAAACGTTAAAAGTGTTATAAGTTTAAAGAGGTTATGTACTGCCCGTGCCTCACTTCTTGAGCTGTTTCTTTGCGGGGCGAGACGCAGAGGGACAGGGTAGGAGGAGCTGCGTACAGCATGTGCCTACTACCCTACGTTCAACACATCGGCCTTTTCAGGATTCCTTTCGTCAGCTATGGAGCAAGATCAGCCATTGACAAGCGAATGTATAGGCTGTCCCCTCACGAAACAGATTATGTCCCCATCAATTCCTGTAACTAAACACTAATACCAGTTGTAGACTACAGTCTCTACAAGACATTATAGACCTAATCGCGATTACGGTTATCACGTGTACACATCCGTAAACTCTTTCCTCAATGGCAGTGTTTCTCAAACTTTTTCCACCGCGAAACCCCTTTTAATCTAAAGTGTAACTGCGGAATCCTTGTAATATTTTATTAGTGTTTAAATTAACAGGCAAGTGAAAGCTAGTATCTCAATAATTCTGTTCAGTGAGACGAATGTATTTGCTTTTTAAGCCTGCAATCTTGTTTTATGGCGGAAAGTTGTAGTCTCATTTCTATTGTACTTCTGCATTTTGTCTTTTCGATATTTTGTTTTAGTGAACAGATGCGCAGAGAATCCAGTGATGAAAGTGATAAATATTATGGGCATTTTCCGTTTTAGATGTTCATTAAACATATTATTATTATTACGCATATTCTTGGATTATTATTATTATTATTATTATTATTATTATCATTATTATTATTATTATTATTATTATTATTATTGGTGGTTTCATGTTATTATTGATTCATATTTCCGTAACATTTATATATTTTTATAATATCCACTAAGTATAAAATAGCCACCGGAGCAGTCCAGTCGGCTAAGGCGTTTGCCTATCGATCCAGAGTTGCACTCGGGCACGGGTCCGATTCCCGCTTGGGCTGATTACCTGGTTGGGTTTTTTCCCCGAGGTTTTCCCCAACCGTAAGGCGAATGTCAGGTAATCTTTGGCGAATCCCCGACTTCATCTCGCCAAATACCATTTCGCTGTGATCAATCCCATCGATGCAAAATAACCTAGTAGTTGATACAATGTCGTTAAATAACCAAGTAAAATCATATAAGGCTCACGGAACCCCAGAACATACTTTGAGAAATGCTGCTCTATGGTAATTCAGCAGTTGTCCAAACTGAACGAAGAGTGGCCTAGTGTGTACTTAAATTTTAGGAAATCGCCATCAGAGATAATAGCGATAGTGGTAACCACGATTCGAGTATCCAGTATTATAACCAGTGCGATGGCGTAGGATAATGTTTTCAGAACATGTAATATGCTGTCGTGCCGCCACGTTGCACCTCCCGTGACGTTCCGAGCAGACCTAAGAGGCGTGGTTATAAGCACTAGGGAACTCCCGGTTCAGGACGTGAGACACGGGCAGTACCTTATAACAGACGGGTCCCATTTTGACACAGGTGTGATGTCATCTTCAGTGTCTTTCGAACTATTGAAACTAAAACTACTAGTTCGAAAGACAGTGAAGATGACACCACACAGGTGTCGAAACGGGACCTGTCTGTCATAAGGTACATAACTTCTTTAAAATTATAACACTTTTAACGTTTCAACTAAGAAAGTTTTAAGAATTATTACTATTATTACTATTATTATTATTATTACTATTATTATTATTACTATTATTATTATTATTATTATTATTATTATTATTATTATTATTATTATTATTATTGTATGACATGTATTATTTATTGTACATGAAGGCGATTTTGGCAATGCTGACTTTCTCTATCAAAAGTTTTACTCCTGGACCTACTCTAATATTTTGTATGAATTTAGACAAAATTGGCAATATTGAGAATAAGCCTTGCAATTTTCAGATTTACAAGCAGAAAGGGTTATACTCGTAGGCTAAAATAGGCTACTTAACTTACATATGATACCGAAATATTTCCTATGCAGAATGAATGTGGATAACGTTCATTTTAATATCGTGACGCAATTCAAAATAAATATAGTAGCCCTATTTATTAAAGTAAACTAGCAGGAAGAATGAGTTCAGGTAAGCTCTGGAAGTGTTGTTTCTCTATCTTCAGCGTTAAAATAGAGACATTTGTAGTTTTAAACAGTTATGTTATGCCTATTATTATTGTTTAGTGGAGCAATAAAATTAAATTGAAAAAGCTTTAAATAATAATAATAATAATAATAATAATAATAATAATAATAATAATAATAATAATAATAATAAATTTATTATTATTGTGACACACCATTATCTTAATGGCTAGAGTGTCAGCTTTCCATGCTGTTAACCCAAGTTCAAATCACGGTGCGTCAAAGTGGAAATTGTGATGAACAAAGGCAGTGTTCAGTCGTAGGTTTCCATGGGGTAATCCCTTTTCCCCTACTGGCATTCTATCATTGCTCCATTAATCATCATCATCAACATCATCTAGTTCTACGTACATCACTTCCAATGGTGCACTGGGTGCAATGCTATTGCAGTGAATGAAACTACAACAATGGCGCATCACAAAAAAAAGATATTATTGTCCTTTGATTGTGCTTGCTCAAATATGTATAAGTCATGTCAACTGATACTGATATTTTTTCTGCAAAACTGCAATATTTCTAACTCAATGTCAGAAGTTGATAAATGGAGGGAATTAAAGCTGTTACAGAGTAACCATACGATTGCAATAACATCAAGGGCAAATAGGAGCGTGCGAATTAACGGGGAGGATAGGGGGATTTCCCCCCTGCTGGAAGGTTATCCCTCTCTCATAAATTCATATTAACATCCCTGCCAGGGATAACTTCTATTCCCCCCTCACAAAATATAATTGTTTTAATACAAGTATACTTTATAAAGTATAATGTAAGTAAATAAAATAATATTAATGTATTACCATCACTGGCAAGCTGACAACAATCAATAACTTAGGAATTACACATCTTATCAAGCCTGCTCACGGATATAATTATTATTATAATCAAGATAAAAGACAAGCAACTAAATGTGACCAAGCGTTGAGCCGTATGGAATGAGGATACAGTAATAATAATTTTATGTATGGTATTCTCTATCTAGGATTCTATCCTCCCCCTCATCAGAAAGCTTAATTCGCACCCTGCAAATAGGGATAGTGTTGATTCAATGGTTGGCAACAATTACAAGTGCCCCAGTGACTTTATTACTATTGGATAAAGCAGAATAACTACTAGTAGCTTTTTTGTCAATTTATCAGTGACTACTGTTCTCTCTTTGTCAGTTCATTATTTAAGACAGACCGTTCCCACTTGTCTTCAATGCCTCAAGTTGAATTGCCTTCAGAGCACACTATATACAGACAGAAACACGATAATATAAGCTAAGTAATTCTAATAATATATGACTAGGGAGATGGCACGATGGAGACACTGGTATCTAACCAGTATGAATTTATTTTTCAGGTTCTGTCTCTAAAATATCACTTTTGTAAAACAACAGATGTGTCTGTAACAACTACATCAAATTGGTATGGCTGCCAGTAAGGCTTCACAATACTTCACTTGCAGTCTGTTTCACAATTGTCTGTCTCTTTAATTGTTACTATTTACAGGAATGTTGAAGAAGTGAACACAGTGAAGTTGCTTGCGTCCCTTTCTTAATAAGGAAACAATTAAATCTGTGTTGAAATAAATGCATAGTGTTACCCGTATAAACTACTGAACACTGCAGTATAATCTTCACTATCACACTAGATAATAATAATTCATGCATTCATCACTTCATATTTCTCAAAACAGTTATGTCAGACTCGTTAGTTACTCACTATTATCACTGTGTCAGCACTGACGTATTTCAAACTTTATTTTGAAATAATCTAAAAAATGCACGTGACTTAATATTACCGGTACAGATGGTATAATAAGTAGGCCTAACATTAATTAACCCATTTTAACCTAGCATTACCATATGGTAACGCAGTGCAGAAAGGGATATAACTTGCTTCATACACATCCTTAATTAATAAAACTGGAATTTTTCTTTGTGAATCCAAGCTACATGATTGGTTCTTTCTTATTACATTATGTAATTACAAATTTATTATACCAGTTGGGCAAGAGCAGCTGCGCGATTTAGATATTGCTTTCTCAGCAGCAATTTTGGAGAGTAACAAGAAGTAAGATAATTTATTTGTTACTTTGATTAATTTGATTGTAATGTTTGTTGTCGTATTTTATTTATTGTTGATTGAGTATTCATGTACATCAAGCACAAGTTTATAATCCGTAACATTGTTGTGGATATAATACATTGTTTCTTACGTTACCATATGGTAACGCTAGGCTAATATGTTGTCACTCATTCTTTGTGCTCTCTTGCTACTAACAGTAAGATGGAGGAGTTGCAAGAAAGCACAAGTAACAAAATGTATGTTACAAACAGGTGTGTGAAAGTGCATGAGATACTTTTGGAATTAGAAAACGAAAAATTAGAGCATTCTACATACAACCACCAAAGCCCAACTTTGTATCTGACGAGAACTCTGCAGATGTAAAGGGCGGCATGTTCAACAAGTGGAAGGAAACCGAGTACTGAAGCTGGGGTTATTTTTGTTAATAGCGTGCACCAGATGATATTCCTTTTATAGAAGAAGAGGAAGTTGAAGAGTCATCTGTGATAGGAAGAGAATGATACCGTCAACATTGCAATGTGTGGAAATGGTGCCATCAGGGAAACGTAAGTGGATAAAACAGTATATTATAACAGTTCAATCGATTTCTCCAGAGAGTGACTTTTAAAGACAGAGATGTGACAAATCTTGTTTTCATTATAAAAATTCGCTTTATCTATGTAAAAACTGTTTTAGCCCATGTTCATATGGTTGTTAGATGTAGCTATACAAAATGCTTGGCAGCCAAGTAGAAGATCTGGCTCACCATTGAATGAATTAGAATTCAAATGGGGAATTTGAAGAAGTCGGGGAGCATCCCAAAGGGCAAGGGGTGACCGTCTACTTCCAAATAGAGCGATATTGGAGCTACGAGACGTGTCCAAAAAGTAAGTTTCCCTGGGGCCGTTTGCAGAAATAAAACACAATTTTATGGAAAGATTTATTCGAACAGATACAGGAATTGTTGAGCTATTTTTTCAACATATTTCCACCTGAATTGAGACTTCTTGTTACCATGGTATCAACAGAGAGGTGCAAACGGCTGTCACACACTGGTTCCGATTCCAGGCGGGAGACTTCTACGTGGGGCAAAAGTTGTTCCCACAGTGTGACAAATCTCTCAGTTCGAGTGGGATATATGTTGAAAAATAGTTCAACAATTGCTGTATCTGTTCCAATAAATCTTTTCATGAAATTGTGTTTTCTTTCTGTAAACGGCTCCAGGTAAACTTACTTTCTGGATGTCACTCGCAGAACATCTGATTATATAAGATACGATGGAATGGAACATTAGTGATTCCGATACCCGGAAACAAAAGACAGTGATGTGTTAGTGAGAATGCTCTTCCGACATACAGCTTCCTCAAAATTTGATGTAGCTTATGTTTTTTGTCATATCATAAGAAATGTTTTACCTTACTACCGAAATATGTGAAAATCACACAAAAAAATTATGTAAAACGTTATGTTACGAAAATGTGTTTTATTCATACGAGTATTTTGTGACAATAATTCTATTATGTATATTTGTTCAGATATTGTGAAAGTAATTTTCTTATTTTTGTATTTTTTGTATTATTTGTATGGAGTGTAGTATTGTGTGGGGCAGAAACGTGGACATTACGACGAAGTTAAGAGAAACAAATAGATGCATTTGAAATGTGAATAAGGAGAAGAATGGAACGTGTTAAGTGGACAGACAATAAGAATTGAAGCCATGTTGGAAAGAGTGGGTGAAGAAAGAATGATGCTGAAACTGATTAGGAAGAGGAAAAGGAATTGGTTGGATCACTGGCTGAGAAGATACTGCCTACTGAAGGATGCACTGGAAGGAATAGTGAATGGGAGTGAATGGTAAAGAGTTCGGAGCAGAAGAAGATATCAGATGATAGACGACATGAAGATATATGGATCATATGAGAAGACAAACAGGAAGGCAGGAGATAGGAAACATTGGAGAATGCTGGGTTTGCAGTGAATGATCTGACCTTGGGCAGAACACTGAATGAGTGATGAATATATTATTTGTATGCTAAAGTTCAGTTAAGTTCAATAAATTGTTTGAAAGATATCATTATAAGGCAACAACTCATTCTTTAAGATTTGACAACATAATGACCTAGGGTTACCATATGGTAACGCCCTGTAATTCCACATATTCGCTTCAACAATTGAAAACAAAAGCATTGTTGTGTTCAATTACATCCATTTAATTAGTCTATAACGAAATAAACGAAAAACTTGACGAAAAATAATTCAGGCTTTTAAGGGTTAATTTTGTTTTAGTTGCTCCACCCAATCACAATAAATTTTTTAAACCTAAGAGATTTTAAGGTGCAAAATATAGTACCGGTATTCAATATATAACTACAAAGAGTAATTAAAAATTAATAACAGAATTTGATTTTTTATAATGTTCTATGATTTTGAAGTGAAAACACTTATATATTATGTGCAGCTTGAATATTAAAATAAAATGAAAATAAAATTAACATTTTGGAGCGTGAGTACTGGTACCAGTATGTTGAAGTAACATAGTGATATGTTAACATATATTTAAAACTTGTTCTATGTTTTAAATAAATTGTCACAGATTAAAAATAAGATAAGAAAATAACTGATATAGCTCTATAGACAAAAGAAAGCTAGTCACCAATTGCTCAAAATAATGCACATTACTGATATTATTTTATATTCGATACACAAACATTACTTAATGGATCTTATACATCGAAGACTTTCTGTATTGAATTTCAAATGAAAAATTAATAATCACAAAACATGCCACGTTCAACTTGCTCCTGTACAATATATTACCTAAAATCTATTTGTATATCATATTCTCTTCTTGTTAAACATTTCTGAACATTTTCCTACCCAAGTTAAAGAATATTACTCGCTAGTACTTTATGATAAGCAGAGTTTTCCAAATTTACTGGCAACACATTGGCACTTTTATGGTAATAGGAAACAAGCAACTTCATATACACCTACATATATTATCAATTTATAAACATGTTATGTGCCTATTAAGGAAATAATAAACCCCTGATTCAGAGTTTCAAATGCTTGAAATCCACGTTCATAAAATGTTTAATTTCAGAAGACTGTGCTACTTGTGGAGGTTAAAGCCTTACATTTAAATTATGATTTACAGGGAATTTTTAATGTTACCTAATATTGATGCCAGAAATAAAAATAAGACCTCTAGCATGTATTAGGTGATGTCCAGGTGGCGAAATAGGGACTTAATTCCTGCACTTATATGTACTTAAACGTTGCTAAAAAAATGTTGTACCGGGTATATTATTTGTTTACTTAATTAGGTCAAGATTTCGACACTGATATTTCACCTGTTTCACGTTGGTGTTTCCTGGAAGATAAAAAAAATATATATCCCATGCTTAAAGAAAAATTTTTCTACTGTCAAAATGTCTACTAATGTGAGTATTTAAACTGACAATGCGTTTAAATATCAATAAGACTATGAACAAAAACAGGTAAAATGAATTGTAGTTTCTGTATTTGATATGTTAACATTCTTAATTAAAAAGGATTGATGGTACTACAATGTTATCAAAAACTTTATAGTGTGAGCATTTCTACTTCACTATAACGTTTACTACACTCTCTTGCTTGGAAACAATAGAATTACACTTTGCAACTTCCAGTTTCATTTTGAAATATAAGAAAGGAATGTTTTCTATAAATCTTTTCTTAAATATCACTAGTTGATATTAGCAAGATCATTGTGAAATCATACAAATGTTTATGTTGGAACTGCACACACTCACTAATACAGTAGCAAAGTTAATAATGTAAAATTGGGTACATTATAAAATCTTAAGTTAGTATTAAAACAACAGTATGTCGATAAATCGTCACAACACAGAACACTACTTGCCATGATATTGAGTAAATGGCAAAATAATAAGATAATGAGGTGTATTCACACTACATAGTGAGGAAGGTAGCTGTTCAAAGCTTCTGCATCTTGTAACGTTCCCTGTCTCCGGCCCAATATGGAAATAAGACTTTTTGCAATCAGCCTTAGTGTTTACTTATTTGTCATTTTTATGGCATCGGAGCATTGAACGAAATAGATGGTATCTTGAATGAGATTTCTACTTATTTTGTTTGTTTGGTGGATAGTTTTACCCGCACAAATATCCAAGACGCTTCACCCAATGATACGGTACATAACAGTATACAGCATTCTTGCTAAGAAGCTCTGAATCCGAGGTTCCTTCACTGTCTCTTAAACACAGCCCCTGTATGTTGCTAGTAACAACACTACCTGGTGGGTGAAAAGGGAAATTTTATAGGAATTTGTGCGATGCGTTACTGTTGTTGGTGGATATAGATGATGTCATGGCAGCAAGCAAACAGATCTTCAAACTGTTTAATTATTTGTGCCTCAGTGAGAAGTCTGGTGGACTTCGTGGCGTGGAGCAATGTCGGAATGTCAACCTCCAAAATGCAATTCGAAAGTCTGGACTGTAGAATGCATAGATAAATGGATTGATGGCTGAATTGATCCAACCTGAAAAAAGAAAGAACAAAATGTCCATTTGATTATGTTACATCCAGTGCTGTCATGGTAATTTTTCTCTTGGCCATACGTACCACCCCTTGTTTTCTCCCTTGAAATATATTTTACTCTCCTCTCTCTATCTTTCCGACTGTCATTTAATGATTTCCTTAATATTAAAGAAAAAGTAAAGAAATTATTTTGCTTTACATTTTAATTGTACAAGAAGCTTGATTTAAAGCTTGATTTAAAGAATACACCATGTAGCCCCACTTGTCTCGATGGATCTTGGAGTGTGTATTTGCAGCACTTCTTGTTTTTCAACCATTATTTTATATAATTCTGAATTCAAGTGCTGCAGAGGTCGAAACTTTTCGTTTATTAACGTCAAAATACATTAGGAACAGCAAAAGATGATCTAAGATCTGTACAGATCTCCGCGTACAAAACTTAGGCACCCACATGCTATATGGCTCCATACAGACGAAATTTTCTTTTCCCCATACGATTAATTAAAAAAATTGTAGGTTCCCATACGATGTACGGCCCCATATAGCCTCCATGACAGCACTGGTTATATCTGTACAAAGAACTATCTTAATAACAGCTCCAGTAAGAAAATTGGCTTCATAATTTTACTGCAGTAATATTAAAAGTAAGTACCGGTAATGTATTAATAACAATAATTTAAGTCCAGCCATGATCCAGTTCACATTAATGCTATATTTCTCTCGATATGCCAGCACTTAATTACAATGACTACTGCTACTGCTCATAGTCTGCAATCTTATAGCATTAAAATTGCATTAAGTAATATAGGGAGTCACTATATTTTGAACTATTTTTGCTTCTATACTTCATTTAGAAATGGGAGAGATGCTGCAGATTGATTCGTCTTCTACCTTTCTGAAAGTAATATGATCAAATTTGAAATGTTAAATATCAAATGAAGTAAAAAAAAAAAGGATTTATGTCCTTCTCACAGGGTCTAGTTACTGTATAAGTCTCTTTGTATTATCGTGTGTTGTCTCAAGTGATGGCTCTCTCTCATGCTGACCGTGCTATCAAAGAATCCGTCACTCATAGGCTTATTTAATTATTATGATATATAATGTCCGTCTGCTGTCAAAAAAACTGAAAGTTAGAATTTATAAAACAGTTATATTACCGGTTGTTCTGTATGCTTGTAAAACTTGAACTGTCACTTTGAGAAAGGAACAGAGATTAAGGGTGAATAATTTCAAGGGAAAAATTATTCCGGGGCCGGGTATCGATCCCGGGACCTCTGGTTGAATGTACCAGTGCTCTACCACTGAGCTACCCGGGAACTCCACCCGACACCGTCTCAACTTTTCCCTTTATATCCACACAACTCGCGTGGGCTGACGAAACGCCAGAGACCCACAATGAGTGCACACAATCTGTGTGACTTGAAATTGTGGTTTTCTGTTAACGTACACAGTAACGTATATATTATTCAAATCTGCTTTACAGGGAGCTTCACCTGAAAGACTAGATTTGCATAAGAGATTAAGGGTGTTTGAGAATATGGTTCTTTGGAAAATATTTGGGGCTAGGAGGGATGAAGTTACGGAGAATGGAGAAAGTTACACAACGCAGAAATGCACACATTGTTTTCTTCACCTGACATAATTAGGAACATTAAATCCAGACATTTGAGATGGGCAGGGCACGCAGCACGTATGGGCGAAACCAGAAATGCATATAGAGTGTTAGTTGGGAGACCTGAGGGAAAAAGACCTTTGGGGACGCCGACACGTACATGGGAAGATAATATTAAAATGGATTTGAGGGAGGTGGGATATGATGATAGAGACTGGATTAATCTTGCACAGGATAGGGACTGATGGCAGGCTTATGTGAGGGAGGCAATGAACCTGCAGATTCCTTAAAAGCCATTAGTAAGTAAGTAAGTAAGTAAGCAAGTAAGATATATAATATCCCCTGAAAGAAGGGACAGCAAGGTAGAAAAACACCCAGGAAATAAAATCCAATATATGAAGTTAATTATAGTTAATTAATAGAGTGTCCCAACAAGAACGTCAGATTTAATAATGTGAATAAATGCAACAAAAACAGATAACAGAACAACAGCAAACCAACAACAAGACAATGGCGCAATGTCCCAACAGTGTGTTGTTATTGTTGGATTTGCAGCACGATTTGAAGGCGCTCCAAAACAATTGAATGTACGAAAGTGCTCATATTTCTTTCGATGTCAAGGCAATGCTCAGTGCATATGAAAGAGTAGCGTCTCTGCAATACAATCTAAAATAAGTGCTAAGGAAACGCTCATTACTTAAATGTTTCCTCATTTTATAAGTGACAACTATGAATTCGACCCTACATAAACTGATTTTTTTTCTGTGCAGTGTTACACCAAACTTTAGGTAGAACTACAGGAATTAATAATAATAATCCATGATGCCACAGCCCTCGAAGGGTCAGACCTACCAGCCAGCTGCTGGTGTCACGTTCACATGCTGAAGCAGAGGTGGACAATCATCCAACCACAATGGAGGTATTGTGTAGTTAGCACGATGATCCCCCCCAGCTGTTATACTGGATTTCACTACCTATCTTAGGTCCCCAAGTGTATCACGATGCTGGGTGGGCACCGGTCCCATACTCTGGCCGAAATTTCATGAGAAAATTTCTTCCTTCATGAGGACTACAACCAGCGCACATCCCATAACGCGAGTCCTAGGCAGGATGCTTTAGACCACGACGCCACGGCGCGGGACCTACAGGAATTAGTGAAGGCAATATGAAGTGATAACTTTACCTTTATCATTACAGGACTGGAAATCTTGGCCACTAAGGATATATTAGTTATGTCAAGCAGAGTCTAGATAGAGATGAAAACTCTTATAAGAAGCCTGTGTTGTGCATTAGTGGTTAGATAACTTAACAGAATGTAAGGGAAATAGTGACAGGGGATTTATGAAATCCCTTGGATTGTGTAAAAAGTCTTTATTCTTGTAACCTATGCAAATGAGTTTACAAGTTTCAAATCTTCTTCGTACTACAGCCTGTTACACACATTACAAATGTAATCTAGCTTATTGTTAATAAAAGCCACTGGCGTAGCTCAGTCGGCTAAGGTGCTTGCCTGCCGATCCGGAGTTGTGTTCGGACGCGGGTTCGATTCCTGCTTGGGCTAATTACCTGGTTGGGTTTTTTCCGGGATTTTCCCCAACCATAAGGCAAATGTCAGGTAATCTATGACGAATCCTCGGCCTCATCCCGCCAAATATCATCTCGCTATCACCAATCCCATAGACTCTAAATAACCTCGTAGTTGATACAGCGTCGTTAAATAACCAAGTAAAATAAAAACTATTGTTAATAAAATGCTTCTTAAAAATAACTACAAAGTTCTTTATGCAACACTGTCTTTCTTTAACACTGATCACATTTAGAGTTTGCACATATTTTACAGATGATGTACATGCATTATTATTTTATAGTTGTTACATCTTGTAAAATTCTTTGTCGTTCCTTTTTGCATTGTCTACACTTTCTAACACGCTTTTTTACCACGTTTTAATTTTACCAGTTCAACATTTTTACTTTCATTATTATCTTGTAGGCCTATTTTATTGCTTCAGATAAGCACACATGTAGACTACTCTTTCAACTTTTTTCACTTCCATAACAGATCAATACTGTTTCTTGCAAGAAAAAGAAATTGACTGGGTGACTAGCTAAGAAGAAACTGCCTACTGAAGGATGTACTGGAAGGAATGGTGAACGAGAGAAAAGTTTGGGGCAGAAGAAGATATCAGACAATAGATAACTTTAAAATATATGGATTGTATGAGGAGACTAAGAAGAGGTCGGGAAATAGGAAAGATTGGAGAATATTGGGTTTGGAGTGGAAGACAGGGCAGAAAACTATGAACGAAATGACTGACTCTTGTAGATGTTATAAATTAAATTTTCATATAGGCCTATACTGTAGATATATAATGGATACCAGTACTTCCATTTTTTAATTTTGAATAACAACTTTCCTTGTATAAGTGGGCTCGTCTAGCTTGCAATTGCTCAGCTGACTTATCAGCATATGATGTCATGATTTCTTTCATTTATATATTTCATTTCGAATCTGATATCTATCAGCTGATACAATAATGAAGATGATGGTGCTGCCTCTACAATCAACTTTAGGGACTTTCTTGTACACCTTACACAAAGGTGTTTAATTACACATTTTCCCAGTTTGCATGTCAAATATCTAAGTTTCATGTGAAAAAGGTCACATGCCTCAGCGAAATGAATAAACTGGAAAGATCTTAATAGACTATATTATTATGATCCGCCATTAACTAATAAAATAGTCTATTATACAATATAACTCGTCGGCCCAAAATGTCAATACAACTTCTAAAGATCATGTAAAACATACTACTGTACATAGTAGACTAATGTGGATATGGAGAAGAATGGATCATGTGAAGTGGACAGACAGAATAAGAAATGAAGCTATGTTCGAAATTGGAAAGAGTGGGTGAAGAAAGAATTATGCTGAAACTGATCAGGAAGAGAAAAAGGAATTGGTTGGGTCACTGACAGAAGAAACTGCCTACTGAAGGATGCACTGAAAGGAATGGTGAACGGGAGTAGAGTTCGGAGCAGAAGAAGATATCAGATAATAGATGACATTAAGATAAATGGATCATATGCAGAGACAAAAGAGGAAGGCAGAAAATAGGAAATATTGGAGAAAGCTGGGTTTGCAGCGAAAGACCTACCCTTGGACAGAACAATGAATGAATGATAGTAGACTAAAAGAGCCGCTAGGGAACATATTACAACCCATAAGAAAAAAACAGAAATGATCAAATGAAAGATGGCAGTAAGAGTTCTGAGACATTGGAATAGACAGTTTTGTGCAAAGTGCCGAATGATGATGGTGGTGACAATGACGATGAGAAGGAAGAGATGATGATGTTGAAATGAAGAAAAGGGGGAGAAAAATAAGACAGGAGAAGTTGAAGGATGAGATAGCAGCAATCTCCCATTTGGGTAGTGCCAATTTCTGTTATGCTAGCATCTGTGTACTAAAGTATTTAATGCTTGGTTTTGAGTTCTTTACTTACCCAACCATGTGAGAAATGACATGAGCATTGCTGGTATTTGAAAAAATGGTGTTAATAAGTAGATTATGAAGAATGGGAGCCAACAGGCGATGAAGCCACCCACAACAATGGACAGCGTCTGCGCCGTTTTGCTTTCCCTCCTGAATGAAGAGACGCGGCTTGTTGGCTGCAGAGGGAGAGACATGGTCTGCATCCGGATGTCCACCGATGTCACGTCCAGTGCAAGCGACTCTGGCCGGGACGAGTTGCGGTTGTAGTAGCTCGACCTCGACGACTGTCCAGGGATGGACTGGTGGTGGTTCGTTCCATCCCCACATGCAGTTGGGCAGTAGCTGTAGTGAGGGGAGCGAAGAGTTCGCGGACCATGGTGGTGATAATGATGGGTGTGATTGTGCTGGTGGTGACTGGTGAACTGTATCCCATCAGCATTGGCAATACTGGAACACAAAACAATATTGCTATTATTTACAACAGATGAATCACCACAATTAACTCAGTCAATGTGCAACTATACCAAAAGCCAGGTTATGAACTGACTAAACCGGAAGCAACATTCTGTTGCTCTCTTTCTGAGCTCTATTGCCACATAGTGGCGCGAGATTCAAAGCATGTTCAGCATTTGTCATTGATATGTTTAAAATAACTACTGTATATAGTTCTCGATAACACTATCCACAATATTAGTAATTAAAATTACCGGTACTGTTTTTAAGAAAGCACGAGCTAATGACGCTGTTACAAAATGCGACTCGTAATGCACGTGGTACTGCAAATGAACTGGGAAGTTTGGCTGCACTGTCTCCGTGATCCCGTTACCAGATTTTCGTCAGCAGACGACATTTTCACGTGAGGTCCAATGAAAAGCTCCGTTCTCTTTCCCCCCCTCCGCCCCGCCATACTCAACGTGTCATCGCTGCACAGGCTACCCCTCTAACCCGCACTTTCTTCTCGCCCTGCGAACTACTTCCTGTTTAGTCGGTTCATAACCTGGCTTTTAGTATAGCAGCATGAGATGAAAAATTCTCCACCTGTTATAATTGGCATATATCAATGAATTTTTCACTAATTTTATGTCGTTTTTCGTCGTTAATAACAAGTATGAAGTTTTGTAATTCTTAATTGAAAACTTCGTTTAGGGTAGTTATTTTCCAGTGAAATTTCCTTAGAGGAAACAGAGGTTCTTGAAAGTAAATGTAACAAACTTACTTAAATATTAAATCAAGAATCTTCACAGGCTTTCGAAAAAGTAATAGATAGAATTTATATTGTGTACTGATTACACTACACTCAAATGGCTAATTTAATAGCATTTAATTAATTTGTTAATCATTATGAAAATTGTGGGCAGCAACCATCAACTAGTCTATTTCAGTCTTTACAAAAAATTACAAGAAGCTGGAAATATCAACGCATTCTATTGGACTGCTAGGCAACAAATGAACTCTTTCTCCAATGTTTGCCATTAGAAGAAAAAGAAGAAGGAGGAGGAGGAGGAGGAGGAAGAGGAGGAGATGTAGTAAATGGTAAGAGTGATCAAAAAGTATTATTACAAAATAGCAAATACCAAAGGGCATATTGACATATTTTTGTGGTAAGGTAACATTAAATATATGGAAATTGAAATTACAAAAGAAGGAAACAATTATTTTGAAATAACAAAGCAAAAAAAGATCGATCTGCTATAGCAATGCGAAATTTTGTGGAATAAACAAATATTTAAAGGAACTAAATCCGTATTTATATATGAATTGTGAGAAGTTTAATAACTTATGGTGCAGAAACTTGCAGATATAATATTAATGGGGGGGGGGGAATTGAAGTCAACAGAAATGGAATTTTTAAGAAGGTCTGCACGATGCTCTACACTAGACAGAAGTAGAAATTATATGACAAGAGGAAAAATGAACATTAAAAATTCTGTTATGCAGTTTGTAGAAACTAAACAATTACAATGGTTTGGATATGTGAAAAGGATAGTTGTAAATAGGTTACCAAAGAGGAGTTTAGAATGACTCCTTACTGGGAAGAAAAGAGGAAACCTTGCTGGAGAGTGTTAGTGGCATGGTGGAAGAGAGAGGATTACAGAATTGTGATTGAGAAGGTAGAAGTGAATGAAGAAAGAAAGGGTTTAGTTTTTTAAAAATTGGGCATAGGAAGACGTATTAATATTTAAAACTTGTATAATATGTATAGGCCTACATATGTACACAAGAGAATTTTTTTTAATGCCACGCATATTGATGTGTAGCCATTTGCGCCTCCGCCTAAATTTCTTTTTGGAAGGGAGGTGATTATGAAAAAGAATTCTGTTCTTAGGTTGGGGCACCCATTAGGTCGGATTCTGTTAGCCCAGTACGATAGAATGACATAATATGATTATGGATGTAGGCAGGATGGATGAAGATGGTGATAATGACAGCAAAATGAACCCAGCATTTGCTCTTAATGGGTTGAGGAAAAATCTTGGAAAAAAACCTCAACCAGGCAATTCGTCCCCACCAGGATCCGATTTCAGGCTCGCTAGATTCGTAATCTGACATGTTGACCACTACTCCAAAGTGATGGACTTATGGAAGAGAACCTAATAAAAAAAATTCAAGTTTAGGACATAGTGATTTTCCTGTTACTTACGTTTTATTCCTTATAACTATACGTCGGTTGTAAATTAATTATTATTAATGAATTATTGTTATTCATTTTATATTTTCCATGTAAATAAATTATTATAAACGATTATTATTTAATTGATGCTGTAAAATAACATGTTAGTACCAGTAGCAATATTAGAAAAGTGAAAGAATTCGGATCCTACAGTCGAATGCACTATCACCTTTGCTTTTTAACTTCACTCTAGAACATGCCATTAGGAAAGTTCAGGATAATAGAGAGGGTTTGGAATTGAACGGGTTACATCAGCTTCTTGTCTATGTGGATGACGTGAATATGTTAGGAGGAAATCCACAAACGATTAGGGAAAACACGAAAATTCTACTTGAAGCAAGTAAAGCGATAGGTTTGGAAGTAAATCCCGAAAAGACAAAGTATATGATTAGGTCTCGTGACCAGAATATTGTACGAAATGGAACTATAAAAATTGGAGATTTATCCTTCGAAGAGGTGGAAAAATTCAAATATCTTGGAGCAACAGTAACAAATATAAATGACACTCGGGAGAAAATTAAACGCAGAATAAATATGGGAAATGCGCATTATTATTTGGTTGAAAAGCTTTTGTCATCTAGTCTACTGTAAAAAATCTGACAGTTAGAATTTATAAAACAGTTATATTACCGGTTGTTATGCATGGTTGTGAAACATGGACTCTCACTTTGAGAGGGAAAAAGAGATTAAGGGTGTTTAAGAATAAGATTCTTAGGAAAATCCTATTTGGGGCTAAGAGGAATGAAGTTACAGGAGAATGGAGAAAGTAACACAACGCAGAACTGCACGCACTGTATTCTTCATCTGACATAATAAGGAACATTAAATCCAGACGTTTGAGATGGGCAGGGCATGTAGCATGTATGGGCGAATCCAGAATTGCATATAGAATTTTAGTTGGGAGGCTGGAGGGAAAAAGACCTTTGAGGAGGCCAAAACTTAAATGGAGGATATTATTAAAATGGATTTGAGGGAGGTGGGATATGATGGTAGGGACTAGATTAATCTTGCTCTGGATAGGGACCAATGTTGGGGTTTTGTGAGGGTGGCAATGAACCTCTGGGTTCTCTAAAAGTCATTTATAAGTTCTGTAAGTATTAAATTTTGTGTATTACTATTATTATTTTATAGTATATTTATTAATATTATGTCGTATTATGTTCTAATACAGGGAGATTATTGTACTGCAGGACTCCACTCTGCAGCTCGCGTGGCATTTGCTGGTAGCTTATCAGCATCTCCTTGCATTTCATACTCGCTCCATTGCACATTGTAATAATCTCCCGTTAGAACATACTCATGAATATCCTTATAAAATCTTTAAAACCTAATTTTTTCACAGCTATCCAATTTTTAACAAACAAGTTAAATTTCATATTGTGTCAGCTTCATTCTATTAAAAGGTCAGTACTAGGCGGTAGATGTCTCTATAATAAAGATAGCATTGTTATAATTTGAACGTGCTGCACTATCAAGCACAGAGATTATATTATTGAAGGAGGGGTAGGAGGACTATTTTATGTCAATGTAGATTTTGTTACTCTGACAGTGAAAAATTAGAGAAGGGAAGAAAGTTGTTGTTGTTGTTTTCCAATGCCAGGCGTTTGACAATTAAGTCATTTGACCTCTTGCACTCCAATATTTTTCAAAGATATTATCATGACCAGCCACTGAAGCACAGATTTTGAGGTGTTCCGAATCCATTTCTTGGTTTGAGTTGCACAATGGGCAGTTAGGGGACTGATATATTCCAATTCTATGCAGGTGTTTGGCCAAACAATCATGGCCTGTTGCCAATCTAAATGCAGCTACAGACGATTTTCGTGGTAAATCGGGAATTAACTGTGGATTTTGATGCAGAGAGTTCCATTTTTTGCCTTGGGATTGAGTTATCAAATTTTGTTTGTTGAAGTCTAAGTATGTAGATTTAAAATCTCTTCACAGAGTAATACGTAGATTTAGTAACAGGTCTGTAAGTAGCAGTGCTGCCCTTCTTTGCTAAAGCATCCGCATTCTCGTTTCCCAGGATTCCACAATGGGATGGTATCCATTGGAATACAATTCTTTTATTGAGTGATATTGAGAGAGCATTTTAGTTATTTCTGCTGTTTGAGATGAAGGTGTGTGTTTAGAGACGATTGATAGAATAGCTGCTTTGGAGTCTGACAATATAACTGCATTCCTAAATTTATTGATGTGGCATAGAAGATTCCTGAGACATTCACTTATTGCAATGATTTCTCCATCAAAACTTGTTGTTCCATACTCAAGAAATCTATAAAGTGAGAAGAGACAGCACGTAACACCTGCACTGGCACCTTGTTCTCTGGAGATCAAGGATCCGTCGGTGTATAAATGAAGCTAGTTTTGTGGAGGGTACCTAATATTAATTGTCTCTAAAGACAATTGTTTCAGTATTTCAGTGTTTACTTCTGATTTCAGTATTTCTCTTGTTAAATTTAGATTATATTCTATATTTAATAGAGTTAAAGGGTTTGGTTTAATTTGTAAGTTTTCTTTTAAATTCGGGATATTGATTTTCTGTTTTAATTCTTGAACAATGGATATGAAACTTTTTTGAGTTTTCAATCTACAGAGAGGACTGTATGAATGCCAATTGTTTCCTGGTAATCTGATAAGTTTTTCATATTGAATCAGTGCTTTTTCTTCTATTGTCATTTTGATGAAGGGAAGAAAGTTCAAGTAGACGGGCATACGCAAGAGGGAGGGTTACCAGATTTGAATCCTCCTTGAAGGGAAGAAAGTTCAAGTAGACAGGGACGTACGCAAGACGGAGGGTTACCAGATTTGAATCCACCTTGAAGGGAAGAAAGTTCAAGGAGGATTCAAATCTGGTAACCCTCCCTCTTGCGTACGCCCCTGTCTACACAGATTCAAAATCTCAAATATAGGACAATAAAAGTTTTATGGTGTAGAAGAAAATATATTAAATGGAGAGCATCTGTGGACTTGTGAAGAACTCAACAAAGGGAAACAGAAGAACGAAGTATTTGTTGAGCAATATAGGGAAGTTAGAGAGCTTGTGATGCAAATCAAATTAGAGATCAACCAATCAACATTTATGTAGGCCTACATATTTGAAGAAAATATTTTCAGATTTAGGGCATTCTTGGTCTGTGTATACTTTTTAATAACAGCATTTCATATTGCAAAATATTTCATAAACTATATTGCTGGTAACTTAATAAATGTAGGCAATATTTAGAGTCACAATCTCCATTCTATAAAAAGATTACCGATACCTTTTCAAGTTTTCCATACATTTTAATACCTACACGTTTATTCGGAAACTAATGTTTCTATTATAATAAATACGATCGAAAAATAAGAAGAGAGACACACATCTACTAATTCACAACAGAGAAACTTAAGTTTGCTCACCTGGGGCATCTCCCAGCCAGATTATTGCCCTCCTCACACTCTGACGAGGCTCGCTCTGCATCAGACTCCTCGTGGTTGCTCACTAGTCTGCTGGACCTCTGCAACATAAATAATGATAAATTAGACTACAGAAGTGTAAGCTCCAATACTTGTTTTTTAAGAGCATCAACATATTTAATAAGCTAACACTGGAGGCGAGAAAAGTACCAATAAATATAATATTCATCTTACGATGTTTGGTGACGTATACACGTCCGTTGATGTGACATATTAATGAATTTAAATACCGGTACTATTATAGTCACAATCATGCCATGGTATGAAAGAAAAATTTCACAACCTCGAGCGGGAATCGAACCTGCGACTTCCTGTTCTCCAGTCAGGCGCTCTACCACTGAGCTATCGAGTTCGTCTCATGCCAAGGGCTTGGAATTATCCTTTCATACTGGCGACTCTGTTATAGCGTCTGATCTAGTCAGCACTGCTTATGGCTTGAAAGAAACTTTACAAATGTAAGACGAATATTACATTTGTAAAGTTTCTTTCAAGCCATAAGCAGTGCTGACTAGATCAGACGCTATGGACAGTACTCTATAACAGAGTCGCCAGTATGAAAGGATAATTCCAAGGCTTTGGCATGAGACAAACTCGATAGCTCAACGGTAGAGCGCCTGACTGGAGAACAGGAAGTCGCAGGTTCGATTCCCGCTCGAGGTTGTGAAATTTTTCTTTCATACCATGGCATTATTGTGACTATAATAGTATTTAAATTCATTACCAATAAATAGATTTAAGTCATGTGTTTCCTGAATAGACTTTTCTACCCAATAAATGAATTAATTGAATATTGTATTTTAGAAATATAACCCTTTATATTTTAATTTTTTTTTTGTTTTTGTATAAATGTGCTAATTTGTATCATATTCTATTTATTTGCCTATGATTGCTTACATTTTTCTTTATTTATCTATGTTTATTTGTTTGTGAATGTGTAAGTGTAGCTATGTGTGCGTGTGTATATTATCTAATCTGACGATGTCATATCCAGGCTTCGTATAGGCCTACTGGTTTCTGACAAATAATAATAATAATAATAATAATAATAATAATAATAATAATAATTATTATTATTATTATTATTATTATTATTATTAAGCTATCGGCATAGCTAAGTCAGCTAAGGTGCTTGCCTGCCGATTCGAAGTTGCGTTCGGGCGCGGGTTCGATTCCCGCTTGGGCTGATTACCTGGTTGGGTTTCTCCGAGGTTTTCCCTAACCAAAAGGCAAATGTCAGGAAATCTATGGCGAATCCTCGGCCTCATCTCGCCAAATATCATCTCGCTATCACCAATTCCATCGACGCTAAATAACCTCGTAGTTGATACAGCATCATTAAATAACCAAGTAAAAAATTATTATTATTATTATTATTATTATTATTATTATTATTATTATTATTATTATTATTATTACTGATAGGAAGAGGGAAAGGAATTTATTGGGTCACGGCTGAGAAGAAACTCAGGATGTACTGGAAGGAATGGTGAACGGGAGAAGAGTTCAGGGCAGAAGAAGATATCAGATGATAGACGACATTAACATATATGGATCATATGAGGAGACAAAGAGGAAGATTGAAAATAGGAAAGATTGGAGAAAGCTGCATTTGCAATGAAAGACCTACAGAACATTGAATGAATAAACTACCATTACCACTACCACTACCACTACCACTACCACTACTACTACTACTATTATTATTATTAATAGTATTAGTATATTCACTCCTTGGCATTTGAAACACTAGTAACTCCTTGGCATTTGAAACACTAGTACAGTATACATTAGGACAGCAGACTTAGAATCACCACTTTTCTATATGATATGAAATACCTAGTTTTCTTCTCTCAGTGAGACTTTATTTTTCATTGCAGTAATTTTTTCCGCTCAGGAAAACTGCTTCTAGATTTGCTTTCACAGAAGTTCTAAAAGCATTACTTATATTTCTTTTCATAGAAGCATTATATCCTATCAAGTATATGCATCATATATACACTTTTAACTAGTTACACCTAAATAAATATTACAGCTATATTCTTCTTATAACCAGTGTCATTTGAAATTCACAAACTCCAAAGATACTCAGTGTGAGCAGTTTCTCGAAGCTGCGGTAATTCTCACCTTCAATTCAGTGGTACAAGTGACACAAATACTCCTTCACATAGCATCATTAAAAAAGAAGTAACATGGAGTGATATATATAGCACTTCCATTCCTGCTTAGCGCATGATGTCATACCTTCACGCCCACTAGCTGATAACGAGAGGCATGACAGAGAGGTTCGCCATTTAAACTTTAAGACTGACCTGAAATATGACAACGAAGTACGAATACAACAATGCTACATTACACTATCTACAGTAAATAGTATTTCACAGGAGCAGAACCTTACTCTTGTCACTGTTATCGTCATCTAGTATTAGAACCTTAACTCCATTCTGTCCCCAGGAAGTGTTACAGTGGTTTTCCTGAACATCCAGTGTACTTACTCATTACTGGACTCTGAAAATGATCCCCTTGGCAATCTATACATCTCTGTGTGTGGTTCAACATGTTCTGGTACACATTTGGATACTTCGATACACTGAATGGGACTGACTTTGTTTTCCTAGAGTTCATTCAACATGTGTGGGATGTTGGCAAACACCTTCCCCTTCAAAGTGCCTCAGAGATAAAAATCAGAAGTTGATAAGTACGGAGAACGCGGTGGCCACAAATCCTTGCTTACTGTCCATTCTTCATTGAATTCATCGCGAATTCTCGCGAGAGACGCCCTCAACATGTGACATGTTGCTCTGTCCTGTTGAAAGAAGGTTTACGTCTGCTCCATAGGGGGTGAGTTGTGCGCAAAACTGTTCAAAGACGTCCAGGTAGACTTCAAAAGTGACAGTTGTAACGAAAAATGTTGGGTCCATAATCCGTAAACCTGGTATCGCACATCAAACACCAATTTTGAGATCATGCAGTAGTTCTTGGTGAATCAAGAATCTCTGCAGATCAATATCTAGAGTTCTGAAAGTTCACATGCCCATACAGATGGAACTGGGCTTCGTCAATCATGAAGTAATGTAGTGGGAAGGAAGTATTTACCTGTTCACTGCTGTCCAGTGCAGTCAGCTGATTGTGCCTCTGCGCCACCACACAGGAGATGCGCGCATACACATACACCATCACAGTCAGTGGTATGAAGAAAGAGCCCATTGCAGAAAACACAACATAACCCCTGTTGTTGTTATATCGACAGTTATTGTTCTTATGATGGTCTGGGTCATACCTGCGAGACATAAATGAAGCACCTAATAAACAAGTAGTATTTTTTAACATGTTATATTATTTACTTCGTTACTTTTTATTATTACGTTAACAATCTGTTGCCAACTGTCTTGGAAAGTTTTAAAAGGACTTACGGATATTAAATTTATGTCATTTTATTTTGCTGTAACAGACTGTTGTATTCGTCTATGGTTCAAGCAATACCATTTCTAGTTACAATACAGCGAATCCACATCGATTCCAGGCAGAGAATTGGAGATTTTACAGTATATCTTCTACAGGAACTGGGGATATTGTCTGTCCTATTGTAGAAATGTGTAAATTTTGCATTTTCAGTGCAGTTTGTCACACATTCGATGCCAATAAAAATAACTGGACTAAGCTTCGGACTAAATTGAAATATTACAGCAAAAATATTTAGGGAACATACACCATTCCCTTTTGCTGCTGGCGAAATATTACTATTTATATTCATAAGAAAACATGTTTAGTGTTATTGAAGCAGTTTAAAACGATGTGTGTGAATGTTGTAAATTAATGGAGGTGTTTTCAGGTCACGCAAAAAACTCAATGTCAAGAATTTAAATAAATGTTGTATTAAACACAAACATATTTTCATTGATTTAAAAGACATGAAATGCTTGGTCTGAATATCTTATATACTAATAACATAGGCTAATTAAATGTGAATATCTGAGGAAAAATTTCCTTCTTCCCTAAAAAAGGTAGAAATCCCTTGGATAGCATGAAACGTATGTTATGGTATGTAATTAAGTTCACAGGTTTTAGGTCTTAGTCTTACCACACAGTGTCTGTCACGCACATTACAAATGTAACCAAACTTATTGTTACTAAAATTTAATGTTTGTTATAATAATAACCAGGGAAAGGATTTATATGTAAATACATATTTACTTATAAAGCTAATATAATTTATATTTTGCATTATCTTTATGTTTCACAATGTGTAGGGTTGAAAAATCCTACTTTTATTTTCCATATTTTTCCATATTTTAGAGTTTAGTACATATTTTCGTTAATTTCCATATATTTTCCATATTTCATATAAAACAGTCCATATTATATTAGGTTTAACAATAAAACAAAACAAAATTCCATTAACTTTTAAAAATACATTTCAACAATAGAGATTTAAACACATGTTCAGTAATCCCTTTAACATCAGAGTTATTTGAAAATTAGCAGTCCTATCAACAATGGGAAAGTAAGTTACAAAACTGTATTAATTTAATTTAAAATTTTTAACAGACTTCAGTTGTGCAGCTCAACAGTTAAATGCCAGTCAGAGTACACATAGGTTCAGTTTTGTAAATCATACTATAAAGACGGTAAATATGCCAAAAGTACGTCATTCAGTCAATTTAAAATCAAAACTAACAAGTTACATTTCAGAATTTAAAGAAGATGGTTTATCAACTGACAATAAAATATTATTTTGTAATTTGTGTCAGTGTGCAGTATCATCTACACAAAAGTTCCTGGTGCAACAACACATTACAACTAGTAAACATCAGGCCAACAAACAACTAAATTCCAAGCAGAGACAATTGTTTTTAACACAACCAACAACATCGAATGTAAGATCTGAGTTTAACATCGACCTGTGCCGTTCTCTCATCTCTGCTGATATTCCTCTCTACAAACTAAAGAATAAGGTCTTCAGGGAATTCCTTGAAAAATATACTCAACATACAATCCCGGATGAGTCAACACTTAGGAAGACGTATGCTCCATCCATCTACGATGAGACAATACAGAAGATAAGAGATGAAATTAAAGATAGTTCAATTTGGGTTTCCATTGATGAGACTCCCGACAAAGAAGGTAGACTTGTTGGTAATGTAGTTATCGGTTTGTTAAGTGAACAATATTCTGAACGAATTCTTTTACATTGTGATGTTCTAGAAAAGTGCAATAACAAAACTATAGTTAAACTGTTCAACGAAGCTATGGGTATCCTGTGGCCAAAGGGTATTATGTACGATAATGTGTTATTCTTTATTAGCGATGCTGCCCCTTATATGGTCAAAGCTGGACAAGCATTATCTGTTGTATATCCTAAATTGACTCATTTTACTTGTGTGGCGCATGCATTTCATCGTGTGGCAGAAGTGGTCAGAGACAATTTCCCTAAAGTAGATTTGTTGATTTCATCAGTGAAAAAAGTATTTCTCAAAGCTCCCAGTAGAGTTAACGTGTTGAAAGAAATGTACCCTGAAATTCCATTGCCACCAAAGCCAATTTTAACTAGATGGGGTACATGGCTAGAAGCAGTTGAATATTATGCCGAACATATAGACTCTATTAACAATGTTCTCCTTGCATTGGACTCTGAAGATGCAGTCTCAATTGATACTGCGAAAACAGTTACCTGTGACATAAGTGTGAAGAATGACTTAGCTCACATTCAGCATACATTTTCATGCATCATAAAAACGCTCAAAAGTCTCCAAAATAGGCACCTTTCACTATCTGAAAGTTTTGAAATTATAAATAGTACTGTGGAACAACTGAATCGTGGTAGAGGTAAAGTTGCAGATGCAGTAAGAGCTAAGGTGGACACTGTACTTTCAAAAAACCCTGGATATGAAGAACTACAAAAGGTTGTTGCTGTGATGAGTGGTGAATCAACAGTGAAGATTAACTTGGACTTATCCCCAGCAGACATTGTGAAATTGAATTATGTACCAGTTACTTCTTGTGACGTCGAACGCTCTTTTAGTCAGTATAAATCTATCCTCAGAGACAATAGAAGAAGATTCACTTTTCAGCACTTGAAAGAAATGTTTGTAACCTATTGTTATGGTAACAGACAATAAAAATTGTGTTTTGTTGAAACTACATTGGAAGATAAGGTACGTCCATTATATTTTTTGTTTAGTTTGATTAAAATGTACCAATATTTAACGTACATAGTCATTTTTTTATAATTTTAAGTCCATATTTAATTCCATATTTTGGTAAAAATCCATATTTAATTCCATATTTTGGTAAAAATAACTACATATATATTTACATATTTCATATATTTTTAGTCCATATAAATCCGTTCCCTGATAATAACTAAGAGGGTATTTATAACATTTTCTTTAATAGTTTGCACATTTACAGTTAATGTAGATACATTATTATTTACAGTTACTACATCTTGTAAAATAGTTTTGTTGATCCTTTTTACGTTGTCTACACTCCCTCACACATTATTTTACAAATGATTGGTTGACTGACAAACTTACTCGTGTTAAATTACATAAGCAACTGTGGCTTACAGCTGTTTCGGTGCTTCTTCACACCATCCTCAGAGCCTACTAGTGTTGAACACTTTTCAAACGCAAACGCACCCCACAACAGGCAGCGAAGTTCGAGATTACGCTGAGATCTGGTCACTTTTCAACACACAAACGCACCCCCACAACAGGTAGTGAAGTTCGAGATGACGCCGAGATCTAGTAGCTCTGAGGATGGTGTGAAGAAGCACCGAAACACCTGTAAGCCACAGATGCTTATATAATTTAACACGAGTAAGTTTGCCATTCAACCAATCATTTATATATGTGTTAAAAGTAGTGTACGCAAGATTCAAGATGAATTATTTTACATTCTTTTTGGCACGTGAAGATTTTACTTTAATTATAATGTTGTCTTTTTCCCTTGCATGTAGCTACCATGATTAAGACTTTTTCGCTTTCATAACAAAGTAATACTGACTCTTGTAAAAGTTACAAATTTCAATCTCCATATTTACATATATAATGAAGTCTTCTATTTGTTTTAATTTTGAGCACTACTTAACCTTTCTTGTATAAGTGGACTCGTCTGACTTACACTTGCAAGGACAACTGTTATCTTATCAGAGAAAGACAGGCTAACGAGAAAGACAGGCTAACGAGAAAGACAGGCTACGGAGCGACATCACATTCTTAGTCTTAACATGATCAACATTGAACAAGTTTATATATAAATGCACGTTTAACATGAGTTTAATATAGCAATTCCTTTATTTTTTAGAACCTTAAACATGTATTTATATTAGGTGATTGTCACGATGGCCATAACTCATGTGACTCCGATTTGCACCATAATCTCTTATCAGAGTATGAAATCATTATTTCCTTTTATACACATTTCAATTGTAAACTGCCATCTATCAGCTGATATAATAACGAAAACGATGGTGCTGTCCAAATAATAATCTTTGGAACTTCATCTTACATTATCCTGCATCGAAGTGTTACATATTTTCCCTGTTTGTAGGTCGAATATATATGTTACCCATACTATACAACTTGATTACCAGTACACAACTTTTAACACTACATCACTATGTTACCGTTAAAACCCGAAATCCGTCAAAACCGGTTTTAACTAGTAAAAACTAGTTACAGAGAGAAAGTGAGTTTTTGTAAGATCTAGAATCAATGATAGGTTAGATTTGGTTTGTTTAGGTTTTTGTTTGGTAAAAGCCTAAAAAAGAAACAAAAACCTAAACAAACCAAACCTAACCAGTCACTGATTCTAGATCTTACGAAAATTCGCTTTCTATCTACAGTATCTACATTTTAAAACTAGTTTTTACTAGTTGAAACTGGTTTTGTGGATTTCGGGTTTTAATGGTAACATATACATTACATGTTACAAGAAAGTCCTAAACTACGTTATGAAAACGTAAAACATCCTAAAAATATAATTCGAGAAAAGTACGATAATTTATTATTCAGTTCCATAAAATTCGTGGTACAGTGCCCTAGAGGCGATTGGCTAGTTCTACTTACGATAGAGTCACGTGTGGTATACAGGCCCTAATGGTTTATTTTGAGCATTTACTGGATAAAACAATTCATACTAGTAGTACTTAAAATACAATGGAAACAGGGACAAGGAAAGACGGAAGAAACGAAAGCAAATGCTATGTCCACTATGAATACCGGTAATAAATAATATACTTCGTCAAAAATTGTGATTTAGACGCAGTATACTGATCAAAGCTCCTATCGTTATGTCAGGCTGCATCAAACAAATGTAGGCCCTACTTTGGAAGACTGTGCCAAAAGTATTATGCAGGCCCATATGTGAAAGTCAAGGCAGCCTGAATAGTTGATGACAAAACATGATAGATGCAACAGAATTCAGTTGATCATACATCTTTTAGTGAATAGAAAACTAATCAAAAGTATGAGATTTCAATAGTGCTGAGTTCGATACTCACCAGCCAAAGATGGGAGGGCAAGTTATAGCAAGAGCTGCGAGCCAGACGGCGAGTATCATGAGGAGGGCGAGTCTCTTGGAGCGTCTTCTCCTCGAGTAGTTGAGGGGCTGTGTCACTGCCAAGTAGCGGTCCACGCTGATAGCACACAGGCTCAAGATGGAGGCTGTACACAGGAGCACGTCCAGCGAGATCCAGATATCGCACAGAACCCATCCCAGCTCCCACGTCCCTGTAAGATGGTAGTTCTTATGTCACACTCAGTTAATGTACAGTCGAATTTGGATTATTTTCGTTAATTCCTTCCAGAATACTGCTACGATTCTGCTTACTTTGTATTGTATATATTTGTACTCGTATAGTTTTGGCCGATGAATTTTACATGCTTTAAATTGAATATTAATCTGTATAGCTCTATTGATAAATTGTTTGTGTTTGTAATTTAAAGTAGTTTGCATGATATGTATTATCAATTTCTGTATATCACAACTGATTGAATTGTTTATGCCTTAAATTTAATTAACTTGTTTTGTATTATACATATAGTTTAACTGATGAATGATGGTTTGCGTTTGTAAATTTAATAATCTGATTGGCTAGGTATTGTATATTTTTAGTACAGCCATCGTTGTAGCTCAGTTGGCAGACTCGCTGGGCTGCTGATTCAGAGCTGCGTTCGGGCTTGGGTTGGATCCCCCTTTGGTGGTTTCTTCCGAGGTTTTCCCCAGCCGTGGGACTGAAGCCGGATGGTCTATGGCGAGTCCTTGGCATCAACCCCTTTGATTTGATTACCCCCCTTTGATTTGATTACCTGGTTGGGTTTTTCCGAGGTTTTCCCCAACCAAAAGGCAAATGCCGGGTAATCTTTTGGCAAATCCTCGGACCTCACCTCATTTCACTACATCTCGCCAAAATATTGTAAAAATTGCACAAAATTGTAGAAAATTATTAAATTGTAAAACTGTAAAAATTTGTAAAAATTGTAATTGTAATATTGTAAAATTTTGACTTGTTTCACATCTTAAAGCTTCATTGCTCATGTAAGATCTATGGAATAAAATAAATGAATGAATGAATGAATATGTCATAAATGGAATCATTTAAACTCGTTCAGAAAATTCAACCTAGTTACTTATAAACACATTTTTTATGGGTTATGTTATAACTGTGAACAAAATTATACATTACGGGTACAGGAAATGCCGTCCCACTTGGTCGGCAGTCATTTGTACAGACCCAGAAACAAAATTTGGGCCACCTAGGGTTACCATGAGAAGAATTTCTATAGGAGGACATGGAATCTAAAATAAGAGGACATTGCTGAAAAAAGGAGGATTTTTTAAAAACTGGTATGAACAAGATTAAAGATAAAAACAATGGCTCACCTTAGTCAGTTTTCTCATTAGTATTACATCTGTACCCTACTTATTGGTGCAGCCCACTTTGTGCACAAGAGCCTGAAGAGACAAACTTATATCTTGTAACAAATAACTACTGAACTGTTCACAGAACATGTCCTTGAAATTATATTTCACCATGATGATACCTCTGACTGTCTCCGTTAGCATACAATTTCGTTCTTTTGTCCACTGAGCAGATATTAGGGAACATACTTTCTCAACACTTCTATTGTGGCTTTTTTTTATCGAATGTAATAAACCCTATTTCACCCCGAGGTATATTAGGGTTATAGTTAGCATCAAAATACATATTTTATAACCAATAAACAATAGTAAAGTGATAATACAAAATAGTGATCGCAGTTACAAATCACATGAATTATGTAGAAGTATGCACATTAGTGAAAGAATGTCTCCCTATTAGAGATTAATTAGATGTTCCATCGTGACTTGGGATAAATAAATAGAATTGATATATTTTTAAGATTTCTGAGAAAGTTTCAGTGCTCGCAGAACTATTGGAATTGAAGAATTTGCACCATTGTTTATCTAAACTTAAAATCTTTGTCAAAATTAACTTGATTGGCATATCTTTGTACATTGTAGAATAAAATTGATAAAATAGCTTAGAATCATGAATAGTGACATTTTTAGAATGTAAGAATTCAATGCATGTCAATAGATCATCATATTTTATGTTTTTTTATGTGCTCCATCTTCAACCATTGAAAGCAGTTAAATTCTTTCATAGGTTTTCACCATTTGTTTAGATATTTTATGCATAATATCGCACATTATTCAATATTTATATTAATTCTAGTTGAAATGCGAAATACCGGACATTTCACATTTTTTTAAAATGGCTGCTGGACAGGATAAAATGATTAAAAAAGAGGACATGTTCTCCTTTCGCCAGTTGGATGGTAACCCTAGGGCCACCTGAATATTCCAAGTTCCAGTTATAACATACTGCACATGCAGATGGCCCATATTGTGTTTCTGAGTCTGTACTAGACCTTATACTATCATGAAATATGAAACCACATTATTTTGTGTCGAAAAATGGAACAATATATTATTCTTCATGATCTTATACAATAATAACGTTTGCACATTAAAATTATGAATTTTAACTCAAAGTTTACAATTTTTCACATTTTGGTTTTATGCAGGCATTGACCTCTATGCAGATGACATCGTACTATCGTCAGGAGAGAAGGAAGACCTTTAGAGACCTGTGAACAATGTGTCAAAATCGGCAAGTGAAAAAGTCATAAAGATGAAATAACCTACAATGGAGACAAGATCTGCAGGAAGAATTACTTTCGATATCTTGGAATAATACTGCAGTCATCAAAGAAATAACAGCTGCAGCCGTCAGAAGTATGAAAGATATTAAAAAAGTCAATTATACTTGAGGACTTAGATGAGATTTTTCGAAGCAAAAGTAGCCCATGCATGATATACAGATTAGGTAGAGCTAATTTGGGAGCACCTAACCTCAAAAGCAGTCAGAGAAAAATGAACGCCTGAAAGGGTAATACTTGAATAAGGTCCTTTCAGTCTCAAAATACACCACTAATAGACTGTACTTAAGAGACTTGCGACTGAAACTATCATTACCGTAGGTACACAGTCAACTTAGGAAAAGTAACACGAGACAGAAAGAGAGAGCGGAAATAGATCCAGTCTTCTATGCTACGTGGACAGAAACTGAAGGAAAGCCAATTTCGACCTAAGGCCGGGCGCAAACGGATCCATTAGCCACCGCTGCTTTTTTTTTTTTTATTATTTTAGTAGGTTATTTTACGACGCTTTATCAACATCTCAGGTTATTTAGCGTCTGAATGAGATGAAAGTGATAATGACGGTGAAATGAGTCCGGGTTCCAACACCGAAAGTTACCCAGCACTTGCTCATGTTGGGTTGAGGGAAAACCCCGGAAAAAACCTCAACCAGGTAACTTGCCCCAACCGGGAATCGAACCCGGGCCACCTGGGTACGCGGCTAGACGTGCTAACCGTTACTCAACAGGTGTGGACTGCCACCGCTGCTACCTGTGATTAAACATGACCACTGACAGCCAGTAACCACCGCCATCGATGGCGGCTACTTGTAACTAAAATAATACGACCACTAGTGGTCCCCACTTTATGCAGAGATTTTCTCCAACTGCGCGTAAGTAGCAAAATGGACTCCGATATGGAAGCATTTGTCGCAATACTAATAATAATACGACAACGCCGACGTAAACGACGACAAAGACAGCGTCTTTTTGGGTAGGCCTACGTCCAACGTTGAGAAGTCGCAACGAACACGGCCATTTTGCTACGCTTTTCGAGGAGGTAAAGAGGCACGAAGATATATATATATATGTATATATATATATATATATATATATATATATATATATATATATATATATATATATATATTTTAAGTATTTTCAAGTGAGTTTGATAACATTCCATGAATTATTATGTGAGATAGTGGATGGGGAGCTAGGAATGACGTGGCGGACGCGAGTGGCTGCATTTACACGAGATAAATGGTGATCGAACGCAGCCACAAGCAGCGAGACACGGCCGCTACTGTAGGCCTAGTGTGCGACCACTATGAACGCCGTGTCTGCGCTGAGTCTATTAAAACTGCATACAAAATACATACAGCACACAGTGTGCAATTTTCCCAATCTAGGTGGACAAAAATCAAATTTCGACTTGTTAAGTTAAGCATAAGTGAACAGGAATTCATGTTCTTTAACATTTGGAGAATGCTGTGAGAAATAGCTTGCCTGGCCACTTGACGCCCATTGATCTTCCTCTGGGACTTTGTGACAAGTGTTGTGTACCAATTAGATGTTATTATTGTATATTGTAATTTATGCGTCTACATTTATTAGGCCTATGTAGATATCGAATTCGCTCCTGAGCACGAGAACACTCTCTTTTAGGGGAGTGCTAGAATGATGTAAATTTACAATTTATTTGTATTGTATTTTTCTGACAATAAACATTATTATTATTATTATTATTATTATTATTATTATTATTATTATTTGAAATTAATCTTTCCCAATCCATTATACGCGTCGAAATGAATAGCAGTAGACGAATAGCACGTGGGGAAGTTCTACGGGGAAGCATGCGCAGTAAAGACATTTAGGTCGCTGTTAGCTGGAAAAATGAAGGGATCCATTCTACCAGCTACCAGCGGGCTAATAGGTTAGGTAGCAATCGACCAGGCATTCCTTCCGACTAGGCTACCAGCTACCAAACAGGCTCCGTCTTGCACGTGCCCTTAGGTTTTAATCGCTCTGTGCATTGTTATACATACCCATGAGATTGTAGGCAACTGCTGGAGGCATGACGAAAATCCCAACCAACCAATCAGCAACTGCTAGAGACATGACAAAACAATTTGTGACTGTTCGAAGTCTTCGTGTTGTTATTACTGCTACTATGATGAGAGTGTTGCCAACCTGCAACAGAGATCAAACAGCGCCATATATTATGCTGATTTCGATCACTGGAGTTTCACAATTCAAGTCAACGATTAACGACCGATTGATTAATTGCTGATTGACATTGTCGGTCATAATTTTCAACTTTTGTCTGCTATACAAAGACTAACATATCCGTTACTATAGTGTATTGAATTACATATTGTTAAAACTGTTATCTGTGTTATGAAGTTATTAGACATAATACTGTAGAGGCCTACGATTTTTTTACTCTGGGCGTAACATAAAGTAAGTAGTCCTACTCAGTAAATGTAAATACTTCCAATTAGGCCTACCTTGACTGCAAAGAAATTACATGAAAAATATGGATATGACAGAAAAGTTGATCAAGTGTGCTATAAATACTGTAGTCTACATTCGGAATAATTAAAATACCGATATGTATAAAAATAACAACTAAAAATGCAAGTTGAAAATTTATAAAATGACGCTCTCAATTTTTTCAAAGAAATGGAATAAAATAAATAAATGAATGTGTCCTGTACTAACCTTCATAATAGATATTCACTGAAGAGCGGATTGTGAGCAGAAGCTGTGGCCACCGCGGTCACCAGATTTGTCGACACGCGACTTTTATTTATGGGATACTTGAAGGGGATAGTGTACAAACAGAATCTCCATACTAGCCTATTGATGAACTGAAGAATAACATCCGCACTATCATTCGTGAGGAATTGGCACGTGTCTATATGAACCTGTTAAGATGTGCACAGAAGTGTCTAGATGTTGGTGGAGGGCACTTTGAACATCTATTATGAAGGTTAGTACAGGACTCACTCACTCACTCTCTCACTCACTCACTCACTCACTCACTCACTCACTCACTCACTCACTCACTCACTCATTTTATTCAATTTCTTTGAAAAAAGTTTATTTCAAATCAAATGAGATGAGATGGGCCGGTTTTATCTGCCAAACACTGTAGTAAAGATAGCTCCTTCACATGCCATGAAGACACATTGGAACATGGACGTAGAGCCCCACGCTTTCTTGACCTCGGCACTAGGCTGAGGTGATGTGGTCGGCACCATGCTCCGACCACGTTTTACCCCCGAGAAAAACCCGGTACTCAGTTTGATAGGAGGCTGAGTTATCGAACACCGACTTTCCAGTCCGTAGCCAGCTGCTCTAGGAGCTGAGCTACCCGCCACCTATTTCAATATAAATAAGTAAATTCTTTTGAGAATAACTAGGCTACATCTTTTCTTCGCAAGGACGTCATGTTTTTTTGTGGTTCTTGGTGCCATAATGTTTTCGAATTGCATTGGTCATTCTTCAAAGAATTAACAAGTCTTAAATCAAGTAGAACATGTTTTTATTTATTCTCAGTTTCAAGGCAATAAAAGATTTTGTATTCTAAATTATTTCACAATAAAAACGTCTAAAAAAGTATTGGCAATTCTTGAAATGTTTTGTGAAGCACTGAATTTTACGAAAATTAGATGGTGTGGAAGCAGTTTAAGGAAACACTGAAAGATGAAGACAGATATAACCAACACCTATGATAGAGAAAGGGACCGAATAATAACAGTGTTACCACTACGTTGGCGATGATATTAATGGTGCTAAAATAGGTCATACTGTAAGGTGGCGGATTTAGCAGAGAGAGGTTTTGTGTTCCAGGTTCTTTTATGCTCCTTGAATACAATTGTACAGCTTCTTAAATCCATTTATTTCCTTCTGATTATCATTCAAGTCACACACATTCATACTGACGTCATTTCAAATTCTGTCCCAATTTAGAATAATTCAATTATTACACTGCAGAACAAGGTCAAGATACTGCAATAATATAAATGAATTCAGTACAGCAAGTTAGCTAATTAATTTTTTTAGGAGTTACACTTTCTTATGTAGGAGAACTAGACCAAAATTAATAAAAATGAACAATCGTTGAACAATAGGCCTGTCATTACAAGATCGATCTATTTATCTTAAAATACGGAAAGGAGAATTTAAAATTATATTGCACTGAGAGAGAAAAAAAGTGCTTATTTTAAAATTAAGGGAAGACTCTACTGAAAATCATAAACATTTTCCAAAAAAAAATTAATTGCCTATTTCATTTCTTTAGATTGTATATTTTCATACCTCACATGGATTTAGTTCATTTCTGATGATAAATATTGACCTGAATGAAGGATGGGGAGAGCAACGGTGAATTGTTCAATGGTTGAGGTTTTTGGACTTTTTCCATTGATAATTCAGACAGGCTAGCTGTTTGTAACGATCCCCACATAGGTTTTCACCTGACGACGAAGAGAGATCCACTCTTCGAAACGTTGTGTTACAATTTTGAAAATTAATTAGCAATGGAAAAACTCCAAACAGCTGAAGCATTGATTATAAATATGTTTATTTTTTTTTTAATTAAGGCTGTAAGGAGGCGTGGCATTTAAGAATTGTCAAAATTATTTTTTTATTGAAGGATTTTTTTTACAAATTTCTAACAACAAATCTTGTAAGTTTTCGTTCTAACATTAGCTCCCTGAGGTTACTAGTTGAATGTAGCAGAGGAGAATTTTAATAGTAACTTAGGACTATGTGTTACATAAATATTAATTTTACTTTCAAATCCATTTTTTCGTAAATTTATTTTTCTTCATTCAACACCAACTTTTTTATGCCAAATATTAATCAATCTGGATGAAGAGAATAACTCTTCTCGGGTTCTCAGCCAGGTGAGTTGGAGATTAGCTTCCAACTTTCGACGGCTAGCTCTGCCATCTTCTTCATCCCTGAAGAAGATGGCAGAGCTAGCCGTCGAAAGCTTCGAAGCTAATCTCCAACTCACCTGGCTGAGAACCCGAGAAGAGTTATTCTATATCAAACGCCGGGAAAGCCTCAAGCCATACAAATCTGGATGAAATTTTTACTGCAAGTATTTATGAGGTAGCTGCATGTTTCTATGCATTAGAATTGGTGCTAGTTTATTTTATTAATATTTTTTCATGAATTATAGAAAAAAAATAACATTTTCAAAATTTAAAACAATTTTTGAAAGTGGATAAATGAGACATTTCATAAAATGAATGTATAGGAATGTGTCTCTATGTCTTGTGAATGTAACAAGAAAAGCTTAAAACTGAGGTCTACTACAAACTTGGGTTTGAAAATATTTCTAAAAACAAAATAGAAAAAAATCTAAATCTAAAGGCAAAAACATCTGGCAGTTCAAAATTTGGATTTTGTTAGTCTTTTACATAGTAAACATACTCTCATAATTTGGTTGAAAAAAGATTATGAAAGAAGTTGTCATTTTTAGTAGAGTATCCACGTAAGTCGTAAGATATTTTATTTATGTAAATACACTATCCTTTGGACTTATATACAATTATAAGTAGAGAGCATAAAAAAGTCATTCGGATGTGAAGATAACTACAACGCGAGTAGTTTGTCTCGTCAGAGGGTTGTTGTTTACGTAAGCACAGTAGGCATACTAGAGGCGCGTGCAGGTAAGAACTGTTTTCCAATGATACAGTAATTCAGAAGGTGCCTGATATTTTGTGTACTTTTCTATAAACTCTGTAAAGTGAGGATTGTCCAACGTGTTGAATGGAATATTACAACTTATCATCATTCGACACAAATCCTGGCAAAAGTCATATTTCATATAATAATATTATTATTATATTTGAGGCGGAATTTGAACTTGAACCCTTATTTTCATGTAACATAGAGCAATATTTTTCATGTGTTTCTGTGTATTACATTGATGTTCTATCGATTGTTTTGTTATCTTTTTTAATGCTCACATACAGTGATGGACAAAAGTATTCGGAAAAATGATTAATTTTTTAATTACTAGTAGGTGGAAATGTAATGAAGAGAAAAGAGAATGCTTGTGAAAATAAATAATTGTATTGTCATATGTTATAAATGTATACAGAAAATAATCAATTCATCAACCCTTCAATAAAATAAAAAAAAATTGTACGATTCGGCTACAGAAGCTTGGACAAAAGTATTCGAAAATAGACATAAAATACAAACAAAACAAATTTCAGTACTTAATTGCCCACCCTCTCCTGCGAATAACTTCTTTCAATCGTGCAGGCATGCAAGAAACTAATTTTTCAGTGATATTCTGCTCTATTTGATGTCATTCCTCTATTAGTTTCTGTTTGGGATCATTCTTGTTGGATATTCGACGTTTCCGGACTCATTTCTCAGTTCAAACCAAAAGAGTTCGATTGGATTCAAGTCAGGGGAATGGGGTGGAGTGTACAAAGTAGACAGTCCACAAACGAACAATTTCTGCGGTATGTTTTGGGTCATTATCTTGTTGAAAATAATAATCCCCTGAAATACCAAGTTTATCTGCACTCTTCTTCAGATTGTCCTGCAAATATCTGCTTATACTTGAACTTGTCCATAGATAAATTGTCAATAAATACCTTGTTGTCCTACACCATTGGCCGACATGTACCCCAACCTCCATAGTTAATATTGATAGAATATTCTTCTGGTCCTATTCTGTGTTCGGATTTCTCCAGACCAAAAGTCGTCCATCAGAATGAAACATATTACATTTACTTTCATATGAAATATAATCTTGTTCCAGAACTCTACACCTTTGTCGAAAAATTCATTTTCGAACAGTAATCTCTTCTTTTATTTACCTTGCCAATGCACTGTTTCCTCCTTGGCATCCTGGCATTGTACCCGGCCCGATGAAGAGTTCTGGTTACCGTTTTAGGATGAACAATTGTACCAAAATAGTCCTGTAATTCGCTGATATCTGATGCACTCACTTTTGGATTTTTCTTTACTGTCTTAATAATCTCTCTTTCTTCCCTGTTGCTTAGCTTTCGTGAACGACCTATGCGCTCTCTATATATTAATGTCTTCCGTTCTCCAATATTTTTTTTATGATACTATACACTGTAGAACAGCTTCTGTTGACAGCCTTAGCAATTTCGATATTCGTCTTTTGTTGTTTGTGTAAATTTATAATAATTTCTTCTTTCTTCAATAGGCTAATTGTCCCAGTATACTAGCACGCGTTACAGCTTTGCGTATCAGGAGAATACTGTGACCCATTAGACTGTCGACTGCATCAAAACGATGTGGAAGCACTGGTGAGTGTATACACAGGTGCTTACTGTATAGTTTGTCTCCACGGCTGCAATATTCGAAAACTTCTGTCCTAGCATACTATGGTTCAAACGGTTGCCAGTTGCTTTATGTTCAGTTTGACATCGATCTCTCACTGTCAGTGTAAACACAAACAATAAGGAATTATGTTATAATACAAAGAAAACTGAATACAATTATAACGTCTATTTCTTCAGAATGTTGAATTTAATATCGATTAAGGGTTCATACGAATACTTCTGTCCATCACTGTACATAACCAACATTTAATTGTTTCACCAGTAGGCCTATCACTACTAAAATATCGACACCATATTCCTGTATTACAGAATAAACTTACACCCTATATTTTTTTAAAATCTGTCTTCGGCATTATGATCACTTCACCGAACACAAATGAATAATATGTTTACGTATCTCAATGTTCACTGTTCACATATGGACGAGGATTGACTGAGAACTCAGAGTGGCAGTTGTTTTCGGTGTTCGCGTGGTGCTCTCTGCGGACGGTACCGTGTTGTACCTACTTGGGAAGCGTGCACACCTCATGCCATAGTCTATGCGTACAGTACAAGTAAACCGTAAACATGACTTTCATTTGACTTTTTTCCGCTGTCTAGTTATAAGTGATTAAATGTTTCTTTAATCTTCTAACTAGTGGCTAAATTTGAAATTCCTTTCTTATCTGCAGTTCCTTTCAAAATTATGAATCAAAATCTATTTATAGCCATTTTCACTCAAAACGCATGAGTTTCGTGATCGTAATCTTTTCCATGTTTTTCAATGTTGTATTGCTTCTCTTTTGTTTTTGCTGTGAGGAACGTTGTTGTTGAGTGTTGATTTTTTTTTCATTTTAACATTAATTTAGTTTGCAAGAATACCGTCGATTTCAGATGAAATTGCAAAAGCTATCGCCCTTACCGACGATAACTCGCAGTTTGCGCTATGCTACTGCTGCTGCTGTCGTAAGTGCACCGTACTCAACGAACGGTTAGAGATGCAGTAAAAAGGTTAAGAGAAACGCAAAGTTACTGTAGGAAACCTGGATCTGATCGAAAACAGAAAACTACAGCCCCGTGATGACCACTTTACAGTACTGCAGATTTGAAGAAATCGTCATACAACCTCGGTGGAAGTCCGAAATCAACTCAAGATTTTGATGGGTGTCAACATAAGTGTGTGGACACTTCGAGGACGTCTAGGAAAAGTAGTCCTAAAATCATGCTGACCTTCAACGGATCCAGCATTGATTCGACACCATCGAGCAGACCGTCTTCGATTTTCCCGTGAACATGCGGAACTCCTAATCTAAAATAATTTACCCATACATATAAAAATAATATACAAAGTATACAATTATGATTTTAGCCTCATTATAACAAATAACAATGAACATTTTCATTTCATCGAAATAAATACTCCTGTTATGTTCAGAAAAAGAAACAATATTTGTACTCTGAAAATATTCGTTCTGCGTCACGAAACGTTACTGAAGCAAATCTGAAATATGATACAGTATTTATTACTATCATCAGGTGAACAACAACTTTGTGAATCTAATAGTGAATCTATGATCACTAATCATCAAGCAATGATAAACTACCGTTTAAAGGCGATAAGATCTCTAAGTCGCTTTGAAGCAATGGATGAAACATATTCTTCGTTGAGACGATAACCTAATATTTATGAGACAGTAAAAGATGAAGAAGAAGAAGAAGAAGAAAAAGTTACAAATAAATACTGATCAAGAAATATAAGATGAAAGCTAAGGATTGACTTTATTTTATAATTTGTGTGTGTAGAAAAAAATAATTTTTTTAAATTCTGAACGATGTTCTGTTATTAAAGTAATTAATTATAAAGATTATCTGTTTGTTTCATCAATTAAATTTTTCCCAGCTTGGAAATATAATATTCACTACATATTTCACAGTTTTAGTTTAATTTGTCGGAACACCAAATTCTCCAAAAGTCGCAGTCATTTGTAGGCCTATATTCATATAATGACATTTAATTTTACCTTCTTTATTTTTCTTTCTAAGACCATGGTCTTCGTCTTATTTGTATTTATCTTCATCCCATACTGCTCACAGCTGTCATTTAGCTTCAGTAGCATATCCCTCAGTATCATCTCCTCTTCTGCTAACAACGCATATCATCAGCAAATCTTATGCACTTTATTCTTCTACCTGCTACTAATCACTCCTCCCATGTTCTGAAAACAGTTCTTCACTAATTCCTCCAAGTAGACTTTGAACAGGGTAGGTGTTAAAGGGCATTCTTGACGTAGGGGAGGTCGGGGCAAGTTCAGCACGTTAAGCTAAACATTCACGTAAGTACAACAAAAATGCAATTTATGTTTAAAACATTTAATGATAAATCCACTTGGATTAGAATTTACAAAAAATGAAGCATTGAATTAAACACAAAAATAAATTAAAGATGTTACATTTGCCGAAGTTGCCCCTCATTCTGGGGCAACTTCGTCAATATTTGTATCCTAAAAAAAAGTATTTCCAAGTTCAGATTTGATTTACAATATAACAAACCTTCATCTCATTCAGAGGCTAAATAAGATATTGATAAAGCGTCGTAAAATAACCTACTAAATTAAAAAAGTAAAACTATCGCTAAAAAGCACTGAAAATATCCGGATCCATAGGAAGTAATATATGTAGCAATACATTTTTACTAATAGAAACAAAAATGAGAATTTATAAAACTATGTTTCCCCCCATACTCACATACGCTGTAGAAACTAGGTCAGAAACTGCTAAAACCAAACAAATGAAACTAAATTGTTACTGAAATGAAAATATTACGAAGAATAGTAAATAAAACAAACAGAGATCATATCAATATACAATAAGGGACTCGTGTAAAATTCAGCCAATAAATGACTGGATATATGCATGAAGAATGGTACAACCACACAACTAGAATGAATGACAAAAGATTAGTGAAAACAGCAACAGATAAATCAACAAGAGGACATAGAAGCAGAGGCAGGCCAGGAAAAAGGTGATCCAACAGTGGTTTGAATAGACAGTATATTTTTATTTACTTATTTAACGACACTGTATCAACTACGGGGTTATTTAGTGTCGATGGAATTGTGATAGCGAGGTTGTATTTAGCGAGGCGAGGTAGAGAATTCGCCATAGATTACCCGATATTCACCTTACGGTTGGAGAAAACCTCGGAAAAACCCAACCAGGTAATCAGCCCAATCAGGAATCGAACCCACGTCCCAATGCAAGTCAGAATCGGCAGGCAACGCGCTACCGCCTGAAATACGCCAGTGGCCTGATACATAGTCTAGTTTTAAAATTTTACCCTAGTTAAATTGTAAAACAAAGTAATAGTAATAAACTGTGCACGACAACCCGTAAAGAGCTAAGGCCGACGTCCATTTACACTGACACCAAAAATTATTGGCACATTCAATGTTTTTCTTATAAGATCTGTATAAAGGGCAAGTTTAAGAAAGTAAAATACTTATTTCTTAGTATAATGTAAAACTGAAAATCTTTCACAGAAATCACAACAACAGTAACACAAAATAATTATTTACAAAAGAAAATCTATTTTCTGATTTCAAAAAAATATTGGCACATTATACTTGGCCCTTTCCTTTCAAGATATTCCCACAAATACTCAATATACTGTAATTCAATAAGCTTCTCTACTGTAAGATCTATAATACATAAACACAGAGAACAAGAATCCACACGAAACAAGCAAAGATCTAGTCGCCCATGAAAACTCACATATCGAGAGAAAAGAGCCATCATACATTTAGTCCAAAAGAAACCTACAAAAAATGCTGCTTCTTTAGCTGCTGACATCGCAAAAAACATGTAACAAGACAGTAAGTGTTCAGACAGTACGGAATGTCTTGAATGGTGCTGATATTCATGGCAGGTCTTCCAGAAAAAAGAAAAACTTATATTTCCGAGGTAAACGGGAAGAAACGCCTTGAGTTTTCCAAGGGATATTGTGGAAAGCCATTGGAATTCTGAGACACTTTCATATTCTCAGAGGAGTCGAAGTTCAACTTGTTCGATTCTGAAGGACGGAAAAAAGTATGACGAAAACCTAACACAGAATTACAGTAACAACACATAGTTCCAATAATAAAACATGGAGGTGGATATGTTATGGTTTGGAGGTGCATGGCATCCTCGGGAGTTAGAAATCTGGCCTTTACTGATGGAAAAATGGATCAGTACAAATTCATTGGTGTGTTGCGAGATATTTTGTCCAACAGCGTGCACAAGTTCGGCTTGGATGGTGTCTTCAGTTTCCAACAAGATAATGACGCCAAACACACAGCTATAGAAACAAGAGAGTGGCTGCTATATAATGTCTTCTTACTCCACCACAGAGCTCAGATTTGAATTCTATTGAGTATTTGTGGGGATATCTTGGAAGGAAAAGGACCAAGCGTCGTCCATCTAATAAGGAAGAGTTTAAGAGGGTTCTTGGATGTGTGATCTGAAATTTCCCATGAAACGACGAGAAATTTGGTTCATTCAATGCCGAGACGTCTGGAAGCTGTCATCCATGTTAATGGCTTGCATACAGGATACTGAAAATATATTAAAAAGATCTATTGTATGCATTAGTTTAATGTGCCAATACTTTTTTTGAAATCAGATAATAGATTTTCTTTTGTAAATAATTATTTTGTGTTATTGTTGTTATGATTTCTGTGAAAGATTTTCAGTTTTACATTATATTAAGGAATAAACATTTTATTTTCTTAAACTTTCCCTTTATACAGATCTTAAAGGGGATATATTGAGTGTGCCAATACTTTTTGGTGCCAGTGTACTTCAACATAAACGAAGGACCATCCAACCAGTACGAGGGTAACGATGATCCACCGTCAGTCGTTACAGATGAATTACATGGTGAAATTTCCTGAGAACATTTTTCCTCCCGTGTCTACTCGATCCAGTGTTCATTTCGCACCGCTAATTCAATGCATGGCGCCTTAGATGGTGCAGATACGGCGCAGGACATAAATAATGTTGTCTAGAGTTGATAATACTAGAGCTGCTTGGGTACACCAGCTTTAATTTTGTTTCAGAGTAGCTGTTGTTACGTTTAACTTAATCGTAGCGTGCATTACGATTGCTATTAAATTTGTTCTCTTCCATTGCTATTAAGTTTGTTAAGTTGCAATTTTATTATCTGATCTATTTACTGAAGCAACGCAGTTGACGTACTGAAATAATAAAACGTTAATTTTATTGTACTGTTTTGGAAACATCGCTTTAAAAGATGAGCAGACAGAGGTCGTTTATGACCCATTTCTAAATTATCCTTTTACTACGAGGGTCGAATTAAAGACTTCATCTGCGTGCAATGAACATACCCATGGTCATGAATGTCGAAGTAATTATTTCGTCCAATTGTGGTAACAGGAAGTTTACGAATGTCACGTGGTTAATTGCAATATTGTCCCATCATACACTTTAATAAGGGGGGAAAATAATAAAAGGGAGTTGCGCTTGATATTCAGACGATATGACTTCCTAGTGCTGCATGCGAGAACTTTTGTTTCTGATTCGTATTTTTTAATACGACTAAAGAAGTATTTTTTTTGTTAAGTTTTATATAACATTCTTAATGAATTTGGCATTCCCAAGAAACTAGTTTCATTAATTAAAATGTGCCTCAATGAAACTTACAGCAGAGTCCGTATAGGCCATCTTCTGTCTGATGCTTTTCCAATTCACTGCGGCCTAAAGCAAGGGGATGCACTATCACCTTTACTTTTTAACTTCGCTCTAGAATATGCCATTAGGAAAGTTCAGGATAACAGACAGGGTTTGGAATTGAACAGTTACGTTAGCTTCTTGTCTACGCGGATGACGTGAATATGTTAGGAGAAAAGTTCACGAACGATTAGGGAAAACACGAAAATTTTACTTGAAGCAAGTAAAGCGATAGTTTTGGAAGTAATCCCGAAAAAAACGAAGTATATGATTATGTTTCGTGACCAGAACATTCTACGAAATGGAAATATAAAAACTAGAGATTTATCCTTCGAAGAGGTAGAAAAATTCAAATATCTTGTAGCAACAGAAAAATGACAATGAGGAAATTAAACGCAGAATAAATAAGGGAAATGCGTGTTATTATTCGGTCGAGAAGCTTTTGCCATCTAGTTTGCTGTAAAAAAATCTGAAAGTTAGAATTTATAAAACAGTTATATTACCGGTTGTTTTGTATGGTTGTGAAACTTGGACTCTCACTTTGAGAGAGGAACAGAGATTAAGAGTATTTGAGAATAAGGTTCTTAGGAAAATATTTGGGGCTAAAAAGGGATGAGGTTACAGGAGAATGGAGAAAGTTATACAACGCAGAACTGCACCTGTCATAATTAGGAGCATTAAATCTAGACGTTTGAGATTGGCAGGGTGAATTCAGAAATGCATATACAGTGTTGGTTGGGTGACCGGAAGGAACAAGACCTTTGGGGAGGCGAGACATAGATGGGAGGATAATATTAAAATGGATTTGAGGGAGGTGGGATATGATGATAGAGACTGGATTAATCTTGCACAGGATAGGGACCGAGGCGGGCTTATGTGAGGGCGGGTTCCTTAAAGCCATTTGTAAGTAAGTACGTAGCTCGACGACTAAAGAGGGATTTTTTTTGTTAAGTTTATTTACACACTTTAACATCTATGATCATATCGCGTGTAGGATCTTAGGTATATCAGTAGACCGTTGTTACTATTGTTGAGTTCCTGTTACTATTATGTACTGTAACTGATTCTAGATTTTGATTAACGTTTTATGATATTGGTGATGGAATCGTGCTATGTAAGTTTCCAATCCCGCATTTGCCTTTGTGACTCAGGGACACCTTGAAAAACCGCAGTCAGATTGGCCAGTCACGAGGTTTGAACCCGAGGCGTCCGGAATACGAGTCTCAAACGTTACCATCTGAGCCAACTCGCTAGATTAAAAGAGGTATAAGAATGGAATGTGTGAAATGGATAGACAGAATAAAAATAATAAAGCCATGTTGGAAAGAGTGAGTGAAGAAAGAATGATACTGAAATTGATCAGAAAGAAGAAAAGGAATTAGTTGGGTCACTGACTGAGAAGAAACTGTCTACTGAAGGATGCACTGGAAGGAATGGTGAACGGGAGAAGAGTTCGGGGCAGAAGAAGATATCAGACATTACGATATCTGTGGATCATATGAGGAGACAAAGAGGAAGACAGAAAATAGGAAAGATTGGAGAAAGCTGGGTTTCCAGTGAAAAACCTGTCATTGGGTAGAGCACTATGAATGAATGGCTGTCATTTTATACTTTCTATCGGTAGTAACATTTGTGAAGAAGTCGCTGCAGATCATCCTAAATCTCGGCAATAAGCACGGCATCAACAGCGCAACAAAAGTTATATTTCTTTTGTTCTCATTCTATTTTCTACATTTAGCTGCATTTATAAGTTGACCCATTATTAAACTAAAAATAGGGAACTTAATGAATCAACCTGTCTGATTTCATTTTCCGCTTTCATTGAGTTTGTAATGGTCCCCTTAGTTTTAATTTATTTATTTATTTATTTAAATTCAAATATACAGAATAAAGAAATATAATTACAAAAACAAACAAAGAGAAATACAAATAAAATAATACAAGCAATATAAAAAGAAGATACAGTAGTATTAACAAAATTTGAGTAGTTGAGTTATCTATTTCTTGTTAATATAACTTTTCATATTAACTTTGATAGTGGTACATTATCAAATGCCTTTACTATATCTACAAAGCACATCTATGCAGATCGATTGAATTCAATTGGTTTCTATACCAATTTTCGTATTACAAAAATAGTATCGGCACAAGATCTCCCTCTACTGAATCTCTGTTGTTCGTCAGTTTCTCTAATTTATAATTAAAAGTTTCAGCGTCGTGTTATTGTATTATTATTATTATTATTATTATTATTATTATTATACATTAAATAAATAAAAACATATGCGTTTTCTAATTAAATGCATGGTTAATTAGAATATTAGGATGAAAGTGTGCGTAGTTTGGCAACAATGTGTCGTCGGCTCACGTACGAAAACACACGCACTCGGTCTGAACAAGAGAGTTCCATTCTTTTGGCATTTCCTCTAGGGTTTCCAGATTCTAATGACAGGAAATAACGATGTGTTAGTTTTGTATTTAATTTCCAAGAAAACTGTCAATTTTATTGAAAACTACAAAGGAATTAATCATTCCTTAACAGTTTCTCTAATAATAAGAGTAAAAATCACAATCATATGGGAGTACGTACTTATCGAGTAAAGTTGTGTTAACATTCAGGGGAAAATAATTTTTTTCTATCTACATCTTGATTACATAACTTTTAACACTATATCACTTCGGAATATGAAGGCCTATTATATGTCTTTCTCGTGTTAAATTTTACTGTACCTGGTTAACATATTTCGGCCTGCTATTGGCATTCTTCAGAACTGGTTGTTGCTGGTCTTGGCGCCTTTTGTTTTGTTTCCTGTGGGGGTGTGTTTGTGCAGTGTAATGTGAAGTCAAAGAGTGTGTTCTGAAATTGAATTGTGTTGAGAACTTTGATTTGGATGTGTTTTTGTGTGTCTGTATATTTCGTATTGTTCTAGTGTGTTTAGTTTCTGGCTCTTTGGTTGGATGTGTAGAATTTCCATGTCTGTGTCAAGACCAGCAACAACCAGTTCTGAAGAAGGCGAATAGCAGGCCGAAACATGTTAACCAGGTACAGTAAAATTTAACACGAGAAAGATATATAATACATATTCTGAAATTTTTTTCTGTGAAAATTATTCATTTGGGACTAATATCGTGTTATAATTTAAGGAATAAGCTTTTAAAATCTGTACAGTTTTATTACTTCCGTCCTATAGGCTATACATCTTTGACATTGATATCCCCAAACAGCTTATACTAGAGTTCAGCATTATCTACTTATATGAGAAATAATGACTAAATAAATTGAAGTTGAAATAAATACAGCAAAGAATGAAGTTTTCACAATCACAAGACATTCCAAAGATCCATGTCAACTTCTTCTAAACAAAATAAGCGTAGGAAACAACATATCCGGGCGATGCGTTAGATCGGCGGCTTACTTTTCAAGAAATGAGAGCAGAGATGTTCTATTACAGGCCCCTAAACGCCATTTCGTCGGCGGGATGTTGAGGCTTCCATCTCGAGACAATCAGCATTGAGTAGCATAGGTATGTCAGTCCTACTTGCTAGCCTCCTTTGCTTCCATTGAAACACCTGAACTTTGACGGTGAGTGAACTTTATGGCCTCATCGAAAATCGAACCTGCGATATTTGGCTTGTAGCGCAAAGTATTAAGGCGATGCGCTACTGAAACTTCTAAAATTTACAATTTTTGAGCTAGAGAGTTGAAACTTTTACTGCATATGCATATCAATATCACAATCACACATTGTAAATTTCAATCTTTTCTCATAAATACTAAAACAAACTTATATTGTTTTTTTATTTTCTTAGTGAAAATCCTATTTTTAAAAAATATTACTTTTTTATTCTATTTTTTTCTTAAAGGTAACACTGCATATTGTGCAATGGCGCGTAAGTAATGCTGTACTATAATTAATTTATTTGTAAATAAATATAATGTATTCAATGTTTAAATATTAATAAAAGATAATACTGCTTTACGAATAATTTTTTAGCAATAAAACCATGCTGAATACAGCGAATAAAATGCTCCATTTCACAACAGAGATATTAGTGAATAAATATGCGAAATTTCATCACTCTAGCTTTAACCACTGAGAAATAAAATGAATACTTGTAATTGAAAACGTAAAAAAAAATTACTTTATGAGATAATTAAATTTAAAGTTTTGGTTACACATAGGCCTAACTCGTGCATTAACACAACTTCTACCATGAAAGTATACTTATAATCAAGATATTGAGATGAAATTTTCACGAAAATGCTCTTCATGAAACCCTACATTTTTTAGCGCGAAAATAAAAAAATTGATAGCATTTGTCAAAATTCGGTTATTTTCAGCACATCGTCTTAATCGCGACACTATTCCGCACCGCGGCTTACTTTTTAACTACATATAAAACATACATCAGCTAAACTATACGCAATTTTTATACGTTTATATCCCCATTTCAAATAACAATCTTTAAGACGAGTATGGTCAAATAAAATAAGAAAAAGTTTTAGGCCTACATCATGTTAATCAGAGCAAAAATCCGCTATGCTTAACCGTCATGGATAACAGCAAATGGAAATCATTCAGTCGCTTAAGGGGAGTTATAGATCGGTCCTGTGAACCATTCACGGTGTTGATTTCATAACAAGCAACAAATTCCTACATGGAATTCTACATATAAACTTAACAAAAAGTATTATGGACAATTTGCAAAAGTTTCCTCAGACAATTTATGACATTTACCTATATCAGTTAAGGAAAAATATAAATTAAAATGTTTAATCATTCAGCCAAATCTAGGACAACTAAAGCAGCAAATGCAAGTCAATGGACTTTTTCAACAAAGGCAAAGATACAAAAATTAAATATTGGAAACCAGTTCCGAACAGTCAAAAGCACAACCACGGTCTCTGCAAACACCAAACCATAACTGAAACTGGATGCTGGCTGGCTACAGTTAATGTGCAGTTGTGAAGCTGCGTGATGCATGGATTCGAAACCCGCCTGGAACATAGACGTCCGTCCATATGATTAATATGATTTTCTATGTTATTCCAGATAGAGAAGTTTTCATGACAAAGAAAGATGGAGAGACCGAAAAGTGGGGGGTTAAGGCGTATTCAAACATCGTGGCGACTGGCTTTCACCACAATTCCTCTTTCTTTTTCTCCCTTTCCTTTTCCCTTTTTAGTTCAGTTATATTTTGGAAACGGTTTCTCGCCTTACTTTTCATTTCAGTTAGAAGTGAAAAACTGGACTCATACAAATACTGTATTTAGAGACAAGGGAAGAAGTCCCAGTGAAAGTGATGAAATAGAGCAGTAGTGTCAGAGTTGTAAGCTCCGAAACCGGTTGTGGAGCTAGAGACGTCCAGTCGGAGCGTGAACTTGCTTATGTCTGTGGAAGCTCCGGAGCACGCAACGAGTTATAGTGGAGCGTTCCGCTCCGTTTAGGCTGTGTCTGACAACGCTGAAATAGAGCCTTAATCCCTAGCGAGTATACTTACTTAAAAATGGCTTTTAAGGAACCCGCAGGTTCATTGCCGCCCTCACATAAGCCCGCCATCGGTCCCTATCCTGTGCAAGATTAATCCAGTCTTTATCATCATATCCCACCTCTCTCAAATCCATTTTAATATTATCCTCCCATCTATGTCTCGGCCTCCCCAAAGGTAATTTCCCCTCCGGTCTCCCAACTAATACTCTATAGGCTATGCATTTCTGGATTCGCCCATACATGCTACATGCCCTGTCCATCTCAAAGGTCTGGATTTAATGTTCCTAATTATGTTAGGTGAAGAATACAATGCGTGCAGCTCTGCGTTGTGTAACTTCATCCCTCTTAGCTCCAAATACTTTCCTAAGAACCTTCTTCTCAAACACCCTTAATCTCTCTTCCTCTCTCAAAGTGAAAGTTCAAGTTTCAGAAACATACACAACAACCGGTAATATAACTGTTTTATGTATTCTAACTAAGATTTTTTGACAGCAAACTACTAGATGACAAAAGTTTCTCAACCGAATAATAACACGCATTTCCCATATTTATTCTGTGTTTAATTTCCTCCCGAGTATCATTTATATTTGTTACTGTTGCTCCAAGATATTTGAATTTTTCTACCTCTTAGAAGAATAAATCCCCAATTTTTATATTTCCATTTCGTAGAATATTCTAATCACGAGACATAATCTTATACTTCGTCTTTTCGGGGTTTACTTCCAAACCTATCGCCTTACTTGCTTCAAGTAAAATTTCCGTGTTTTCCTTAATCGTTTGTGGATTTTCTCCTTACAAGTTCACGTCATCCGCATGGACAAGAAGCTGATGCAACCCGTTCAATTCCAAACCCTCTCTGTTATCCTGAGCTTTTCTAATGGCATATTCTAGAGCGAAGCTAAAAAATAGAGGTGATAGTGCATCTCCTTGCTTTAGCCCGCAGTGAATTGGAAAAGCATCAGGCAGAAGCTGGCCTATACGGATTCTGCTGTAAGTTAGCGATTCTACTACAGTAACAATATAAATGGACAAAAACAAAATTGTATCCCGTCAGTCCTCTTCCAGTACTTCGAGGGATAAAAGTGTCAGTGACTGAGAAACATTCATCTGGATCACGTAGCCGCCATAGAGGTTAGGATTCTTGATTACGTATCAGTGTCAACTTGCAGGGTCCAGCTGATTGGCCAATGTCACAATTTCTAGTTTCAATCGTCCAAAATAGGTTTTATTATTTTTTTTTTACTTTAAATGTTTTCTTACTACCAAATAATTATTGTATTCTAGTTTTATTATTATTATTATTATTATTATTATTATTATTATTATTATTATTATTATTATAATTATTATTCTTGATAAACATATATTTGATTGGTTTAGTAAATATCAAAATAATCAAAGATACAACTGTCAAACAAAAAGTGGTAACACTCGTCAACAGCGAATATTGGTAACGGTGATGTTACATGATGCATGCGCTTATAGAAGCAGTTTCGGAACTATAATGTTTAAGCAGGAGTCTTTCATATCTGCGTCTCGTAGAGCAGCGGTAGTGTGTTCGCTTAATCTTAATGGTTCAAGGGTTGTGAGTTCGAGGCTTGTTCAAGTTATCATTTATTTTGTTATCGTATTTCACCGATATAAATAATATTCAAGCTATCATTTATTTTCTGTTATCGTTCTTTAGCTATATAAATAATATTCAAGTTATCATTTTATTTTCTTATAATTCTTTAGCGATATAAATAATATTAAAGTTGTCATATTTTATATTCCGTTATCATTCTTTAGCGATATAAGTAATATAAATTTAATGTTAGATTTGAAACAATACAGTTGCATAATACTAGTGTTAGTTTTTTCTTCTTATATCATTACATTATACTATCCTGTAACACAATAAAAAGTGTGCTTAAATGCGACAGGCTCATGTCAGTAGATTTACTGGCATGTAAAAGAACTCCTGCGGGACAAAATTCCGGCACATCCGGCGAAGCTGATATAACCTCTGCAGTTGCGAGCGTCGTTAAATAAACCATAACATTTGAAACACAATAAAATGAAAAGGAATGACGAGGATTTGAACCTGAGACATTAACATCTAAATTCCGACGTTCTTCTGACTAAGCTACAAGGGCACAAGTAAAGAAGCATATCGGAAAAATTGACCCAACCCCCTTCCAAGACGTCCTGATAATTTGTGGAAGTTCGTCCAGGATGCCTGGGATGCCGTGTCTGAGAACTGAAAAGACTAGTCGATTCCATGCCCATTCGATTGCAAGAAATGATCGAGATGGGAGAAAGATGGATTAAATATTGAATCGTGGCTTTTCGTTTTGTTTTTTGAACTTTTAATTGTTTGAATTTTCTAAGAAAGACGCTAGCAAGTTTGTTTTGTTTATGCCATGAAATACATTTTTGTTGAGAATATAATCTTTCTTTCTTTCCATTTACAGCCATAATGTTATAATCAGGCTTAGAATCGGAGACAACTTAAGAATGAAGTGAAGTTACAGTGCAACGGATTACAGATGGAGTGAGGTGGTGCGTGGAGTTACGTTTACCTGTGCGTCAGTGTACAATCCGATTCGTGATCGGAGGTACAGTATTCTTCCGTTGCTCCCTACGAAACGAACTCAGGCCATCACGGTACATTTTCAATTCATAGTGAACAGTTTTTTTCGAACTAGTTGCAAGTACATAAGTACCCTACATGGTTGTTCATTGTAACGCTAACGTCTTCAACGTCGCCGAGGGACATGAAAACTTGTGGGGTATGTATCCTACTTCACTTTCCACCGTAACTAGATTGTACTATTAACAGGTGAATATAACGAAGCACATTGATGTCGTTGTTTACATTCACAGTATGCCCGTCTACTATGTTCAAGGAACTCTATAGTCAAGTTGTGCGTATGTTCGTTGCTAAAGTGTCCCGGAATCCTAAGCCTGGTCATAAATAATGATAAAGTCATGGTATAATACATTCATGAGCCTGATGTTAATTACTATAACAGTCATAAAAGAGACAGGAACAATTACATTTTCTCTCTCTTTCTTAAAATACATAAAAAGCACTAGGTTGTGTTTGAACGCACGACCTCACGAATACCAGCCTGAAAAGCTACCATTACTGTACGCTACAACAGTGGTCCAACAACATGTAACATCGCCTGCCTCCGAATTGTAGCGGAGATATCCGAAGGGAACTTAGTATCTAGAGAGCGGTCATTTTTTCTTTTGACAGCTGTACAATAAAAATGCGAAGAGTATTAATACTAGGGCATTCGAAAAGTAATGGCAACATAGTTACTGTTTCATACTAAATTTATTTAGGTAATTTTTGACATAACATATTTCAAATATAGTCTCCTGCCATATCAACAACAGGTTGCCAAATTCTTGGAAGACGGCGGACTCCATCTGCAGCAGCATTTCTGGATATCTCTCTGACTGATCAATCTAAAGCTCTTCGGATGTTAACTTGATTGAAAGCAAATGTCTCGCTTGCTATAGTTCAGTACGGTAGGGCTTCTCTCTCACAGGCTTTTTGTAATGCCCTAAAGCACAAAGTTGCATGTTTTCTGTTGCAACTTGAAGCACCTTTGTTCGTACCTTTAGGGCTGTATTGTTTACTACAAATCAGAAACAGCCACTGTATTTACAAAATATGGGTACTTCGAGACTTTCAATATTGCAAATTTATGAAACTATCGCTGCTCTGTTACGTACACCGCCTAATTCAACGCATGCTTATACTGCCTGCTCATAAGATCATTCTAACAATGCTTTCGCTGAAATGGTAGGTGCAGCACCAAATATACTATAGTCTTCGTCAGGTTTTTAAGAACAAAAATAATAACTTAACCTTACAAGTTTCATAAAAGTTCTACTAGTAGTTAATTTGCAATTTTAACTTGGAAACTGTTTTTAAATCTGTCACATAGCAGCTTTCGTAATTGAGCAACTGATTGAGTAGAAAAAAACTGTCGCTAGATGACAGCTCCTAACGGTCAGTGAAGTCCTTGTGGACACACACGCACGCACGCACGCACGCACACATTCTGAGCAAAAAATGTCATATAAACATTTGTCCTAATCGCAATATTTTCGAAGCTACATTAATTTGAAGTTGTTAGTAAAATACCTTTTTTTTTTTTTTTTTTTACGGGTAAAAAAATATTACAAATAGAGAACGAACTATTGAGAAGCGTCATTTCTTTAATTGGCTAGTGTTCTGAAGCTAAAATTGTGTTGTTAATTGCTTTGTACAGATTTTAGTTTTCAACTTTTAACTAAAAATTACATCATTCTTACGCACTTATCACAAAAATTGTTACAAATCACACGACTTTAGAAACTTGAGTTCTTTACAGTTTAATTATGCATCCTAATGTACAGTATTAAATAATTTACAAGAGTGGGGTGGTTTGTAACAATTGTTGTGATAAATGCGTAAGAAAATGTAATTTTGTCGTTAAAAATCGAGGAAAAAATCTGTACGAAGCAACTATGGAATTCACAACACATTTTTAGGTTCAGAATACTAGCCAATTAAAGAAGTTATACTCCTGAAAATAGTTCATTATTTATCTGTAATATTATTTTACCCTTAAAACTAAAGAATAATGGTATTTTACTAACAACTTCAAATTAGTGTAATTCTGAAAATATTGAGATTAGAACAAATGTTTATATGACATTTTTTACTCAGAATGTCTTCGGAAATAAACTCCGTAAAGGACGGTAAATCCTCGTGAATCACCCTATATATTGTTACATGTTTGACCATTGAATGAGAAGGCAGTATAAGCAGCCATCGGATGCATGGATGTGTTCGAGCAGGCGGTGATTAGGCCTACGTAGTACAAAATTTCAATGGTCACCGCTAGGAGCACTGATTTACAGCATTGTTGCCATTACTTATCTAATGCCCTAGTGCATAAAAATGCGCATAAATGAAATAATATAGGCCTAAATATAACTGCAAAATAAATATTACTGAACAGACCTAATTAAACTAAAATGACTAAGGCACGGTCTTCATTGCCCGTGTTCATAAGTTACCTGCGCTTGGACAGTGTGGTGTATGTGTGTGATGGGAGGGGAAGATACGGACGTTCCCTCCGTTGTGCAGGTTCAGTGCGGTGAAGGACAAAGTTGCACCTTCTTTACATGACAGCGTTGTTGTAAATAAATGCATTGCAACACACCCTTAGAAATTTAATAACATTCTATTATTAATACAACAGTTTTCACTTATGATTCACCTATTGGTGCGTCCACAGTTCCATTACAATAAAGAACAATACATTTCCGTAAAGTATCGAAAGAAAAACCTCTTCGCCTACCACTTAGAAACATTTTGAACTGAGAAAATGTGCGTTCCACATCGCAAGACATGAGTGGTGCGAAACGAAAATATGAGCTGTATACGTATCATCTGAGGGCTCGCCATTAACCGACAAAATATCTCTTATTTCACACATTGCTGAAAATCCACTGTTCTTTTTCAACACGGTCCCAAATTTCGGCTTAACCGGTTCCAAACTTGGATGTGGTTTTGCTTCACACAGACTTTGGTACAAATGTTCTACGAGTCGGAGGCCACTGTACATTTCGAGGGTTGACGATTCTAGTTGTTTTATTGTTGTGGGAACATCTTTGTAAACATCTTTTATATACAACAGATACCCATATTTTATTATTTGCGACAGATTTCCTAATGCTGTTGATGGCATAATCATAGCACGGCGATAAATATCTTTTGCGTAGAGTTGACTCGCATGGAACGTTTCGCCCAGTATATTTCTGCAGAAATGATTTGAAAGTAGCATTTTGTAACTTGTGTACATACCATCATATTGCAGAGGTCGTTACAAAACTCTCTCTGAGTAGGCTTATATGAATTTGAATTCGATGGTGTATTATGTCTGCCAAACAGCGTTATACTTTTTTATGTTGTTTAGACTTACAGTGCTTTTGGATGAGAAATTTTCTGTCGCCTTTAAACTGTATAGGCCTATGGCATACTTTGCAAAATATATTTACTAATTGTATAGTGAAATAATCGCGGCCAAATTCCTCCACATATTGTAAAAACTTCTGTTTCTTTACATCTGACATTACTGGCACTCTTGTTTACAATTCTGCACGGTCTACACGTGCCCCACCGACTGCTGTACGTATTGAGAATGCGTCGAGACGCTGACCCATCGCGAGTGATGTGGACGTGACGTCAGACACTCGGTATAGCCCTTGTGCAGACAACTTGTATCGCGGCAGCAGGCACTGAAAAGGCAACGAGGTCCGCGCTTTAAAAATGACATATGAAAAAGTAGGAGGGACAATTTGATCCCGAGACTTCAAGCATAGGTCTACTACGTATTCTGTGACGTTTGCTACTCAGATTTGCTGATGAAGTATCAGCAGTAACTGATATCTATACTAAAAGCCAGGTTATGAACCGACTAAACAGGAAGTAGTTGGCAGGGCGAGAGGAAAGTGCGGGTTAGAGGGGTAGCCTGTGCAGTGATGACACATTGAGTGTGCGGGTTTGGAGGGGAGAAGAAGAACGGAGCTTTTCATTGGACCTCACGTGAAAATGTCGTCTGCTAACGAAAATCTGGCAACGGAATCACGGAGACAGTGTAACCAAACTTCCCAGTTCATTTGCAGTACCACGTGCATTACGAGTCGCATTTCGTACCAGCGTCATTAGCTCGTGCTTTCTTAAAAACAATAATTTTAATTACTAATATTGTGGATAGTGTTATCGAGAACTATATACAGTAGTTATTTTAAACATATCGGTGACAAACGCTGAACACGCTTTGAATCTCGCGCCACTATGTGGCAATAGAGCTCAGAAAGAGAGCAACAGAATGTTGCTTCCGGTTTAGTCGGTTCATAACCTGGCTTTTAGTATAGTCAAGGAATCCAACGATGTTCCCATTTAAATAACTTTCTGGGTGGGGATTTTATTGTCTGTCTGCGCTTTAGTTTAGACTTGTTAGAATCTAATCTTCATATTTCAAAACTTGGTTTATGTAGTAATTACAATATCGCGTTTCCTTTTCATGACCTCTCATTTTCCGAAATAGTTTTGGCATTAGTAGAGCATCCTAAAGAATAACATATTCTTCATCTAACGATATAAAATCTGAAGTTAATGAGGAAGGCGAAGTTGAAAATGATAATTCAATTTCTTTTACACATAAGTAGGCTATCCTTGTATGTCACAGAAACTTAGATTAACTCGTTTTTACTGTAAGTCCATCTGGAATAGTTCTGAGATATTGAATCTTAAAGTTCCTGGCTCACGCTTAGCAACCTTTACCTTCCATAGGAAATGCTGCCCTCTGTGGAGTAACAAATGAGTTATGGACTTTGTTTGTTATGGCAATGAATAAATCTAAGTTTTCTTCATCCGAGATTGTATTAATCCACAAACTGATCACTGGTGGACTTGGTCCACTTTGGTTGTGAGCCCCTCATATGTAGTACAGTGCGTATACTAACTGGCTCCGCAGGAGAAGGGCAAGCAGAACGCGGAGACTCGAGGAGTTGTGTTGGTATCGAGCAGGTGGAATCAATAACCTTGGCCGCATTGAATGATGGAGGGTGGGAGGGAGCGAGAGAGGAGATGTAATATTCCTACGTGTTCAAACCAGGTGCTACACAGTACCAACTTTACATCGCTGCCGGGTCGAATACTACCGCTTGCTTCACTGCGGAGCCAGTTAGTATACGCACTCTATAAAGAAAACATTGAGATATTGAAACTATAATAGTTGAGTAAATAAACTGTAGACTGCACTATTAAATATTATCAGTTATACTTTACGAAACAGTAATGTAGTGACGCTGCATAACAGTATTTGTTCGAATCATAGGCTACTAACAGTCAAGTAACTACAGAATGCAGACACAGTTACCAGTTGAAAAAATGATAACTGTGAATATATCAGCTTTTATTTCGGAAACTCATTTTAAACATATCAGCATATTAAATTGTAGGTAATTTTCTATGTGGAGTCACAGATAAATGTCGTTCCAGAAACCGGGCACTAATGTTCCATATATTTTAACTTTGCTGTTCGTTGTCAAACACTTATTTTCCAGGTCACGTCGCAAAGCTATACAGATATCCCTGCGTCTCTGTAACTTAATATATGATTCCATTATACTCGTACATATTCTTACTCAACACAGATTTAAGAAAGACATCTCTTATATTAAATTATGTAAAGAGTGTATTTCCGCCAAATGACTTATCAATATTAAAACAATGTTTTGATACTGATAAATCATTTGACGGAAATACACTCTTTAAATAATTTGATTTTGTGCATTGACTTACCGGAACATAACATAATGATTTTGAAGATATCTTGCTCTATCATTTTTTCATTTAACTCTTGATATTTCTGTATATATTACAATTGATTTTTCTTTTTGAATATATTCATATAATATTCTTTCTAGATAAAGTAAATTTATATTGACGTCAGTGAACATTAACTCCAGTACACGCAATCATGACTGCGTCGTAACTAGAGAGCGTATTTTTAGTCAGAAATCACGAAGTTAAGTGAACATATTATACTGTAAACTGAAATGATATTGAAGAAGCAACAACCAATATGCAAAGACATTTAGTAGGCTTAAGAAACAGATGAAACGGTTCAAAATAAACTTAGAATGGTGTGAAACTGCGCACTGTTCATGCTCAAAAGTAGGCCCGAGTATAACTTATATGTATATTTTACAATACATACAATTTGCAGCAAATAATTGTAGGCCTACTGTTACAATATAATTCGCAATATAAATTCATTATTAAATTTATACTGAAGCTAACAAAAGTTTGTCTGTAGAATGAAATGTAAGTACCTCTACAACATCTACGACGAACCTTTTACCGGAATCTTTACTTTCGTATATTGATATTCAATTTTTTTTATCTACTATTGTATTCCTTATATTACCCTGCACGTTTTCATAGCAAGTTACTGAATATTATTTCCGCAAACTTGTTTATCGAGTTCTTTCCTATTGATGTAATCTTCCATGAATGTTGTAATATAAAGATTTTGCAGTTTTAAAAGGGAGTATCAGCAGGCACCAACACGTGACAGATATTGATCAAATTTCCAATTGATTGCTTGAAACTGATGACGTTGAGAGAATATTTTTTTCTTCTTTCGGTCTTAATTTAAGCTGGTCGTTGTGCTTTCTGGTATTGCAGTGCTACTGTACAAAGCGTCGTTTGCTTCTCTATCTCTAGTAACGCAGCCTAAGTACCTTACATAATATTTTTGTACTGTGAGAGTTAGCCTACTAATATTGTTTTCGGCATATTTAGACTAAATTTAATGCCATTTAAATTTGACTGTGACTAAGATGTTTATGTGCGGCGAAATATAAATAAACGACTTTTGTTCGATTGTAGTAGGTTATTTTACGACGCTTTATCAACAGCTTAGGTACTTTTGTTCGATGAACACTAAGTGACGACTTGTGTCTGGAAAGGGATTGTATTGTGACTAGTTTTCTCATCATTGACGTCATTGCTGTAGTCTTTATGTTAATATGATTCTGTGTTTTGAGTCTAAAATGTGCTCGCTAGTGATACTATAATCGCATTGAATGTATTTTCTACTTAATGTGTGGACAATTTGTTGATGTGTCTTCGTTTTTTCTACGACGATTTATCAATTGCTATGGTTATCTAGCGTCTGAATGAAATGAAATTAATAATGCCAGAAAATGAGTCCATCGCCGAAAGTCACCCAGCAGTTACTCTTATGGGTTGAAGGAAAACCCCAAAATATCTCAACCAGTAACTTGTTTCAACCAGGATTTGAACCCAGTCCCACTCGTTACACGGTCAGGCATGCTAACAGTTAATTCACAGCTGTGGACTCAATTTGTTGATATTTATGATAAGTTTATTCATCTCAAAACGGACTAAAACTGTCTAATAACAATATAAACTTGTATTCTCACTTTGAGGAAATATTCCATGTTTCGATTAGTAGATTGAAATATGTACCAATCCTATTTATGCGTATGGAATTACTGCGAATGACTCTGAGACGGAGACAAAAAGGATCAATGTTACGGAATTGCTATGCCTTTGCGAAAGTTGTCACGCCTGCTTGAGTCCTGCAGAACAGCGTGACATAGCGTCGCTATTTAAGTTAATTCAATTTAACACGCATCCAGTTAATTCAACATCCATGTCGAGGCAGTTCTGTTGTCTCTCTCATCAGCGGGTGGTAGGCGCCAATCCTATCCGCTGAAGTAACTTTGAATCCACGAACCGATCGGCTTTTGTTTTCGTACAAAACAAAAGCGAGCCATTTCCGTTTCTGGTATGGGTTGTTTATTTTTTACTGGATGTGCGCTACCAGTTTAAAATATTAAATTTTTTTCCAGTGTGTATGGTTTTACGAGAGAAAGGGGTGTTAGGGAAGTTAAAATAAAACTATATCGTTGGTACTAAATCCAGGGACTTTCCCAGAGGTGAAATTATGAGTTCCTCCATTGCATTGTTTTTCCTTTTTATAAACTTATATAATGATTAGACACTGAATTTATCGACACGAATACTCTGCTAGCTCGGGGAAATAATCGGAGAATGAATTTACGGTTGTAATTAATTAAACTGCAACATTATACCGTACACTTCCGGAAACAAAAACTAACCATTCCTGGTGAAGGAATCTTTGGACTTGAAGTACAGTTAACACCTAAGATTGCTTAATTTCCTTTCATTGTAATATTATTCTGTTCAGATGCATTGAAAGCTAACCAGATACGATATAATTATACAATTTTTGTAGACTTCTAAGCAACATTTGAACTGGAATAAGTTACAACGTTTAATATGGAAAACAGTTTTCAAAGCGGAACACTTATAAGAAAAATACACAGGCTACACCTTTAATGCTTTGTGATTGGTCAGTCAGCTAATGCTGGAAAGCTACACGACTGTGATGTGTCCGATCCCCACTAACAACTTTTACTTTTGCATCACAAATTACGGCAAGATGGTGCATTCAGAGAAGCCTTAACAGTTGGCACAATCGATTTTTCTGAGTGTTATATTACGCGGCAGTTGGGAAGATTATCCTGTAAGATCACTTATAATAGTAAAATTTTGGTGACAGTTACACTAACGAGCTATCGGAACCTTTAGATGTCTGTCAAATTTTGTTTTCGGTATTGTAGATATTAATTATGTATAGGCCTACACACGATTGTGTACTTTCGTATGTTTTAACCATCACCTGCTCGAAAGCGTCCATGCATCCGATGGTTAATTATACTGCTTGCTCATTCAATCAAACACTCTATTAGGTTCAATGGTAAAACATGTAACACGAACAGAAAAAAAATTGTCGCTAGATAGCAGCTCTTATCGACTAGTGGATATAGGTTCTATGCTTTATATTTGTAGTAGGCTATGTAAAGTAAATCCTTGGTGCTACAGCCCATGAAGGGCCAAGACAGACCAGCTGGCTGCTGGCCTCACGTCCACATGCCGAAGCAGAGGTGGACGATCATCCAACCAGAATGGAGGTATCGTGTGGTGAGCACGATGATTCCCCCAGCCGTTAGAGCTGGTTTGCGAAACCGGATTTTCGCTACCTATCGTAGCTCTCCAAGTGCATCACGAAGCTGGCTGGGCACCGGTCCCATACACTGGCCGAAATTTCATGAGAAAATTTCTTCCCCCATGAGGATTATATTTGTAGTATGTGATTAAAATATTACTTTGTTTCGCGATTCTTAATAGTTTCTTCTCCCTCTTCGTTTACCCATTATATTCTTTGCTCTTGAAAGAACAAGAAAAACGTAAAACTTTTTCTGTGTGGAACTTCCCTACATTACTAAGTTGATGTTTCATGAATTTACACAGAAGAGTTTCTGACACAAGTTTCTGATGGTTATTATTCTTAACACACTTCGGTAAGTCACATTGGCACAAAATAGACAGAATAACGTTTTTCTTTTTCATAGTTTGGAGCACACATACGGATGAACACAGTAGCCTATATTTGGTGACGCCACCTCCCATTTCAGCGAAAGTTAGAATGGTCTTATGAGCAGGCAGTATAAGCAGTCACTGGATGCATGGATGCGTTCGAGGAGGCGGTTGTTTTAACATTTTTTTTTTTTTTTTACAATCCTAGAGGTCAAACATAATTTTACGGTGATCAGGTTATGTATACTAATATATTTTTTACTTTACATTAAAAGTATTAACAACTTATACAAAACAGTTGTTTGAACGCTTTACAATAAAAATCTGTTACATATTGAAACAGACCTATACATGTTTCGAGTGTGTTGCCTCATTCTCGGTACGTCTAAAAAAAAAAAATATATATATATATATATAATAAAAAATGAATGAATGAATGAATGAATAAATAAATAAATAAATAAATAAATAAAATAAATATACTGAATCTGTTGCGTTTGTAAATATGACTGAATATTTTAATTAATCAACGTAAGATAATATGAAAATGAGACAAGTACAATAATTAACATGAGCTTACCAAGGCCAGGTTAGAAAATGAACTACAACGGGATTGTGTTGCGTCCATGGGTGCTAGAAGGCGACCTAATATTACGTCTAGTTACGCGATGATTTTTATAATAGCTATAGGCCTAAATGTAGTAGTAAAAATATGTATATACATCTCAACCAGAATATTTCTCTTGTTGTGACGCTATAAATCGTGAAAAATTGACCTAATTCTGGCACTGATGCCAGAAAAGGCCACCTAGCAACTAGTATTCCATGACATCATCACCGCCTTCACAACATAATTTTATACAGCGTACCTGTAAGAAAGAGCTTTAAAACAACAACAAAATAACATTGTCTTAGAAACGGTTACTCAGCACCATGCAATATATTACGTCATATCCAGTACTCCGTAGCTAATGAGAAAGGCTTCGACACGAATCGGAGTCACGTGGTTATCATGGTCCAGTCATGGCCATGTTGACAATCGTCTAATATAAATACATGTTCAAAGTTATAAAAAACAAAGGAATTGCTATTTTGAACTCACGTTAAATATGCATTTATATAAAGTTGTTCAGTTATATGACTAAGAATCTGATGTCGTGCCGTAGCCTGTCTTTCTCGTTAGCCACGCAGTACTCATGTCTCTACTACGACATAACATTACATTTTGTAAATTTATATTTTTTTTTACATATTTTAATGTAAGAATAGCATGAAAGTTGTATGTAACACGGGTATAATCTTCATTATAAACACTCGTGAAAATTAATTCACTCTAACATAATTACCAGGATTATACACTAGTTACATAAATTACTATTTCGTTAAGGTTTTGTGGGTTAAGTAATTTATCCTTGTCAATTTCTATTCATTCTATAATTTTTTCCTTATTGGGAAGACAAAATAAAATTACTATAAAATTTATAATAGGGTGCTGTAGAATTCATTTCAGTTCCAATGTGATACTGAAGAATGAGAGTTTTGAATCATCATTTTTACGGCAAGAAACAGAAGTTACTCAGCAACAACGGAATAAACAAAATGTCGTTTACTGTACAACAACGAGCGAAATGTGTCTTGTGGTTTTCTAAATTTGAAAGTGTAAGGTCTGTTCAACGGCTGTTTCAACGAGACTATGGTGTTCGGAGGGCTCCGAATTACAAGTCGGTAATGTTATGGTTTCGCACGTTTGAAGGAACTGGGTCTGTTAAAATGCTACATACTGGTGGCTGTAAGCGTGTTCCTGAAACCGAAGCTGCTACTATGAGAGCAAGTCCCAAGAAAAGGCTCAGATGGCTGTCTGCAGAGATGGCTGTCATATACCACATATCAACGTATCGTTAGAAAATACCTAAAACCCCAGATCACATATAGATTGCTCATTTCTATGTTAAAATCGGTTGCACTTTGAAGAGAACAACCGCCAGGATCGCCTGTTCACCGTAAACGAACACGAGATGGCAGTACAGTCGCTAATGCAATTCAAATGGGAGTTATGACGTGACTCCTTATGTAACAACTAGATGGCAGCATAGTAAACATGACAAAAGTTGTTAACGTCAAAGCCTATAACGCATAGCAATCGGGTGTGTAAGATCTAGACTAAAATTCTACCCCTACCGAATGCAACGTGTTCAGGCACTACGTGAGGTTGATCACCAGCAACGCTTCACATTTACATCCATTGTGTGCTTCTTGAATGGATGTCAATGGGCGAGTGAATATCCATAATGTAATCATATGGGGACGTGAAAATCTATAAGCATCATATGAACTGGAACGGGCTAGTACTAAAGCACAGTCTAGTATATACAGTCGCGAAGCTCAATACGTAGTAAATATACAAACATTAGATAGTTGCTCACCACTAGGATCGCTAATATCGCCTCATTACAGGCAATGCAAAATAGTACCGTCACAGTCTATTGTTTCTAGCACCCTCAAAACTCAAGCTTCGTGACTGTATATAGTAGCTAAAGTTAATGTTTGGTGCGCGGTAAGTCGCTATAATCTGTATGGGCCGTTTATCTTCGCAGAGGGAACATAACGACTTCATCGAGTAGCACAGCCTCCTTAATGGTTTTTTATCTAAAGAACGTAGACCAAACGCTTTAAACTCGTGATTTTTATATACACATCAAAAAAAGTTTTGCATAATGACGAATAGTACGGAAAATAAACACACAGGGCCATATTCATAGACATTTTTAGCATGGGCTTCCGGTGGATGATCGGCGAACTAACGTTTTTCGTATTCATAAACCACTGTTAGCGATATGATGTGATATGAATCCTGTATAAATAATCACTCGATAGCCGGGGCTAGTTTAGCACGCTCGTAGCCCGGGCTAGCGAAATGTCTATGCATAGCACCCTTAGCCTTTTATTGGCTCCTACAATGCCATTCATGATCTTGAAAAGTGTATCGTTTTTAAACACCCACGTGCTCGTCCGCTGTTTTGCGACCAATCACTTCCCGGTGACATGAGCTGTCTACTCTTCCTCTGTACACGAACATTTTATGAGAGGAACTCTTACATTTCTGAAACGAACAACCTGGTGCGTGAAGCTACAGTGTGACATCACTAACAAAAGAAGACTAGACTTGAAGGCTGTAAGTACTGATAATAATTCAGAATTAAGTTTATTTTCTAAAAAAAAAAACTTATTTATTTCCCAGGGAGAATGCCAGTAATAAAGGATTAGAGTCCCACTGTAATTAATTTAGTTTCTAGTTCTCCAAATGAATGGTGCAGGGGATATGCTACATGACGTACAGTGGGAATAAAGCTGAATATGCCTGTATCCAGCCGGTAACTCACAGTATTATCGTCAGTACAATAACGGATGAAAGTGAGGTTAATAATGTAAGTTAAGTAATGTGTGAAAGGTAAAGAGAAATAAAGGGAGAAAATGCGAATATAGAGACAGAAAACAAAACACTGAATAAAAACATTCAACTTTAAGGCAGGTAACTTGTGAACCTAAACTATTATTGTCATTCTTCCGCAAAGTTTAAGTCTATATAATAAAAGGAAATTAATATACTTCTAATAACGTCTCATAAGAAACAACATTCTCCTGTTGATAGGCCTATATAGACTTTTAAAGAAATGTATTGTGACTTTTCATCTTTTCTTATTTAACAAAATTGTTATTGCTTTTAATACACAGGATGCTAAAATATTATTAGAACAGTTTTGTAAGGCAGTTATATGAAGCGTGCTGCAATAGTATATTGCGACACAAGCGTCATAATAGAGTTATTACAGTAACGAGGAAAAGTCTGGGGGGGGGGGGAAACGAGACGAAGTCGAGTTTCATCTATTTCCGGGACTCTGCAATGCGTTTACCACATGTGTTTAACACTGTTTTTAGACGATCGTCATTTGATTTAATTAAAATGAACAATTACATTAATAATACTATGTTTTAACTTTGTATATTGAACAGAAATGTAAAATCTTAATTTTATTTATCATCATCATCATCATCATCATCATCATCATCATCATCATCATCATCATCATCATCATCATCATCATCATCATCATCATCATCATCATCATCATCAATTCACGGGTTAAGCCGTTAAGGCTCATTCCAGTCTCATAGTTTTCAGTTAAAGAGTTGTGTCCTTCGCTTTTTTGGCCTGCCAATACTTCTCTTATCCATTGGTTTATAATCTAATCACTTTTGCTATACGATATTCAGGCATTCTTTCATGTTGAAAGTGATTTTTCTTGTTTGTATAGCAACCAGGCAACTTGTGTATTGTTAGCTTACGAGATATGTGAACAGCATCGGTAAGTATAGTGAGGATCACGTAAGAGCAGTTCCTAAAAGTCTAATTTAGCCGTCTCTTCAATGTTGCCAACTACAGTAATACCAGATATCACCAACGAGGTTAAATCACAATGCTAATTACTGAAATAATAATAATAATAATAATAATAATAATAATAATAATAATAATAATAATAATAATAATAATAATAATAATAATATAATAGTGTTAACAATAACAATGTCTTGCTTATTTACCACATCTCATCTTTATGTTGCGAGGTGTTTCCTAACAGGTTCAATAATTTATTTATGAAATAGTATATTTTCCTTCTGGATTTCTCGCATATTATGTTGGTAATTAGAATTAGTATGAAATTTATTTTGTCAGGCAACATGAAATTTATTGTTTTGACTAAAGAGTTTACAATTCATGAGAACTAACCTAAAAATGTATTTACTTACTTACATTTCCATCAGTTTGCTTCACTGTAAACCGAAATCATTGCTGCCAATATAACAGTTAGAAGATAACTGCCAGTTGTAGTATTTGTCAGTACCCGAAATTCGAAACAAATTTGGTAAAAGAAAATTCAACCTGAGAGCTAGAAAATCACTACAATCCACTAGCATATTTAGTAATAGTGGAAAAATGGTTAGGTTTCACCCTTAGGGTATTAAGTAAGCTGATCCGGAGCATACGGCAAAAGAATATGATTGTCTAAAAACAAATATGTGCTTGCACTATTTTTGAATGAATAAAAACGTATTAACAAAAAATTGTTTTCCTGAGTTTTCCATTCAGAGCCTTATTTTTTATCGGGTGTTAAAGAGGCACTTACCACGGTGACCGCTATGAGGATGCACAGCAGGGCGGCCAGACACAAGTTGTGCCACGTCAACGGCTCGACAGCTGCCTTCTCCGTGTCGTTTGCGTTGATGCTGGGGGTCGTCACATCGTTCTCCATCCGGCATCTCCTGCAAGCAGACACAGAGTACTCAGTTATCGTCTCACGACTTAATTAGTTCATATTTATCACATTCATCTAGCTTCAAGGATTGAACTCTTTGTTCAGTAACATCTCACTCTTGTGGAAATTTTCAACCAGTGCTCGACATCCAAAATCTGCACAGAACTTCTCATCAGTATCATACAAATAAAGGGTGATTTCGCTAGTCGAAAACTGTTCCATAGTAGCAATGCTCATAAGGGCTCTTTTACACTAAGCGATGGATCGGTGCATCTTTTCGTAGAAAAATATTCGATATTTAAAATTTGACACAAGGACTGCAGCCGGCGAGATTGTCAATTATCTCCTGCAGTTGCTCACTACTATAAGCAAGAATGGGCGCGAAGAATTATTGTTTTAAACGGAAGATTTCATGGCAGACGACTCTCCATCAGAGTTACCAATTTATTGGTGGGTAAGTACCAGATTTTCGGTTAATGTGATGTTGTATGAACAAACTTTGCTTATGCAACACCTTTATGATTGTGAAGCATGAAAAATATCAAGTAATAAGGAGACAGACACAAACTTTGACAAACAGATGTTTGAAGCGAATATTAAAAATCAGAATGCCAGATGACATACCAAATAAGGTACTGTGAACAAGAACTACACAACCTCAACAGTAAAACCAATGTACAAAAAGGGAGACAAAATCTACTAATGCCAATTATAGATCATTATTAACAATATTTTCAAAAGTGTTTGAGGAAGTTATATATAATAGATTGTACAGTGGGTATGATTCCGCAGTGAAGCAAGCGTCAGTATTCGACCTGGCAGCTACGTAAAGTTGGTACTGTGAAGCGCCTGGTTTGAATGTAGGAATATTACATCTCCTCTCTCGCTCCCTCCCATCCTCCACCATTCAATGCGGCCAACGTCATTGACTCTACCTGCATGATACCAACACAACTCCTCGAGGCCCCGCGTTCTGCTTGCCATTTCTCCTGCGGAGCAAGTAAATATACGCACTGTATTATCATTTGGATTCCAACAATATATTATTTTTAGAGCAGTTTGGATTTATAAAGCTAATATACAGAACATACAGCTTTTTAAGCTGGTGGATAAGGTAATGAATTCTTTAAATTCGATATTATATGTCGAAGGGATATTTTGTGATTGAGCTAAAGCGTTTGATCACAATGTATTGATAACAAATTTAAAGTCATTTAGGATTGTAGTTAATATAACCACTTTTCTGTGCTAAAATATACTAAGTGATATAAAGTATGTACCAAGGTGACAAATTTAAAGTGTTACGGTATGGGTTGACTTACATCTTAGTTTTAAAGTAGAAAACAAAAAATGAAAATAATTAATATACCAAACAGACACAAAGTTACTCACTCAGAATTTAGGAATGTTAAATATAAAGTTCTCCAGAGACCAATTTTAGTTAATTTGTTGTTGTTATTTAGTCAACTGTTCGAAGACAGGTTTGAACATCACAAGTGATACCAACAAGGTACCACTTATGAGGCAACTAGGCCAGGAAATAATGGAATAGGGTGATCAGTTCCTTTCCCCCTCCATTGCATACAACGCCGATTAGCTACACATTACTCTAATCAGAATTCAGATGCATACAAACAATAATTGTTCTTCCTCTGACACATATTGTCAAGTAACATGTACTGTCTGATAATAGATGTACCTATCAGCCAGAACCTCAAGCAAAGATTTTTAGATCATTTATTGTTTCTAATTTATATTAATGATTTAGCTTTAAATAATTTATCCGAGGTAATCTTATCTGCAGATAATACAATAGTGATTATCTCAAGTAAACGATGCGATCACTTTTTAAACACTTCTTACAGACATACAGTGTTAAATCTAGTGGATGAACGGTTTGATGTAAATAAACTAGCATTTATGTTGTTAAAACCAGTGTAATCAAATTTAGTAGGTATCTACATGTTATAATAGTGCTTAGGTTTTCTAAAATATTAGATTAAATGGAATTGATCTTAAAGAATCTATAAGCACATTTTCTTGGTTTGGAATTGGATGATCACTTGAACTGGGAAACATACATAGAATATACTCCTAAACTGAGTTCTGCCTGTTACACATTGAGATCCTTATCTTCTATTGGCGATATAAACACCCTTAAAGTGACATACTTTGCATATTTTCATAGTGAAATATGAATTAATATTCTGAGGTAATTCGTATGATGGTAAACATATTTTTGTTTTACACAAAAGCCCTAAGATGTGCAAAGGATACCATACAAAAAGAGTTTCTAAAATTTATAAATATTGACCTTACCTTGTGAGTTTTCTCTGATTGATGTTCTGGCTGATATGTACATCTATTATCAGGTACTACAATTCACTTGACGATGTGTCAGAGGAAGAACAATTGTTTGTATGCATCTGAAGTCTGATTAGTGTAATATGTAGCTAATCGGCTATGTATAGTAAGCAATGGAAGAGAAAAGGAATTGGCCACTTTACCTCAATATCTCCTGGCCTAGTTGCCTCATAAGTGGTACCATGTTGGTATTACTTGTGCGGTTCAAACTTGTCTTCGGACTGTTGACTAAACAACAAACTTGTGAGTACATTCTTCCCCTGATGATGTTTTATGTAAAAACCAAGCTACATTTAGTAGGCTACTAAACAAAACATTCATCATTTTAACAGAAGACACAAATCAGATCTCCACCTACCCTCTGTTAGTTTTAGCTGTTACGAAAAAGGAGTTCGCTATTCATGTATAATCCCTTCATTGCACTGCATAATTATCTTAAAGCTTTGAAGGGCGAAGAGAAAAGGTTCAACAGAGAATTAAAAAAAAAAAAAAAAAATTCTCCACTCTCATACTTTCTACTCAACTGAAGAATTGTTTGTGCTTGTAAACTGATAATCTTCTTGCTATGTATTGTATATTTTTGTAGAACGTTTTACTTATTACATATCTCAAAGCTACAATCCTGATATAAGATGTATGAAATAAAATAAGATAAAAATGAAAAATCTTAATTACGACAACAAACAAGCACAGAAAGTGGAAATGGATAGGCATATATTAAAGAAACAGAAGGAATAATTTTATCTTATTATTATTATTACTATTATTATTATTATTATTATTATTATTATTATTATTATTACGCATTGTATTTTTCACCTGACATAATTAGAAACATTAAATCCAGACGTTTGAGATGGGTAGGGCATGTAGCACGTATGGGCGAGTCGAGAAATGCATATAGAGTGTTAGTTGGAAGGCAGGAAAAGTACCTTTGGGGAGACCGACACATAGATGGGAGAGTAATATTAAAATGGATTTCAGGGAGGTGGAATATGATGGCAGGGTTTGGATTAGTCTTGCTCAGGATAGGGACCGATTGCGGGCTTATGTGAGGGCGGCAATGAACCTTCGGGTTCTCTAAAAGCCATTTGTAAGTTATTATTATTATTATTATTATTATTATTATTATTATTATTATTATTATTATTATTATTATTATTATTTGCACCTGAAAATCAATGAAAAAGGGAAGATCTATTTTTTTTAATGGTTAACCTGTAAATACTTATAGGCCTATAAAATATTATCTACAATGGACTATGACTTTTTTTCTTAGAATAAAAATGACTTCTCTCTAAATTAATATTCTTTACTCAACAAAAGCTTAAAGTTATAATTCAATTCTCATGTAATTAATACTATCAATATTACTTATATTTTTTGTTCATTAAATTTCATGCCATTTCTTCTTCTTTGTCGAAACCTAAACGACGTCCGACTTATTTTTCACCATGTCTTCATACTTAAGCAAGTTCTTTAATGTAGCCCTATACCTTCATCTGTGATTCTTTCCCTTTCAAGAATGGTTTTAAAAATAGTAGGTTTCAAACGAAATGTAGCCCCACTTTTCGTTTTTGAGCAGCTGCGGACTGGAAGTACTATCATTATTATGATGACATGGAACACCTAGTTCATTTGCTTTTCACTTACATTTGACTGTGTCAAGGGAAATTTATGTATTGTCTTTGAATACAGATCCGGCACTTTATTTCATCTAACTTCTGATTTGAGGAAGTCAAGACGTAGTGAAGTTGGCGCTCTTGAATACGGCCCTAAGGCTCTGTGCATCAGTGATGGATTTTAAGCGACCAGCGAGAGCCTAAAGTTCGTAAAAGCTACGATGTCCGGCTGATATAATCCATCACTGAATTCCTGTCTGCTCGTACCGCACCAAAACATTACTGTCTCAACCGGGGAAGATGGAGTGGGGAGTTAAGGGGCAGTCTGCAGAGACTCAATTGAATTATTAGCGCCCAGGCCTGGTTTATTCAATGAAAATGATATATAAGATTACTCATCGCTTCGTCTGCGATGTCCGTCGCGCTGACCACATTACCCCATCCTTCCAAACTCTAAACTGGCTACGGCTTAACAAATGTAGAAATTTTCATTTCCTTGTTCTACTTTTCCAAGTCCTTCGCACCTCTACACCTACATACCTTGCCTCCCGTTTCAGTTACCTGTTATCATATCATAATCTCTTCACACGCACGCAAAATAGCCGCATACTAGCCATACCAACACATCACATCATCGTATTCATCATCATACACAATCTCGCTATCGCGCTTGTGGAATACTCTATCCAGTGACATTAGAGACTGTCGGAATTTAGCAGTGTTCAAAAACAAATTATTAAGCATTTTCTTACTGCGTAGAGTAGGTTTAATTTTTACTTAATTAATAAAAAAAAATTATTTCTTCTTACCTTCTACAATCAACTGTCTAGCCTTTATTAATCAATTAATTTTTCAGTACTTTGATTTTTATTGTATTTGTAAATTTAATATTAATTGTAATTATAATTGCAATTGTATTCTTAACATTGTGGTTGTAATCTCCTGGTAGAGGGGAAGAGAAGGCCTGATGGCCTTATCTCTACCAGGATAAATAAATAAATAAATAAATAAATAAATAAATAAATAAATAAATAAATAAATAAACACACAAACAAACAAACAAACAAAATAAATAAATAAATAAATAAATAAATAAATAAATAAATAAATAAATAAATAAATAAATAAATAAATAAATAAATAAATAAATAAATAAATAAATAAATAAATAAATAAATAAATAAATAAATAAATAAATAAATAAATAAATAAATAAATAAATAAATAAATAAATAAAATACAATAGTACAATGGAGAAATAAGAATTTGAGGAAAAGATCCCAATAACAGATTTATACACTTAAAATCTTACAGAACTTCTCGAGGATCAAACCCTGGCTTTTCGATGAGAAGCCGAAGAGGAGGTGAAATAAAAACAAACCGGAATTTCGTAGTTTGAAATCGCTAATTTTGTTCTAGTTGCACTCTGTAATCACGTCTTTATTTAGGAAATTCTATTTTCACCTTCTGCTACCATTTACAGTCAGATGCAATGAATGAGGAGTTGGGCGATGCATTCTCGCTATACTTGACCTGTCAAAGGACCGTAAGAAAGCCGGCGCATATGGGATAGGGAATGAGATTAGGAATCGACTCCACTGAAGCGATTCTTTCACTTTTTCCAATTAAGAAATACAACAGAGCGCCGGTAGACTACTAGAAATGGAATTAGCATTCGATTGGGATTCAGAAAAGGAACGAAACTGCTGATGAATCAAACGCGCACGTAGCTAATGAATGTAATTATCGAAAACTCTGACGAGAACATTCCGTTACTCCTTCATTAGTTTTAATTTCTGCTCTTCTTTATCACTGTAAAACTACGTGCGTCGATAACTGACGATTGAGTACGGTAGCTCAAGGGACGGACATAATTCGGAGAAGGAAATTATGTCATGTGCAATTAATTTTTTTTCTGTAAGAGATACAATTCAATATTTGTATGCATTAGAGATGAACAACGATCGAGAAAACGAGACTAATAGCACCCGCAAAGCCGAAAACCAGCACGATAATGTTGTATTACGTCGCGTCCTTGACGTAAAGACTAGTTGTGAGACTTCCGAGACTCGATATTGTTCATCTCCCGAAGTCTCGAAGTCAGCAGTTGTTTATACCTGACTGAACTTTTATCCATTTTGGCAACTGTTATATAGACCTATGTATAAACAATCAAGTAGCCTATTTGAAACATCTGTACCTTTCAGTGTATAATAATCCGTTCCCCAGTCTTAATTTAATTACTAGGCCCTTAGTAAAAGGCTAGATATTTTCTTTTCATATGTTTAAGATCAAGTGTGCAATTTCAAGTAAAAATATATTGTCATGTTTTATGTTTCTTAGAAATGCAAATTTATTTGAGAATTGTTTTTTTATTTATACAACCATAGGTAATATCATATAATAGAACCAGAACATTTTGATATGTAAGATACTGTTCTGTTTTGTCTTTTTGTCTCATTTAAATATTTATAATGTTATTTATTTCAATGATGTATGTTATTTAGAGTTACGAAATCTTTCCACGCCGATCAAATGCTATTTCGAGAATGATAAGCGAGACTCGAAGCGCAGCGAGAATGACGAGACGAGACTCGAAAGACAAATGCAGCGAACACAGCGAGTGAGAGCGACAGTTAGTTTTGTTCACCTCTAGTATGCAGGTGTGTGTGAGAGATAAAGAGAGAGACTGAAACATAAAGATCCTCAAGTCCATTTGATCGAGCTCCAAGCGTCTCATATTTTGTTGCGTTTGTCCAGTTGATTAAAAGATAAGTGTATAGGCCTATTGATCGGTCCTTGACATCTGATGTATTCCTTAATAATTAACAATTATTGTTAGCTGGAATGAATCTGTGCTGCTATCGGTAAGCGAGTAGTGTCTGTCAGTATTTTTGTTATTAAAAAGCCTAGACAGATACGCAATTACTAAGGCCCTTTTACTGTATTACGCAATTTCTGAGGAAGTTTGTCTTATTGGTGTTTGGTCAACTGTCCGAAGACAGGTCTGAACCTCACAAGTGATATCAAGACACCATTTATGAGGAAACTAGACCAGGAGGTAATTGTCTTGTATTATTAACTTTCTCCCCCTCTCTCATTAAAAAGTTTAAGTCAGACTATCAGTTGATAGGAATTTGGGTGTCAATGACAAAATTTGGCACAGGCAAGAAGAGCCCTCTAGTAATTTCCACCTAAATTTTGAATTGTCTCTCCCTCTCCCTTTTCCTTTTCTTTTCTCTCCCCTTATCTTTCCTTTCCACTTTCTTTCCTCTTTCTCCTCCTTTTCTCTTTCCCGTCCCTTCTCCTCCTCTCTTCCCCTTTCTTTTCCTTTTTCTTAACTAGTCACAAGTTACTATTTTGTTGAGTCAGATACAATTTGCAGAAGAATGAAATATATAATATTTATCTTACTATTTTATTAAATTCTGTAGTGAAATAAAGTGTAAAACTATGTTACTTTAATAAAAAATTTTCTGTCGTTATTTAGTCACTTCAAAAAATCTGAATTTTCTGGTAAAACCAGAAAATTCAGATATTTTGAAGTGACTAAATAGCCAACGAACTTACATTTAAAAATAGTACAGTTTCATGATAACCATGATACCTGAATACAAGTCACTCTACAACAAGGTAACTGGAATATACGAGCACACAGGCAGGCTTTCTCGGGTCCCGCCTGGACTGAGCTTATAAAACTCGGGTTGAATGGGCCAGTCCTAACTTTTAATCTGCTCTGCAGCTGTGGCGGAACCGAAGCTGACCGCAGGCAGTTACGGGCGTGAGTATCGTCTGCTTCACCGGTGTCTGGCGCTTACCAAAGTGAAAAAAATGAGAAAGCAACAGGAGTTTATGAAATCTCCAATGAGTTATAGAACTGCTTAGGTGAAGTTAAGTAGGAAATTCTAAGGCGAATGGCCTGAAGATTTCACGGAGACAGTGATGCTGTCAATAGCAAAGAAAAATAATGTCAAGAAATGTGATGAATTCAAGGCTAATATTCTTTGTATGATCTCATTCGGCGAAGATTCATCTGCGAATACTGTCGAAGTTTATATTCTAATAAGGAAGGAGAGCTGGAAGAAGAGACAGTTTGTTTCAGGAAGGGAGAAGCTATGAGAGATGTAATTGGACTGGTGTGAACAATTGGCGGAAGATACCTAGAGAAAAATAAAGAAGTGTAGGCCTATGTAGCGGTATGTGTGGATCTGGAAAAGGCTTTTGACAGAGTGGATTGGAATAAACTTACGAGGATCCTGAAGAAAATTGGTGTGAACTCGAATGAGACGAGTCTATTCAGTAACCTTCATTATGAAACAACGAATCAAAGTTAGAAAAGGAGAAGAAATGTCAGAAGGAAGTCGAACAGGGAGAGCAGCACGACAAGGGTTCCCTTTATCACCTACCAAGTTCAACATCTACTTGGAGGATTTAACGAAAAACTGTTTTCAGAACATCGGAGGGGTAATAGTAGAAGGAGTAAGAATAAAGTGAGTAAGATTCGCTGATGATATGGCAATGTTAACAGAAGAGATGATACTAAGAGGAGGGATGAAGATGAATACCATGGTTATCGAAAGAGAAATAAAGAAGATAAACGTGGGCAGCTTGAAATACTTGGAGTTTATTATAAGTAATAACATGAGCTGCTGCCAGAAAGTGAAAACGAGGAAAGAAATAGCAAAGAAAGCTTTTAATTTAAAAAGCAGCATTTTCTTCGGGCCTCCGGAAAAGAACTAAGGAAGAGACTAATGAAGTGCTTTGTGTGGCATTGTATGAGTCAGAAACATAGACATTACGATGAAGTGAAGAGAAATGACTGGAAGCATTTGAAATGTGGATATGCAGAACTGAGCGTGTGGTTGAACATTTTATTTAAAGTGATAAATCATTACGCGCTCCTTAGGGGAGTAATATGATACCACCACCACCACCACTATTATTATTATATTTATATAATGGATACCTATAATACAGATCGGCCTGTGTAACATGAGCTATAGTTGCGATTTTTGCCACAATTGGCTTCAACATTCGCTTATAAATTTCAATACTCTCTAGAACGTGTACATTGCGTTGGAGGTATTTTTACGTTACTTATCTATAGCTGTAGCAGTGCAGGAATAATTGTGCAGTAGCATACCAAGATATTCTCAGTGGCTCTGCTGGAAGGCCATTGTACTAGACAACCACATTCGTACCTAGCCAAAACTTGGACTGTGATCATTTGTTTGCGCGCATATCCACATTCTTCCCTCAATTTATCCTGTGTCACCACCACTTATTCGTAGCAATGACCATAACAACATTGGCCATATTCCATGTTGAATTCCAGTTAAGTGAAATGAAAACGATATATTTAATGAACATTTTCGAAAGGAAAACAGGATCAACCCCTTATGCGAACATTAGATTGCAGGTATTGAAATGTTGTGTTCTTTCGAAAAATATGCTAGCTCCATATACTGCAAATTTCTGGACAGAAGTGAAGTGGAATAATGTTATGAATATAAAAAACCTCTGCCAAAATTGTGGATGAATAAGCAACATTAATTTTGAATCAAACAATAAATACAAGTAAAATTGTGCACTTTAGGAAGTCTGATATTATTATAAAAAAGGAACTGTGGACTAGAACCATCATAATCATGCACTAATGTTGATTTGAATGTTTTTAGAATTGACCATATTTATAAATATTCTTTAATGAAATTCTATCATAAAAATAGAATGAAATTTGTAGCTCAGCCACATGATCATAATACAAGACGAAATTCTTAATTTAATTGAACCTAAATGCTTCACATCTGCTGCTTTACTACACAGTACAAGATGGTCCATGCCTATATAATTCGATAATAAAATTTCATCCAGAATTGACTACTTTAAGCAATAAAATTTTCAGATCCAGGATTAAAAAAATTATATGACGTTTTATATGTACCATGTATTGTAAAACAAGATTATTTATACTGTATCCTAAGTATATTTTTTCTATCTTATCTTTGTTACTATATCAACATAACTGTACTAATTATACTACTAATAATAAGTTAATATTAATCTATCACCAATCTCAACATCGTCTCTTTTTCATTCAGTTATTACTAGTATTATTATTACTAACTTTATTATCATCTTTATGTGTCCTTTTTCTTAAATATTTTGTCTACAAAGTATGTATATCTATGTATGTTTCTATCTACTCTTCTTAAGAATGTGATCTTAGTGCAAGAATATTAAATTTTATTTTAGAAACGGCAGAGATTTCTATTTTTGTTAATTACCGGTATATATAATCTGTGAAATCAGAATCTTAAATTTTAATTCAGAAAAAATAGGTATGTTTGGCGTACAATGTAATTGCATGTCATTTTCAAGTCTTTCTATCAAAACGGAACTGTCTCCGAACACTAGCTTTGCTCTTTCGGGATACTTTCATGTAGCGTTTTTTATGTTTATGTTATTAAATAAATCTGAATCTAAATTGTGGGTTTAAGTTTTTAAATATGACCTAGTTTCACAAAAATTAATAAAATTTTAAAACGTGAGCTTAAATGTGTCTGTTTTAGAACTATTTGGTTTACAATATTTATTTCATCTCTAACTGGGTTGTAAATATATAGGATGGAAGTACTATTATTGTGAAGATTTTAACATCTTGTTACTTGGATCGAATACAGCAAAAAAATAATATTACCATATTAGACAAAATGAATACTTATCTCAGAAAAAATAATTTTCCGTTACATTTTAACATGGTTTTACTCGATAAATACTAGTCATACAATTCTGATATTTACTCTTGTCGTTAGAGAAACTGATGAGGAATGATTTCTCTCTGCAGTTTTTAAATAAAATGGACAGTTTTCTTGCAAATTAAATAAAAAGATTAACACGTGTTGTCATTTCCTGCCATTACAAAGTCTGGCAACCCTACCGCAGTGACTAGGGACGGAACGCTGCTACTCAGACCTGAGTTAGTGTGTATTCATAGGTGAGCCGGCGGTGCGCTGTTGCCAAATTATGCAGACGTTCAGACTAATTTTCTAATTAACAATGCACTTTATTACAAAACGCGCAATAGACTTTTCATTTATTTTAATGTATTCTATTGTCCCTTTTAATCTGCACAGCTATATCATATCCTTTTGTATAAGTACACTGTAAAGCATATGACAGTTGAGTAGTTTAATATCAAAGACGGACATCTGTCTTCTCCATAGTTTTGATCTAGAGGCACTTTTTTGTTTCACAGTGTTCTTTGTAGTATTTTAAAACAATTTATTTTTATAAATGTAGTGTTAGAGTTTGTATATAGTTTCACCATAACTGAAAAAAGCAAGAAAAAATGTATAAGAATCCACATTATCTAAATTTCATCTGAAGATCAGATGTCCGCCTTTGATATTAAGCTACTCAGTTGTTCCCGCATTACAGAATTAAAAAGATTACGCTTTCATAGGAACTGGGAATATAATGGCGAATTTAAAGTGAAATAAAATATATAGTCTACTACTTGCGTAGGATTCTCTGTAAATAACTATGTAAATAAATACGATACTTTAACTTAGCCATAGTAACAAGATACGTTCTAGATTCGTGGAAATAATATCTTTTGCATCAATAAAATAAAACAAATAATAACAAAAATATAAATAAATTAAAAGAAAACTGTAGCATGCATAATAAGTATGCAAGCCTAAGTTCATACTGTAAGTATAACTCATTATTACGTCGTATATAACCTACACACCGTGCAATACACCTACCTGCACATATATGTTGATAAGAACATACGAAAGCACACATATTCACAAGAGTTCATTTTCTTTGCCCAATAACGTAAAAATCTCTTCAGATCTTGTTTTATCACCGTAATTCATCAAAACACGAGAAGTTTCCGTATTTATTCACGTATTAAACTCACTGACCTGCAAATTCTGCATTTGTATTATTTGTAAAATCATTCTTTCGCTCTCAAAAGTCACTTCAGACATCAGTACCGCTGTCTTCCGTTCCCAGCAATTGTTAGCGAGACTTCTCTGAATTAAGAACTCAAGTCTTCCAGAAGGAAAACGGTATGTTCATTTCAACACGTGTTTTGACATACATTTAAATTCACATCTCGGAAAATCCTTAATCGCTGAAGCGATATCCACAAAGAAAGCATACACACATACAGAGAACTGACATATCTGAGACAAACAGATATATCACTGTACGTTGCTATGCAACAAGATAAAGCAGATTTGCTCACAAACTCCCGTCCCATCCCGTTCTCGTTACCTGACAGAAATCTCGAGATAAGCTCATTCGCTTTGCTTGCTACCAAAACAAGAGAAAGTGAATTAGCTGATGTTATCGTACAGAATTAATGTGCAAGTTTAATTTTACTTGTTAGTATTTTGTTCAGTGACACTTTGACCAAGAGAAATTAAATGATACAGCATCAGAAAGATAAGACGACGATTAGAAAATGGCAATAATATATATTTTATACTATATTGTATAATATATATTGTATACTATAGGCCTAGAACATAATAGTAAAATATGATACACATTAACTGTAAATACTCTATATGTAATGTATATAATTAATTCATTTAAAGAAATCAACTCCGTTACGGTGAACAAAACTATATATATTCTGAGATTATGAAATTAATATCTTTTATACATCTTGATTACACAACTTTTAACACTGTATCACTTCGGAATATGTATGATAAGACTTTCTTGTATTAAATCCTAACGTACCTTGTTTACATGTTTCGACCTATTATGGGCCATCCTCAGAACTGGTCGTTGTTGGTCTTGGCGCCTCTTGTTTTGTTTCCTGTGAGAGTGTGTTCGTGTGGTGTAAAGTGGAGTCAAAGAGTGTGTGTGTTCTGAAATTGAGTTGTGTGTTGAGAATTTCTTTGGGGTGTGTTTTTGTGTGTCTATATATTTCATATTGTTCTAGTATGTTTAGTCTCTGGATTTTTGGTTGGATGTGTAGTATTTCCATGTCTGTGTTGATGTCTCTATAGGTGTGGTTAGCATTTGTGATATGTTCTGTATATGTTCCCAAGGAAATTCTCAACACACAACTCAATTTCAGAACACATACACTCTTTGACTCCACTTTACACCACACGAGCACACCCTCACAGGAAACAAAACAAGAGGCGCCAAGACCAGCAACGACCAGTTCTGAGGATGACCCATAATAGGTTGAAACATGTAAACAAGGTACGTTAGAATTTAACACAAGAAAGTTTTATCATGCACATTCCGAAGTCATATCTTTTACTATAATTGCCAGTAAAAATTTGTTTAAACTAAGAAAATGTTCTTCCTACGTCACATGACGTTACAGGACAAAATAATAATAAAAAATCAGTATACAAGTTATCAGTATTTATATTTTACACAATATATACAAATAATGGCGGCCGGGTAGCTCAGTTGGTAGAGCAGCTGGCTACGGACTGAAAGGTCCGGGGTTCAATCCCAGGTGGTGACAGGATTTTTTCTCGTTGCCAAACTTTCAGAACTGCCCCGAGGCTCACTCAGCCTCCTATAAAATTGAGTACCGGGTCTTTCCCGGGGGTAAAAGGCGGTCAGAGCGTGGTGCCGACCACACCACCTCATTCTAGTGCCGAGGTCATGGAAAGCATGGGGCTCTATCTCCATGCCCCCCAAGTGCCTTCATGGTATGTTACGGGGATACCTTTACCTTTTACCTTTATATACAAATAATTCGTTTACCAAAACCTATCCCGCTGCAGTGAACGAAAACATATTCTGAGATTATGAAATGCAAATCTTTTACGAACGTCACATAAAATTTGCTTAACCTAAGGGAATGTTCTTTCTACGTCATATTACGTTATACGGACATATTTATAATACATTACATCATTATTATTTAATGACCCCAGGCGTACCTGCTTGCAATTCGATCTTGCTTACGCATCCACGTGACGTAATAGATGTAGCTACCAGAAGAAGCTACTCGATCCGCTGTACGTTTGGGAACGAAAATGCGCTGCCTGGTAATACAACATGTTCCAACGTAAGAGGAATATGGCATGTGTCACACTCCGGTGGAGGTTCGCCAGATAATAATCGACAATGTGTCAAATGACAGTGACCAATCCTCAAGCGAATAAGTGACGCTCTTGATGACGAATCTCAGTCTCGAATTGTATTCTTAATGATTCGTAGTTTGTTACTCGCTTGTGTAGACCAGGGGTCGGCAATCTTTTTGTAAGAGTGGGCAACAATGATAAAAAGTGAAAGAGATCTGGGCCGGACATGATTTACAGTTACATGAATTTAATGTTATGTTTTGTTTAACGACGCTCGAAACTGCTGAGGTTATATCCGCGTTGCTGGTGCGCCGGAATTTTGTCCCGCAGGAGTTCTTTTACATGTGAGTAAATATACTGACATGAGCCTGTCGCATTTAAGCCATCGACATGGGCCAGGATCGAACTCGCAACCTCGGACACAAAAGGTCAGCACTATACCCAATGCGCCACCCAGGCCGACTACAGTTAAATGAATGCTAAATATCATTCATATATCTAGAGTGCCTGGAAAAAATGACATAAGTCAGTTTCCACAAACCTTTTTTGATAATTATTGACAACTTACACTGGTTTATGTCAATTTGATTTTTTTCTGTATGAATTATTGTAATGGGAGAAATACTTATGTCTCTTTTTCCAAGCGAGCTGATGTTCCGTAAATTGTCAATAAATTATCAAAAAAGGTCTGTGGAAACTGACTTATGTCATTTTTCCCAGGCACTGCAGATATCGTATCGTATCGTATCGTATCATATATCATATATCATATATCATATATCATATATCATATATCATATATCATATATCATATATCATATATCATATATCATAAATCATATATCATAAATCATAAATCATAAATCATAAATCATAAATCATAAATCATAAATCATAAATCATAAATCATAAATCATAAATCATAAATCATAAATCATAAATCATAAATCATAAATCATAAATCATAAATCATAAATCATAAATCATAAATCATAAATCATAAATCATAAATCATAAATCATAAATCATAAATCATAAATCATAAATCATAAATCATAAATCATAAATCATAAATCATAAATCATAAATCATAAATCATAAATCATAAATCATAAATCATAAATCATAAATCATAAATCATATATCATATATCATATATCATATATCATATATCATATATCATATCATATCATATCATATCATATCATATCATATCATATCATATCATATCATATCATATCATATCATATATACAGGGTATTCCATTTATCTTGCGCACCTATTATAACATTTTTGTTTGGATAGGTATTGGAATTTTTGTTTTTGAGAGTTATGTTAGAACGAGGGGCTAACATGAGTATGGAGAATTGGTGCATGTAACTACATTATGGTACAAGATACACGTGACGTCATCAATTTTTCAAATAGCACTACATACTTTAATCATGTTATATTGATTACACACATTAAGACGAGTTCAAAAATGTATCACAATGTCACCTTCCCAATCAATAACAATAACACACACAGAATTACCCTCTTCATTAATAAATCGTTTATAACATATTAAACATTGAAGAAATAATGTAACTAAACAAAATAGCAACTAAATCATGTAAATTAGCCTTTGTAACGTTGGTGGACTCATAAATTCAAAGTCTTAAAACAATATGTGCTTCAATTATACAAATGAAAATCTGGCATTACAATTTACGCCTTATCTTTAATAGGAAGACTGCTGAATTTTTTATGCAAGAAAATTGATATCTGTTTTGAAGTTGGTAACTGTTATACTACGTAAACAGTGACGCAAAAGGTCATCAGTTATTCTTGAGCGAAATTTTGATCATCCTTGGAAACGTCTGCTCACATATAAGTGCTTCCGAAAACTCAACATTTTAACTGCAAGTTTTTTGTTATGAAATTGTGTAACTGAGAGACATTTGTAAAATTTTACCCTGATATTTGAATAAAATATTTCTTTCAGTTCGTCATTAATCTGCATATCAATGAATCAAGTTGGTACATTTCAAATACTGTCTCTATTTCAATGACGAAAAGGTTCTGAAATAAGTGAATATCCTTGTAAATGTATCAAAATCCTGAAATCGTGCATGAAATTCCTTCTGCAACAACTCTAGCATTTTACAAATTCTTTTGTGCGTAACTATAGTACTTCATTCTTTGGACGGTTAAGTCCATTTACATATAATGCAGGAGGGACACAGTGAAGGAGATATTTGTCGAATTAATTTTAATACAGTATACAGGAGAAAGAGAGGGAGTGTGCCTCTCCTACTAATTAATTGTAGCAGAAGCAGTTAAGTTCCCCAAAATAATAATTTATTTCGATGTTGAAAGAAAATGTAGTTAATTTTTTCAATCTATTATTTTATTTATATACTGTTTGCCTTTCGCCAGTGGGCAGGATAGAAGTACATAGTGGGCCGTAGGTTGCCGACATCTGGTGTAGACCATTCTTCTTCCCATTGCCACCGAATACTATTCCTTAAGTAGGCTAAGGCTAGTAAAAACATGATTTCTTGAAAACAATTACAAAGAGGAAAATATTTATCAAATCCAAGAGCCGTTGACGTGCGTGTGCACTTCAACTACTCTATCTGTGTGTGTATCTACATTTCGAAACTTGTGTTTGACCACAATCTTATCAGCCTCTTCACGTTTGAATCGTTTGATGTAGGCTAAGTTCTTTTCATTTCATTGTATTCATCCACACAACATTTACAATTATTATCCAGTTTAGTAATGCGTTGAAGATTTAAATTTAACTTATTATGGCAAGAAAACAGGAGTTACAGTGTTTTAAAAATATGTTTTGTTTTACCACAACAACATAAGTAGGGACTTTCTAAACAGGTTTATATATGAAAAATAAGCCTGTACCGAATACTATGAAATAAAGTCACTTTATCTTATCCTAATGACATAGTGTACAGTACTATAATAATAATAATAATAATAATAATAATAATAATAATAATAATAATAATAATAATAATTCATTTTTATTTTATTTATTTATTTACTTTTATTTAATGTGCTGTACAACAGTCAGTGGCCAATTACAGTTCAGCACAAAGACAATGTAACAAAAACATTAGCAATGATGTAAATTACAATAAAAGTACAAAGGAATAATTATTAAAATCGTGGCAATTAAATAAGATGATTATTGCAAATGAAAAAATAGAATCGCATAAATGAACAATGGACTCATATAAATAGTATTACAAGACATACAAGATGACGAGAATATTATAATACATATCTAAACAAAAGGCATAAATTAATAACAAATGACATAAAACGCAAAAAGTATATACTACACATTAAATGGATCCAAGTTCAATCCATGCAAATTAGCATATTTTATACATCTGCAGACCGGAGAGAGAGATTTAGAATTTCTATTATAAAAAAAATTATGAAATCTTGAACTCTTAGCACGAATACGAAGACTGATATTCCTTAGGAAGAATTCACAATCAATATCACCCTTAATGACTTTATAAAAAAATAAATAATCAAGATCTTGACGTCTGGTAAATAAACTACAGCAATTAAAATATTCGCAGTTAATCTCATATTTATAATCGGAATTAATAATAATAATAATAATAATAATAATAATAATAATAATAATAATAATAATAATAATAATAATAATAATAATAATCTTTTTGCTATCACGTATTAAGCCTGGTAGCCTGTTACTGTCTCACTCCATTGTTTCAGCGGACGGCCCAAAGATCTTGTTCCTAAAGAACGGTACTTTAGTGCTTGGGGTGGTATTCTTGTTCTAGGCATCCCGAGTATATGAGATTTCCATTTCTGTCTATAATTTTGAATTTGCTCTAAAATTGGGCCAATACCTATTTAATTCTTTCAAAATATTCAAATTTTTCTTCTTGTCTAATCTAGTAGGCCTATAGCCAGCTGTTATTCTTAAAAACTTCATTTCATTGGCAGTGATTCGGTGTTCATCAAATTTACGTATGGTCCAAGTTTCACTTCCATACATGAGAACAGGTCTCGCCAATGTTTTATAGGCTGTAATTCTTTTATGTTTTCGGACAAGAGAAGGGTTGAAAATGTTATTAATAATATTCATTGCATAGTTAAAGTGATTCAATTTCGTAGAAATATATTTTTCTTGTCCATAGCTTAAATATTTAAAATATGAGACCTGTTCTACTGGTTTATTATAAAGGCAAATTTTGCTGCGGAGATGATTTTTTCCGATGAATTCCATTAGTTTAGTTTTATTAATTGAAATTTCCATTCCGTATTCCTCAGAAATGAGTTGTAATTGGAAAAGAGAACGTTGGAGGCCATCTTCAGAAACTTATAATAATAATAATAATAATAATAATAATAATAATAATAATAATAATAATAATAATAATAATAATAATAATCCACCGGCATAGCTCAGTCGGCTAAGGCGCTTGCCTGCCGATTCGGAGTTGCGCTCGGGCGCGGGTTCGTTCTCCGTTTGGGCTGATTACCTCGTTGGGTTTTTACCGAGGTTTTTCCCAACCGTAAGGCGAATGTCAGATAATCTATGGCAAGTCCTTGGCCTCATTTTGTCAATTATCATCTTGATATCACCAAATATCATCGATTCTAAGTGACCCAGTAGTTGATACAGCGTCATTAAATAACCAAGTAAAAAAAATAATAATATGGTCGAGAAAAGAAGCAGTGGCCATATTCGGCCATAATTATCGGTCAGCAAACCTTTATCGTATCGGAATTCTACCAGAGCCAGACTGCAAACTTTGTGAGCTCAAGGAAGTAATGAACGGAGATCACCTCCAATTCCGCCCAGCTTTAAATAGGACAACAGAAAGTGACCGGTATTGGAAAACTAGAGAGCTCAGGGGCCAATAATAAGTTTATATTTCTGCTTAATTCCACTTCCAACTTTTAATATACGGTATTTAGTGTATTTAATGTATTTAGTATTGTAATAAATTGTATCCAGCGGTCTTTTTTTTTTTTTGTTTGTATAGCCCATGAATTGTTATTTGGGTCAATGTTAACACACAATATATCCGTCATTGGAATAAATAATAATAATACTAATAATAATAATAAAGTAAAATATAATAATAATAATAATAATAATAATAATAATAATAATAATAATAATAATAATAATAATCTTCCACAAAATATTTTTGCCCTGTTCGGTCTCCCAATACAATATTAACTGGTGAAACTAGCTAAAATTGTTTGCGCGATCTTTTACTTGGCCTTCCAATATTTCTGCATCCGACAGGTCTATAATTGATTAATTTCGGTATGCGGTTGCCAATAATAATTCTATCAGCGAATGCTTTCCATTTGCTTCCGCATTTCTTTACTTCGTTAATTTAAAAATGCTTTCTACGAATTCAACAACAAAACCAGCAGCAGTAATAATAATAATAATAATAATAATAATAATAATAATAATAATAATAATAATAATAGTAATAACAATAATAGTAATAATAATAGTAATAATAATAATAATAATAATAGTAATAGTAATAATAATAATAATAATAATAATAATAATAATAATAATAATAATAATAATATGTAAATGCTAAGATGGGCTTCCCGAAAAATACTAGGAAATCAATTTATTAGTCTGATTCCAACTACGAGAGAATTGATCACGGAATGAAATCAGAAGGCGACCGACATACTGAACCCTTTGGGTTTCTAAGGAGGTGTTGTTACGACGATCTTAAAATATGTGGATATCAGCAATTTTTGTTTTGTTTTTTGTTAAATATGTACTTGGGTTGGATAAAAAGTAATAGCAACAGTTCGATATTTCTGACATGGCTTTATTCACAGGGGTACAACATTCACGTACCTTCTATATAGTCGCCCCCCTTATTTATTACCTTTTGCCAAATGTTTGGAAGGCGTCGTAAACCATCAGCGCGTCCATATTTGTTGATGTTCCGTATTGACCGCCCTAAAGCACGGATAAGTTCATCTCTGGTATTGTACCGGGTCCCTCGCAGTGGTTCTTTCACTTTGGTGAAAAGATCGTAATCGCATGGATCATACCGGGTGAGTACGGAGGATGTTCCAGAATCTCCCATTGCCAGCGACGCAAGAGGTCCTTGACAGCAGCAGCGGTATGACTCTTTGCATTATCATGAAGAGTGATGGGGTTCTGTACCCCCAAGTGTCGTCGTTTTATCCTGAGGGCTGGACGAAGGTGGTGCTGCAGGAACCTGCAGTAGTAGTCCGCGTTTATAATAATAATAATAATAATAATAATAATAATAATAATAATAATAATAATAATAATAATAATAATGATTTATTTTACCGTCTGCCTTGGAGGTACAGCGTGGTGCAGTATTACCCCATCAATGTCATACGCCACAATGAACATCACCTTCACACAACTTCCAACAAGGCCTTCCCGAAACGCTTTAACCCATCGTGCCACTGTGCGATATGGCAACGCTGCATCGCCACATGCTTCACGCAGTCCCTGAAAACATTCTTGTGCACTACGACCTCGTGTCACTTCAATTTTGATCCAGGAACGTTGCTCTAGTTTTGTAAACATGATCTTAGGGCGCTCGCACTATCCCTATGAAAGTCAACGTTCTACACACTGCAGTAGATTGACAGAGTACTGTCGCCGCTGGCTACACTAACTCATCTAACAGTCCTTGTTCATGTCCATACAGCTGGCAACTCTCGAACGTACCATCGTCACGTGACAGCAGTGTTGCCATTACTTTTTATCCAACCTATGTATATTCACTCCTACATAAGACTCATCGAAGTCCTCCAAGTTTTTGTTTGCCTCAAGCGGACATGACGATTCATGGAGATATGTCTGCGGTAGACTGCCACCAAAGGTATGGTATACGGGTTTGACGGGTGAAGAAGAATGAGTAGTGTGGCGGATGAGGGAATCGACTTGCCGGGTAGCAGAATCGGCGAGAAACTCATTTCATAATTGGTAAACAAAAAGTATGCTTGGACTGAATATTTATTTATTTACTTATTCATTCATTCATTCATTCATTCATTCATTCATTCATTCATTCATTCATTCATTCATTCATTCATTCATTCATTCATTCATTCATTCATTTATTTATGTATTCATTCATTTATTCATTTACTTATTTATTTATTTATTTATTTATTTATTTATTTATTTATTTATTTATTTATTTATTTATTTATTCTGTTGTAGTTAAGGCCATCAGACCTTTTCTTCCATACCACCAGAAATACAACTACAATAATAAAAGAAAATCAAACTATAAACGAAATGAAAACACACGAAAATATATAGAGACTAGTCACACAAACCTTAAATGAATGTTCAGCTATAATAATTATATCCTAGTTAATTAACAGGGCTAAGTTATTAATCGAAGGGCAATGTCATGACCCACTTGCAAAAACCATAGCTGCGACAGAAGTACAGTACCGCGCTCAACGTGGTTTCAATGGTTCTATGGTCTGGAAAGTCGTATTCAATACCCATTATTTGCTGTGGAACGCGCTAAGAATTTTGTCTATGGTCGGGGGATTTTGATTTGCCTGAAGTTCATTAGGTCACAAATAAATTAATGAGTGTACACAAATCTGTTCTCCTGTTTTGGACACAGATTTTTTGGCATACATTATTTTACTATATCTTGTTTAGCTATTTTCTTCAGCGTTGAGCGTTATACTCCTGTCGTAGCTATAGTTTTTGTAAGTGGGTCATGTATTGTTCTCCTCCCTCCTTAAAATATTTATAACCCTACGTATTGAATGATTTTAGTTGACTTTGTATGTATGAATTGACCGCGATTCCCATGGACGCCATATAACTGGTTTATACTTTAACACAGTCGTGGCGGAAATGTGACTCACGAGCACATTGTGGCTCGCAATGATAGCTGTGCATTTCTCTTGCTTCCTACCGCCCACAACCCCCACCCTCTCACTCACTGGAGTCAAACTCCGTTCCATTTCTATTTGTCTCTGACCTGCGAGTGGCGTATTGTCGCAATGTCTCTCTCGAAACCATGTACCTCTGCAAAAACGAAAGTTTCAAGAGGATGGGAGGACGAATTTTTTCCTGCCAATATGATGAGCATATTAAATGTATGATTTGTTCACAAGTATTACGAGGAAAAAGGTTGTATAACATAAAACGGCATTATACTACATGTTACTGATGAAAGATTAAAAGATTGTGTTATTATTATTATTATTATTATTATTATTATTATTATTATTATTATTATTATTATCTCTGTACGTCGATCTTTTTTCAGCAGATGTACGAATAATGCGCTTAAATCTTCAATTTAAAGTCACAGATTTACAATGTGATGTTAAATGAAAGCTAGATGTAAGGACTTGACAAATGTTGAACTTTTCAAATCTTTTCCAAAAAATAAATATCCGAAGCTTCGTTCTTTCGCTTGCTCTGTTCGCTACAACTTACGTTTGTGAGAAAATATTTTCAACAATGAAAATAGTAAAAACCAAATCTAGATCACGACTGGCAGACAAATACCTTCGTGATCGACTACGACTGGCAGTAAGTAACATAACTCCTGATTTTGAATCTATGTCGCAGAGACATTCTGAAGACAGTTAATTTTAGGTTGTGATAATTTGTCCTATGTTTTATTGTTCATTTCTTTCTTCGTTACACGCATTAAACATTAGTTTGTAGCCTTGTACTGTATAAAATTATATTTAAGTGCTTGACGTAGGAAAAATAAATATCCGTTAATAAGTCAGACAGTTACTTCACTTCTCCTTCGGGTGTCCGCATCCCTCCATAGGTGCTATATACTTTGCAGGTTACACAGTGGCTCGGCGCACGATTAAATTTTCGCCACGGCTGCTTTAACATATGATAACTGGTTTATATTTTAACAGACACATTGGAATACAAAACTTATAGTTGTGGACAAAACATAACGTCCTTCATTGCAGGAATTACTCGAGGCACCGCCTACTGTAAATATCAGTGAACAAAGCAAAGCGCAACCCTTCTGCCGATGATTGGTAGGGGTGAGTGGTAGCAGTAAAAGAAAAAGAATGAATGAATGAACGAAAGAGAGGGAGGGACATGGGAGGAGAAACTTGAAGAGGTACGCGAAAACACATCCTCGCAAGGGAGTTCTGAGCTGATAAAAACTAAATATGTGAGCTCCAAGCATGTTGGCCACTTATCTGACTCCAATTTTCGCTGCTCCAATGAAGGAGCTCTAGAAAATTTTGAAAGGGAAAATGGATGTAACGTAATAGCTATCACATGAAGAAGGGGAGAGGGTGGCGGTGGAGAAGGTGGCTGCAGGATCGGAAGAAGAAACGCCGAAAGGTATAAGTCTGCACATTGAAAGGTGCTATGTCTTTTCGCAGTGCGAGTGGAATCGAGTAAACTCGCTCATGTAACAGGGATGATATTCGAAAGCGAACCCAAGACCGTCGGAAGATTCTTTCGAGAAGAAGCGCTTCTCTCACAACTACCTTATTTTTAAAAACTCACTCAGAAAGTTGAGCTGCCTTCAGGAGTGAAGTGAGACGAGAACATTATGATTTGTCTGGAACTATAGTTTTAACTCGTAAGCGAAGGATACTAACCAGTCTCTTCAAATAACGTGTTGCAACGGCCCTTGTGTTCTTGTTACTGTCGTGTGCCGATACGCCTCACTGGCTTCAACCTGGACAGGTAAACCCTACTAGCCAATCCGCACTGGCTTCTAAAATATCAGTGAACGAACAGCATAAAAATTTCTCTAGCGACAGATGTATAAATTTCGCTGAGGAAAATCTCAGAATGACTTTTATGACATACTGCAATTTCAGAGCGTAAGGTAAATTCAAAAATGTAATGTCTATTCTATTACAATTACAATAATTAGGCTATGTCTTAAAGCTACATTTGTTGTCTAAAAATCCAGGTGTGACGACAGAAGCCATGATCCAAAGCTACATAGTGCACAGCAATCTAGTCCGTAGTATCTAGTGAACGAAAATGCTTGCTTGAATGATGACTTGTACACTAAACAAACATGTATACCTCATCAGCAATTGGGATTATGGAATCTGAAGATGCTTTGAAAGTGAAATAATGTAAATATAATGTAGAATAACACGTTAACTTTGAACATTGACATTGTTAGTGCCTTCTTTACAATGTTTTAAATATTATCGTAATATATTAGGCCCTTATCTTTTCCACATAACTCGTAATGAAACTGCATTAGGACACTGCCTTCTCAATTCAGTGCTGCACCGTGATGTCATGGTTTTTAGAACAATAGTCTATGAACAAGGCCGTATTTCAAGCATACTTTGCATAATTCCACTCGGTAATGAGTTTTGGAATAATATTCTGGAGAAATTCCACAGATAGTAACAGTATATTCCTACTACAAAAAAAAAAAAAAGAGTAATTACAATAATAGTAGGTGCCAAATCTAGGAAATCGTGTAGGACTATTTAAAAAAAAACTACAAATATTGCTTATGACTTGTCAGTATATTTTTTCATTAATAATCTTCCTCGTATGTAATCGTGAAAAATTTGTAACTAATTCAACAGTTCATAGCATAAATATGCGTCAAAAAATATGATTTTCATACTCCATCGGCAAGTCTATAATGCTATCAAAAAGAAGTGCGTTATATGGCAGTAAAATTTTTTAATAGCCTCCCTATCGATACAAAAAAAATAATCTGAAAACATAAGATTATTTAGGGCCAAATTAAAGGATTAGGTACAGCTTATAGCAGTAAAATTTTTTGAACTATTCAACAATTTTTTCCTCCATTACTGTATCTTGTACAATAATGAAAATTGGTATGTGTAAAATACTGTCCTCCGACTATATGAAAAAAAAAACTTTTACGACAAAAAAATATTTATATATTTTTTTCACAATTCAAAATGTTGGCACTTCACTGTGCAGTAATGAAGTTTTTCCCTCGCAACTCATAAACTTGTTAACTTTTTCAAGTTCTCTCTCTTTTATTTTATTGCTGAAATTCATGTTTACAATATCATGCTCTTTCAAACTACATTCCTTAATAAACAATATATATTTTTTATTTTGTGTTAGAAGAAAATACTGATATTTGACCATTTTTTTAAATGAATTTATTTTTTATCAGACAATCTATCAAATCTATCAAAGAGAGAAGTGATCTTGCATCATATTGTAGATATGACATACATAAATACACACAAAAAATTTCATCACAGAATGTTGGACAGTTTTTGAGTTATGTGGGAAACGCTTCATCACTGCACAGTGAACTGAATTTTGAAGAAAAAAATGTAAATAATTATTTTTTAAATCGTAAAAATATCTTTTTTTTTTCATATAGCACAAGGACAGTGTTTTAGACATACTAATTTTTATTATTGTACAAGATACTGTAAGTTAATGGAGGAAAAAATGTTGAATATTTCCAAAATTTTACTGTTGTAAGCTGTACCTAACCCCCTAAAGAAGTACTTAAATTCTCACACCTTCTATTCTGTAGGTGAATTCATAATATTCAACCAAGCTTCATGAAATTGATACTAAAACTTTGTGTTGTACTAGTAGACTATATTGTAAACCTCTTCTGTTTATATTTCAACTAGACTGTGATTATAAATAAAGAGTGGTATTCATAGACATTTCGCACAACGCGCTACGAGCGTACTAAGCTAGCCCCGGCTATCCATTGGTTACTAGTACATAATTCAAATCATATCCTATCGTTAACACTGGTTTATGAATACGAAAAACGCTGATAATCCACCGGAAGCCCGCGCTAAAAATGTCTATGAATACGGCCCCTAGACTTTATAGTGGTATTAAGTTTTTTTACTTGTTCCATATTCTAGCTATGAAGCAATGTATGAATACCATGGAATGTTAATAAATACAATACAATAAAATTTTCAAAGTTCCCTAGTGTGTAGTTTACAAATAACCTATAGCTCGACCAACTACAAAAAGACCTTCGACTTTTCCAATACTCACGTGGCCATGGAGGGGGCGATGTCATCACTATACGAGCAGCTCGCTAGACCGGGTTACACTAGTCGGACTCCAACTGTAGTAGGACAATGACACTGCCCCTTCCTTCAAAACGTTTTTTATCAAGCTGGCCGAAACTCCCGTAGCTTCCTTGTTGATGTGACAACATTATATTTCAATTTAAATTTTTTTTTCTTGTAAGGGTTTAGGTACATCTTTCAGCAGTAAAATTTTGGAAATATTCAACATTTTTTCCTTCCATTACTGTATCTTATACAATAATGAAAATTGGTATGTGTAAAATACTGTCCTTCTGCTATATAAAAAAAATATTTTTACGATTTAAAAACGTTATTTACATTTTTTTTTTCAAAATTCATCTCACTGAGCAGTGATGAAGCTTTTTCCGCATAACTAAAAAACTATTGAACATTCTGTAATGCCATTTTTTGTGTTTATTTATGCATGTCATATCTAAAATATGAGGAAAGATCACTTCTCTGCCTTTGATAGATTGTCTGATAAAAAAATAAATTCATTTAAATGAGTGGTCAAGTATCAGCACTTTCTTCTAAAACAAAATAAAAAATATATAGTATTTATTAAGGAATATAGTTGAAAGAGCATGATATTGTAAACATGAATTTCAGTAATAAAATAAAAGAGAGAGAACATGAAAAAGTTAACAAGTGTGAATTATGAGGGAAATGCTTCATCACTGCACAGTGAACTGCCACCATTTTGAATTTGTTAAAAAAAATATATATATGTAAATAATTTTTTTAAATCGTAAAAATATTTTTTAAATATAGCAGAAGGACAGTGTTTTACACATACCAATTTTCATTATTGTACAAGATACAGTAATGGAGGAAGAAAATGTTAAATATTTCCAAACATTTTACTGCTGTAAGCTGTACCTAAACCCATAAATACTTCGCAACGTTATAAATAATTTTACGCGCGTCACTTTTCAAAAACCTGCCGCGCACATTTGGTTTCTCTTCCATTATTATAAATTACAATATGTTTCAACTATACACAATACGTCGAAATGTAATATTAATAATTGATTGAAAAGTGAAAGATTGGACGCGGACACGAGTGCTGTTTAGAATAGTTTAGGACGTACTCGCTGCGAGACGTCGATCAGGGAGCGCATCTACAACACAACAGATCCCCCACTATGACAACCTGCGCACGAACGAACACTGGTTTGTGGCGCAGGTTTTAATGTTAGTGGTCGGGCTATAGTTGCTAGTCGCTAGTGTGTAGTATGGATTTGAGCTTTGAAACACGGGTATTATTTTAATGTACCGAAGTACATTTGATATTTCCATGCACATATTCTGCGTCATCATACGATGAAAGAGTAGGCCCTAATGGAACGGAGAAAAATTCTCTCCGGAGCCGGGATTTGAACCCGGGTTTTCAGCTCTACGTGCTGATACTTTATCCACTAAGCCACACCGGATACCCATCCCGGCGTCGGACAGAATCGTCTCAGTTTAAGTTCCAACTCTTGGGTTCCCTCTAGTGGCCGCCCTCTGCATTACGTCATAGATGTCTATGAACGTAGGACTGAAGTCCACACATGTGCTGAGGTGCACTCGTTATGAGTGACTAGTTGGCCGGGATCCGACGGAATAAGCGCCGTCTTAAATCACGAAGTGATTTACGCGTATCATATGTATTATTTTAATGTACTGAAGTACATATGATATTTCCATGCAGATATTCTGCGTCATCATACGATGAAAGAGTAATGGAACGGAGAAAAATTCTCTCCGGCGCCGGGATTTGAACCCGGGTTTTCAGCTCTACGTGCTGATGCTTTATCCACTAAGCCACACCGGATACCCATCCCGGCGTCGGACAGAATCGTCTCAGTTCCAACTCTTGGGTTCCCTCTATGACGTAGTGCAGAGGGCGGCCACTAGAGGGAACCCAAGAGTTGGAACTTAAACTGCGACGATTCTGTCCGACGCCGGGATGGGTATCCGGTGTGGCTTAGTGGATAAAGCATCAGTACGTAGAGCTGAAAACCCGGGTTCAAATCCCGGCGCCGCACAGTGTGAAATTTCGCCAATCTAGCTGGCCAAAAATATTTGTCGCTTCTATAAGCACGAGTAGTAATGTTTTATGTTACAATAACATGAGATTACCCTTATTCTATCATTTGAAGACAGTTTCAGATGCGCGAGGTTCCTGAACTCGCGAGGATGTCGGTTCGAATCTCTACGGATTAAAAAAAAATATGTTACATTTTGGAATTGGCATAGAATATTCTTAAATTGGGCAATTGGAAAAGAACAATTACTGTAGGTAATGTTCAATATTTTAAAAATAATTTTATTACTTCTTTAACCAGAAATAATTATTTTGCGTTAAGTGTTGGAGGGATAATTATCGGACAATTGTAATACTGACACGTACACATTTTAATCACTGTCTTAGCAGATATGGAAAAACCTACTGTATTTTAACTCACATATATTGTATCTAACATCTAGAATCTTAAACATTTTCACAATACATCACACTTTAGAACATAATAAAATATATAAAATATTGTTGTCCAGCAGTGGGGAAATAAAGACATGTTAGCCAGTAGTTTATAAGTGAATGAAATTACACTTAACAGTAACATTTAATAATGATAATAATAATAATAATAAAAATAACAATAATAACAATAATAATAATAATAGTATACTAAACATAATAATTGAATAAACAAAAAATAAATACTCTTGTGTAAATGGAGATAGAGCAGACTGAATCACACAAACAGAACATAATACGAAATAGAAATATTAAAAAAAGAATGAAGACGGTAAGAAGGCAATAATACTAACTCAAAATAAAGTGAATAATAAAATATTAATATAATAAAGAAGGGATATATTAAAATACTGACTGACACTTAAATTAAAACAGGTAGTATCTAAGCAAGAGAATGTTTTCAGACCAACAAATGCTTAAAACTCATTAGCACGCTCACTATCTCCAGCATTAAAGGGAATGTCAGGGTCCGTAAGCAACTTTATAGCGGTGATAAATCAACATGTGTTGTGTGCCGAAACTTTCTGAGACTGGAGATGATAGGATCACTTGAAATCAACATCATAGAAAGTATATCTCTGTCAGTATGGATTCTTGACATCTTTCCAGTATGATTCTGTCTGAATCTTCTACAGTCCTTGTTGCGAGCCTCTTGTGCTTCTTCCGATAATTGACCTATTGTAGCATGAAATTAGTTACAATTTATGGGCCATGTACCAGGATCTTATGAACAGATACTGCCATATAATACCATGGATATAAATTAATGTACAGTTGTCTTGTTTGATTTAAATATTGTTTGAATTTATTTTGAATGGTGTCTTAATAGTATTTAGAACATCCTCTTGCACACTTGGTAATCTGTGAACTGTATGGTCCAATAATGACTGTAATTTAATTTCTGCATTTACTTCTGTGATCAAAATACTGTCCTCTGGAGGGTAGCATGCTTCTTTTGCCTGACGTAAAATGTAGTAGGAAGGATATAGCAGTGATCCTAATTCTTTTGCATTGTTGTACACAATTTTATATTGATTGTACGTAAGATTTGCACTAACATAGAAGGATAATGCCTGTTCAGGAGTAATTTGCTTCGGTTTTGATTCGAATAACTGCCTGGCTTTTTATTTTTGTTGCTCTTTTAAGGGAAGCTAGGAACAGTTCTTTAACAATGTTAGCAGCATCTCTTTACCCTAAATGTTTAAGATCTAGTTCAGCTGCTAACATCATAGCTCCGGAACCTTGCCCCTGAGAAAAAGATTTAGCTTTCCGCCTCTTACTCCTGTAACTACTATCGCCAAAGAATAATTTTGGCCTATCTTACTTGAACCCGATTTGTTCGTAAATTCTGCACAGTCCGATTTCATGTTTCAATGTATTTCTGCTGCGAATGTTAAGTCACAATCTAACCACTGATGATTCAATTAAAAAAATTGATGCATCCGTCTTCCACACTTAACCCACTTGTTATTAAACTGTATCGAACGTTTTGACAAAAAAAAATTCATTTTATTAAGAGTTGTTTTATTACATTCTCCTATGTCCAAAGCCTGAAGCAGCGAGTCCAGCATTTTTGTATTCCTTGTTTGTTTGGAGCTTACGCCACACTTCAAACAGCCTCCGCCTTGCATTTGAAGTGCGCGAGTCTGAAAATGACAAACTTTCGCACATTTCCGCACTTTGAGATTTTGCATGCATATTTAAAACAAATCGATCTTCATAATTATGTAAATTCCAGAGTTTGGAACTTTTTGGAAATTTTCAAAACTCTATTTAAAGGAGAAAATATTTTTTTAAATCCTATATTTTTTGGCCATTTTAAACTTAATGTTGTGGCTTATTAGTAGAAAACAAATTATTTAAATATATATAGGATTAAAGTGCATACCTTCCTCTGCATTTTCCATGTTTCACTTTTAAAATACCACGCTTCTGACAAAAGTTACACAGCTTCTTCTTACGGTGCGCTGAACGCAACTGAGAACGGCAACCGAAACCTTATCTCGAGGCGTATGTTTATGCTTGTGCTGAGTGTAAACTATGATGACCCTTGCCAAACAAAATGCAGAACAAGATACTTCAGACATTTAAGAATAAAATGTACTGCAGCATGGATCTCAATTTTCGAAGTCAAAAATTGACTTTTGGCCAGCTAGATTGGCGAAATTTCACACTGTGCGCCGGAGAGAATTTTTTTCTCCGTTCCATTACTCTTTTATCGTTTGAAACACGGTCTGATAACTGTATATTTGTAGTGCATATTTTAATAGATTTTATGCGTGAGTGATGCATAGTTCAGTATAAGCTTTTGTATACATTAACAGGCTCTACTAATGGAGATTAGTAAGCTACACATTTGGACACATCTATAAATATGAGCACGGTATTACTGGCTAAGAAGCGTTATGCAGTAGTCACATTATTCTAAACTCATTATTACTGCACCATTAATAATTATCTATTATTTACACAAAATATATCAGTAACGCTTCCGCATATCAATGCACACATGATGCTCTGCCATGTTTGAACTTTTCTATTCTGCTAAAATCAATGGATATGCATATGAAGCTCACAAGTCGGGCAGCAAAACAGAACGTCCGCGGTTTCCCTACAAGGGGACAGCAGCTGGGAATACTAATTGCGTCATACCAACACAGCTTCCCTCTTGGTCTCACCAAACGGCACGTCCGAGAAGAAAGACTCGCCCCCGTAATAGCTCTAAATTAATGTAAGACTTTGCACGTAGACTGGACGGGGCCAGAACTTATCCCCGGTCCCAGGTTCGCCGCAATGAAACAGCACTAGCAAATATGACAGTAAATTTAACAATCCTATTTTATTGCAAAGTGCGGTCACGCGACGACTAAGGCGTAGTTTTAACGCCACGTGGAAGTCACAATACTGAGGTGAAATCCATGCATAGCTTGGACGTTAGTTGTTCATGTGATGGCCGGCATCGCGCTGACATTAGGTCACAGGAATGTCATTACTAATCAGTCTAAATTTGTGTCGTGTTTAGAAAAATTAACGTCTGGACTTAAAAGAAACTTCCACGAACGTCTACTTCGAATGGATTTCATACAGACTACAGTCAAATGTGATATAACAAATTCCACTTTAACGAGTTTTTCAGCTCAACGGAAAATTTCATATTTTCTGTCTTTGTCTTTACGAGACGTGACGTTAAAATGATTTCGTTTGTACGAACTTCGTTATTACGAAAATTTCTTTTCATACTAACTTTGAGATGAGGCGTTTAGTTGCAAAATCAGATACATTACTAAAACAATTTTTCAGTATGAAGGAAAAACATTTACAAGGAACCAAGGATTTGCAATCAATACTATTCTTTCATCATACAAATCCATGTGATGTATCTGGCTATAGCAGTTGTACAGGAACATCATTTTATTTTTACTTCAATTTTTATTGTACCTGAGTTTTTGAATGTACTTCATTCCCACCCCCCTCTACTAGTAAACTTGGAACAGTTTTCCACACAGAACCAAGCGTATACAGTCAAAGTCGCCTTGCGGTCATAGTAAACACAAACAATACTGAGTTAGTGTGTATAGTCTGTTCCAGAAATATGTTCGCTTTCAATATATTCAATCATATTCTCGTACAGGTACTGTCGTCGTTTGCCTATGTCACATCCCGGTTTCCCCAACGGCTTCTGCTCGTCTCTCTGTAAAGGGTAGTAGTTGGGCTATCTTAGCTCTTTTCTGAAAACGTTAATTTCTGTTAGGAATTGGATGTCTACGTAATATTATACAACTGTTTAAAATAAATAAAAGGGCCTCGTTAATTAATTAACTGGCACGTGATTTCCATCCTTTCTATGACCCTGCGACAAAACCACTTGGACGGACAGTAGATAGAATGTCTGAGTAATTTCATCTTTTCGGATCGGGCAGAAGTGAAGATTGAATTTACAGCACATAAGGTACTCTTTTATAGAGTAGGTACAGAATTATTTCAACATGAGTTACTAGTACGAAGGACGAAACTGGTAATTGGAATTAGGTACAATAGTCTATAGTGCAATAATTTGCAAAAAAGAACTGAAGCCTGTATCGAAATGAACGGCTACCATTTTCAAAAATGTGTTTAAATATCCATATTATGTTTATTTTTCAATTTAACTTCATTCTCTATATTGTACGCTAATGTGCTGTAGGCTGTATAATGTAGGCTACACTTCATAATGAATACGTCCGAATGGAGTAAAAACAATTATTGTTAATACAGTACTGTAATTTGATTAAAGAAAAACCTAATGAAAATTATCAAACTCAAAATCGCGATATTTCCTACTTTACGTAAATGGATGAACTACTTTTCTTCCTTCCTATATCTAGTAAAGTGATTTACTTGTATTTTACACCAGTATCATCGAACTCCAGTGGAAGGGGGTAGAAAACGGTGTTCCCGGTTTTGAACCTTTAATCCAAAGGTATAGCCAGGTTAATATTAAAAATGTTAGTAAAAATAAAATGATGTCCCTGTAGAATCATATGAAGATATGAAATATAACATTAACTCATTTTCTAAAACAAAGATGATGTGTCTGATTTTGCAACTACACGCCTCATATTACGATATGTACTTACTTACTTACTGGCTTTTAAGGAACCCGTAGGTTCATTGCCGCCCTCTCATATAAGCCCGCCATTGGTCCCTATCCTAAGCAAGATTAATCCAGTCTCTATCATCATATCCTACCTCCCTCAAATCCATTTTAATATTATCTTCCCATCTACGTCTCGGCCTCCCCAAAGGTCTTTTTCCCTCCGGCCTCCCAACTAACACTCTGGATTCGCCCATACGTGCTACATGCCCTGCCCATCTCAAACGTCTGGATTTTATGTTCCTAATTATGGTAGGTGAAGTATACAATGCGTGCAGCTCTGCGTTGTGTAACTTCCTCCATTCTCCTGTAACTTCATCCCTCTTAGCCCCAAATATTTTCCTAAGAACCTTATTCTCAAACACCCTTAATCTCTGTTCCTCTCTCAAAGTGAGAGTCCAAGTTTCACAACCATACAGAACAACCGGTAATATAACTGTTTTATAAATTCTTACTTTCAGACTTTCTGACAGAAGACTAGATGACAAAAGCTTCTCAACCGAATAATAACAGGCATTCCCCATATTTATTCTGCGTTTAATTTCCTCCCGAGTGTCATTTAGATTTGTTACTGTTGCTCCAAGATATTTGAATTTTTCCACCTCTTCGAAGGATAAATCTCCAATTTTTATAGTTCCATTTCGTACAATATTCTGGTCACGAGACATAATCATTTACTTTGTCTTTTCGGGATTTACTTCCAACCCTATCGCTCTACTTGCTTCAACAAGAATTTCCGCGTTTTCCCTAATTGTTTGTGGATTTTCTCCTAACATATTCACGTCATCCGCACAGACAAGAAGCTGATGTAACCCGTTCAATTCCAAACCCTCTGTGTTATCCTGAACTTTCCTAATGGCATATTCTAGAGCAAAGTTAAAAAGTAAAGGCGATAGTGCATCTCCCTGCTTTAGCCCGCAGTGAATTGGAAAAGCATCAGATAGAAAATGGCCTATACGGACTCTGCTGTAATTTTCACTAAGACACATCATATTACGATATGTACAGCTGTCAAAAGAAAAAGTGGCCGCTCTCCTGAAACAAAGTTCCCTTCGGATATCTTCGCTATAATTTGGAGACAGGCGATGTTACATGTTGTTGGACCACGTTGCCTGATATCTACAGTTATAATTGAAGTACTCTGTGTGTTATTCGATAGCATAATGGTAGCGTTCAGGCCTCTTACTCATGAGGTCCTGCGTTCGACTACAACCTCGTGCTTTTTATGTTCTTTTTTGTTCTGTTTTTAAGAGAGACAAACTATACATAAAGGCTCCTTTCTCTTTTACGATTATTTTAGTAATTAACATCAGGTTCATTAATATATTATGCCATGACTTTATCATTATGATATTGTGGCTGCAAATGGAAAGAAAAAGATTTTATTCTCAAAAATATCTTTCGTGGCATAAACAAAACAAATTTACTGGCGTCGGTCTTAAAACATTCAAACAATTAAGCGTTCAAAAAACAAAACGAAAAGCCACAATTCAATATTTAGTCTATCTTCCTCTTATCTCGATCATCTTGCAGTCGAGTGGGCATGGAATTGACTAGTCTTTGCAAATAGCGACTGTTCTTAGACACGATATTCCAGGCATTCTGAACATACATAGACTACATACATAAGTGTTCTGTCCATGGGCAGGTCTTTCATTGCAAACCCAGCAATCTCCAATCTTTCCTATTTTCTGCCTTCCTCTTAGTCTCCGCATATGATCCACATATTCTAATGTCATCTATTATTCTTTTCAACCAGAGACCCAACAAATTCCTTCTTCTCTTTCTAATCAGTTTCAGCATCATTCTTTCTTCACTCACTTTTTCAAACACAATTTTATTTCTTATTCTGTCTGTCCACTTCACACGCACCGTTCTTCTCCACATTCACATTTCAAATGCTTCAATTCGTTTCTCTTCATTTCGTCGTAATGTCCATGCTCCTTCCCCATACAATGCCACACTCCACACAAAGCACTTCACTAGTCTCTTCCTTAGTTCTTTTTCCAGAAGTCCGCAGAAGATCCTTCTTCTTCTATTAAAAGCTACCTTTGTTCATGTTTGCAGTTTTTCTTGGGAAGGATAGGCCTAAATGCGGTAACATCCCGTTGCTTTCCGCACACCACTATCTCTTTCGCATATTATTAAATTCCAGGGGGCCCAAGCGTGGAGATGAGGAGAGTGGATTTGACTAATTGGGCCCTCCGGACTTCACCGAAAGTCACGGCAAGGGTTAAATATTAATTCTATCAGGATGTTTGACCCGATCAGAGACCGGGAAATCTCAATTAGCCTTTGTCCCCCGCATCCTGGACTAGCTTCTACGAATCATCAGAAAATCTTAGAGTGTGATTGGGCCAATTTTTCCGAAAATGTTTCCACACTTTTGCCCTCGTAGCTCAGCGGACGAACGTCGGAATTTAGATGTCAACGTCTCAGGTTCAATTCCTCGTTACTCCTTTTCATTTTATTGTGGTTCAAGATAGTATAATGTAATAATACAAAAAGAAAAACTAATACCAGTATTATGCAACTGGATTTTTCGAAACCTAATATTAAATTTATGTTATTTATAACGCTAAAGAACGATTACAATATAAATAACTAGAATATTATTTATACAGTATCACTAAAGAACGATAACAGAATATAAATGATAAATATCGGTTTGTTTAATTAATATAAGATATTATATAATACTTATTTAATTATCTAAATAAAATAACCTATTTTACAAAGAAGGATGGTTATTTGTGTTATAATAATTACTTACATAAAATACAGATTATTTATATTGCGAAAGAACAATAACAATATAAATAACTTGAATATTATTTTATAATGCTAATGAAGGAAAACAGAATATAAATGATAACTTGAATATTATCTATATAGCTAAAGAACGATAACAATATAAAAAACGTGAATATTATTCATATCGGAATTTCACAGATTTATTACAGATATATTTAAGAAATTGTAGAAGAATAGTAATTAGTAACAGTGTCCTATTTATTCTTCTTGAAGCCAAATTTGTAACTTTTAAAAGTGTGGTTACTATGTTGAAGTGTATGTGTTGTAACGGATGCTTGATTTGTTATGTATGTGAGTCAGTTATGGGATGCTTGATGTCGTCGCAATGTCGTAATTATAGTTTGATTGTGTTTGTGTGACTATTGTGTATCAATTTATGATGTATGGTACGGAAAGCTGCATATTTGTGTTATAGAAGTGTTACGTATGTGTGTTGTTAATGTTTTTGTATGTTTCAAATTGATAACTGATATTTGTTTTGCAATCGCAATGCCTAATTTACGGATTGTTTATGTTTCGTTTACATCGCGTAAGCTAATTTAATTTTCTTTTACATTTCTCTTTATGCTTATCTTTTTTGTGTATAAAACTATAGCTCTAACATACATATGTAAAATAGGGCTAACCCCCATTGGAGATACAATAATAATAATTATTATTCATATCGTTATAAAACGATAACAGAATACAAATGATGACTTGAATTTTATTCATATATCTAAAGAACGATAAGAAAATATAAATAACGTGATATCCATAAAGAACGATAACTGTATATAAATGATAATTTGAATACCATTTACATCGCTAAAGAACGATTAAAAGTTAAAATGAAAACTTCAAGAAGGCCCGAACCCACAACCTTTGAATCATTAAACAAGCACTCTACCGCTGGTCTACGACGCGCAGATATGGAACACTTTCATAGTTCCGGAACTGCTTGTATAAGCACATGCATCGTGTAACATCGCCGCGACCCGAAGTGGACTTTGAAAATATTCACTGTTCACGAGAGCGGCCACTTCTTTTTTTTGACAACTGTACAGGAGATGGTATTTAATATTTAAGTAAGTAAGTAAGTAAGTAAGTAAGTAAGTAAGTAAGTAAGTAAGTAAGTAAGTAAGTAAGTAAGTAAGTAAGTAAGTAAGTAAGTCTGCAAGCAAGCATGTATGTATGTATGTATGTATGTATGTATGTATGTATGTATGTATGTATGTACACAAGTGAGCAAACACCCAGTGGCAGTAGTAAATAAATTGCAATAATTACAATTAATGCACGATAAAACAATTAATACACAATATAATATAACTACAATACACAATACAATTACAATATACAATAAATAATAGATAAAAATATCTTAATTAATAAGTGAACCCAATTTTTCGTTACAACTTACATGTGTATAGGCCCAGCGCAGTAGGTAGTTGGAGAATATAAACAGTCACGTAAAGTCACACGCTCTTGACCTCCCCGTGTGGTTGGCCCATAGGAGAGGGGGACAGGCTGCGGCTCTTTATATTCTCCGACTATCCACTGCGCTTCTTGTACGTACAAATACAGTGTCTGCGGCTAAAGTACTTGCACGCTGGTATTCCATCCAGACTGTCCGGAGTCATGATGGAATTTGTGGTGGACAAAGCTGATGTTGTAGAGGGTTTTTCTTGGGGTACTCCCGTTTCCATCTATCATTCTACCAAAACTATCCACTTTATCTACACTTCCGCTCTTTTATCCTCGTCTTCATCTCCTTCCCCCATTTCGAGCTTGCTGCCGATGCACATGCACAGTCGGCTGTGGGATGCCGCCGAACTTGGATCCCGCGGTAAGTGGTCGTTAGTTCTTGGCGGTAGTGCTATGTACCGAGGTATCTGATGGTGGTCTACCGTACCTCATATGTCGATTTTGAATCATGTTCCCGTCATAAAAAGAAGAACATGGAGGACTCTGTTACCTCTTTGGCAGAAATATGAGTAGTCTAGAATTCACTATCACTGTCTTTGGATAAACCGCGAGAAACAAGCACCACGGCGAAAGATCTGTTCCGCGTCTGCTCTATTTTTCGAGTTGAAGTTGATAATGAAAGAGGCATTGTGGGAAGTGATGGTTGAATGACGAGGAAAAAGGGGAGAAAACCGAGAAAAACCCTCGCAACTTTGACTTTGTCCACCACAAACACAACTCCGCTATGGTTGGGATATTAACTCGGGTTCACGGTATCGTAAACCAGCGCTCTACTACAGAGCTACCAAGGCGTTTATAATAATATATGAATTACTTCTTATGTAACTTCTTGGTGCTTATAACGCCATGAAGACATATTTGAAGTCGAAAGGATTTCTTAATCTGACAAATTAGGCAGGCATACTGTGAGATCGACGCTAAATAACCTCGTAGTTGATACAGCGTCGTTAAATAACCAAGTAAAAAAATACTATGAGAATCTTGTGAATGAAGTCAGTAGGACGCAAAACATCACAAGACAATAAACATCAATGCCTATGGCACGATTCTAACTATGACAGGGGCTTCCACTCAGTATTCAAGTTTTTGTATATGAAAACACAAAATAAAACACAGTGGCTGTAATTAATTAATGCTGTTTTCGCTCACGCGTTATCATTACTGATGCAATACGTATGCTGTTTGTACAAATGAATGACGATTTTCCTTTTATTAAGCGCATTTTAACTTTACTTTATTGACCTAACCATGTTTTACATTACTAAAATTATTTACTAACATATCATGCATTTATCACGATGGATATAAATGAAACACCGCTCAAACACTCAAATAGCCTTTATAACGATGTGTAGGCAGCAAGTGTTAATTCATATTATGAAAAAGTAAGGGTACGATCCCCTGTAAGCGTCATAAAGGAACGTGAGAGGCTGAAGTTGGAACTCTGTGATCTCATGACCTCAGCAGTGGAATGAGATGGTGTGGTCGGCACCTCGCTCCGACCACTTTATACCCCTGGAAAAGACGTCATACTTAATTTGACAGGAGATTGAGTACATTGTGAAAGTTTTGGCAACGAGAAATACAGGGTTGTTTCCGATCTCTGATAACGAATTTGAATGACTTCATGTGCGTCAGGAGTCACACGATAGCTGAACTGTGACGCGAGGTGACAGACCAGTAGTGAGTGATCTCATAGTCAGAGTGGACGGCGACTCACAGCAGAAATTCCCAAGAAAATCAAGCCTTTTGAGAGGGGTACATTACGACTCTTTCCAATGCCAAGTACAGTTAAGTGAAAATAAAAGAAGCCTGCAATAAACAAGGTTTCGTTATTTCCAAGAAAGGTATCTTCTGTGTACTTAATAAGATTGGTAAAGCTCGAATGGAATTAATTTGTATCATCTCGTGGAGTGCGGCGACTTGTGACGAGGGGGTTGAATTTGCTTGCTTTTTCCACTCTGGAATTAATCCCACCCGAGCTTTGCCAGTCTTAGTAGGTACATACAAGATGCCTTTCTTGGAAATAACGAAACCACGTTTCTTGCAGGCTCCTATGATTTTCAAGTAACTGTACTTGGAATCGGAAAGAGTTGTTATGTATCCTTCCCAAAAAGACTCGATTTTCTTGGGCATTGCTATAGTGATAAACCGTGCACTCTGATTATGAAATCACTCACTACTGGTCTGTCACCTCTCACCGCAATTCAGCTGTCGGTATGATTCCTGACGCACATGAAGTCATTCAAATTCGTTATCAGAGATCGGAAGCAACTCTGTATCCCGCCACCAACTAAGATTGAACCCGGGATCTTACAACCCGTAGCCAGCTGCTCTACCAACTGAGCTACTCGGTCGCTGTTCATATTGCCTACAAATACTTTGTACTATCCGGATCTTACAGAGATTTGAGAAACTAACATGTTATTAGTAGCACACAGGAAGTCTGTGATAATTTGAAATACTGTCATTTAGTCAACTGTCCGAAGATAGGTTGGAACCTCGTAGTGACACCAAAAGGTTATCATTCATGAGGCATTAAGCCAGAGGATAATGGGGTAGGGTACCCAATTCCTTTCCCCTGTCATTGTAAACTTGTAGACTATAAATTTGACGATCGTAGCTTATACCAGAAAAAAAAAATATTTTGTTCCTACTGCGGCAACTTTTCTGTTTCTTTTCTCCTAAGCCTATTAATGATATACTGTATTTATTCGACCATACTATAATACACTAATTACACGTGACGTATCTGTATCTTAGTAACATACATTAAAGTACTGCTATTCACTATGTTATTCCAACTATTGACTTACAACTAAGGATATGCGATATTGATTAATATAGTACGCGCAATAACTCGCAAGCCTTGAAAGCAACAATAAAAATGGCAGACGCAGGTTTTGAAAGTGACATTGATTTCGAAACAAACATTAACCCAACTTCAAACATTTCACTGGGAGCCATTCCCCAGATAAATTTTACAAACTGCACAATCAGCAAAATGTATTTAAAATAAAATAAATTATGTTCATGTTAATTTTAATATTCTAATAAATTGAGCATATTTCCTTTGTTTTAATGTGTGCAGCTTTGAAGTTGAAATCTCCGAACCAAAGCCCTGCAAAAAATCATTTTTTTAATAACAGGAACATGTATGGTACACAAGTGTCAACCTGTAAAGGTTTTCACTTTAACAGAGATTGTTAACAAACAGGAACAAATTATTTTTAAGTGAGGTGACCGATCGTGACGGTAGTTGCTATTTTATACACTTGTTGCCAGGGCTCTTATCAGAGGATTGGAGTGGTAGAGCAAGTTCTTATGAAAGTTTTCTGTAAATTTCTGTATAAGGTCGTAGAATGATTCTACTTCAAGCATGTCTTGTAGTTGTAAATTGGTGGTTCTATGGTCTGCATCGTTTGATAATTAGGGATACTTTTCTCTGCATAGCATGAAGACGTCTGATAATTTTGGATTTTGCGTTGCTCCAGATTTCACAGCCAAAGGTCATTTGAGATCTGATAACAGAAGTGTAAAGTATTTTTTTCAAGGAAACTCTGATGTATGGCGACGTCAACAATGGATATAGATGAATAAATCTGGCTAGTGCTTTGTTACGAGCTTGTTCAACATGGTGATGAAATCGAAGTTGTTTATCGAGTGTAATGCCGAGGTATTTGACAGATTGTTTATAGTAGATATCTTCGGAGAAGAGATTGAGGCAAAAAATCAATAAATACGTAAGTGCCGTGCCTGCCATTTGTAAAAACTCAAAACTTAGACATTTAATTATGGCCAAACAAAAATAATCGTATGCATCTTGCTATAACGACAATTAAGACGCTCGTATGAAAATTATGAAAGTCGCTTATACTCGCGTCTTAAGTACTATCATTATAGGTTCGTTGCATAATATACGATTATTTAATTGATTATATACAACAACAAACTGTATTTGATTTTTTCCGAGGTTTTCTCAAATCTTAAGGTGAATGTCAGGTTATCTATGGGAATCCTCGGCCTCATTTCACCAAATACTATCTCGCTATCACTAATCCCATGGAATCTAAATAATCTAGTAGTTGATATAGCGTCGTACTAAATACTGTCATGTGCGTATGTCTTTTGTGAAGACCTCAAAACTTACGTATTTTCACTGAAAATTTATTTCACTAAAATTTCTCAGACAATCGAATACCACAAGACACTGTACTTCCCAGGATAAATAGAACTGAGGTGAAGAGGGTGAACAATCCTATGTTTGTTACTATTTCATCTACGGACGGGAATGATGATAGCAGGGTTCGAAATGAACATTTTCAAGAATCGGAGCGCTCTGTTATTTTCGTGGACACGGCGGTGTTAATGACGAAAACAATGGAATTAATGACCAGTGACATGTTGCCGAGTATTATCAAGCTATACTTGTAATAATTTACATTAACATATTTATATCTACATCAATTATATAAAAATTTCGGATAGTCTTCGGGAATTATAATCCCTTTCTCAAATTCACACAGACAAAAACCACGAACGGTAGTCAGTTCATTCAATGAAAAAAAATCTTTTGAATAAAATTCACACATTTGCTTCGAAGGTCTTCTAAAAATAAACTTAAATTTGGCAGGTGGAAAATAATATTGTCATATATAACACACAGTAAAACCTCGCTAATCCGGTCTAAATGGGGGAATAAATTGAATGGTTTAACGAAAGTCAGGATTAACTGAAATAACCTAAAAAAACAGTAGACAGCGCATTAAAACTCCGTTTATAGCAACAAAACACGTTTATATAGTACAGTAAAATGTAAAGCAATACATACAATGCAGTACATACGTGATACCCATAATTTTATTATGATGATGTGCCCAACGGACCTGACTCCACTCGAAACTCTTGCTGCGGAATTTGGTTTGAAGTACATGTAAGTCTTAAAAAAAGGTTATTTAATTTTTTCCAAACTCATAGTTTTTTTGTCTGTCTGGATTGTATATTTTTACTGTGTATTTTGCAAAATTATTAACGGTCATATCTATCTAATTAATACCAAATTAAAATGAACTTTAAATGCGACGGGTGAATTTGCAGAGACATCTCAGGAGATACAGGACCTACGATCACCAGATTTACCCGACCATACTTTTTTATTTTTTTTATTTTTATTTTAGTAGGTTATTTTACGACGCTTTATCAACAGCTTAGGTTCCGACCATACTTTGTATACTTGCACTCGGTAATGAGTTTTGGAATAATATACTGGGGAAATTCTACTGATAGAATAGTATATTCCTGCTACAAAAAGAGTAATTATAAAAAGTGGGTGCCAAATCTAAGGAATCGTGTAGGACCAAAACACTACAAATAATGCCCATCACTTGTCAATATATTTCTTTATTAATAATCTCCCTCGTATGTAATCGTGAAAACTTTGTAACTACAGTAATTCAACAGTTTTTAGCATAAATACGCGTCAAAAAATGACTTTCATATTTCATCGGGAAGTTTATCGTGCTAAGAAAGTTTGCATCATATGGCAGTAAACATTTTTAATAGCCTCCGTATGGATATAAAAAATGAAACTCAAAACATAAGATTATTTAGGGCCAAATTAAAGAAGTACCGGTACCTAATTTCTCAAGCCTTCTATTCTGTAGGTGAATTCATGACTGTCAACAACGCTTCATGGATATTTCTGTGTTGTGTTAAATACTGATACTAAAACTTCGTGTTATGCTAGTAGACTATATTGTAAAACTCAACTTGACTGTGACTGTAATTAAGACTTTATAGTACTATTAAGATTTTTTTTTTTCATTTGACGTGTTCCATATTCTAGCTGTGAAGCGATGTACGAATACTATGGAAAGTAAATAATAAATACAATACAATACAATACAATACAATCCTCATGTACTACCGTGATCCGCCAGTTGGACGTCCCACACGGGTCTTCGGAATACTTCGTTATCTTGTTGTTAGAGCGCTATACAGATAAATTGCCTTATCTGGCTCTTCATCACCATTCTGTGCTATATTTATTGGTGAAATGAAAGAGTATGCGGTGAGGAGGAAGGTATGACTAAATGGAAAATACTGTTGGAAGGGAATTTTTACTCTTAAGTGAAGTGGGGGAAAATTGTTGAAATCCCTCATCCTTCGATAATTATTGTCCGTCACGAATATCATTCCAGTGAATGTCAGAAATCTAACCCAAGTTTTAGAAAAAATAAAGTACCGTACTCAATGAGAACATTGAGCTATTAACTTACAGCAGCAATTGGATTTTAAGCTTTTACTATAAACATTTAATAATTAATTAATGATCGAAATAATTTGCGATCATTTGAGTTAAATCGAACAATTCAATGTAGGCTACATTTTTAGCTGGTTATTTAACGGCGCTGTATCAACTAGTAGGTCATTTAGTGGTAATTGGAGAGATGAGGCCGAGGATTTGCAAGAGATTACCTGAAATTCGCTCCACAATTAGGAAAAGCCTCGGAAAGAACCAACCAGGTAATCAGACCAGGCGGGAATGGAACGCACGCCCGAATGCTACTACGAATCAACAGGCAAGCGCGCCTACCGCCTGAATTACGCCGGAAACTTTTAAAGTACAAAAGTGAAAAGTATGAAAATTGAACATTATTGATAAAAAATCTTCATTTAACAATAATAGTTAAGATATAATTATCACCATCATATCAACATCACCATCACTTCAAGGTAGGCCTTTTGTTTCCTTCCGCCTAAGAAAATGTCTAACCATCGTCGTGCGGGTTTTCCTATATCATGTCTTCCTGTTAATCTACATTGTAGAATTTCTTGTGTAATTTTTCTGTATTTTTCATACGTAAAATGTACTCCTACCAGTTTCTTTGATCGCTTTATAATCTATCATTTAGATTAAACTTTTGTAGTTGTAGAACGTAACGTCCCTTGTCTTAACTTCGAGGTCTAATGCATTATGCCAAGGACTCGTATTACTGAATGCGCGAAGGCTTGAGTCATGAGAAGAATTTTCTCATGAAATTTCGACCAGTATATGAGAAGGGTGACCACTCAGAATCGTGATGAATTTGGGAAGCTACGGTAGGTAGCGAGAACCAGTTATAACGGCTGGGTGGGGGATTATCATCCCGTTCGCGCCACGAATCACATCAGAACAGTTATTGTCGAACAGCAAAATTACGTACGTCATCTTTGAGGGTGAAACTTTATTTCAACCGTCAGCACTGTTCTTCTCTCACAAGTAAATATAATCATGGGAGCAAATAAAAAAAGATATTTTTTTTCTTCCACCATATTAATAATGTCAAAACAAATATTTATAAAAATTTTGGCCACTCGAACGCAATTACGAGGGCCGTCCAGTAAGTAAGCTTTCCTGGGACAATTTATAGAAAGAAAACACAATTTCATGGAGAGATTTATTGAAACAGATATAACAATTGTTGAGCTATTTTTCAACATATTCCGGAATTGAGACTTTTTCATGCCATGGGATCAACTTTTGTATCCCTGTGTCGTAGAAGTCTGCCGCCTGGGATCGGAACCAGTGTGTGACAGCCGTCTGCACCTCTCTGTTGAGCCCATGGTATGACAAATGTCTCAGTTCCGGTGGGGTTGAAAAATAACTAAACGATTGTTATATCCACTCCAATAAATCTTTCCATGAAATTCTGTTTTCTATCTGTAAACGGCCCCAGGGAAACTTACTTTCGTACGGCCCTTGTAATCGCATTCGAGTGGCTAAAATTTGTATAAGCATTTGTTTTGACATTTTAACATGGTGAAAGAAAAAAAAAGTAACTTTCTTATCTGCCCCCACGGGAATATTTGCTTGTCAGTTCTGTTCATGAACTAGTTCTCAGATCCATACAGCAACATTGGCACAGCATCCTTGTGATTTTATTTCGTATCGTTGTTTTTATTGTGACATACATACTTTGAAATTTGTACAATTTTCATTTTAAATGAATATCATAGTTGATGTGTGGCATTCATAAATTTTATCGGTAGGAAATTATCACAAGTAGAGAGACCTAACATATTTAGAAGACTAGCCATGAGAAGTACAAAGTTCTGGTAGGTATCACATTATCCAGAATTCTTTCTCTGTTGAATATCAGTTTGTTATTACACTCATAGGTCTGCAAACAAACTGCGTTTTTTATTGGGAAGGTAAAGTGTCACTGTAAGTAGGCCTTCTTCTTTCTTTCAGCAATTGGCTGAAATGACGTTTTAGCTTAGAAAAATTCAGACTGTAAATATTTTACAGTTTTCATTTTCTTTAAAGTCTAATCTTATGCTCTATTTCAATGTCCTTATAGAATTGTTATACATGTTTATAATCGTGTTAAGTGCGACTATTTTGATAATGTTACGTTCCTGTATACAAATTAGCTTACCAGAAACATCTTAAATGTTAAGAAATCACACATTCATTGAAACAAATTCGAAATAAATGAGGAGTGGACTTTCAAAACACAGTTTATATACTTTTCTTTCTTAGAAAACTGTTGTAAGGAAAATGAATAAATGTTCAAACCAATTAAATTCCTATACAAATGCGGAAATTACTGCATTTTGACGCGAAAATCATATATATAATATTGAGTCTTATTTTAAAAATTATAATGAAGGAATTTTTCCCATTTTGGAAAAACTGTGTTTTGAAAGTTCACTCCTGAAATGTTCTGATAACTTTAGCATCTTTTGCGATTTTAAAGAGATCAATGAGAATGACGACTTTTGTCACTGTTTTTAATTTTTTAATCAAAGGAAAGCCAGAATCGCATGACAAGAAGCTGTGTTCATAGACAAGCTAAATGTTATTCTACGTTCTCAAACAGGCAAATGAAAACTTATAAAAAGAAACCTATTATACGGTTGTACAGTTGTGAGCTTCACAGTTATCACTACACACTATCAGTCGATTCATATTTGTTATTCCCATATTGATCAGATTTAGCAGATAGGACATAATCTAATTGGCACCTCTACTCTCTACCTTCTTATCTTATGAACACATGTAAAAGTGAAGTATAAGCTATCACAGAAAATACATTCCAAAGTTATAGGAAGAAAGCCAATATTTATAAACTACTCCAATGTGTTGTATGTAAAGTGCTGAAGATCAATTGAAGAGTGTGATCCCAAAACGCATTAAGTCCATTTTTATGAAAGGACTGGGCTAGTTTTTTTTATTTACCTGTCTACAGATTGAGCGAATTTTCAAGCGACATACACAATAACGCAAACTTTCAGACAAGTATTGGCGCTGGTTTGGAAGAAAAGGAGCTTAAAATACAGGTATAAAAATCATTATATCTATATATGTACAAATCATAAAAATGGCCAACTGGACTGAGCGAGTTTTGGAATCACACCTTCAATCGTATGGCAAAAGATATTACTGTCAGGAAATTGTGAAACGCTAGTCTTAGCTGTAAGAATTCTTTATTCATTTCGAAATACTCTACTTTCCTTCTTCTTGCATTTGTTTTATAATGGTATTTCCACAACCTAAAATACTTGCATACAAGGAAGGAACGCATTCCATAATAATATGAAAGTATTTTCTTTTTCAAGGACAAACATTTTATAATTTACTAAGACGTAATAATAATAATAATAATAATAATAATAATAATAATAATAATAATAATAATAATAATAATAATAATAATAATAATAATGGCTTTATTTAACCTGGCAGAGATAAGGCCGTAAGGCCTTCTCTTACACTCAACCAGGTTTAAAATTGATTACATAGTTGAAGATACAATTGGATCGGAATTAAGTACTTACATATTGATACAATTTAGGTACATAATGAAATCAAAAGAGGTAGTTAAATAAAATTTACCTCATAAAATAAAAATAAACATAGTGGCATACATATTAATGTTGTTAGAATCAAATACGAATCACATAAAAACAGAAGCCGATAATTCAATAAAAAATGTACACAGTAAAAATAAAAATAAACACATTAGTATACATATTAATATTAGATTACAAGTAAGTAGGATTCACATAATTAAACCAGAAACCGACAATTGAATAAAATGTACACAATAAAAAAATAGATTAATAATAAAAAACAACACAGTGGGATACATACTGGTGTTAAGTGATAAATAAACACTATTTACATGATTACACAATAAAAATAAGAAACAAAAAAAATTAATACAGTGGAACACATTGCACTAAATATTTGCAACGCGTTAGGTCTGGCAACTCATCATAAGATATTTTTCTAATTTACATTTAAAAGAAATTAAAGTTCGGCAGCCCTTGACTTCAGGCGGCAGAGAATTCCAGTGACGAGAAGAGCAACAGTGAAAGATGAAAAATAAAGAGATGATGTGTGGAGTGGTATTTCTAGCGTGATATCATATTGTGACCGAGTATTTAAGTTATGATACCGAGAAAGACTGTGGAATCGGACAGATAAGTAAGAGGGAGTAGAGGTATGCAAAATTTGGTATAAGAGAGAAAGGGAATGTAACTTTCTCCTCTCATTTAACCTGAGCCACAATAATTTATCGAAAGAAGGCGAAATGTGATCGTAGTAGCGGACATTACAAATGAAACGAACACACGCATTATGAACACGTTGCAGTTTCTGTAGGCCTATTAATGATAAAATACTTGCCGTTCACCTCTTAAAACTAACAATATTAGTATAAGTAAATAATAATGGTTGTTACAATATAGTGTTTTTTTGGCAGGAGCAATAGTATTAAAATCTGAAACTTGCATTGCACCTGTCTTCTGAAACAGCTTGAAAGTTATCATAGCTACTAATTTAAAATCTATGTTTCTTTATTATTAATGCAGGTAGCCCCATTGATTTATAGGGTTATGCAAAGATCATGAAAGATTTGAAATTTCTCTTTCATAAGAAGTAAATTTATATTGTATTCCTCACCTGACGTAATTACTTACTTACTTACAAATGGCTTTTAAGGAACCCGAAGGTTCATTGCCGCCCTCACATAAGCCCGCCATCGGTCCCTATCCTGTGCAAGATTAATCCAGTCTCTATCATCATATCCCACCTCCCTCAAATCCATTTTAATATTATCTTCCCATCTACGTCTCGGCCTCCCCAAAGGTCTTTTTCCCTCCGGTCTCCCAACTAACACTCTATATGCATTTCTTGATTCGCCCATACGTGCTACATGCTCTGCCCATCAATTAGGAACATTAAACCCAAACGTTTCAGATGGGCAATGCATGGCCGAATCCAGAAAAGCATATAGTGTGTTAGATGGCAGGCCGGAGGGAAAAATACCTTTGAGGAGGCTGAGACGTTGATGGGAGGATAATATTAAAATGAATTTGATGGAGGTGGGATATCATGGCAGACTGGATTAATCTTGCTCAGGATAGAGACCGATGGCGAGCTTACGTAAGGGCGGCAATGAACCTCCGGGTTCTCTAAAAGTCATAAGTATATATAAGAAATAAATTTATAGAAAAATAATTATAGAGATTTATTAATAAAAGAACAGGATTCATTCAGGTACAAGCCAATTTCAAAACATCTTAATATAATCGCCATTTATATGCTGTATCATTAATAGCCTCTCTTTTTACGGAGTGAACAACATTCAGAAAAAAGAAATTGCGGAATAACTTCAAATTTTTACAAGCTGTCACAATTACGATAAATTGCAGGGTCCATACCTCAATCTATTTAGAATTCTAAATCTTCTCAGTGCGCTGGTTGCATTTATAGTAACACTGAATAAAGACAACAAATGACTTGTGAAAGGAAAGAGAAAATTAGAAATGGATGACTACAGTATAATAATGTTCATGTAAGAGAAATTAAGAAGCCTGTGAGCATATGAAGAAGCAAAACCGTCATTTGCTCTTACGAATTTGCAATAAACATACAAACAAACGAACCAACGAATCAATGAACAAACAAACCAACGAATCAACGAACAAACAAACAAACAAACAAACAAACAAACAAACAAACAAACAAACAAACAAACAAACAAACAAACAAACAAATAAATAAATAAATAAATAAATAAATAAATAAATAAATAAATAAATAAATAAATAAATAAATAAATAAATAAATAAATAAATAAATAAATAAATAAATAAATAACAAATAAATAAAAGCTAATACTCTTTCCTGACTTTGGAAAAGCCTATACTTTAGTTTCTTTTTTTTTAAATTTAATAATTATGTTTACATTTAATTTAATTTAGTAGTCTGACGCAATATTTTGTGTTGTCCTGCGGCACAGAATAGCTCACAATAAAATTCAAAATGAAAAATTATATGAACAGCTTTCAGACAAAAGTGAATAAGACATAAGAAAAAAAAATAGAACCAAGTGTAATTTAAATTGAATGTACACCATAAAGATGCTGACGAAATATCGCTACAGAAAATGTTATTATGGTGGTGACGATCTTGAAGATCTCTCGTCAGCTTGTATTTTTCCCTCCACTTTACAAAGGCTTTCGGAATGGTGCCTCTCGCTCCGAAGAAGAGACCGGTAACTGTGATTTTTTCTATGTTGTATTTCGCCGATAAGTACTGAATCGTGGGCTCGTAGATTTTCTTTTTCTCTTCGTTCACTTCAGATGGTTGAGTGGCTGAGATTTCAAATCTGATATTAATTTTTTTGAGGATATACTGAGTCCGTAAGGGTTATCCTCAATGGGGGGCAGTTTTTCTAATAAATAATACACTATTGTCTATATATCAAAATCTCATTTGTACTTTTCTGCTTTTCAAGTATCAAACTGGTAAATCCTATACAATTTTCATTGTTTTAGAGGACAAAATTGAGCTGTAATGACACGTGGGCCATTCGAAAAATTCGTGTACTATCCGCGGTGCTAGTATGGAGAATTAAGGACTTAATCGAATTAATCTACTTGATATGAATTGTACAATTTTATATAGCTTTTATATTGTATTTATTTACATTCAATGGTATTCGTGCATCGCTTCACAGCAAAAATAGCTTAACAAAGTATGCTTGCAAATTGAATTAATCGGTTTACTATACATTGCATATTTTTGTATAGCTTGGCTTATGAATTGTATATGCTTTAAATTGAATAGCAATCTGTATAGCTCAACTGATGAATTGTTTATTATTTTAATTTGAAGTAATTAGCATGGTACTGTATATTATATTATCAGTTTTTGTATATCTCAACTGATTGAATTGTTTATGCTCTTAAATTGAATTAACTTACTAGCTATGTACAGTATTACATGACATAACTCTTCACAGGTACACATCATGCATAACGTGGCCCGCCGAAGTGGTGTGCAACTTGAAAATGGATCTGCCATCTATCCGTAATATGCGGAACCCGAATCACGCAAGTGAAGTGGGTAGGCATTAGACACACACACACACACATTTGCTATGTATTATATTTTATAGCCCAACTGATGAATAATTATTTAGGTTTGTAAATTTAATGATCTGATTGCTATGTATTGTATATTTTTTGTAGAGCCACCAACGTAGCTCGTCGGCAGACTCGCTAGCCCGCTGAGCCGGAGCTGCGCTCGGGCTTTAGTTAGATCCCCGTTCGCTCTGATTACTGGTTGGGTTTTTCTCCGAGGTTTTCCCCAACTATAAAGCAAATGCCAGGTAATCTATGGCGAATCCTTGGCCTCACCTCAATTCATCTCGCCAAAAAATTTCAATGTTGCAAAATGTTGACTTGTTCCACATCTTACAGTTTCAATGCTAATGTAAGATCTATCGGATACAATAAATGAAATCAAAATGAAAATAAAAATTTTACTTAAAGTACAGTGCAGCATGCATTTACATTACTAGTGTTGTAAGTACTAATTTGTTTTTCGATTGCTAAAACTGAGTTCTTGAGCTTTTAATATTTGTCTGAAATGGCGAAGTAATTATGGTAGATGTTCCATCAGTGGTGCGGCAACGTTGTAGTATGAAATTGCGTGCTTTTCTCTGGTGAAAGTGTTTTAAAAATTCACCTCATTAAATCAGATCTGAAGTGGAAATTTACTGGAAACCTTAATGGTATTAAAAGGTGGAAACACTAGAATAATAGCATCCGAAAGATGGCCCTCGTACCGGAGAATCTATCTCAGCAGTTACAGATGGAAATGTGGAGAAACAATTGAATGAAGATAGAGAGAATTGTCAGAGTCGTCAAGAGTTGCAAGAAAGAAGACTTATAATATTGTAATCAAACGTCTTAAGGGGAGATTGTAGGTTTGTTTGATGAAAAATCTCAACATTTCTAACATTATAATCTGAAAAATCCAAAGATGATTAAAAACATTCTTGTCTACTAGTGTGCAGAATTGCATGATTGTACCTTAAATACATTAAGAGGAAAAGGTAGGTACAGAAAGTGTACCAATTTAACATGGCGGAGATAGGGATCTACCGATACCTACATTCTCCCCTTAAAATGTGGGGTGTATGTGGAAGAAAGTGTGTTGCTTGACCTCAATGAGATCAGAACGAAAATATATCGAAGTATTTCATCATGAAGCACAATCACTGATTCATTACTTCATTCATAATGTTGTGACCAAGCGCAGGTCTTTCATAGCTTTCTCCAATCTTTCGTATTTTCCGCCTTCCTCTTAGTCGCCACATACGATCCATGATCCATGTAATGTCGCCCAGCCTGTTGGAACCAAAACTCATTATGGTGATCCATCTCAGGCAGTTCCACTGTTCCCAACATTTCTTGGTACAAAAAAAGACCGATTATTTAGTCCTGACAGCTTGGCGACGCGCGAAAGAGAGGCAGCATAGGAGTAAGGGGGAGAGTTCCGGAGTAGAGATAAGAGCGAGCGGTCAGTAAAGAAATGCAGTACAGCTTAACTGAACTGCAAACACACCACTCTACCATACGCGTGACATCCGATCGCTCTGAATGCAAGCGATTGACTAACCCCGAACACTCCTTGGCGTAACTTAATTGACTCGCCTGACCCAGGCGCACATTGTCGGCGACTGTCAGGAGTAAATAATCGTACTGTACCGATTTATATTGACAGTCACGTTCTTCAAAGAAGTATGGGCCGATAATTACAGAGGCAGAAACGTCACACCATACTGTTACCTTCTCACTACGTAGTGACTGTTTGTGCACTTTCATGAGTTGATTTTCACTCCAGTACCGGAAATTCTGTTTATTAACGAACCCAGACAGGTGGAAGTGTGCCTCGTCCGACATGAGTTTGTTCAGCATATTCGGATCAGCATGTAACACTTCACTGAACTCTCTACAAAACGCTAATCGAGCAGGTTTATCAGTGTCACTAAGATGGTTCACAATTTGGATTCTGTATGGATGGAATCTGGTGTAAAATACGGCACAGGCTTGTGAGCGACAAATTCAACGCAGCTGATTGTCGCCTGTATTATAATGAACTTTGATCCAGTTGACTGAGACACTTTTCAGTTGAGCTATGACTAAGTCTCTCTATCTCTAAAAACAGAAAAGCTAGCCGAGTTGAAAATTATTCGACCTACACTGCTGAAGATAACGTTGATTGTGAATTTAGTAGCAATGCATTAATCTATGAAATGAAAATTGAAAGGTTAAGAGCCATAGTGGCCCAAGCGCCATTTATTAAAAACGAAGAAAACAAGAATTAAAGTTAAGTGGATACCATAGTTTAATGAAAATTTTCATGTCATTTAGTTTTAATGTGCACACTTTATATTACTTGATACATGTTTAATTAAATTATGATAATCACTTAATTTTAACCCTTGTTTTCTCCGTTTCTAATATATGGCGCTTGGCCCACTATGTCTCTGAACCCTTCAACTGACCTTGAAAATAAAGAGCTGGTTGGAATGTAAACGTCACAGCGGTCCAGGCAAGGAAAACACATCGTTTACCGAGATAAGTGAATAGGAAATCCGTTACATACGATACAAACACACGTAATAGTTAAGTCTCTTGCGTCACACAGGTCATTCAAGATTTCTTTTCCTCAAAGAAAAGGCTGTGAGAAATTATATTAATTATAACCTGTTTGCACAATATAAACATAAATTTTATTGGTTCACTTTTTCGTATTCCAATAATTTTATTCTACTTTATTCTGTTTAATTACATTCCACTACATTCTCCATTATACTGTATTACATTCCCTGCAATGAATTTAATTTCAATTGTGTGTAGTTCCGCCTTCTCCTATTCTTTCCTTCCTACTCTGGTCTCCTCTCAATAATCCTTTTCTCTCCATCTGCCTCTTTTCTCCATTTCTCCCCCCTCTCTTTTCCACTTTATCTCCTCTCTTCTCCATGCTTTGCTGCTCTCTTCTCAATTTTCCTCTTCTCTCCTCTTTTAGTATTCAGTATTAATATTTACCAAGGAAGCATTTAATAGAAAAAAGGAACATCTTCTGTGGACCTCTGGAAAAAGAACTAAGGAAGAGACTAGTGACGCATTTTGTGTGGAGTGTGGCATTGTATGGGGCAGAAACATGGACATTATGACGAAGTGAAGAGAAGCGACTAGAAGCATTTGAAATATGGATATGAAAAAGAATGGAACGTGTGAAGTGGACAAACAGAATAAGAAATGAAGCTATGTTGGGAAAAGTGGGTGAAGAAAGAATGATGCTGAAACTGATCAGGAAGAGGAAAGGAATTGGTTGGGTCACTGGCTGAGAAGAAACTGTCTCCTGAAGGATGCACTGAAAGGAATGGTGAACGGGATAAGAGTTCGGGGAGAAGAAGATATCAGATGATAGACGACATTAAGATATATGGATCATATACGGAGACTATGAGGAAGGCAGAAAATAGGAAAGACTGGAGAAAGCTGGGTTTGCAGTAAAAGACCTGCTCTGTGGCAGAACACTGTGAATGTGAATATGAATATGAAAAAAAATATATATATATATATATATATAATTAATTCCATAAAAAGTAAATGATTTCTTCTTATAATACACAGCGTTGCAAATTGTCACGATCAAACTGTTCGCATAAAGAATACTTATGTATAATGAGAATATAATTAATTTTTGTTTTATTAGTTGTGATTCAACACTATTTACTTACAATAGGATAATGAATCACGCAGTAGATTATGGATTAATTTTTATGAATTAGCAACAAGTTATTGACATTGTCTTAACCCTTAAATTCACAAAGTATCCTATAGCATACAACAGGTTAATAATTATCTATATATACAGTATATATATATATATATATATATATATATATATATATATATATATATATATATAATTTGAACTGGTAATGGACATTACGGGAAAACGGCTGAACAAATTTTAATGAATGACCCGTCATTTTGAAGCCTGGCATCCAAGGATTTTCAGAAATATAGTAACTCTCAGTGAAGCGTTAATTTTCCTACTTTCTAAAATCCATCTTTCGTCACTTTTGAGAACTAATTGCATTGGAGAATAAAACAAAATACACACTACAATAGACAACATTACACCAAGGCCATGATCTGCAGGATTGATCAATTCAACATATGCTAACATACATTAATTACAATGTCAGTTTTTATTTCCACCATGCACCACACAGGAACACCCCGACATCAGCTATAATTACACGCACGGCTGAACTAGATATACGGACCCAACAAAAATATCTTCACAGTAGTCAATATGAACAACAAAAAATAATAAGCCAAAAAACTCCAACAACACCAATCCCATATTACAGATAATCAGTGAAAGTGCGTCAGAAAGACAGTTTTTTTTAACCAAGAAACAGTGATAACAACCCAATTTTACGACATAACAGGCTAACAAGCCAATCATAACATGGTAAAAGTGCCATAGTGTTTACAGTGTTTTATAGTGTTTTATAATGTATATTTTATTTGTTTATAGTTATGTGTCATAATATTGGTTTTAACATAATTTTATATTTACCTATGTGTGCTTTCAAAAGAAAGACTTTTAACAAAATCACAACAAGCAACCCCACACTGTATCTAGTACATTTTATAGTAATTGTAGCTAAATTAAGAAACAATGATAAGTCACAAGCACGTGAATAACCCATCACATAATAAGAGGCTAGGTCTTTACAACACATACTGACATATATATCTGAAGATGATACACACTGCGTATCGAAAACGTTAATATAAATCCAAATATATAAGATAAGCAAAGGTGGAAATAAAAACTGACATTGTAAAACATTAAGCTTATCGGCATCCCCAAAATGAAACTAATACATTAATTAGTCACATAAGTTAATCCAGCAATATTTGTCTGGGGAAAACGCAAAAATGACAATTCCTAAGGAAGGCCAAAAGATATTATCACTAATAAAATAAGAAGCATACAAGATTTTGCAGTCTCCTGTTTACCTCAGCAAGATCTCTAAGCAGGAAAAAGTGATTCTGTCCTTTATATTTCACGGTAGTTCACGAAAAATGCAGCAAGCTATACCAAGATGCTATGTCTATTGTTGGAAAGCACGGCAAACCTGATATTTTCTTAACTCTCACCTACAAACCATAGTGACCTGAAGTAGCTACTGTTTTACTCCCATATGAAAAACCCACTGATCGTCCTGACATTGTTACTTGCGTTTTCGCACTGAAACTCAAGAACTGATGATGGGTAGGTTCAAGGAAAAGTATGTGGCATAAAAAACATTCAGAGGGAGTATGATTCACTATTATGGAAGCAAATAACTTTCAAAATGTCTGTTATTCTTCATTGAAAATAAATCTGAACAATTTTTATTTGAACTTCTTATGGACTTAAGGCCCATTCACAATGAAAATTAAACGTAACCGTAACATAAACACAGAAGTTTCTGCCCAGGCTACCAAATGGGACCATTCACAATGATTCACATAAGCATTGACATAAACATTACCGTAAGACGTTAACATGAAAGTTTGCAAACTCCAAACTTTCATGCTTATGCTTACGTGATTTGCAAACAGAACACAATCGTGGAGCGCTGAAGTATACGAAAGAATATGAGGAAATGGCGTCGTTGTTATGTTTCCATGGTTACAAAGCATGTTTGCGGTTATGTTTATGTTCCCATCGTGAATGATGGTATGACTTCTTGATTTTACCGTAACGTTTATATTCTTAAGTTAACGCTTACGTTATGTTTAATTTTCATTGTGAATGAGCCTTTAGTTTGCAGTATTTGCTGCACAAGCCACTAGTATGCTATAATTTTTATAGAACAATAGAAAAAAAATTGGTAGGAAAATTAAATTTTCACAATACTAAGTAAGTAAGGTAATAACTGCCTCCCATTGGAGGTAGCCCAGAAGGACTCAGTATACTCTCCTACATAAATTTTGCAATATTAAATGAAGGGCTCGGTGCAATAAGGTGCTAACCCTCACTTTTGTGAAAATTGAGATTTATACACAAACATACGTGGAATAATATTGTGCACTTTTTATCAAAAGATGGCTCTGGTATGAGTATAAATTTCGCAGCAGTAAATGCAGATCCTTTTTCTAATCAATGTTAAGAGCCATTTGTTTTGAGCAATAAGGCGCTAACCTATACCAAGTTGGAAGGAGAAAGTAGCCAAATGAACAGATTCTAAAAAAAGAAGTTAATTGAAACGATGACGTGAGTAACTACACTGATGATAGCATCGACGACCCAGATTATATTATATCTGACTGGAAATGAAGGCACATCGGAAGAGGTAAGGATTATTTTAATTTCTCATTATCAAAATAGCATTGAGGGATGACACCTTTTTGCATCAAAGTTAAATGTTATAAAAGTTACATATATATGAATATATATATTTTTTATTTTACTCCACTGTTTCAGTGTGAATTAAACATATCAAGGGAACCTGAGATCACTCACATCAAATTCCCTCCAAACAGGAAAAGAAAGCGTCACCATCAAGACTGGGAAGGTTTTAAACACAAGGGAAGAAAAAATAAAGGACAACAATATACTTCACTATTCAACAAAGAAGTTATTCAAACTAGAGCGATCGTGATTTTGTTCGCATACACTAGAGTTGTATTCTCGGAGATATTGTTCCACCGTTTATACTACAGAAGACTGGTCATATACAGGGTGTAGCAAAAGGTCAGGTCAATCCTTAAGGAGGTGATTCAGGATCTTATTTGCAACAAAAAATCCTAATACACTTTTTCAATATTCATCCCCGTTTCCGAGTTACATGAATATCACGTACCGTATCTATCCCCATTTGAATATTACGTACCGTATCTATCCCCATGGACCTGTTTTCTTGAGAGAAGGTAGGCTAATTGTCAATTGTCTAGAGCAGATACTCAAAATGTCCCCCTCTTGCACGAACACATGCTTCAGCACGTCGTCTGACTTCTCTCTGCTCATTATCCAATCCGTGCTGCTGTATCTCCATTGCAGCCGTGTTAATCTTTGCAACGAGCTCTTCCCTGATTGATATCTCCGTTTGGTACACTTTCTCCTTCTTGCAGCCCCAGAGAAAAGAGTTCAATGGTGTTAAGTCTGGGGATCGGGCTGGCCAGGCAACTATGGTATCAACTATATGGTATTCCACCACATTTCAGACTTCCAGTACGCCAATGGTTAGATCACCATTTTCGAGGTAGATGGATTGAAAGTGGAGGTCCCATTGCCTGGCCAGCCCAGTTCCCAGACCTAACACCATTGGACTTCTTTCTCTGGGGCTCCATGAAGGAGAAAATGCACCAAACGAAGATAGCAAGCAGGGAAGAGCTCGTTGCAAAGATTAACACGACTGCAATGGAGATACACCAGCACGGATTGGATAATGTGCAGCGAGCGGTCAGACGGCGTGCTGAAGTGTGTATTCGTGCGAAACGGGGAAATTTTGAGCATCTGCTCTAGACTACTGACAATTAACCTGCCTTCTCTCAAGCAGACAGGTCCATTAGGTGTGGAATCAAATGAGGATAGATACGGTACGTGATATTTGTGTAACTCGGAAATGGGGATGAATATTGTATTAGGATTTTTGTTACAAATAGGGTCCTGAATCACCTCCTTAAGGCTTGAACTAACATTTTGATACACCCTGTATAATCTTAAATGCTAATAGAAAAAATAAGTTTACAATAACGAAGATGTATCAGTTGGACTTTAAAATTTTCGTCCATTGACTTATTCAATACTGAAGAAAATAGTTTCAGATTCAAAGAAACCTCTCCAATTTTCAAATGCCTCTTTGTTTAAAGATTGACTCAGCTTTACCAGGCTTTTTAGAGGTTGGTTACACTTACTAGCATGAACTGTCACTACATTCAGTACACTCTCAGGAAATGGGGTCGTCATAGTTCAACAATTTCAATTTGTGATTTACAACTTAAATATTCAACACAACTTCCTATAGAGAGTCGATAAAATTAGCAGATGTAATGTTACTTCTGGAATAGATCCCACCAGTACATCATGTTTTCTACAGGAATCTCGTTACTCACGGTACTGCGGTGAAGAACATTAACCTGAAAATGTGGATATACTTGATGATATATAGTGCATGGTAAAATTGAATTGTTGTAATGCCATTTAAATTTCGGCCAGTGTATGGGACCAGTGCCAACTCAGCATTGTGATGCACAAGGGGAGCTGCGATAGGTAGCGAAATTTGATTACGAAAGCCGCTATACCGGCTGGGGGGATCACCGTGCTAACGACACGATACCTGCATTCTGTTGGATGATCGTCCACCTCTGCTTCGGCATATGGACGTGAGGTCAGCAGCCGGCTGGACGATCATGGTCCTTCATGGACTCTCGTGCCTCGGATTATTAGTATTATTATAAGCAAATCTTGTTGTAAACACAGTATAATACAACGTAAATTAGAATGTCCAAGTGTAGAGGACAAAATCAGATATTATTCATTATAATTCTAATTTAGTTAGGTTGTATAAGTGTTCAGAATAAATTTATGTTTGTAATTCATTCGTAATCCCTCTCAAAGCAGTGTCCAACTATCTGGTGCAATAAGGTGCTAACCCACATAGACATCCCCGATTATCAAATATGCCTGTAATATAGGTCTTCCAAATTCGGTAAAATGTTTCAAAATTACATAAATGTAACTTAAGAGTCACAGCTTCACATTGAAAGCAGTTTCAGCATTTAAATTTCAATATTTGGAATTATGGCTTTTTCTAAACTTTAAAATGCTCATATCTCAGAAGTAACTACGTGTGGGTTAACACCTTATTGCACCGAGCCCTTCAAATGTTTACATAAATTTTGTAGAAAGAAAATTAAAATAAACATATATGAATAGAAAGTGAATAAAAAAAATTAAACATATGAAATATGGACATTGCGACAGTTGTTTTCTTTACAGTCCGACACGGTTTAATAAACTAGTGTGAGAAATGAAGTTTTGCCAACTTAAGGATTAATCAAGTTGATCTGATCTATTTTTGTAAAAAGCATCCCACCTTTACTACAGTCTCGTTCATTGCTTGCACGTTGTTGGAATGCAAAACGTGCGCCTGGTAATGAGGGATTGTGCAGGAGGAGATATGTTCCTTCTACCAAAATAAACTGTCATCATTATCATCATCCATGGCCCAGTAAATGCCTATTTCATCACCGACAGATGATCTGTTGCTTTTAATAAGCTCAGTCATTTTAGTTTACATGCTTCACTTTTACGTATTGCTGGATGCCTATGGAATAAGGCAAAGTTTGTAACGTGTTAGTTTTTCTCTCACGTTCGAACATTAAATGACGCTATTATGTATGCATGTATGCATGCGAGTCTTTCCACGGGGTTTTGCATCAGACTGTCATACTGTGAGACACTCAGTACGATGAGCTTTCCAGCGCTTATAGCGTGTGTTACTAATAACTGGAGACAAATCTCTTCCCACAATTCGTCTCGATTAAATGGACGCATTGTTTCCCATTGTCTGCACTTAGCAGGAAATTACATATGTTTGCGTCTGGCACAACAACACCTGGCGGCTTGACATCATTCCGCCATTAGCGCCGTCCGGAATTCATTTGTTCTCGCACCTGCAGGACAGTCAATTTGTCCGGCAAGGTGTGGGAGTGAACCTTATAGCGGCCTGACTGTCAGTGCGTTCGACCCACAGCAAGGCCAGCCACTTTATATTTCGACGCCCACTGAACAGATTCTTCCAGGAATAGAGCACAGTACAGTCATTTCCCATAACTATAGTCCTGGAACACAACTATGGTCCATTCACATTTTGTAGTCCTTAAGGTAGTACCTCGTTTATCTATATTTTTGCTGTACTGTAGTTTGAAGTCAAGTCACTGCAGCTATCTACGAACGGTCTATGTTACTTCTACTTAAATAGTTGTATCGTGGACTATAGTTGTGTTCCAGGACCATATTTATGGGGAATGACTGTACTTGTTTTAGGAATATCCAATATTCAATTCCTGAATCACATTGTCCGAAACGAAGCTGCATCTCATAAACTATACAGAGCTGGGCTTAAGACATCGATGTCTGAACCAATCCACAAGCACATTATATATTTTATCAGTTTTATATGATATTAGATGTAAGGAATGTTTTATGTTTTGGATTTTAAATCTTAAGTTTCGGACATATAAACAATTTTGAACTTGGTATTAGTGCTGAATTGGTATGATGAGGTGCATTTGATGAAGTTTCTTAAAAAATTATGCTTTGGGTAAAAAATACATTAGCATATTCCATTTAAAAGAAGCTATGGACCTATGGATTTCTGTTATTATAGCATAAAATATTTCCTCATTTTAATTCAGGCGGTTAAATGGATAATGCATTCGTTACTACATAGCAATAACAGTAGCTCAAACCTCGTTCAACGAAGGGTTACTGGTTCACATATCCGTCATGAGTAATCTTTTATGGAGTGCTGCCCCTATCAGAATGTTTGCTTGTAAGGTGATTGCCTGCCGATCCAGAGTTACGTTCGGTTCCCGCTTGGGCTGATTACCTGGTTGGGTTTTTCCGAGATTTTTCCCAACCATAAGGCAAATGTGAGGTAATCTATGGCGAATCCTCTGTCACATCTCGCCAAATATGATCTCGCTATCACCAATCCCATCGACGCTAAATAACCTTGTAGTTGATGCAGCGTCGTTAAATAAGCAAGTAAAGAAAGAGAGGGAAATGGGAGGAGAAACTTTAAAGGTACGCGAAAACACATCCTTGCAAGGGAGTTGGGGCTGTGAAAAACTGAATAGGTGAGCTCCAAGCCTGTTCGTCACTTGTCCCACTTCAGGTTTCGCTGCTCCATTGAAGGAGCTCTAGAACATTTTGAAGGAGGAAAGTCGAAAATGGACTTAAACTATTATGCCTAGCTACAACATACGAGGGAGCGGGGAGGAGTATAGCGAGCTGATTGCAAGATCGGAAGAAGAAACGCCGAAGGTGTAAGTCTGCACATTGAAAGTTACTTCCAATTATTCTTTTCGCAGTTTAAGTGGATTCGAGTAAACTCGCTTGTGTAACAGGTGAGGTGTTCGAAGATTAGGCAAGCCCGCCAGGAGTTGTAAGTCTGCACATTGAAAGGTTGTGTCCTTTCACATTGCGAGTTGAGTCGAGGAACCTCGCTCGAGTAACTGGATAACAACGAAGATAAATACAAAGCAAAGGTAGAACAATCTACATTTAAAATAAAATGGAAACCAAAATAACTTTAGCAATATACACTATGAAAAATACTTTGGTCTACAGAAGAGTCGAAAAGTTCCTAAATTTATCATAAAAGAGGTTTTCTATTAGCCAACGTTACAAGATGATTTTAAATCTGTTATAATGTACAAGTGCCTGTTGTGACAATTTATTGAACATAGCAACTTCAACCGAACTAAAATAATTCTTTGACTTGCTCAGTCTAATATTTTATTCAGGAAGATGATAATTATATCGTCGTTGTTCCTGCAATAACCGCTATGTGACATATTTATCGATTTTCAGATTTTTGCTCTATTAAATAACTTAAATAGTGATACAGCAAATAATAAAATCTGCTATATTTAATTATATTTCTTTGTTTCGAAAATGTAAGAATTCACAGTCTCCTATGTACGGCTGCCACAGGATGAATAAATGTGTTTTTTCTTCCTACTAAAAATTTTTACATTTTGCACATAGGAGTTATTGCAGGAACAACAATGATATTTCCTGCTATTAACTGTCAAGTTCAGATCCATTAATGCGATTGTTGAGGTTTTTCTTAATAACAGTTTAATATATACATATTTACAAGAGTTAAAATATTTTCTCTGACAACTAAGGGTGTACAACAACCCTGGACACAACGGGGAAGTGGAACGGAACTCTGAAACCCTCTCTCTCATGTCCTTTGCGCTTCACTGCCTTACAAACAAACACACAATGTGCATCAGTGATGGATTTCAGGCGACCAGGGACAGCGAAAGTTCGTAAATGCTTTGATGTAATCCGTCACTGAGCAGTGCTTAACTGCCAGTCTAGTCGTCTCTGCCGCGGAAGGTGGAGTGAGAAGTTAAGGAGAAATCTGTATGACTCAATTGAATTAATAGCGCCCACGGCTCTTCTATAATGTGAATCGTAAGGAGAACTTGTCAATATTCGTATAGCCTTTTTTGAAGAATAACTATGAATATAGCACTGCTATTCCCCCATATTGGAATACACTGTACTGTATGAAGAATTTATATGATGTTCCCATGTCAGTTTGTTCTCCAATGTAATTCCTAATAATTTTACTTGTGTCTGAGTATCCTCAATAGTAACATTTCTTAATGAGAACATTATATTTTGTGATTTGTTTAAATTTAGACGGAAACCGTTAGCCTGAAACCACTTCGATGCTTCACAATATGCATTTTTAGCAGATTTATGTATGTGTATGTATTTATTCACACTGCAAATGGGTATATACCCGGTGGCAGTGGTAACTAATTACACTCAATAATGACAATTAATAATAAACACAACTAGTAAAAAACAATAATAATTAATAATAATAATAAAATTATAATAATAACAAGGAGCATCCTAAATTAAATGATTGCATGGTCACTTAAAATAACATTTAAAGTAAATATAATTCGTATCTTAACCCTAAGTTCGAACTAAGACCCACGAGTGTGACCCTGCACAATTACCTTTCGGCACTACACTTATTTCGCTGTCAACTCACTCACAGCACTGATTATACCTGATTTCACTAACACTTCTAACCATTTCACTGTTCAAATACTTTGCACAGCCACTTCACTGACACCAACACACTTCACTTGCACAATAAACTTTACTGACACTACACACTTCACTAACACAACACACTTCCTCACTGATAGAACACTTCAAATAACAAGATATCAATTACACCCTTTAAGTAGTGTGTATAATATATAGTACCGTCTATTAGTAAAGTCCTTAAGCCTATTTTTTTATGTTTTGATTTCATGAATGAAGAGTCGTATTAGCTGCAAATAACATTGAATTAGTACTTACACTATCAAATAAATCATTTACAGCTAACACCAGGATAACGATTGTGGGAACCTCTGGTGGAACAAGAATGAAAACATTTTAATTTAAAATACCAATGCTCCACATTCTTCCGTGTGTAAAGAGATCCACCTACATACCAGTATACAGAGTGTAAGGGGTATAAGTGCCGTCGTTTTCACAGTCGCCGGGGACGGTCTACAGGTCAAAAGATGTCCATACAACATAGGGTCAAAACTTGATAGTTTTCCCAGAAAAAATTTCTTTTCTTATTTTATTTGCGTTATACTGCTTATATCGTTAGTAAAATTAAGAAAAAAAAAATACATCAGTAGCTATATCTAGCAAAGAGTTAATATTAGTTTAAATAAATATTTGTGTGTTCTATTACGTTTTCATGAAATTAAATAAAAATGCATGCTTAAATTTGTTAATATTCTGGCGTGAGAGACGTGGCAACGTGTTCAGCAGGCAGTACTCTGTACAGACATAATTACGAGTCAGCTGAGTTCAAGCTCCCTGTCCAAGCTCTATTGCCGAGCGGATGGCAGTTCAGTACAGGGTATTCGATAAACAACTTACAATGTCATTCACAGTTTAGGAATATCATATGTTATTAAATTATGGAGAAAGTTGTCGTAATTCAAGTGAGGCAAGAAGATGTACCGTCAACGTTTTCCTCCTCAGAAGGTTACCTAATCCGCGAACTTTTGCAGCAGTTTCTCCACGATTATTAGAAACTAGGAGTTTCTTACCCCGTTTCGAAAATCACACAACCAGAAATTTGTTTAAAAATGATACTGCTTTACGGAAGCGGGAAAGATTAAAATTTTGCATTAGAAAAAAGTTCGTGTGATTTTGTGCAGAAAACCATTACTGTTTATTTTTTAGACGTACAATTAAAAAATGGATCGATATTGTTACATAAAATGTAAATTTACCACAATGTTCTATTAACGAGAATTGAAAGTTTGTATTTGCTGCTCGTTTTATGTAAAGAACAGTATTTTCATGGTCCGCTCCTGTATTGGAACAGAGCATGTTCTGTACCGGTATGTCTGTACCCGCTTGAGCTGTACTGTGTACTTATAACCCCCCTCCTCCCCATCCAGCAACGTTACAAAACGTATATTATTGTAAACTTTAATAATTAGTTAAATATTGCAATTAGAAAAAAATTGAAAGGACATTTTTTCTTCCTTATGACATGAATAATCATCAGTTAAAATAATGGCACTTATACCCCTTACGTCCTGTATAGCCTAAGAGGTTCACAAATTGAAAATTAGTATCATTAACACGAGATCTGACGGAAAGAGCCAATGAATTTCCTGTTAAGTGTTCGGCATGGGACATAACCGTTATTGGAATATTATTTGAGCCACTATTGGAGCGTGAGTGTCGACATACCGCAACATAAACATTTTAACAGCGACTCACTCAACGTGTATTAAATTTATTCATGGAGTTGGTTAACCGCGTGTACAAGAGTAAAAGCAAATGGAGGTCGTTAGTGTACGAAGGTTGTCACCATAACTGGTTTTTGTATAAAGTTCTTGTAGTATTCCTGGGGAAATTTTACGTAAATTTACCTTCGTAACAGCGAATAAGGTCACAATCTTGTTTCAGTAAGTCGGATATTGCCCTTCCGTTTAAGAAATACTGGGATTACCACTACAAGGCAGTTTGCATCGTAACCATGATCACCTCGCAAACATTATTCCCCCAGATATGCTCGTAGTTTTGACAGGAAACGTAGAGCCACTATTACCGAAGCAAATTGCCAATTCAACAAAATTGCTCAAACGCTCCTGCATCCCATTAATTCTAGGAAAATAGTCCAGCATTTCCAGTCCATATGAAATTCTCTATGCCAACTGTGCTAACACACGCAGCCTTAATGTTGTGTGGAAACGGTCTCTAAGTTACTTATGATGACGAATCAGATTTAGAGTGCTATTTTGAAAATAATTAAATTACATAAATATCAACAACTTTATAAGGATTTTTAAGGAAAATGCGAGTATACTAAGGCCCGGTTCCTTCAACCTTTGTTAAAATGCACCTAACACAGCGTTAATTAACTGTAAGTTAAAAGTATCAATTGCTGTTAAAAATATTGCGTTTCTTCAACTTTACATTTCACATTTTAACATTCTGTTTGTTAACTCTCTGTTAGGACCAGAGATTTTAGAGTTTAACCATAACCTATAACAAAGTATAGGCTCAATTCTGTTTTCTGAACTCTGACAATTGAGATTCTCGCTTGTTTCCGTTGTTTGATTCAGAGAGGACAGAAGTCTTTCTATTCTCTCAGGTTTGATTTCTGTTTCTTTCCATCGTCTGTATCACAGTAGCGTGGAGCGGCGTATTGGCGTATTGCTGTTGTAAAATGGAAAACACTGGAACAAAAAGAAATCGTGGAACTAATTTCTCTTCGTTCGAGAGAAGACTTCTGCAGATAATAAATCGCAGTATAAACCAATTAATGAGAATAAACAAACAAACGGATCTAACTTTAAAGAGAAAAGTGAGACTTGGCAGAAAATAGCCTATACCTTTGTATGAACTTCTGGTCTGTCAAATCACAGAAACCATCCTCTCTGTTTATGCATTCATGGACATCATTTTCTAAATAATCAAGATATAAAAGCTCAGCATCTAACGCACCAGCCATATTGGATACTTCTATGTTAACAGAGAGTTAAATGATTTAATTGCATGAAATTGGGCAGCTAAATTAACATAGGTTTTAACAGCCTGTTAGTACTAACAGTAGTTGAAGAATGCTTCGACTGTTAAGTTTACAGTTAAAATGGAATAACACACTGCTATAATTTAATAAAGGTTGAAGAAACCGGGCCTAAAAGTAGTAAACATAAAACAAGCTGTTTAAACTTTATAATAGTGTGGTGTTTTGGGAATGATGCAATATGGTTCAAACTTGGCCTTACTTCGCTTTTGAGGGCCGAACCCGGGGCGGATACTTGCATTTAGGCGTGCATTTTGGCCCACTGTGCGTCCTATAGAAGTTGAGTCACCTGCGCCTTATCTATACGGAACTATGTAATCCTACTAATTCACAGTCTGTTCCGTAAACACAGTACTCATAATAATATCTTAAATAAAAAAGAGAGTAGTGTACCTGTTATACTAGATCAGGTGATACAGGCATGTAGCTAATAATGGCTTGCGGGCTTGGGTCTTTCACTACATTTTACATAAGATGACTGTACGAAAATATTGGACAAATAAACACTTAAAAGCTTGCAAAAATAGTGATTCAATAATAGTTGTAGTAATTAATAATCGTACAGAGTCCAAAATGCTAAAATGCCATAAGCATACATTAAATGAAAAACTTGAAGAACATACTGTGAGCAGTATGGATGCATGAAATAGCATACTTAAATCGGGTTTTAACCCATCATCTTTATAATTACAATTACTATACATTTTATCAAATCTTATTGTTTTGCTATACTATTCTTGTCTTTATGCTCACAGTATCACTATCATATGTCTTTTGATCTGATGATGCCATTAATTTGGCGAAAGGCGCTTGTCATGTTTTTCAATTGTATAAATGATCTAATGTAATTTATTTGTATTATTCCTTAGATTATTATGATGTACCGAAGTACATATGATATTTCCGTGCAGATATTCTGCGTCATCATATAATGAAAGATGAGTGGAACGGAGAAAAATTCTCTCCGGCACCGGGATTTCAGCTCTACGTGCTGAAAAAAAACAATCACTAAGGGTGCTATTCATAGACATTTCTCTAGCTCGCACTACGAGCGTGCTAAACTAGCCCGGGCTATCAACTGGTTACTTATAAAGGATTCATATCATATCTTATAACAATGGTTTATGAATAAGAAAAACGTTAGTTCGCTAATCATCCACCGGAAGCCCGCGCTAAGAATGTCTATGAATACGGCCCTTAGTGATTTAAGACAGCGCTTATTTCGTCGGATCCCGGTGACTTTAGTCACTCATAACGAGTGCACCTCTGCACATGTGTGGACACTGTCCCACTGTCATACATCTATGAAGCAGTGCATGAGGGTAGGTTTTTTATTTCAGTGGGTTATTTCACGACGCTTTAATCAACATCTTAGGTTATTTAGCGTCTGAATGAGATGAAGGTGATAATGTCCGTGAAATGAGTCCGGGATCCAGCACCGAAAGTTACCAGCACTTGCTCATATTGGGTTGAGGGAAAACCCCGGAAGAAACCTCAACCAGGTAACTTGCCCTGACCGGGAATCGAACCCGGGCCACCTGGTTTCACGGCCAGACGCGCTAACCGTTACTCTACAGGTGTGGACATGAGGGCAGAGGGAACCCAAGAGGTGGAATTTAAACTGAGAGGATTCGATCCGGCATCGAGATGGGAATCCGGTGTGGCTTAGTCAATAGAGCGTCAGCACGTAGAGCTGAAAACCCGGGTTCAAATCCCGGTGCCGGAGAGAATTTTTCTCCGTTCCACTCATCTTTCATTATTATTCCTTAGGTTAAATGATACAGGATCTCTATACTTATTTTATTTACATATTTGTATGCAAATTTTTACTCAGAATAGTCCATGCTACCAGCCCTAAAATATGCAGGGCATGTAGCACGTATGGGCGAATCCAGAAATGGATATAGAGTGTTAGTTGGGAGACCGAAGGGGAAAAGACCTTTGGGGAGGCCGAGACGTAGATGGGAGGATAATATTAAAATGGATTTGAGAGAGGCCGGATATGATGATAGAGACTGGATGAATCTTGCACAGATAGGGACCGATGACGGCCTTATGTGAGGGCGGCAATGAACCTGCGGGTTTCTTAAAAGCCAGTAAGTAAGACAAAGGAGTAGAGAGTTGATAGGTCGACCACTAAACAGATTAGAGAGACTAGTTCTTGAAGACGAAACAGGTAAGAATACATGCATACATGAGTCGTATTCCAGTGATTGATGGAGTGACTGATCAGCTTGTATTCCAGTCGTGGTGTTTGCGACAGGTAACATGCGCAGTTGTAACATTACGTAGCTGACCGCACATTATGGGAATCCCATCGTGTATCTGTTTAGTGTTAGTGTTAAGAGAAGGAAGCTCAAATGTGAGGGCACACATCCCTCTCAAGAGAATGAAATCCATACTATGTACGTGTATGCATTTATCTGTAATGTCAGCACTTCAGTTAAATTCCATGGCGTGGCTTTAACTCAGCTGTTTGGTGATTTCTTAAAAATTGTGGGAATATGATTCGCAAGAGATTCTGTAAGATTTGTGGGGACAAGGCTTACATTATATGAAGTATAAGCTTATAAGCTGAATAACGGTAGAAGTTTGATACATTTTTGTGCTAAATACAACAATGCTTCGTAGAGCTTACTGTTTCGGAAAACTCAGGTATAAGTTATTATTTAGCCTTTTATCGACCTGATACTGGCGGTATGAGAACGACATTCTTGTCGACTCACAAGGAGCAGACATTCGTGCTTTAGTCTAGAAGACGGAAGTAGAACCTAATTTTTTAGTAGGTTATTTTACGACGCTGTATCAGCATCTCAGGTTATTTAGCGTCTGAATGGAATGAAGGTGATAATGCCGGTGAAATGAGTCTGGGGTCCAGCACCGATAGTTACCCAGCATTTGCTCATGTTGGGTTGAGGGAAAACCTTGGAAAAACCTCAACCAGATAACTGGTCGCGACCGGGATTCGAACCCGGGCCATCTGGTTTCGCGGCCAGACAGTAGAACCTAATGGAGGCCTTTATGCTGCGTTAGAACTACAGCTTCACCACCGTGTACGTGAAGTTCCACAACAATGATGATTACGGTAATATAATAATAATAATAATAATAATAATAATAATAATAATAATAATAATAATACCCCACAGTACAATCGTTCACCGTCGTACCCAAAAAGGACACTTTTGGTGCTATACTTCGACGGATAGGTGGCAGGCTTATCATGGGGAGCTAATAGGATTATATATGAGAAGTGATGTGAAGGGTTGATTAAGATCGGGAAGGTGTCGGGTCGTGGTCCTTTAAATTTGTACTTATTATCCCAGAAATCGCATGGAGGAATTAATGAAAAATCCTGGTCAGGTAGTCTGCTCCTGGGATCAAGCCTCCAATATTCCGAATACAAAGAGGGAATAATCATTCCATTTTATTCTAGTAGCCAGGGCACGGGCTGGGTACTGCCCTCGCACGTAGGCCGCTTGGGTAGGCCCATTGTACTACCCGTAATAGAATGATGTGCATGTCCTAAGGCCCCCCGTGCTACAGATTCCCCTTCGGGCCGTATTCCAACTTCCCTACAGCCTACAGAATCCATTTACTTCTCCGCATAGGCACGAAAACTCTGATGTCCAGGTGAGAGCCCACGATATACAGGGTGGAAGGTAACCTTTTACAATTCTTCTGGGATATGATATTTCGAATTATGTCAAACAAAGAAGTCTAATAATATTTTGTTCCCAAAAGGGCGGTTTTCGAAAAGAATGGTCTTTTGTAACTTGAAATTATGATTAAGTTTTTCATGAAACTGCTCAAAATTGGATTTTTATCTCATGTAGATGATAGAGTAAGCTCTGTATGGCCACGTTACAGTAGTATTTGCGTGGAAAATAACACAGATTTCGAATGAATCGCGTTAATAGTCGTGTACACATTGCATGGGAACAGGGCTGTGACACGCTGGCAACACTGTTTCTTACGTACGCAAACCATGTGGCCGAGCTAGGTATACGAAGTGGACAATACGCTTACATTCACTTCGTCATTAGTTGCAGGCTACGTGCAGTCGAAGCAGTTGAAACACAACGAGCTCCCACAGGTTTGTAATCGTGAGTATCTGGGCATGTTATTAATTTATGGCGAAACTGGTCACAATGCCGCTGCAGCTGCTCGCTTATACCGCGACAGATAACTGGATCAGGAATGTGAAAGTTGTAGACACGCAACTGGTAGACACTTTGAACAATATCTTTAAAAGACACTGTAGAGAATGGTGTACAAAATTTAACAGTATACCTCACATTAATGTGTATAATTTTCATTAAGTTTCTAAGTTGTTTATTTCTTCCAAACATTGCATTGTAACTGAGTTAGAGTGACATCAACTGTGTGAACCGCAATGTAAAATAATACTGTATTTAAAGGATTAATTTTGTTTTGTGCATAATTTTTCATTCTACTGTATTATTGATGAAATTGCTTTAAAACGTAACGAAAACTGAGTGTCTGTTCGTACTAAATTTAGTGCAGAAACGATATAATAACGAACGTTTCATCATAGATAACGAATAACATAGTTCATGTGATTAACATGTTACGATTACATAACTTTTGATTTGATGCATTCTCGACAGATGTTTTTGTTTATAAAACCGTATGTGTGTACATCTTCTCAAAACCCCTGCCAAGTAGATGATTGGAGCGGCATTCAGTATGCTGGGATGCAATGATCTCGCGAAGTAAAAACTACTACTGTCTACAACGTTGCAACATTCGTTTTCTCGAAATATTACAAAAACTATTGGTTGTAAGCAAAAATATAATTTGACAAAACGTTCCCAAATGATATGATCTGTTATGTGTGTGAAGGATTATAAAAGATTACCTTCCACCCTGTACATCACTACCACCAGCAACTAATGACCACATAACACGGGGTTCAAGTTCTGTGGTGGCTCTCAGCCGAATCTACATCGGAGTAAGCCCCGAATATGGGAAAGGAACGGAGATGATGATGAAAGAGGGGAGAGTGTAATTGTGATGGAGAAATGAGGCCGAAGTCCAACGTCGAAAGTTACCCAGCAATTCTACTTCAATTGGTTGAGGGAAAACCTACGAGGAAACCTCAACCAGATAACTTGTCTCAACCAGTATTTCAACCTGTGACCGCTCGTTTCACGGCTAGACATGCTAACCGTTACTCCACAATGAAAATCATTACTTCACCGTGCTCGACAACAGTTATGACGAAATAAAATGAAATAATGATAAACAGAACTGTCATTAAAGTTTACAATTTACTCAGATTATATTATACTGAAGACATTACATATTTACAAGTAGCAAAAATGATATGTTATGTTGTTAGTATGAAAAATGGCTATCCCTAACGAAAAAGTACGACAAACAAGAAACAACAGAACACACCAAAAGCCTATAAAAGAAGATAAATCTTCATTTCTTGCCACAAATCTAATTCAAGTTCGCCACACGCAAACAAAGAGGAAGTTTTAGTATAATTATTAACCAGAACTTACATGTTGAAGTAACAATTCCAGTACGTTCAGTTGTCGGAATAATAGTTACTCTTTATCAACAATTACATTTTTTACAAAGTCACTTAATCATCATATTAGAATTTCTACAGTTGATTTGTTACCCTTTAACAACTTGTTTGCACCACGTAAAGATAAAAAAGAAACATTTTTATGGTTATTAAAATTCCTCCATCTAAATTACTGCAATTCATATGTCTTGGCAATTTGTACCTGTAGGATTAAGTACTTGAAAACCAGTTTCCTTGCGTTCTTACAACTATTTGTCGATGAATGAAGGACATGAGCGATTATCTGATTTCATTTATTCATCGCCTTTTACCCACAAGAAAGTCGCGATACTCAATTTGATGGGAGGCTGTATGAACCTCGGGGCCGTTCTGGAAGTTTGGCAAAGAGAAAAATTAAACCACCACCACCTGGAATTGAACCTGGGATCTTCCAGTCCATAGCTAGTTTCTCTACCAACTGAGCTACCTGGCTACCATAAACAATCAAACATAACGTATTTTCAATTAATATATAGGGAATATACTTGCAAGGAAAGGACTAGGAAGAGAGTGAAAGAAATGGGGAATTTAAAAGAACAGTAGAGAGAAGAGAAACATGATTGAAGCGACAAGATGAAGCCTTTAAGAGTTGATTGATTGATGCATCCAATTTAGAACACTGAAGGAAGATAGATGTATGAGGAAGTTTCCTCTTTCTTCCGACATCATTTACACACGGATCATCAAGGACATTCGAAACTAGTAGCAGACGACTACTGCATCATCACTAGATCACCAGTAGAGATGAACAACGATCGAGAAAGCGAGACTAACAGCGCCCGCAAAGCCGAAAACCCGCACGACAATGTTGTATTACGTCGCGCCCTTGACGTAAAGACTGCTTATGAGTGTTTCGAGACGCCGAGATTGATCACTCCCGAAGTCTCGAACGTCAAGCAGCCTTGAATCGCCATAGTTGTTTATACCTGACTGAACTTTTGTCTACTTTGGCAACTGTTATATATGTATAAACATTCAAGTAGCCTATTTGAAACATCATCTCTACCTTTCAGTATCCTATAATAATCCGTTCCCCAGTCTTTATTTAATTGTTAGGCCCTTATTAAAAGGCTAGAACATTTCTTTTCATGTTTGAGATCAAGTGTGCAAACTGAAGAAAAAAGTTATTAATATTATGTTTTGTGCTTCTTAAAAATGCAAATTTATTTGAGAACTGTTTTTTTTTCTCTTTAATAATAAACACACAACATTTTGATAACTAAGATACTGTTCTGTTTTGTCTTTTTGTCTCATTTAAACATTTATAATGTTATTTATTTCAATGATGTATGTTATTCAAAGATACGAAATCTTTCCACGCCGAACAAATGCTATTTCGAGAATAATGAGCGAGACTCGAGGCGCACGAGAATAACGAGACGAGATTCGAAAGACAAATGCAACGAACACAGCGAGCGAGAGCGGCAGTTAGTTTTGTTCATCTCTAATCACTAGAAATGAAAGAAATTCTTAATCAAGGCAGAGTAAAGTCAAGACACACCTTAAGATTACACAGAGAAACAAAAGACATGAAACACATCTAATTTCTGTGAAAGAAAAGTAAATCTTTACACTCCTGTTATAAGATAGTGCTTCATGTACATTTATTTATGTTTCACACCTCACATATCTGTCGGGAAATGTTGAGATATTAAGAAGCAGGATCCGACGGGTCAGGAAAACGAGTTTTTTCAAAACACGGAAATAGGTTAAACGTAAGTTCAGGAACAAGTCATCGTGTGCATGGACTGAGATAAACAAGTTGAAGACATTCCCACGACAAAGCAATGACGCAAACACAAGCACATTTAAATATAAGTACTTTAATTAGCACACTGCTGGTTATCCTTCATACGGACAGTCAGTCAGGGTTTAGAAGCATTCTTCCCATCCCTGCAATTTTTCTCTTCACTATGTATGGGAGGGAGTAACTTTGGAATTGAACGTCAAATAAAAATACAACCCCCTTGTTCTCATCGTATTCCCATTCTTCTCCATGGATTCCTTTTGTTCTTATTGTATTCCCCTTGTTCTAGTTGTACTATTTCCCACTTTCATTGTGGTTCCCTAGTTCTTCCTGTAGTCTCCTTGTTCTACTCTATTCTCCGCCTTCTCCCCGTGATTTCCTTGTTCCACTTGTAGTCTTCTTGTTCGAAGTGTATTCCCCGTTCTCTCCTTGTGGTTCTCTTGTTTTCCTTGTATTCCTCTGGTTTTGTTTATATTTTCCTTGTACAGACCGATTATTTAGTCCTGACAGCTCAGCGACGCGAAAGAGGGGAAGTAATAGGAGTAGTGGGGAGAGCTCTGGAGTAGAAATAAGGGCGAAAGGTCAGTAAAGGAATGCAGTAGGCTACAGTTTAACAGTACTAAAAACATACCGCTATACCGCACGCATTACATCCGATCGCTCTGAAGGTAAGCGACTGACTACCCCAAACACCCTTGGCGTAACTATATGGACTCGCCTGTCCCAGGTGCACATTACCGGCGACTGTCAGGACTAAATAATCGTACTGTATTTCCTTGATACTCCTTGAATTCCCGTTGTACTTCATGTATTCCCCTCTTGTTCTCCTTGTTCCGAGTGTTGTTCGCCAACAACATCTTTTACGTACGCTAAATATGCAGCATAGTAAAGGTATGCACCTGTCAATGTTTTCTCTATCTTCCTGAAGACAATTCTAGTCACTTATTATTTTTTACTTGGTTATTTAACGACGTTGTATCAACTACAAAGTTATTTGGCGTCGATGGGATTCGTAATAGCGAGATGATGTTCGGCGAGATGAGATCGAGGATCCGCCATAGATTACCTGACATTTGTCTTACAGTTGGGAAAAACCCAACCTGGTAATCAGCCCAAGCGGGAATCGAATCCGCACCCGAGCGCAACTCCGGAACGGCAGGCACACGCCTTAAGCCTTGGTTTTTCTGAACCGACGCCGGACTACACGAGACATAGTGAGTGGTTTCTACAACTGCGAGATACGAGGTCTGCGCACCTCTCGCAACTATAGAAACCACTCACTGTCTCTCGTGTAGTCCAGATTTGTGCGAGGCGGGCCTCGCACCTCGCACGTCGCATGCATCGGTTCAGAAAAACCAAGGCTTTAGCCGACTGAGCTACGCCGCGGTGGCTCTAGTCACTTATTGCGATCTAAGAAATCGTCATCGTCGTCTACAGCATCTTCATCACTCATACGGTAGCTCTGTTCCCTGCACTAATCTAAATTTATCTAATTAAATAATTCTGTGTAGGCTACGTTTTTGTTACATCATAATTTGGAACTGTTGAGATAAATAAACTTACAACTTTCAGTTGTTGTATCTAGAATATCGAATTGTCTCTCTCTATTATTCAACTGTCTTCAAGGAGTGGACCTATTGTCCAAATTGTCTTCATTCCTGTTAGGATTACGAACCAACATTAAATACAGTCGAACCCCGATTATCGTCACCCTATTAACCGACTGGTGGATTATCCGTCTGTCTTACTCTCACTCTTTTTTTTGCTGCAGAAATATATGAAGTATTGTACATTGTATTTGCAACATTATTTTTTCTACAAAGTGTTATTACAAGTTACACAGTATGGTCTGCTGTTCGAGTTATACTGTGTAACTTGTATATAAAATGTCTTCTACGCGTGTCAAAAGAAATCTTGTTGTGCTAAGTATCGAAAAAAAAAGTGTAAATAATTGAGTGGTTTGGGGAAAGAGAAACTGTGGTTCATCTCGCTTCAGAATACGAGTTTGAAGTGTATAAAGTATGCAAATCTACAAATTGAGATCTTCAATATTCCTATCTTTCCACAGACAGCCATTACTGTACAAGGAATTTCCTTTCCCCTTAAAAACCAGTTGCTGACATCCAGACTTAAATTAGTGAACTTCTGATCCACTATCTAGCGTGTTAAATACAAGATCACAGAGGATATCCCGAAAGTGTAAGTATTAATCACTAAATTTACGAAAATCTTTTATGGTACGGATTATCCGATTTTTTCGTTCAGCCTATCTCCTCCATTGCCATGGATAATAGAGGTTCTACTGTACTCACAAGTAGTGAAACTCTTTAACTACAGTACGTGGCCAGCACGGTGCAAGGATAGCAGTGAAGGTAATAAAGTTGAAACATAAGACAAGAGACGAATTTCCAGACACAAAAGGAGAAAGATAAGTAATTTTTAGTACTCCGCAGAGAATAGAAATCTGTGTCCAGCAGATTGTATGAACAGAAACGCTGCTTCTCGAGCCAAAGCGGAAGTATGTTATTTTATTTTACTCCCGTTTCCATACATCATTTCACTAACACACTTCCATCTCCCCCATCATTTCATCTATCATCTGCTATAGTTAAAAATAAGAAGACTGTGGTGAAGTATTGGGGGTTGTAGGGGTTTCTGATGCTGTTTTATGTTCTTCTAAACAATTGATACTCAGTGTTCTGGGGTTTATCAGATCTCGTCTGGAGATGGGATCCTAATTCTGTAGGACTGAGATAAATTGGACTCTCCTGGAAGAGTCGGATTCACAAATGTCTCACAGGCAAATTGTCGGATTTGGAAAAAAAAAAAAAAAAAAAAACATAGCGCCAAAGGCCAATTCAGAATCCGCAATTTAAGTAAGAGGTGTAATACTGGGATTAATGATAACTACACATATTTATAGATGTGATTTATATAACACCTCTAAGCGTACATATTACAGAGAGCAAGATAAAAGATAAGAGTTTATAAACTTGTTCGCAGATGACGTTAGTGTTCACACTTCGTTATCAAACACGTTGAAAAATTACAGAGAATGACGCATATGATCTCTCCTCTTACGAATAAAGTCAACGTCATAACACAATTTCTCGAAATTCAGTTGATTATTTCTGAAGTAATAACAAAAGATGTTATATAATTTTATTCTCAGAAATGTGCTGGAAAACAGGTCATGTACCTGAGGAATGAAATATAGCGGCAGTTATCCTAATACACAAGAAAGGAAGTCGCCGTGACTGTAACCACTATTGTAGCATAACCATTTTAAACGGCTGCTATGAAGTATGTGCTAAAATATTAACAAGAGTTTAGCTTTAGGAGGGAAAAACTTTATAAAAAGTAAGATTGTAATACATGGAACCATTTAGATCAGGTTTTAAATTTTAATTATTTAGGATTTCATAAGGGTCTTAATACATAAATGGATATTTATAAATGGATATTTATATATGGATGTAATCAACACACAACTACATTTCAGAACACACACTCTTTGACTCCACATTACACTACACAAACACACCCCCACAGGAAAAACAAAGAAAAGGCGCCAAGATCAGCAACAACCAGTTCTGAAGATGACCCTAACAGGCTGAAACATGTTAACGAGGTAATGTAAAAGTTAACACGAGAAAGATACGTAGTACGTTTTCCTAAGGATATTTATAATACTACAACGATTCCAACAAATTTGTGGCACAATTAGAAGAACTCTAAGTGAAAGGGTAAGAAAAGAGACATTTACTTTGATTATAGAATATCATGGCAGTGCCTACATTTTTGTACGGACCCGAATGTTGCAAGTTGATTAAACGTCAACAGGAAAGACTTCAAGCAGTAGAGACGCACTTCTTGAGGACAGTGGCTGGCTATGGACTGAAGGATTACACAGGCCTACAATATGAAACAAATTTTAATCGCCATAGATGAAACTAGACTTTCCTAGATCATTTTTTCCACGATGATTACGGAAATGCCTATAGGTTTGTTCTACCGCATAGGTATAGATTTTGGATTATAACTAGGGAGTGGATGTTGATGACCTAAAAATCTACTTACAATGATCGATAAAATGCCCTTAAAATAATGGAAAAATTACATAGAATTAAAAGAAGATGACATGTACTCGCGTCACAACTTGTTAAAAATCCGTCACCTTGTTTCAATGACTGCCCTGCTTCTCCGTCTTCTCCTCCTTCCGCTCTTCACTTTTATTACCAGACCTTCCGGATGGGGAGTGTAAATGACAAAACAAATTGTGGCCGGAGGGTGCATTCTTGCAATCTTTCTGTTAAAAATACTGTCTACTGTAGTACATCCCTTCCGAAGCATATTGGGGACACAACGTCCTATTGTCCAGAAAACGGTGAAAGATTCTCTCCTTCCAAACATAAATTCTAAAGACAACCTCGTACCAACAAAAGAACAGTAGCGGTCAAACCCCTCACTTAAACTAAGTTGTTGTCAAGCAATTTATATTACTTCTGTTGTGTGAGGTGAAGCCTTCAATGAAATGAGGGATGGACTTCAGAGTTTGTTCCGAACTGTAAAACTTAAACTTTACTGTTATTCACTTATTCAGTAGGTAATTACTAGTAGAATCTACTACTGATCTGTTTGCTTGGAAGAAGATTTAACAGGTCATATAAAGAAGGAAGTAAAATGCATTCAAAATGATCTAAAAGTTCTTCAAATATTAAAAATGACCAAAAAAACGTCAAAAATGCATTGATATTTAGATATAAAGAATTTCTATATTAATAGGCATCGTTCTAATGTGAAACGTAAGAAGATGACTTTTCATCAACATCCGCTCCCTAATTATAACACACAAAATTCATATTACACACAGTAACTACAAGTAAAATAACATAAATATATAGCAACTTCTGCTAAAAGAAGACTTAACACACATATTATAAATATTAATTATTATGTTACTGATCTTATATTAATATTTATAAACAAGAAGAAAGTACCTAAAGCTAGAAATGCTGAGCAGAAGATTGCCTTTTATGAACATTTTCTGAGTCATCATGATATATCACCCAGTAATAATCCGTCATGATGGACTCATTCCAGAAGCTCTGCTATCATTACATTCTAATTCTCTACGGACAGTATTATCTCCACAGTCCATTTCTTGAAAAAATTCTATTTCATTTTCTGGAGGATTCGGAACTGGTATCATGGGGAGACTGGTCTCATTGTAAATGCAAGGTTTGGGTATACAATTATATGTTTGTTCTTTGCTGAAAACCCCTTTCTATTCACAGAACAAAAATAACAGTATTAGGAAATAAGTGCAAACAGCGATACAGTATGTCGTGCAAAGTAAGGGGGTGGAGCTGAGTGCAAGAAATTGAAAATAGATTGCGGAGTATAATAAATTAAGAATAAATAAAAAAACTATACCTGATAGAAAAATCCTGCAACCAGATATTAACTTTATTATTAGTATCATCTTTATGTAGCCTACTTCTTAAGTATTTTATCCTGGTGTTTAATTGTTAGTCTACAAAGAATGTATATTTGTGATTTAATGTATGTTTCTGTCTATCTACTCTTCTTAAGAATGTGATCCTAGCATAAGAATTTTAAACTTTATTTTAGAAAAAACGGAGACTTATATTTTTATGAATTATGTTTAATCTGTGTAATACTCCGGTATCAGGATCTTAAATTCTAATTCAGAAAAAAAAAACAAATATGTTTGTGATTCATGTAAAATTTATATAATTTTCAAGTCTCTTTTATCAAAACGAAATTGTCCCGAACACGAGCTTTGCTCTTTCGGGGTGCTTTCATGTAGCGTTTTTATGTGTGATATGTTATTATTAAATAAATAGATATGAACTCAGCGCATCAATCTCTATCACGTGGATCAATTAGTTTTTTCGGCGAGAATTCATTATTGACGAAATACGCGAAGAACTGCAGGTAATAGATATGGATACAAAAATCAAAGAATGCCAAATTAGATGGGTTTTGCATTCACCGAGAATGCAACAAAACAGAGCCCCTAAAATAATATTGAATTACAGCTCGAAAGGAATAAGAGACCGATACTGCCTATGAAAGAGGCGGGGGGAACAGTTTTAATCGAACAACATAATTTTAAATTCAACAGACATAAAAATCTTGAAGCCGGATAGCGTTGTTTTTGATGACGGTGACGATTATGATGATGAAGTACATACGAGTGATAGTCTTCGCAGAATTCATTACTATTTTATCGTTTCCTATTCAGACTAAAAGTTGACAACGTGCAATATTAACAAGAGGTGTGATAAAAAGCTACCAGGCTGTCAGAAGTACAACAGTAGTATTAACTTATTTAACTGTAAGTTAAGAAAGAAGAATTACTTATACAGGGACATCATTTTATTTTTACTTCAATTTGTTATTGTACCTGAGTTTTTGAATGTATTTCACTCCCACCCCTTCTACTAATGAAGTTCAACCGTCCTCCACACAGATCCAAGACCGCATATACAGTCATAGTAGCCTTACGGCCATAGTAAACAGTACGTTCCAAAAATATGTTCGCGTTTTCCGTGACCAAAGAGCTTTCAATATTGAATCATTTACGTCGCATCCCGGTTTCCCCCACCAGCTTCTATTCGCCTCTCTGTAAAGGCTAGTGGCTGGGGCTGTCTTAGCTCTTTTCTGAGAACATTAATTTCTGTTAGAAATTGGACGTCTACGTAATATTATACAATTGTTTAAAATAACATAAATAAAAGGGCCTCGTTAAGTAATTAACTGACACGTGATTTCCCCACTTTCTACGACCCTGTGACATAACCACTTGGACGGACAGTAGATAGCATGTCTGAGTAATTTTATGTTTTCGGATCGGGCAGAATGAAGATTGAGTTTACAGTACGTAAGATACTCTTTTATAGAGTAGGTACAGAATTATTTCAACATGAATTACTAGTACGAAGGACGAAACTGATAATTGGAATTAGATACAATAGTCTATAGTGCGATAATATGCACATTAAAACTGAAGTCTGTATTGAAATGAACGGCCACCATTTTCAAAAATGTGTTTAAATATCCATATTATGATAATTTTTCAATTTAATTCATTCTCTATAATGTACGCTATTCTGTTGTAGACAGTATAATATACACTGCATAATGAATATGTCCGCATGGATAGCTCAGTTCGTGAGTAAAACACTCATTGTTAATACTGTACTGTATTTTGATTAAACAGAAACCTAAGGAAAATTATCAAACTCAGTTCCTAGTTTACGTAAATGGATGAACTACTTTTCTTCCCTCCTATACCTAGTAAAGTGGTTTGTTTGTATATTACGCCAGTATCATCGAACTCCAGTCTTGGAAGAGGGTAGCAAACGGTGTTTCCGGTTCTCAACCGCTGATCCAAAAGTATGGCCAGGTTAATATTATAAATGTTAGTAAAAATAAAATGATGTCCCTGTATTTCGTATGTAGCTTGAAAGGATACCACCTAAGTAGCTCACGCGACTCCTTTCGGGCATGTGTTCGAATCCCATTCGAACTGATTATCTTGTTGGGATTTTCCGAGATTTTATCTAACTGCAATGCGAATGTCAGGTAATCCCACTGTGAATCCTCGGATCAAATACCAACTCTTAGCACCAATTTCACCAACGCCAGGTAACATCGAAGTTGATATAGGGTCATTAAATAATAATCAACTACAAAAATTTGAAAGGTGAAAACTGAGATCGTTTATAATTCTCAACTGTTTTTTTAGTTGTTATTTAACGACGCTACTCGGTTATTTAGCGTCGATGAGATTGTGATAGTGAGATGATATTTGACGATATGAGGCCGAGAATTCGCCATAGATTACCTGACATTTGCCTTACGGTTGGGAAAACCTCGGGAAAAACCAACCAGGTAATCAGCCCAAGCGGAAATCAAACACGCGCCCGAGCACAACTCCGGATCGGCAGGCTAATTCTCAACTGATACTTATAAATATATTTATATAGCATAGTACAAATAGTAACTGAAGTGCTGTGCCAAATTTGAAGTAAATTGGTGGTTTCGTTTCCAAGTTATTTATTGTATTTTAGTGGCATATTCAGAGTGCCCCAAAAATTAAGCTACCAGATTCCACTCTGGCAATTCGAACTTTTTATAGCAGATAATTAAACCTATGTTTTCATTCCTGAACTCAGATTTTCAGTTTTTGAATGTAACAGTGGATTAAAAAAGTAATTTACCACCTTTGAACAACTTTTTAAAAATTTCATAGCATATTAAAGGACCTTAACAAGGAGATAATTAATTTATCACAAAATTAGAACTAGGTTTTGCTGCATCATTAACTATATTCATCAGATAAAAAAATTATTGCTTTGTTAGCAATTTGAAGATGCAAAAATGTCTTTCTGAGAAAACTGCCATTTTCTATTGCCAAGAGGATTAAAAATTTTCGCGCATCGTGATTTAAAATAGTTTTAAAAATGGCGGTTCACAAAATCATATTAAAATGGTTCATATGTACAGAAAATTCCTATCAAGATCAGTCCCATCCAACCTCTACCAAAAAAATCTCAAAATCTGTTGTCAGGCGGAGAGAGGTCGTACACAGGTGCTCGGACAGATCTGTGAACGCTTTCCTACGCAGACCAGTACCGCTTAGCTTCCTCGAGGTCAGGTGTTTCGCACTGCCTACCTTAAGAACTATATTAATGCAAAAAAAAAAAAAAAAATTCTTTTTCAGGTTTTGGCTAAAAATTCACTAGTACGTATTTTCTCTTAAGCACGTTGAGAACACAGCGACGAAGATTCGCGCAAGCGCAAACGTGCCTTAGGATACTGTAAATTAATAACAATACGCGCAATCATACTTGTACCATAGTCCTACTAGTAAAGAGATCACCAACTCACGGACCTCGATTGTAATCCGTACCCCAGACGTCTTTCCAGACCGATTGAACATTATGGAGAAAATAAAATTGTCTCATAAAATAAATTATACTGCTAGCACTAATTCTAAATCATATGATAATATATACACTGTGTCCACACTAGAAGTATACAGAAATAACAGCTTATATCGTAACTTGAATAAGTTTTATTAAATAAATTTCTTCTGCATTGTATAGAGAAACTGAAAAAATTATTTCCACTAGTACATTTCAACATGAGCACCATTTATAGCACGACAGGTACCAAAACGATACTCAACCTCTCGTCGGGTGTTCACCAACATATCAGGTGTTATAAACTCAACTGCTTGAATATGTTGTCTCAAATCAATCAAATTACGAACTTTTCTGCTGTACACAAAATGTTGAATAAATCCCCACGCACAAAAATCCAAAAGAGTTAAATCCGGGGATCTAGGCGGTTAGGAAGTTGGCCTATCCCTACCAATCCAATTTCTTGGGAAGGTTACATCAAAAAATATTTTAACATTTCGATGGAAATGTGGTGGAGCACCATCCTGCTGAAATGTTAAACCTGGCGGAAATTGTGGAATAGCAAAGTTCTCCAGCATATCAAGATACGTGATTTACGTGGGCTTCTAGCAAATGATTCACGCACCTGATCCACAGTTATTTCGGCCACATGCTTTTTAGAATGTTTCTCTGTCTTTGAATTATCTCGTACATTTCTATCCCACTCGTAAATGGATTTGCGTGTAGGAGGATCCAACATTCCAATCCCTCCGTATGCGACGCTGAACACTCGTAACTGAATTGAATTCTGCAAACCAGAGCTTTTTGCTGTACCGTCCACATATCTATTCACAAGGAACTAGACTGATAAATGCAAATTTTCATTCATGAAACAATAAGCTTGAAACGAAACATTTCACACAACAATGGCCAACAAAAGCTTGAAACAAAACATTGTACACAACAATGGCCATGGAAAAGGTATGAAACAAAATCTTGGAGAGTTTTTCTACTATTGATTGAGTTTTATCTTATAGAATTATGATATACGGTTGTGAAATTATAAGCTATTATTTCTGTATACTCTTAGTGTGGACACGGTGTACGAACTCTGTAAATGTGCCTGCACAGTAAACTCTGTCATCACTAGTTATAAAAACGAAGCTATTAATCCAGACGCTAACGTCTGTGAACTTCTTTGTGAGGACATATTTTCTCAATAATTACTCGTAATTTCTGTTTTATGGCCGTTGAGGTATGATGTAAAATAAGGACGCCAAAGGAAGTAAGGTTGATTGTGAAAATAGATAGTTTTTATCACAAAAGAGAATTTTAAAGTAACATGTTACCCAATAGACCTGGAACTCTACCAGGGTATTTTATTTGTCAACGAACTGTTGCAATAATCAAGAGTTCTAACATAAAAAACACTATTACACCAAGCACAAATTGTTTGCAGAAAAAGTATTCTGTTAGTAGCAGCCTTAGAAAATCTGTATCTCACCAACTACACCTCAGTTACAGAGGTTATGAGTTATGACGGTACAAGAGAAGTATAATGAAGCCTCTCTATTCATACTTTGATTCTGGGAAAGCATGAAACCTTTTACCGACGCAGATGCAGTGAAGAGTGTATGATTGATGTTCCAAAGATATTATTAAAAAAAGATGTTATCGATATCCGACAACGTGTGTGAGTGTTGGGTTCTTCAAACATAGCAAATACTCACGTGTTAGCTCAACGAAATGAAATTTTAGCGAAAGGAGTTCTAAGCGTTTGAGGTTGCTGAATCTTGTGATGTTACATACAACGCTCTGCTAGTAGTATTTGTGGGTTACATCATTGCTAAAAGGAAGTAACTGAAGGAATTAATAACTGAAAGAGTCTTGTAACATAATACATCGGGTTAGGATTTGTATAAATATTTTATTCGAATTATATTTTGCAACTAGTTTCAAATAAAAAGCTTCGTATGTAGACTGAAGAATTCCAAGCAGAACTTTATATTACTGCATTGTCTTCAAAGTGAATTAAATTCTGCCCTCTAGACAGCCATAAAAATGCAACTAAAATTAAAATTTTGTGTTAAATCATCACCCAGCCGTCGCAAGTTTAAATGATTTTTTTCATAAACTAATGCTCAGTAAGATTTATTGTTGCATAAAGCAAGGTGCTTTATTGCAGACATGTTATACAATTTTGGCAAAAATAAAATAATTTCTATCTTATACCAAATATTTATTGTCGCAAGAACTTTTACAACTTCTGAAGTGCAAAAACATGTTTTTTATTGCTTTTTCGACAGACTGTTTCGACAAATAAATGAACTCAACAAGAAATGATATGGAAAAGATGATCTGTGTCTGAACTAATATCAGAAATAAGATTTAAATGAAACTGATGAAGGATAAATTCAGACTACGACTATTAAATGAACGCTTAAAAGATTCAGTGAAAATAGCTTGCAGTAATTTGTATCCAGATATAAATCAATATGTTATATCTAAATGTATACCTTCTCACATTGACAGACTGAGCAATATAATTATTTCTGTAATATGTAGGCCTATTTCAAAATTTACACATGGCAGGTAACACTTATTTTCTCAGTAGCTGTTAAAAGTATGTGTTGTTTTTTTCAATGAAGTGAAAATATTTACTTTGTGTGTTATTGATTTTAAGGGCATGCATATAATTCTTCATAGCAATATTAGGCCTATGTAACCATTTAGGATATTTATACCCCCGGGTTCCAAACTTTGTATAATATTTTAAAGATGACCTCGGTAGATTTCGATTGCTAACTCCCATAATTGGAAATTAAAAATGAATAACAATGCTATAATTTTCGAAGCTATTTAGCAAGACTTTTATATTACAGACTTTAAATGCAGTCCTCTACCATGTCAAAGATATGTTGCCAAACCCATGGAGGATCGCGTACTCCATCTACCCCATCTTCTTGCGACAGTTCTCAGATACTGCTCTCATGCTGCTATTATGTCTTCATATCTTTCCTGAAAGAGCATGTCTGTAATGTGCCTTTCATTTTCGACACTTTTCACTTTTTATAACATGTTCCATTCGACCTACACGACCTGAAGATGCTAATCAAAATTGGCGAAAACGTTTGTTTTTAAAATCTGTGTAAATGTTATTATAACATGTTTATTGTGTTTATGTTAAGTATTGACTGAATAGAACTCATTTTTCAATTTTTATTTTCGAGACAAGGCCGTAATCATATGGGCTTATGTGAAGTAAATTCGGTGAATATTGGAAGACTTCCAATTCTGCTTTCCTAACAGATCTGCCACTAAGGAGATCATGAAACAGCGAGCGTTATCATGTAAAGTAAAAATTTCCGAATCAAGAAGACGTGGTCGCATTGTTGGACTGAAATCATGTTCCAAGAATTTACAATAATAATCAGCATTTATTTTTGTACCAAATATGGAAATATTACAGTGTGCATGTGGTTTAGCATTTCGTAATCTTAACATACAACCATTTTTCCCCTCAAAGGATCTTTTCTTTACGTGGTTATTTAACGACGCTATATCAAGTGCTGGGTTATTTAGCGTCGATGAAATTGGTGATAGCGAGATGATATTTGGCGACATGAGGCCGAGGATTCGCCATTGATTATCTGACATTCGCCTTACAGTTGGGAAAACCTCGAAAGAAGCCCAACCAGGTAATTAGCCCAAGCGGGAATAGCCCGAGCGCAACTCCAGATCGGCAGGCAAACGCGCTACCGTTTGAGCTGCGCCGGTGGCCCCAGAGGATCTTGCATTGCTGAGCAACTTCGTGGGCGAGTGATTTGAATGTCGTCACTCACATGATAAATACAGTAACTGTCTTTTGAGCTTCAGATGAAATAGCATACCCATGTCTCATCCATTGTGATAGATAAGATAGAGATAAGCCTCATCCTCGTGTTGATATCGTTCCAGGTGCAGTCTGGATATTTCCGTGCGCTGCCACATTTGGACTGCAGTAATACTGTGTGATATCAAACGAGCACAAACTTTTCGTATTTCTTAAAACTTTGTATGTATAGTTGGCGGTGTAATACCAATTTCCTTGGAGAATTCCAGCCATCTTCGGTGTCTGTAGTCTTCCAGTCACTTGCAGCAATTTGTCTATTAAATTCCAGTTTGTTTATTTTCGCTCTGAATTTTCAGAAAGAGAAGGAAATAGTCACCCTCTCATTTGCATCGTTGACTTAACCTCTCAAAAAATATCTTAGGGTGTTTGGAGGAGGACGGAAACCTTAGGAAAATGGCTTCTGGATAAAGTAGTGGCGGAACCATCGCTACCGACTGATTGTATAGCTTTGCCTTATCCTTTTCCAATAACGGTTTGAAAAATTACAAACAAAAGCAAAACCACCGATATTAAATAAAAGAATAGATATACCACATATGCACTTCCGCATACATGATGCTTAGAATCTATTTCAACTCAAAAAGTAAAATAACTCACAATATGAACACCACACTGACTGACTGGCTGAAACGGTGCGACAGCTAGGAAGAAGGTATGACAACAGCGTTCAATTTCTTTTTCGGAAAATCCTAAACCTTAACGGGGGTTTTGCATAGTGCTTCAATAGGGGTGGAAGTAGGTCGTTGGTAAGAAAATCTTTCTCTTTCTAACTCCTTGTGTGAATGTAAATCAAAGAAATAGGGCGCTCTACTTGTGCCTGCTGCATTATCTTTCTTTTCGATGAAGATCACTAAGGCCTGTATTACACTACCGAAGTTCTGTGTCACAGAAGTTTGATAAAATATATATGATAAAATCTTTTACAGTGTAATATAACATTTTTGATCACATCTAGCTGTGACATAGTTCTGTGAGAAAAGTTATGGTCATCATCATACCTTTGATAAAATCTGTGACTGAGAAGAAAGAAAATGGTGGCCATTAAGTACACGTGGTCTGTGAAAACCACAAAACTTTTAACATCACATTATGAGTTACAAGAAATGTTTCATCATTCATTATTAAATACTTAGTATATATAGGATTTCACATCTTCATACTGAAGTTCTCTCAGTAGAGTTTGATGGATTCCTTTTGTATCTTTTCTCCCTAACCCAATCTCTAACCCATATCTTCGGCTTATAGTGTAAACCTGCTAACTAACGAAAATGAAATTTTACAGGGGAAACAAAAACTGAGTTTAAATTAACTCTGAAACAGACTCTGAATTTGGTCCTAAAGCTTCAGAGTTAATTTATACTAAGTCTCTTGTTTCCCCTGCAAAATTTTCTTTTTGTTAGTTTTATCTTTGATTTCTTTTTTAATATCAATGCAATATACATTACTGCATTTACAGTTGCAACAAGCGTAGAACTGTTGTAGATCCATTATTAGAACTGTGATGAAATATATGATAAAAGCTTTGACATAGTGTAATATACTCAAAATCTTACATTTGATCAAAAATTGTATCGTATTCTGTAACAGAGAAATTTGATAGTGTAATATAGGCTTTATGACATTTTAAATATGACGTCTGTGTAAAACTATAACTGATCTATTACATACTGTACTACAAGCTTACAAAGGTCACCACTGGGGTCACTAATTTCCAGGATTGCTGGAAATGTTCGAGTCCTATCCTAACACATACATGCACGCACGGACGCACGCATGAATACATATATTATTTATTTATTTACTTATTTATTTATTACTAGTAAGTATGAAATGAATACAAATTAATAAATACAATGAAAGATAAACTAGACCACTCCTGAATGAGTAAGACTCGTGCATGCATGCATACATACATACATACATACATACATACATACATACATACATACATACATACATACAAGGCGCTCATAAATTCACTATACATTTCACGGAAAGCATAATTATGGCTCATTTTTCTGTTATACTGTAGGTCCTTTGAAGACACGTCCAAATGCTTACCATTGCTGAAAGAATCACGGCGCTTATGAGACTTGCTGTTCAGGTAGTGAAAAAAATTCAGGCGTACAGAATCTGTAGCCGACTAACAGCGTCGTGGACGGCCTGTGGTCAGCCCACAACGCATATACACAGGGTAAGGGATGGCATAATCAGAAATCCAAAGGCGTCCACTCGCAGGCTTAGTGGTGAACTGAACATCCCCATGTTCACAGTGTGGAAAGTGCTGCACTACATTCTTAAGAATAAAGCCTATCATATCAATGTGCTTCACAGACTGGAAGATCTGAGAACTATGCTGCACGACAAGCAATGTGTTATGATCTGCGTCGTGCTGCAGCCGAGGAGGCCCTGATAGATTATGTTCTGTTCAGCGGCATTAATGTTACGGGTAAAGCATGGAGGGCACTTCACTTTATTATGAGAATCTTGAGAAAGGCTAGCCCCAAATCGAGGGAAATAGCATATCTAGTGCGACCGTTAATGGAATACGGAACTACATGTTGGAATCCCTACAGAATATACCAGATAAATTCCTTAGAAAGAATCCAGTATAGGGCAGCGAAATTTGTTAAAGGTAAAAGAGAAGATGGAAACGATACGATAAAAGAACTTAAATGGGAAACTTTGGAAAACAGACGTAGGAAAACTAGAATAACATCATTGTATAGAGCACATCTAGGTCAGAAAGCATGGGTAGACATAACGGCTCGGTTAGAAAAGCCAACGTACTATGGTAGGAACGATCATGATTTTAAAATCAAATGTAGGAAACAGAAAACGGATGTAGGTAAATTCTCATTTTTAAATAGAACTATAAATGATTGGAATGACCTACCTGCAGCGGTCTTTGAGGGCTGTCCTTCCTTAAGGAGATTCAAGAATAATTTAAAAAGTTGTATATAAAGTGAAAATTAAAATTAAGGTGACATTCAACATTTGATTTTTTTAAGGTGACATGTATTTATCTAGGCTGACGAGTTTACTTCCTTGGTTTGAATTGTAAATTATTTAAAACTAGCGTGTAAGAGGGCTTTAGACTAGAAATGTTTAGTTTAAATGTAGTTCTGTTTATAAGTATGCATAAGGATGTAATTATTTGACTTATTTGAACTGTTGTATCAGTGAAGCGAGGTGAGTCAGTGAAGTTATGGTTTTACAGTGCAATGAACAGTTCCGATCAGTGATAATTTATAGCGTCAATGAAATGTGTTCTATAGTGTCAGTGAAATGAGTTACAGAGTGTCAGTGAAATGTGTGCTAAAGTGTCAGTGAAATGCGTCATAGTGCCACTACAGGGAATGAGATGAGAGTAAAGTGAAAGACTATTGAAACTTATGTAGGACCTATAGATAATTATGTAGGTTGCATTGTAAAATTAGGTATTTTATTTTATGTTTTATTATTATTGTGTTAAATTGTATTGTGTATTATTATTGTATTGTGTGTAAAATTGTATATGTGTTGTAAAATTGTATTGTGTATTGTAAATTTTATTGTGTATTGTGTATTGTTAATATTGTATATACCACTGCCACCGGGTGTTTGCCCACTTGCAGTGTAAATAAATACATACATACATTTCATCTGTGTCCCGGTCCACCGACTTGACTTCCCTCTACTTTTTCACATGCGACTTTATCAAGAGCACCACGGTTTACAACATCCTGGTCCCTAATTTGAATGAGCTGAAGAGGTGCATAAGAGAGATATATTGATGTACAAGGGCGAATCGAAAAGTCTTTGCCCCCCCTCCCCCCCTACTTTTTGTTCAGCTACAATAATAAATATATAGGGAACTCAAAATACAGACAGTGTTCTAAGTATCTTGGACTATTTTTCCACATAGTCACCATCGCGATTTAGGCATTTGTCCCATCGCACCATTAGTTTGGAGATGCCGCTGTTGTGGAATTCGGGCAGTCGAGTCCAGAACCACCGCCGGACACGGTCTTCGCGTCGTCGTCGGAAATGTACCTCTGTCCTGCCAGGAACTTTTTCAGTGGTAATCACTGGGAGCGGGACTGGACTATGCGATGAATGTTCCATTATCTCCCATCCGAATGACTGCAGTCGGACGACGGTCTTGTTTGACACATGAGGCCTGTCGTTGTCATGGAGAACCACATTGTTCACGAGAATCCTCTGGCGCTTTTTCCTGATGACAGCTCGCAGACGCGAAGACAGCTGTCCGGCGGTAGTTCTACAACAGCGGCATCCAAGCTAGTGGTGCGATGGGACAAATGCCTGAATCGCGGTGGTGACTATGTGTAAAAATAAATAATCAAAGGTACTTAGAATACTGCTTATATTTTGATTTCTCTGTTTATTATTGTGGCTGAAAAACAGAGGGCAAAAACCTTTCGATTCGACCTGTAATTTGGAGCTTCAGCGTAGTTTTTGCCACCTAAACATCATTACATCACTATGATTCGATCAAGAATGGTTAAAATTGGATCTTTGACAGATATGAGCTACAGTTTTATGCTTTCCTTGAAATATATAATGACCAGGCTTAGGGTCGGAGACAACTTAAAAATGAAGTGAAGTTAACAGTGCAACGGAGTATAGATGGAGTGAGGTGGCGCAATGAGTTTTATTTACCTGTGCGTTAGTGTACAATCCGGTTCATGATCAGAGGTACAGTACTCTTCCGTCTCTTCCTACGAAACGAACTCAGGCCATCACTGTGCATTTTCAATTCATAGTGAACAATTTTTTCGAATTAGTTGCAAGTATGTACATGGTTGTTCATTGTAACGCTAATGCCTTCAACAGGCATTAAAACTTGTAAGGTATGTATCCTACTTCATTTTCCACCGTCACTAGATTGTACTATTAACCGTAGAATATAACGAAGCACATTGACGTCGTTGTTTGCATTCACAGTATGTCTGCCTACTATGTTCAAGAAACTCTATAGTCAAGTTGTGTGTACATTGGTTGCTAAAGTGTCCGGGTCCTAAGCCTGATAATGACCTTATGGGCAGATGTCTATATAAATACTGTAAATACTGCATCCAACCATTATTATTGATCTCACTTGGCACGTCCTCTGGACATTTAGAAGTAACGCAACTCACTGGTCGTTAGATCTATAAGAATTGACGTAAAGGCACCACCGAAGGTAACACAGTACACATAGAAAACAAAACATTCATACACAGTACTAGGAATGGAGACAAAGAACACTTCTTCATCAGAAACTGAATCCGAGTCAGCAGGATTTCTGGTCAAATTCATTTATAAAATATTTTATGTATATGTCTTTGTTTTCTTGAATTAAACATGAAGGTCAGGAACTATTTGATCACACCTCACATCATTCGTCAAACGATTTATGGGTTATGTAGAAGTACTTACAGCGGTGTTCGTGGAAGACTGGGCAACGAAGTGTAGACGTGCGTAAACGAGATAATGATGATTGACAGAGAGTGGGCCGCGGTTCAGTGTGAAGGCTCATATCACAGAATTAGATTACCATTATGGCAGCGATCCTATCTTGTGGACGGGACAGAATACATAACGAGAGAGGGGGCCAGAATTATTGCTGCGTGACCCTTGACCATGCACTGTAACTCAAGTACCCACATTGTCACTTTCTGTCGTGCATGCAAGAAGCGATATATCCTGTTAATGTAGTACGAGGCGCAGGCATTTTTATTGATTTATTGTTTTTTTAACATCGCTTTCAACAAAACCAAGCAAACAGCGATTCAGTGTTCCAAATCTCATTTCGCGGCACATTCAAGTTCCCTGTCACGGGAAAGGCCCACACCGGACAAGCATGCCCTTCCTGCACTGTAGATGATGTTCATAATCATCATCATCATTATCATCATCATCATCTAGGCATCAGAGCTCACTCAACGCCTCCATGATTTTCGTGTGGTTTTCTTCAGACGCTAAGATAAGTCGGAAAACTTCTGACGTGTCTTTCACTTGGTTTATTTTATGATACCATATCAACTGCGGTGGTTATCTAGCATCTGAGTGAAAGGAAGATGATTAGACATCGGATTTATATGCAAATGCATATTTTGCTAGTTTTTACTTAATATGGGATTAAATTTTGCAATATGTTTCGTGTTTTACTTGAAGCAACTAAACAGATAGGTTTGGAAGTAAATCCCGAAAAGACAAAGTATATGATTATGTCTCGTGACGAGAATATTGTACGAAATGGAAATATAAAAATTGGAAATTTATCTTTTGAAGAGGTGGAAAAATTCAAATACCTGGGAGCAACAGTAACAAATATAAATGACACTCGGGAGGAAATTAAACACAGTTTAAATATGGGAAATGCCTGTTATTATTCGCTTGAGAAGTTTTTATCATCAAGTCTGCTATCACAAAATCTGAAAGTTAGAATAACATTTATAAAACAGTTATATTACCGGTTGTTCTTTAGGGTTGTGAAACTTGGACTCTCACTTTGAGAGAGAAACATTGGCTAAGGGTGTTTGAGAATAAGGTGCTTAGGAAAATATTTGGGGCTAATAGGGATGAAGTTACAGGAGAATGGAGAAAGTTACACAACACAGAACTGCACGCATTGTATTCTTCACCTGATATAATTAGGAACATTAAATCCAGACGTTTGAGATGGGCAGGGCATGTAGCACGTATGGGCGAATCCAAAAATGCATATAGAGTGTTAGTTGGGAGGCCGGAGGGAAAAAGACCTTTGGGGAAGCCGAGACGTAGATGGGAAGATAATATTAAAATGGAGTTGAGGGAGGTGGGATATGATGATAGAGACTGGATTAATCTTGCTCAGGATAGGGACCAATGGCGGGCTTATGTGAGGGCGGCAATGAACCTCCGGGTTCCTTAAAAGCCAGTAAGTAAGTAAGTAAGTAAGTAAGTAAGTAAGTAAGTAAGTAAGTAAGTAAGTAAGTAAGTAAGTAATATGTTTCATGTTCTTGTGTTTTTATATGTGGAGTTTTATAGTGCATATAATTGCATATTCCCGATGTTGGTGCATATTTAACAATTTTTCCATGCATCGATAATAATTATAATACAAGTATTTTTCAATTTTTAATTTTAAAATTAATATTTAAACACATTAGCGACAAGATAACCAAGTCCTTACTACGGAGGCACCCGTAAGGAGCCTCTCCGAGTGCTACTGACAAAATCACGTGATGTTACTGGGAAATAACATTCCTCTTTACAGTTGAAAGCACGAGTGTTTTCGAGTTAATGCTTACAAAGAAAAAATTACAGACCTCCCATTACTCCCACAGCCAATACTTACCCGCTGAGGTACGTGGATTGAAGCTGCTCTCTCTATTGAGATAATTCCCCACTCCACATTCCCCGGCAGAGATAGTTATGTATCGAACCGACACGAGTTGACCTGAAGGCAAGCATTGCTCAGCGACGGATTGTACAGGGACCTCATTTTATTTTTACTTCAACTTTTATTGTACCTGAGTTTTTTAATGTACTTCACTCCCACCCCTTCTACTAACGAAGTTCCAACTGTCCTCCACACAGAACCAAGGCTGCAGTACTGAGTTAGTGATTATAGTACGTTTCAGAAATATGTTCGCGTTTTCCAGTGACGAAAACTTCCAATATTGAATCATATTTTCGCACAGGTACTGTCGTCCGTTTGCCTACGTCGCATCCTAATTTCCCCCAACTGCTTCTATTCGCTCCACTGTAAAGACTAGTGCCTGGGCTTTCTTAGTTCTTTTCTGAAAACATTAATTTCTGTTAGGAATTAATTAGACGTCTACGTAATATTATGCAACTGTTTAAAATAACTTAAATAAAAGGGCCTCGTTAAGTAATTAACTATCACGTGATCCCCCCCTTTCTACGATCCTGCGACATAACCACTTGGACGGACAGTAGATAGCATGTCTGAGTAATTTTATCTGTGCGGGTCAGGCAGAAGTGAAAACTGAATTTACAGTACGTAAGGTACTCTTTTATAGAGTAGGTACAGAATTATTTCAACATGAGTTACTAAGTATGAAGGACGAAACTGGTAATTGGAATTAGATGCAATAGTCTATAGTGCGATAATAGGCACAAAAGAATTGAAGCCTGTATCGAAATGAACGGCCACCATTTTCACTTAATGTGTTTAAATATCCATATTATGATTAGTTTTCATTTTAACTTCATTCTCTATATCGTACGCTAATGTCTGTAGACAGTATAATAGAATCGCCCCATGCAGAAAGGGCTTCAGTCCATTAGACCTAGTTTTGAGAAAACTAAAAAAAAAACACTCTGTGCACTATATTATGAGTTCGAAGCTTATGAAAAAAATCACGGTTATTTATTGACCTAGCAAGAATGCTCTTACAGAGTTGCAACGACTTTGAAGTTTTTTAAATGACCAAAAAAAAAAAAAATAGTTTCGTGTGCTGGACTGAAGTACTTTCTGCATGGAGCAAAATATATCTTTACATTTTTTTCTATTTTCTTGAAAAAATGAGCATCATTAATTATTTCATTGGGGTAATGGTTATAGTTTGGGGTTGTGAAAGAGTAATGAGCATAAAATAAACTAAAACAATTGGTTCTGAAACAATATTTATGTAAGCAAATGTCAGAAATTTAAAAAAATTACAATACACTGTCTATTTCTTTAGTAATCTTGCTCTTCTTGGTCAACAACTTCACTTGTGGACCAGAGTATAATTTCTTGGTAGAATTCCTGATTTACTGCGATATTTTATTTTAATTTAATTTTATTTTATTTAAATCCACCACCAAAAAAAGCAGGCTTCCAATTACAGGTTGCTTATATGGATACATATACAAAATACATAATAAGAAAAAACAAAACAAACAACACAAGCGAAAGAAAGCAAATACAAACCTGTAATATATGCTATAATATAATATTGCAGTTAATATAGTGCCAAATGTCAATATAATAATGTAATATACCGAAGTACATAACATATTTCCGTACAGAAATTCTGCTTTTTCATATGATGGATTGGTGGAGCTGTGTGTGTTGGACATTGTGCCACTGTCACACATCTGTGACACAGTGCATGAGGGTTGGCCACTAAAGGGAGACTAAGAGGTGGACATTAAACTGAGAGGATTCAATTCGGTAGCAGAATTGGAATCCGATGTGGCTTAGTGGATAGAGCGTCAACACATAGAGCTGAAAACCTGGGTTCGAATCCCGGTGTCGGAGAGAATTTTTTTCCGCTCCACCGATCGTTCAGTATAGAATTCCTGATGCTCATTGGTACATAAAGGAGTAATCTACTAGTAATGTCATTTATTTTTGTCGCGTTCACTGGAATTTTTGCCTTTGGATATGCACGGTTTGGTGGAAAAGACGGAATGTGTGTTTCACGATACCATCAATAAACTGGGATGTGATTATACAGCCACGTAACTGGCTGTTGTATGAAAACTGCTTCATTGTGTCTGATATCAAAATGTACTTCTTATCTCGTGGTACCGACTTCGGTGCAGTTTCTTTTATATAACATTGGCCACCAGTTCTTAATATCCAAAATGTCCTCAATTTGGACTTTACATACCTCATACTTCGCAGATGCATTACTTTGTATGATCAGTTCAGTTATTTCAGGCACAGAGTACAGTCGATCATATCTTCTAAGGGAGTGTTTGATTGTAGCAAAATCTCTGTCGCAGGACAGAAAAGAATGACCTCTTACAGGAAAGAATTGCTCGATTCTTTTAAATCGACTGGTGTCTGTTCAAAATATGAGCAATCTTGCTAAGGTATGGTTTCTATTCCGCCCTGCACAGTTGTCGGAAAACAAATGTAGCACTGTAATTTCAGAAGGAATGCCTTGCAGGTAATTATCCAGAAAAGAACACACCTTATTACATATATTTTTGGCAATACCCTCATGATAAATGCGTATTATAGCTTTATCTTTCCTAATGTCATGAATGCAAAATATATTAACATTCAGCTGCCGCAAGTAAAATGTTTCCTGGACAGGAATAACCGGTAAATAAATATTTTTCATAAAATCTATTTCAAGACATAATACATGGGGTTGAACTTCAAGTTTGTTATATAATTCCCTAGCCTTTCGTTTGTGCACCAATTTCTCAGCCAATGCACACCGTTTTGTCTTATTATTAATATGAGGATGTCGAAGTTTAACTTTTATCCAGTGTTTCACCGGTAAAAATGTTATTATTATTATTATTATTATTATTATTATTATTATTAACATCTTTGCACAAATGCAGGTTCTTAGCAAGAAGGGCTTCAGTACTGGACTGAATTCCTTTCTGCATAGAACTCTGAGCCTGACGCTTCAGTTCCTATCTTTCCAAGCATTGGACTGAACACCTTTCTGCACAGGCCGATGGAGCCACCCATAAAGATATGATTTCCATCGATATCTCATTTTTCAAAATTTGTGACTGAAGCCCTTTCTGCATACACTGTATAATGAATACGTTCACATGGATAACTCAGTTCGTCAGTAAAAACACTTATTGTTAATATGTACTGTATTTTGATTAAACAAAACCTAATGAAAATTATCACACTCAAAATCGCGATATTTCCTACTTTACGTAAATGGATGAACTACTTTTCTTCCCTCCTGTACCTAGTAAAGTGATTTGTTTGTATTTTACGCCAGTATCATCGAACTCCAGTCGTGGGAAGAGGTAGCAAACGGTGTTTCCGGGTCTCAATCATTAATCCAAAAGTATAGCCAGGTTAATATTAAAAATGTTAGTAAAAATAAAATGATGTCCCTGTATAAGACAGGCATTTCCAACTGCTGGCTCTGTGAAGTCACACGTCTCTGATCTCGCGCTCCTTGAGAGGAGAAGCATAGGTAAAAGAGCAAAGCAGGGAGAGTGCCAGTGGAAGGGATGGAGATATTTAAATAGCGGAGACACAACATTACCCTCTCTCATGTGCTCTACTAGCTCTGCTCCGAGAGGGGAAACGCGTTCCGACGTCACAGGTTGGCCAGTGGAAATGACTTGTATAAAGCATACATAATAGCTTCGGTTCTCGCTAGTTCCCTAACATCCATCACTGATGCACAGTGATTTACTATGTGTTCGTTTCTAAAGAGGTGAAGCGGAAAGGACATGGACGGAGGTATCTCCTTTCCTTATTCCTTTCCCTTATATGTCCAGGGCTGGTCTAAACATTTCATATAACGTTTAAGGGACGCGCGGTATCATCGGGTTTAAGGCGTAATGCAGCAAGCCGTAAGTGGAGGGTTTGACTCCGGATGGGGGATTGGGTTTTTTCACCAATATAACCCTTCAGGACGCGTTATGACCCTGGCGTTACTCAGTCCCTAACAGAAATGAGTACCATAGTATTTCTTTGGTGTAAAGGCGGCGGGCAGGTAGGACTGACATCCCTACTGTAATTAATGTCGACTGTATAACTTATACTCTTAGAAGTCTTAACTTCCAACTACTCTGTGGTCCTTTATCGTCTCTGATGGTCATGCTTTGTTTTAATGTAACTTCAAATGTCAATTTTCCTAAATAGAAAAATAAAATTAGAAATAATGACAACGTAAGAAGCAATTTAATGTGAAATTCTGCACAATTAATGGGCTACAAATGATTAAAATAAACATTTTATAAATAATATCAAATGTCTTCCTTCTGGAATTATTATGAAGGATGTGTAATCCAGAAAACGATCTTATTATTTGGGTTCACAGTAATTACTTCACTTATGTATGTCTTTTGAGTAATAATTCAAGAGAGCAAATATAAACTGGAATATTATGAGCCACATGATAAAAGAATTAATTGTCGTGAAAGGCGTAAAACCTATACGATAGTATGCAAATTTACGACATTAATATTAAATGTTGTTTACTATCCTGTACAATACAAAAACTATTAAACAAAGCAACAAACTTTTGAAGAAAGTTTTGTATAAGCATTGGTTTTTCTATCAATGTTTTATGTCAGTTAAACTTAAATGTTCTTAAAACAACATAAGGAGGGGAGATTTAATTCTGAAAAGAAGTCGTCGGATGTAGGCAAGATTTGAAACGAGGATATGAGAACTCAGAAACAAACTTTACTAAAGGCAATAGCAAGCAGTCTAAGGAATTATTGTCAACATGTAATCGGGATAAAACACATAAAAATAGCAAAACTATCTTACAAACATAATCCGAGAGACAAAGGAATCTTGGGACGACCTAGATAGACGTAGAGATCAAATAGAGATATAACAAGTCCCAGGAAGATCAAAGACTGTCTTTGTCTGACCTGGATGGCAAGAGTTCAAAAGAGAGAGGATTAATTCCAAATTCATGCAGGACAGAATTCACTGGGTCTTAGGTTCGATTCTTAATGGGCACGAGATCTGAAAATAATGGGCGACTGACAGGCAAACATTCTCTTGAGGGTAGAAACAATTTTTTTTCTTCCACCATGTTAATAATGTCAGAACAAGTGCTTATACAAATTTTGGCCTGGGGCCGTTTACAGAAAGAAAACAACATTTCATGGAAAGATTAATTGAAACAGATACAGCAATTGTTGAGCTTTTTTCAACACATTCCTCACCGAAACTGAGACATTTGTTAGACCGTGGAATCAATTTTTGTATCCCTGTGTCGTAGAAGTCTGCCGTCTGTCGGCCTGAGATCGGAACAAGTGTGACAGCTGTCTGCACCTCTCTGTTGATCCCATGGTATGACAAATGTCTAGATTCCGGTGGGGAATATGTTCAAAAATAGTTCAACAATTGCTGTACTTGTTCCAATAAAACTTTCACTGAAATTGTGTTTTCTTTCTGTAAACGACCTCAGGTAAACTTACTTGTTTTGACATTATTAACATGGCGAAAGAAAAAAAAAACTATCTGCTCCATGACAATGTTTGCTTGTGAAATTCGACGCAGATCTACCGCCAACATACGAGGAGCTATATGCCTTGCTAACGACAGACTCTCATCTTCCTTCTGTATGTATTATACATAGTACGTTATGCTTCTTTTCCATTATTATTATTATTATTATTATTATTATTATTATTATTATTATTATTATTATTATTATTAATATTATTATGGACTTTCATTGGGAAACCGCTGTTGATCAGCACATAAATAAATAAATAAATAAATAAATAAATAAATAAATAAATAAATAAATAAGTAAATAAAGTTATTTAGGCTATTTGTCGCTAACTTGACAGTGTTGGAAGAGCCATATTATTGAACAATATCTTCTACGTACTCTCACAAGCAAACATTCTGATGGGGGCAGATAAAGAAGTAAATTTTTTTTCTTCCACCATGTTAATAATATCAAAAAAAGTTCTTATACAAATTTTGGCCACTCGACCGCAATTACGAGACCGTCCAGAAAGTGATTTTCCCTGGAGCCGTTTACAGAAAAAAACCACAATTGCATGGAAAGATTTATTGAAACAGATACAGCAATTGTTGCGCTATTTGTCAACATATCCCCCACTGGAATTCAGACATGTCACATCATGGGATCAATTTTTGTATTCTTGTGTCGTTGAAGTCAGTCGCCTGGGATCGGAACGAGCGTTTGACAGCCGTCTGCACCTTTCTGTCGATCCCATGATATGACAAATGTCTCAATTCCGGTGAGAAATACGAGTATGTTGAAAAATAGCTCAACAATTGCTGTGTCTGTTCCAATAATTTTTTCCAAAGAAATAGTGTTTTCTTTCTGTTAACGGCCTCTGGCGAAGTTATTTTTTACGGCCCTCGTAATTGCTGTCGAGTGGCGAAAATTTTTATAAGCACTTATTTTGACATTATTAACAAGGTGAAAGAACAAATTTAACTTTTTTTATCTGCCCTCATCAGAATGTTTGCTTGTCAGAAATTTCTGATCGTCTTCTATATGAAAGTATCGTAATTTTGGATGGCCTTCTTCTTCAAAATTATTTGAGTCCTTTGAATGGGAAAAGTGACTGTTAGACTTGGAGCTCATGCAACTATTTAGTCAGCCCGCAGATTCGTTTCAAAACATGCGGGGATCACGCATACCTCTAATATATTTCTTCCTCCTCTAGAATAGGCTACTCGGTATTTTGTTTGCTGTTATTTTCACTCTCACTATCACAACTTTTACGTCTTATTCTGTGGAACGTGTTCCGGTTACACACATTTTCTGATAAACCTTTAAAATTATAGTATTTACTACAGTTTAAAATATTACTTACATGTCAATTATTATCTGTCTGGCTGTTATCTCTCTGCAATTTTTTAGTAATAGTATTTTCTATGTAGGCAAGTTACCGGTCTGTTGCACAACCTCGAAACGGAGCTTATCGTTCGGGGTTTTCCTTCCTATTGTTTACGGAAAAAAATTAAACGACAAAAAATTATAAATCAATTATTATTACCACAGCATAAATCTTAAATGCTATCTATTGAGTAAATATGGTTTGTTATGATGTTTTTATGGAGGCGTACACGGATTAATGTACTATAATAATAATAATAATAATAATAATAATAATAATAATAATAATAATAATAATAATAATAATAATGACAATCCGTGACGCCCGTTGCGCGACAGCCCTTGAATGACCAAAGCTTATGCCGCACAGTGCGCCAAAGTACGAATCTGGTTGGACAAAAGTATTTTTCTTCATCATCAAAATTCATGGTTTATTTCGTGTAGAGGAGGGCGAGGTAATTGCACGCACATGAATTCCCATTGTTATAAATTCCAAGATAATTTTAATGTAACACTGAAACTTTCTGAGATAATAAAACAGTTAAGTTCTAATAATATTTACAAGTTATAAAATGACAGGTTGCTGAGAAAGCCATTGAATATAATAAGCCCGCTTACCTGTATCTCATAGATCTGAAACAAGCATTTGACCGAGTTAAGATGAATGATGTCCTGATATTGCAAGAAAAAGGAATGAAACAGAACACAATAAAAATTATTGAAGAACTAAATACTAATAACAGTACAAGAATTAGAATACATAACCAATTGACAGAAAAGATACCAATCGAAACAGGAATAAGGCAAGGAGACAGTTTAAGGGACGACCATTGAAACTTTGGCAGGAAAGCTGGTCACGTGCCTCTTAACACAATAGCGCCAATTTAAATACAATAGGATTAAATCCTAATTTAAGAGGAAGAAGAAGAAGAAAATGTGTTTTTAAACAACATTCTTTCCTATTGATGATATATGAAAAAGTTGTAATGCGTGCCGTTACCCTATCAAGTGGAAAATGGAACGCAAACAATTTGGGGTAGTAGTATGCAGACACAAATGCAATTGAAATATGTATTAATAGGTATAGAATCAATATTTAGCAACAATATACAAACATTAGAGAAACTTAGCACTAAATTTTCTTTCATTTGGATTGGTAAGAGTCACAAATGAAATTTGAGGAGTTTCAGCAACACTGCAATTTGAGTGAACTCATCCTTAACACAGCACACAACGATACCAGAGTTCATTGTCTTTATCGAATTCACCACAAAACGGGCACTTACTGTTAGAATCATTTTTTTCCCGATTGAATGTTGGAACACAGAAGGAATATTGGGAAGCATAACCGAGTGCGAATGCCCAAACTGTCGCCGTTAGAATTGTTTAGCTCTGAATGGTCATGGAAGCAAAGTAACGGAAGGTCTTTATACTCAAGTTAGCAGGTAATTAGCTGTACTTTTAGGACACATTACATAAAATACAGATCACTCAGATGGATATTACTTCCCTCAAACACAATGAAACCACAACATTATAAGGAAACTGCAAACAAATCGACTGACATTCTGTAAGTGCTTGAATCAACAGTAGGGTAAAGTTTCCTAATACCGTGATACGTTTTTTTTTCCATTGAATGCCACGGGGTTGGGTATCTTGCTAGGAAGTTCACCGATGTCTCTAAAGTAGGCTAAATATACATTCTTTCGAGAAAGATGTCTGGCACTATGGTCGAATGACAAAGCTTTGACTGACATTCAATTCTAAAAAAAAGTATCACGGGATTAGGGGTATCACGAAAATAGGCAACTTTACCCTACAGTGCAAACACTCGAGTAGATTGACGTTACCGATGTTGCCGTTAGATTAACTTATCGAACACGGTCATAGAATATTGCCATATCCTAAAAACTTAGGTGTGTTCCATTATTCGCTGCGTATGAAAACTTCATTCTCCCCTATATTATGCACAATAACTGTTCCTCAGTTCCCTGCACTAGAAATGTATGTCAGCGCAATATTAACAAAGCACAGCTCCTAATATGAGTCACGCGTTGTTTACATCATCTCGCAGAATCGCTTAGAGCAGTGGTCGTCAGCACTCGCTGAAATGTGCAATGGGTACGCGGTGCCGTCCAGTGTGCACGGTCGTGCAACAGGGAGAAATAGAGAGCATACCCGCTAGCAGCTACGAGAGCACTATAGTGCACTGCGTTTTCACGGTTAAGAGAGGCTAGTCCCAGCGTGCTCTGTGCTGACGACCCCTGGCTTAGAGGGTGGAAATCTGTGGTTGTATTTCTGCTGTCTGAGTGCTTAATGTGATGTTTTGATACAAATCTTGCAGCTGAAGGTATGACAATTTATATTTTAACCAGTTTCAGTAATTATTTACAATAGATAGGCCTAATCAATAATTTTAATGGCATTTTTTCTATAAGAAACTTAACGATTATTTCACATTTAATGTTTTGACGAGTATACTGCGTCACGTTGCGTCACGATCTAAATTGTGCTAAACTGCAGTGCAAGATCTCTAGTTTACGGCAAATACCAAATTATTTACACATTCCTGCAACTTAATTAGTTATTTTACATTTTATTGGTGGATGCGCAACCGGTTATCACGGTTATCCAGTTATTTGAAGAACTGGACTCGAAGGTTCTGGAAAAAAAACGCTTACTAACTAAATGAGAATAAAAATTGGAATACAAGAATGTTTTGAAAGTAGACTATATAAAAATGCTTAGAAAGGGATCTAAAGAATTTTGTAGAAAATTTCAGTAGAAGCAGATTCATAGAAGCAAAGAAAAATTTCGTAGACTATTAAGTATTCTGATTGGTTGAAAAAAAAATAATAACATTTTCTAAATCGGTATATGATGCAATACTCGCTAGAAAAACAGGAGATGTATCTACTCCATCCATCTAATCTCTAGGAAAACACAGGAAGCTTTTCCGTGAAAGTAGTGATAGACCTGAAAAAAGGGAAATTCAGCCTCTTGTCTCTGCGCACTCGCAACAAGAACTAAGCCAGTTAAATTTACTTTTCGAAAGGAAGCTACAGAATTGACGTGGAGGGAATTTGGTATGATTAAAAGTCAAATCATGTTCCTCAAACCATCTACAATAACAGTTAATCACAAAGAGAGTGAAGTACATCAGAAACTGTTTACTGACTATGGTAGATGGAAAAAATTGTAACGCTATTACAAACACGTGGGCGCAAAGATGTTATGTATGTGATGCTGATCCGAAGGCAATGAATAACACTGATGTTTCGGAAAAACCATCTACTGAAGAACACAATACATTTGGACTTTCAACTCTTCATTGCTTGATTTCGTTTTTCGAATATTTCTTGCACATTTTATATAGGATTGAAATTAGAAAATGACAAGTAAGGCAGGATGAAGACAAAATAAGAGTGGAACGTAGAAAGGAAATAAATTTATATCAGAGACGAGTCTGTTTATTGACCAACCAAGAAGTGGAGACTTTGGAACATCAAATAACAGTAACGCTGCCAGACATTTTTTGATGATCCTGTTATTACAGGCGTTAATGAAGAACTAATAAGACGATTATGATGAAGTGTTAAATCTTCTCTAAACCACCTCCTATAAAGTGGTAGGTCCTCTTACAGAAACGTAATGAGAGTTTGTACACAAAAATATATATGATACTTGTAACTTTTGCATAAATTTTCATTAAAATCTGTTAGATAAGAGAAAAGTTATTAATTTTCTCTGAAGCATAATGAGGTAGTTCCTCTTACACGAACATAATGAGTGTTTGTACATAAGAAGTATATGCTATCTGTAACTCCTGTACAAAATTTCATGAAAATCTGTTAGATATGAGAAAAGTTATGAATTTTGTCTAAAACCATCCACTATAAAGGGGTAGTTCCTCTTACACAAATATAATGAGAATTCATACACAAAAAATATATGCTACCTGTAACTCCTGTGTAAAGTTTCATGAAAATATGTTAGATAGGTTATACTATAAGTTACTAATTCTGTCAAGCTATATTTGCGTTTTTACCCACTGTGCGCTGGCCTCGTCTATATGGCTCAGCAGCAGAGGTAAACGATGATGAAAGTAAGAGGTAACGTGTGGTTAACAAGATTACCCCAGCCGTCACAGCTGGCTCGCGGAACCGGATTTCGATACCTTATGTAGGTCTCCAATTGAGGATGCTGGTTGGATGCTGGTCTCATAAATGATAAATTGCTATGAGAAAATTTCCTCCCTCTTAAGGACTCGACCCAATGCTCAGTACGTACTATTAATCCAAAGCATGATGTCTTACATAACGCATATACTTGCGGGACAGTGTCTCAAAATAAACAGTAATTCCTCTCACTAATGCAGACCACTCTCCAGCACACAAGTTTCATTCAAGTAAATGTCGCCGGACTTTAATGGAGCGAACGAGACTACAGAAGAAATAGTGTAGGTGAATGGGATAATAGACATGGAGAATGGGAATGTTTTCTGCTGATTAGTGTGTACAGATAAAAGAGACTGCAGGAACGCCAAATTAGAGCATTAGTTCGCAGCTGACTTCCATTGAGTGCAGTTCTGTTTAGTTCGTGATATTACAATACATATTAGAACAGCGAATTTACGATACATGTATTACGAAGAAATGAAAAGTGTCGTATTATATTTCCTGCAGTAATTTAATGTACAATTCGCGAGATTTTATTGCCGAAAACTGACGCGCTGAATCACCACAAACAGGAGTGTTACTTGCCGATGTCAATGTTGGAACAACTCCGTACTAAGTGAAACTCGTTTTCAGGCGTGCATCTGTTGTAAATGAAATTATTGCTCTTACATCTTAGGGGATTACATTTAATCAGTCTTATTTCATTGCAATTATGTACAAATAAAATTCAATTCCTAATGAATAATTTATTATAAACTATACATCTTACAACAATAGACAAGTTGTTCAGAATATTAATCCATATTCCATTATAAAATGAAAGTATGAGGGAGTTTATTTCGCCAGTAAAAGAAAAGAATTATATCGCATAACAAGCAGAGTTAAATTTAGGAGTAATAAAGTCTACGTGTGTTTTCCAGTTTAAATGATACCCATTTCCAAACTTAGAAATTTGTGCAAATCTATCTTTCAGGTAAAGCTCACTGTGTAAGCAGACCTGAATAATTTCAAGGAAAAGATTGGTCCGGGGCCGGGTACGTGTTTACATATTTTTGGAAATCAGTTCTGTTTAATGTAATATTTTAGGGAGACCTATGTATACTAAATTTGAAACTTATCTCTACTATTAGCTTAAGTAACTGAAATAATCATAACTCGCCAATAAAAACAGTTGAATTCGACAATAAATTCCAATAACAAAGACACCCAACATGTACTCATTTCATTATACAGTGTGTCAGCAGAAACATTCCGGGGTTATAAAGTGCTATAATTCTGTCACTATGTGTTTTACGAAATTCATACCGGTGTCATTAGAAAGAACAACTCAAAGAATTTCAGGAAATACGTAATTGATAATTGTTGACTGAAGTTGGCTGAGAACCAGACTATTCTAAGTCCAACTTTTTATAAGATAGAAGTCTGTGTTTCATTGTGTTCCAGTTCTTGCTGCAAATATGAATCGAACAAAATTATAAATATTCCTCTCCATAAGGTTTCTATGAAGCTATTCCAAATTGTTTCATGAAGCTTTGAATGTCAGGAGCTTAAAATAGCTCTCCTGAAAAAAAATAGTAAAATGGACTTTGAACAGTCTGGTCCTGGGCCGTCGATATGGCAGCACAAGAAGAAAGAAAAAAACGCAGTTTCCGCTATTTCGCTTGCCATTAAGTCATTGTTGGATATAAACAAATTTAGCTTAGGAGAGTCACGTTCAACCTCGCTCCCCCAAATCCTAACATTGTGCTTGTTTATTTTTCCACTGACGTGGAACGTTGCCTCGTCACTAAAAATGAATTTGGCTGAAAGATCATCATTCGCCATTAGAGTCAATACATTTTCACAGAAAACACAGAATTCAAACAGAAAATTTAACATTCAGAACATGTAACACCATTTTCTTATATCCAACATAGCCTTAATGACAAGCGAAATAGCAGAAACGACGTTTTTTTTTCTTTCTTCTTGTGCTGCCATCTGTTGTTTCGGTCAACAAATTATCAATTACGCATTTCCTGAAATTCTTTGAGCTGTTCTTTCTAATGACACCGGTATGAATTTCAGTGACAGAATTATAGCAGTTTATAACCTCGGAATGTTTCTGCGGACACACTGTATAAAACATACATTTATAACGAAACTATATAATATAAATTTATCTTATTCTAGTGACATAGTGTACTGTTTATCGAACTGTAAGGAACTCTCAGAAATAGCTCATCACTTCACATGTGAAATAATGGTACCTTAGTTACCATTATTTCATCCTGTGAAGTGATCAGAAACAAACGTTTCGTTTTATATTAGACAGGTAACTTAGCAACAAAGTAGTCTTTACATCACGCTAGCGCTTTAAACAATTATTATTCATTATGGTTAACTAATGTTATATTTGTATAACAAGGAAAACAGTTACAATAATAACTAGGATAAGATAAAACGTCGTTTATTGCATGTCCATAATGTCGTGAGGAATTACGACACACTATGCGTTTGTGTCATAAACTTCTGACACAAATAAGGGTCAATTCCAGCCATTTATAAGATAAATAGCTACTGTATTATATAATTCCGCCACCACCACCACCACCACCACCACCACCACCACCACCACCACCACCACCACCACCACCACCATCATCATAGTCATCACCATCCGGTCAAACTTTGGACCTAGTGATCAGTTGCGGTCTCTATGGTTCCCTGCCATCTCTTCATAGATCTTCCGATAGATCGTTTTCCAGTATGGTCATGTACTAAAGTTAATTTGGCCATCGGCTCTTCGGCATCCTTTTCACATGGCTCTTCCAGTTAGTTCTGTATTTGTGTAGGAAGTCAATCATGGGTGTAACTTCTAGTTCTTTCATAATAATAATAATAATAATAATAATAATAATAATAATAATAATAATAATAATAATAATAATAATAATAATAATAATAAAATAATAATTTTCATATAATATAATTCATAATTAGCTAACTTCCGAAAAAAGCCAAACTTTGTGCTCGGGAGTGTTCTTGGAAACGTAAAAGCAAAATTATGCATTGACTACATATTCTGAATTCTTGCAGACATGCTAATTTATTACTGTCGACTCGCTCCTGCATCAGCCTGCAATACCGTAGACACAGACTGGTGATTGGTGACTGCGACGAGGCAAGATTCTTTTAGGTCTCGCATCTCACGTCATTACCACCCTATTATAAGGAAGTGCTCGGCCTTACTAGGCAGCATAACAACGCATTATTTGGCCCATAGGAAGCATGTCATATGTGAACAGTTGCTTGAGTTGAATACAGATTAAGAAAGAAATATTGTACGTATCTTCCTCATGTCGAACAAATCTTATTGAAATATCCTGGGTACTTACTTACTTACTTACAAATGGCTTTAAAGGAACCCGAAGGTTCATTGCCACCCTCACATAAACCCGCCAACGGTCCCTATCCTGTGCAAGATTAATCCAGTCCCTATCATCATACCCCACCTCCCTCAAATCCATTTTAATATTATCCTCCCATCTACGTCTCGGCCTCCCCAAAGGCCTTTTTCCCTCCGGTCTCCCAACTAACACTCTATATGCATTCCTGGTTTCGCCCATACGTGCTACATGCCCTGCCCATTGCAAACGTCTGGATTTAATGTTCCTAATTACAGTATGTCAGGTGAAGAATACAATGCGTGCAGTTCTGCGTTGTGTAACTTTCTCCATTTTCCTGCAACTTCATCCCTCTTAGCCCCAAATATTTTCCTAAGCACCTTATTCTCAAACACCCTTAACCTATATTCTTCTCTCAGAGTGAGAGTCCAAGTTTCACAACCATACAGAACAACCGGTAATATAACTGTTTTATAAATTCTAACTTTCAGATTTTTTGACAGCAGACTAGATGATAAAAGCTTTTCAATCGAATAATAACACGCATTTCCCATATTTATTCTGCGTTTAATTTCCTCCCGAGTGTCATTTATATTTGTTACTGTTGTTCCAAGATATTTGAATTTTTCCACCCCTTCGAAGGATAAATCTCCAATTTTTATATTTCCATTTCGTACAATATTCTGGTCACGAGACATAATCATATACTTTGTCTTTTCGGGATTTACTTCCAAACCGATCGCTTTACTTGCTTCAAGTAAAATTTCCGTGTTTTCCCTAATCGTTTGTCGATTTTCTCGTAACATATTCACGTCATCCGCATAGACAAGAAGCTGATGTAACCCGTTCAATTCCAAACCCTGCCTGTTATCCTGAACTTTCCTAATGGCATATTCTAAAGCGAAGTTAAAAAGTAAAGGTGATAGTGCATCTCCCTGCTTTAGCCCGCAGTGAATTGGAAAAGCATCAGATGGAAACTGACCTATACGGACTCTGCTGTATGTTTCACTGAGACACATTTTAATTAACCGAACTAGTTTCTTGGGAATACCAAATTCAATAAGAATATCATATAATACTTCCCTCTTAACCGAGTCATATGCCTTTTTCAAATCTGTGAATAACTGATGTACTGTACCCTTATACTCCCATTTTTTCTCCATTATCTGTCGAATACAAAAAAATCTGATCAATAGTCAATCTATTACACCTAAGAAATATCCTGGGTATGATAATAAAATAATACAATTCCATCTCAGTTGGAAAATATCTTTCTTTTTTTATTTGCAATTTCCCCCACTATTCCCCACTTTCTTCTGCTCTTTATTCTCTTCATTCTTTTCCCATCATTAACTTAGTTTTCTTCTTTATGCTCTTTTTTTATCCTTTTTAAATTTTCACCTTTCTATCAAATTCAATGTATGATGTTGTCTTACTACACTGTCTTCATTCTTGCTTTCATTTTCTCTCTACCTTCATTACTGCATCATTTATTTTTATATTTTCTCCTTGTTTACTATACTCTTCCATTCTTATATTCTTCTATCGCGCATTGTTTTTCTTCATTTTCTTTTTACTGTCCTTTACTTTCTCTTCTTTACATCCTTTTAGACTTCCTTTCTCAATTTAAGGGCTGAGAGCCATAGTGGGTCAAGGGCCATTTTCATGAAACTGAGAAAAATTGAGGTAAAGTTAAATAAATAAAGTAATTCATTGAATGCATATTAATAAGTAATTATGAATTTAATATATAAAAAAGGCATTGATGAAATTATATGAGCCATTCAGAGCAAAAGTGGTGTAAGTAAAAAATTGGTAATGAGGGTTAAAGTAAACATTCTGTAAAGTAGCAATTAATATTCAATTTATTTAAACTGTTAGTAGTCAGTGGACAGCAAGAAGGATATATTAATTGCTACTTTGCGCTGTATTTTAGAGAAATTTTACTTCAAACCTCACTACTCAATTTTGACTTACACCACTTTTGTTCTGAACGGATCATATATGTGACATACAAAGGAAAAACAAATATTTTGCCCTAATTATAACATCATGAAATTACACGTATTTAAAAGTCTTGGAGTTGGCCCACTATGGTACAACATTTATCTTGTCTAAACAAAAATGTGTTAGTGGGCCATCTCAGTGTGTCTCAGTGAAACGTACAGCAGAGTTCGTATAGGTCAGTTTCTGTCAGATGCGTTTCCAATTCACTGTGGGCTAAAGCAAGGAGATGCACTGTCACCTTTACTTTTTAACTTTGCTCTAGAGTATGCCATTAGGAAAGTCCAGGATAACAGAGAGGGTTTGGAATTGAACGGGTTACATCAGCTGCTTGTCTATGCGGAATATGTTAGGAGAAAATCCATAAACGATTAGGGAAAACACGGGAATTTTACTGGAAGCAAGTAAATAGATAGGTTTGGAAGTAAATCCCGAAAAGACGAAGTATACGATTATGTCTCGTGGCCAGAATATTGTACGAAATGGAAATATAAAAATTGGAAATTTATCTTTTGAAGAGATGGAAAAGTTCAAATATCTGGGAGCAACAGTAACAAATGTAAATGATACTCGGGAGGAAATTAAACACAGAATAAATATGGGAAATGCGTGTTATTAATCGGTTGAGAAACTTTTATCATCCAGTCTGCTGTCGAAAAATCTGAAAGTTAGAATTTAGAAAACAGTTATATTACCGGCTGTTCTGTATGGTTGTGAAACTTGGACTCTCACTTTGAGAGAGGAACAGAGATTAAGGGTGTTTGAGAATAAGGTGCTTAGGAAAATATTTGGGGCTGAGAGGGATGAAGTTACAGGAGAATGGGGAAAGGTACACAACACAGAACTGCACGCATTGTATTCTTCACCTGACATAATTAGGAACATTAAATCCAGACGTTTGAGACGGGCAGGGCATGTAGCACGTATGGGTGAATCCAGAAATGCATATAGAGTGTTAGTTGGGAGGCCGGAGGGAAAAAGACCTTTTGGGAGGCCGAGACGTAGATGGGAAGATAATATTAAAATGGATTTGAGGGAGGTGGGATATGATGATAGAGACTGGATTAATCTTGCTCAGGATAGGAACCAATGGCGGGCTTATGTTAGGGCGGCAATGAACCTCCGGGTTCCTTAAAAGCCAGTAAGTAAGTAAGTAAGTGGGCAATCTCCAAAAGCTCTCTCAGTGCCTACTTTTCCATTTATAAATTTTGGAAAAACTGCTTCTAGCTCATTTAGAGAATAACGAAATTTAATTTTCATTGGTTCAGTGATTCGCACCTCAGCCATTTAATTTTCATCCATTGGACCTTGTTACCATCTGTAGTGTCTTTACACAACAAAAAATTGCATTTTGCATTATCTTCGATATTAAGGAAGTCTCACTGTTCTATCTTCTTCACAACAAAGCCTTTTCTTTCTCCTACAATGTTGCATTAAATCCACATAATCGGCTACGAAAAGTCCCTGTCATGAGTGAGGAAAGAATGCTCAAATTCTAGAAATTTATGGTTTATTTCTTAAACTGTGAATGATGGACAATGGAGGCTCAAAATGAAACTATGTACTGGTTTCTATTTTGTCCTCCAGACGTTATTTGAATACACTATTAAGTGGTATGCTCCAGTATTTACAGTTTTAAGCTATGGCAGTAGGTATGATCCCACTTCAGATGCGCCCCTCTGAGCATTGTTTTCTCTTCACAAATAGCCTAACATCATGTTCACAGTCATGAACTGCAACGTTTTATATGTAAATTGAAGAAAATCGTTTTGCATACTCGGATATTAGTGTCATCGTAAAATAAAAATCAATGTTTACCATAGGTAGACTATACATAGGCTACTTTTGTAGAGATAACAATTTAAACGTGTTTCCTCGTCCAAAAATTCGCCTTCTTTTGAAATATAATTTTCTAAATTGAATTAAAATTAATTTATTAAATAATGTATTTTTCATTTCATTATAAATTAATACATACTCTAACGAAGTTAGGTAGAATTGTACAGTACACCGCTAAATTAATTAAATTTTAATAGCTCAGATATAAAGTTTTCATATTAAAAGAGACAATTATTTAAATAGAACCTTGTTTATAAATATACTGCAAGTATAATTTTGAGGTTCATATAATATACACGTGAATGCTGTTCATGACTACCTTCTACATCAGCAGTTCCTCTGTGCCTCTTTATATTCATTATATGAACTATTCCTGCAAGATCTGCATTTACTGGTCGAAATTACTTATTGACGGGACGAGAATGTATCATGCACATGTATGCTCGATGATTTTTCATTATCCAAACGCTCGACACAACATAACCCACATTTGCAGTCTTTGTCAGTATACATTTTCGTAGACACAGGATTTCCACTTGCATTTACATACTCTTGATCACTATTTATTTTCTTTTTTCGTACATTCTATTCCCACTCATCACAGTTTTCCACACGCTTCCTAGATTTCACCTTAGTTAAGTTATTTTCTTTCACTTCGTCTGTCATGTTCTACATCAAATCACGTGGCAAGAAGCAGCAGTTTTCATTGGATGTTTGGATATGGCCCACTCTTCCTCTCAAAAGAATTGGCATTTGCTTGAGAGAGTATTTTTGTTGCTTTAATTATTTCATAACGTGAGGTATTTGGACCAAATGACACTATGTGTTGAGTACGTGAGTTAGCAGGCAATCAAAAGATGAGGTAAGCTTCAAAACTCTGAAAATGGATTTGGCCCACTATGGTTCTCAGCCTTCAATTTCTTATTTTATTTTTCTATCTTTCTTATTCCCTTATATGTCTCTCTTCTATCCATAACTTCCTTAGTTCCTACTTCCTACCTTTATTGTTCCTTAATTTCTCTCTTCTATTCGTTCCTTCCTTATTTCTATTATTATCAATCTCTTATTCCTTTCTTCTATTCGCCCTTTCCTTATTTTCTTCTGTCTGTATTTCTTACTCCCTTATAGGATGAACCGTAAGTAATGTCATTAATTTCAATGTCTTTGTTATATTTCAAACAAAAACGTTTAATATTTCCAATATTCTCAGTCAATTTAAAAGAGTAGTGTATTACGATAATAAATGCTTGAAAGAATTTTACTTTTGTCCTTTAAATGTGCAGAAATTTGATAGAACCTTCGAAACATTTCGTTCTGAAAAGGAATTTTAAAATTTTACATTTGTTCGGATCAAATTTCTGCACATATAAAGGACAAAATTAAAATTCTTTCTATCACTTATTATCAATATACACTATTCTCTAGCTTAGCAATTTAACATGATAATATAAACAGAAAAAAAAAACAAATCATTAACAATTTCAAAATAACCATTAAGATGAAAATTAGCAGTATACAAAGGCATCAACTATAGCAGGTTGTTTAAAGGACGTCGTTTGTAGGAACAAAATAATAATTATATGAATATTGAAAGTACAACTAGAATCTATAATTTAATACCCATCTATGTTCCGGTAAGCTGTATTGATTTATCAACGTTTTTTTTTTTTTCAAAAGGACAGTCATAAACGTATCTGATTTAAAAGCACAATGTTTTATTTATATTTCATTTCTTGATTAACGTTTTCGGTTTAATAAAACCATCTTCAGATCATTATTACCTCTTGAATCGAACAGTTACATTGAAAGTTACATTGAAATACAATAGGTTACATTAAACCATGTTTTGTTAAAAGTATAAAATAAAATCATGCAAAAGATATCATAAAACATTAATGTATATACAGATTTAAAACTGTTAAAATATTAAGATTAAAAATATGTCTGATGTGAAAATTATTTTGCGGAATGTACAGCCTTACGCTTACTTTCAATTATGAAAAGGTATCCTATGATTTTTACATAATAAATGTCATGAAGTCTGCATTTACAAGTTATGTTACTGTGCAATTATAAATCGTATGATGTCTCTTTGACACTCACTTTTTCAACAGATTATACTATATTTCCTGCAGATCCCGATCGATGTGGAACACTACTTTATTTGTATTGGGCACTTTTACATAACCACAAACAAACTAGACGTTATACAATTATCTCGTACCTGCACTAACCTATTAATTATTTACATAATGAGAGTTACATTTGTCTTAAATAACAATGTCATAATCTATAATAAAAAGCTTTGCAAATAGCTATGTAAATAATGTTTGATTTTAAAGGTTCAGATCATCTGAGAACTAACTTCATCTTCGATCAAGTTTGTTATCAAGGTTATAGTTTTCTATATTTACATTCAAACATCTTGAAATTAATAATAATAATAATAATAATAATAATAATAATAATAATGTTCTACTTTAAATAGCAGAGCTAAGGTCATTCGGCCTTCTCTTCCACTCTATCAAGTTATATTAAATGGAACGCTTTTTAACAATTAAATAAAAATGAGTGTCACAAACATGACACAAACATTATACATTTTATGCTCTCTGTAATCTTATGATGATAAATTTATTTCTTTTCCTTCCATTTCTCGTTGTAATACATGATTTATTCGGTCAGTCAATCGATTAATCGAACAGGTGACAGAGACGAGAGATTTGTGTATGTCAGCGAAGTTGGTCAATCAATTATTGCATAAATTATTCAAGGTGTAGGCCTAATATTTGACAAAAAAATAAGAAAACTTCCGTGGCCTACAGACAATTCACTTCGTTTTCATTTGCTGTAATATTACAGGTCATCAATCTACATAAAGAGTGAACAAAGTTTGAAAAAGTGCATTGTCACGGTTTGGTCAATTTACGTAGCCTATATGTAACATTATGAACAGAACTTTTATGTTTTGGACATCCTCGGCAGCCTATTAGTTAAGTAAGCGAGAAATACTGTAAATGGCCTTTGGAAAGCAAATGATTAGTACGTCCTTGCAAACAGGTTCTGCTGAGTGCTGTAAAAAGCACAGAGTTATTTTATATAAAAACTGGATCAGGGATCAGGGCAATCCCTGCTGCTTTGTGCCAACTAATCGGCATAATTGATTGCAAGACACATAAAAAAGTATTCACTGCAACTTCTCTGGCGTCAGTTACCTTCATCAGTTGATTTAAATGTCATTGGTTGTCAAAAGCAGAGTTAAATCTTCGAAACAACCTTAGGAGGAACCATAATATTATAAAACAGCTTCAATGTGGGTGCAAGGATGTTATCGACCTTGAACCAGATAAAACTTCGTTACAAATTGTTTCAAAGGACTATGTGGTTGTGCACAGCGATCGTGGTATGCACAGGGGTTGAAGAACAGTTGAAAGTCGCAGTCATGGTTTCGAATTATTCCACTATAGGCGCTAGTGTTTGTCCTTCGCCAATTATTGCTGTCGCAACAAAAGAATCGACTTCTCACATCACTAGTGAAACAAATGGAGGGTACGGCTCCAGGATATAATGCTGCAGCTCCCCGGAGTCAGAGAGTAGTCGGGCAGGCAGATAGAGGTTCTGTGTTCTTTAAGAATGGCAGGAAGACTTTACAATACCGTAATAACTGAGCCAACGATGTATGTGGCAAAACTTCACTTGCCTCGTGGCGCTGGAAAGGTGAGTGACGAATCCAGTTACTGAATGACCGTTACGATTGACGGGTGTTAAGGCACGTTTCCCCTCGGTGCGACTATTGCGATGATCGTTCAACGATTATTGTTGAACGATGAAACGTTGAACGATAATCGTTGGTTACCATTTTGCTCGGAGCGTCTACGATTTGTTGATTTTTCACTAGTCGCAATCGCATCGTTCTAGAGCAGCCGTGGCGAAAATGTGATCGTGCACCGAGCCACTGTGTAACTTGCAACGTGCATAGCACTTATGGAGGGAGGCGGACACTCGAAGGGGAAGTGAAGCAACTGTCTGACTTATTAACGGATTTTCATTTTCCTTACGTCAATCACTCAAGTATACAGTACAAAGCTACAAACTAATGTTTAGTACGAGTAACGAAGAAAGAAATGAATAAGAAAACATAGGAAACATTATCACAACCTAAAATTAACTATCTTCAGAATATGTCTGCGACAGAGTTTCAAAATCAGGAATTATGTCACTTACTGCCAGTCGTAGTTGATCACGAAGGTATTTGTCTGTCAGTCGTGATCTAAATTTGGTTTTTACTATTTTCATTGTTGAAAATAATTTTTCACGAACGTAAATTATAGTGAACATGGCTTCAACAGAGCAAGCGAATGAACGAAGCTTCGGATATTTATTTTTTTGGCAAAGATTTGAAAAGTTCAACATTTTTCAAGTCCTTACATATAACTTTCATTTAACATCACGTTGTAAATCTGTGAGTTTAAATTGAAGATCTAACAGTGTTATTCGTACATATGCTGAAAAAGGATCGACGTATAATAATAATAATAATAATAATAATAATAATAATAATAATAATAATAATAATAACAATAATAACACTTAACCTTTTAATGTTTCATCACTAACATGTAGTACAATGCCGTTTTATGTTATACAACCGTTTTCCTCGTAATACTTGTGAACAAATCATACATTTAATATTCTCATCATATTGGCAGCAAAAAAATGCGTCCTCCCATCCTACTTTCAAACTTTCGTTTTTGTAGAGGTACATGGTTTCGAGAGAGACATTGCGACGATACGCCACTCGTAGGTCAGAGACAAATACAAATGGAACGGAGTTTGACTCCAGTAAGTGAGAGGGTGGGCGTTGGAGAAGGTAGGACGCAAGAGAAATGCATAGCTATCATTGCGAGCCACAATGTGCTCGCGAGTCACATTTTCGCCACGGCTGTTCTAGAGGAAGATTGTGTTTAACAGAATGAGTTTAATGAGTAGACATAAAAGATTACTTAAATGCCTTTGATTGAGGAGATGGAAGACGACGAAATACTTCTCCATACGTATGGGATGAAAAGAGCCAAAAAAAACACCGTCTGCTTGAGCTCAATAATGAAGAGAGACTGTATCAAAAATTTAAATAACCTAATTAATAACTTAATTTTCCAACTTTATTGACAAACTCAGCCCATATATTGCCTTCACCCTTTGATCCTTGTAGGACGCATGTGACAGCTGCCACAGTGAGGGATGATTCGCCACTTCCTGGAGAAGAATTTCATCATCCGCGTCAGAAAACGAAGGAACCATGATACACGTCTTTCTCACAATAAACGTTAGCGATTGACGATTATATTCAACCTTTTCCTGAACGACTATTCAAGACGTACGATCGTCGTTAACGACTCTAGCGGCAGTCGCTCGAAGGAAAACAGCTCCATCTGAAATACAAAGAACTAGTGCTCAACGATTATCGTTGCACGATCATCGTTGAACGATCATCGCGATAGTTGCACCGAGGAAAACGTACCTTAAGGGAGACGAAAAATAGACATTACGGAGTTGTCAGAGTCGGTTATTTCTTTTCGATATGAGTATGTATGCTGTGTCATCTTAATGACAGGCCCTGCGTTGTGTTAATTCCTAGCTGCTGATACCCCAAGTTATTCTAACTAATGTTATATATAATAGAATGGAAGGGTACATGGAAGCAATCATTGAGGATTACCAGTGTGACTTCAGAAAAGGGAGATAAATTGTTGACAGTTGTATACAATGAAACAGATAAACGAAAAATGTTTGGAGAATTACTTAGTTATACATAATCTTTTCCTGGACTATGAAGTAGCATGCGAAAATCTACAGATGGTCAAGATATGTGAACCCATGCGAAGGCTTGCAATACAAAAAAAACCTAGTTGAACTGTGTAAGATGTTATATAATGAACCTCAGGCTATTATTAAAAGAGGAAAACATGACTAATAAAAATTAAACTGGAGAAGGGGGTAAGAAAAGGTGATGCCATGGCCCCACTATTATTTAACATGGCACTAGAAATAGCAATTCAAAAGGGGAAAATACAAACAAAAGAATCCATATTCAATAAGTGTAGCCAAATTATAGCTTTTGCCGATGACGTTGTCATTACTGGAAGAAGGTTAAAATATGTAGAGGAAAAATTAATAGCATTAGATGCGCAAACTAAGGCCTTGGGATTCAAGATCAATGTCAAAAAATCTAAGTACCGTACATGAAAATTTCTAGAACCTATGAACCTCAGAACAATACCAACAACAACAGGAATGAAATACTAATTGGAGGATATATGTTTGAGAAAGTTAAAGAATTTGTATATCTTGGTTCGTTACTGAAAGATGAAATTCAGAGAAGAATTAATTTGGCCAATAAAGAATACTATACGCTTTTACCCGTTCTTAAAAGCAAAATGGTAACCAGAGAAATCAAACTGAATATGTACAAGACTCTAATTAGGCCAGTGGCAACATACGGATCAGAATCATGGACATTAAAAAGGGAAACATGCACACAAATATCAATTTTCGAAAGGAAGATACTGAGAAGAATTTTCGGAGGTGTACAGATGGGCGGAGTATCAGATACAACAAGAAGCTGTATGATATGTTTAAAGAACCAAATATTGAATCCTTAGTTAGAATATGTAGATTGAGATGGTTGGGACATGTTGGACGTATGGAGAACCTTAGGAAAGCTAAGATGGTTACCACACAAAAAATAGAGGCAATAAGGTTGAGAGGAAGACCACGATCGCGTTGGATGGATTGTGTGGAATGTGATTTGGCGAGGTTTGGAATCCAGAATTGGATGAAGCAGTCTGAGGATCGCGAAGAATGGAAGAGGACCATTAATGAAGTCAAGGCTCTCTTGCGCTGTAGTACTAATTAAGAAGAAGAAGAAGAAGAAGAAGAAGATACCCGAAGTTTTCGTATACTTAGAATGGAAAGACATAAACGTGGATTCGAGTAATCGCTACTAGGAACACGAAAACTGTCGACAGATAAAATTATTTTATTGTATTATGTTTGACAGTAAGACTGTGCGGATCCAGAATATGTTTTTGTCACGTACACAAATTAAGTTGTTCAGTTCTCATTTTCGTACGGATTTTGGCCAACAGTGATAATTTACAAGCAACAAAAATTAACTGTTCTGATATCCACATTTCATGTATCTTTTGGCAGTAGGAATGAAAATAAGATTGGCAGATGTTCGGGTGTCATAAAATCGGTTATTTATACTGAGAAAAAAAATTATAATATACGGGTATTGTTTCGATTTACAATGTATCCAGAAAATATGTTTTATTCGTAATTAATGTCAGATCTTCTGTTAAAATCTTTAAAATATTTAGGTTTAGGATAAACTACGATAGAATGAGGATATGGCTGAGAAAAAAAGTAGCTGTAATTATTTTATATAAATCATGGCACATGACTAACTATTCTTTTTGTTATAAAATGACTGTACAAAATAGACGTATTTGGCAAATATCCGTGGCCCTTGGAGATATTCGAATTATTAAGCATTTTCACATTCTTAACCTTTGTAAATACCAGAATCAGATAAATAAAGGTGTAAATTAGCAAGTGGATAAATAATTAAGCAAAAGAAATGAAGAAAAAAAAAACAAACAGTTATATAATTTACACATAAAAACGAACAAGTAAATACACAAACAGCTAAATAGTATAGAGAGTATAGACTATGTAAATAAATAAGTGAATGAGTAAATAAATGGACATATGAATAAACGAATAATTAATTAAAAACAATAGTAACAAGTACGGTAATTAGATTAACAAAGTGATAAGAGCACAAATAAGGGAGTAGTAAATAAACAATGAAATAAACAGTTAAAAGAGTACAGAAATAAATAAATAAATAAATAAATAAATAAATAAATAAATAAATAAATAAATAAATAAATAAATAAATAAATAAATAAATAAATAAATAAATAAATAAATAAATAAATAAATAAATAAATAAATAAATAAATAAATTCTTAGTTAAATGAGCACATAAATAGCTAAGTGCATGAACGAATTATAAATACAAATGTAGACGGATGAGTACACAAATAAATAATATCTTCTCCATATCCACATTGCACTGTAATTCATTTCTTTCTCTTTCTCGCATTGGTTTTATATTCATAACAAATTATCCATGTAATATGTACTATTCAAAATTTTGTTTTGTAAATGGTTTGTCTTCTAGGTAATCCCTGTTTAGGGAAAGTGTTTGATGATGATGATGATGATGATAATAATAATAATAATAATAATAATAATAATAATAATAATAATAGAAGATTCTTTTGTCATAGCAGACTGCCTAAATGACAAATAATACTATAACAAATTTTAATTTTTTGATACAACAGTTATTTTCATTTTATAAATATTTTATTGCGCGGAGTGTTTCAAGTTACTCGCTTTTATGAAAATGTATTAATACTGTACCTATCTCTCAAGTAAAGTGTTGTGAATGATGCAATGGAAACTTTAAAGGAATAATATAATTAAACCTATTATAGTTTTAACTGACTTAGTTACAAATTGATTATTCGTATGTAGTTAATGCCTCAAATACTAAAAATAAGCTTCTTAGAATTTTCAGTTTACTGTTTTAATAGTAGTAGTTAGTCCATGTCAGGAGAAACTTTTGATAACGATTTTAACACGTAGGAATCCACTTCTTTGCTTTCTCTAGTGTTAGGCCTATATCTGTTATAAGTTTCTACATCTATGACATTGTACGTACAGCTCAAAAACCTTGTGAAACGTTGACCACCATTAATCTTAAATCATACGTTAAATACATAAATGGTACCTATCGTGTATAAAAATAAAAATATTTGACTTTAGAAAATGGGTTACGAATGGCTCGCGGAGAATCACGTAACCATTTAGCAACCATGCAATGAGTTCACCAACAATTAACTTACTCCTATAATAATTCAAGCTGAGGACTGAAAGCGAATTCGCGGAGCTAGCAGAAGGAGAGCCTAATGGAGCATGCTATTACAGAGTCGCCTAGAGCACCCGGCAATGCTGCGGCGACAACCATTCACTAACAGGCCAATTAACAACTCTGGGTCGCGTTTTGTTTTATGCCCAAGGCCTCGTGCCACGTGGTTACCAGTTTGTTGTCTCTTACCAGCAGTCTGCAGTGTGCGAACTTGGCAAATGTGGGCAAGCATCAAGGAAACATGACTTGCATTATACTGTCGTTCTCTGCTGTGGCCCAAGCATTGGAGTTCAAAGCTCTATAAATTCAGCGTATTCAGGTTAGATTTTTGGCATTCATTCATAGTGTTCTGCCCAAGGGCAGGTCTTTCACTGCAAACACAGCTTTTTCCAATCTTCCCTATTTTCTGCCTTCCTCTTTGTCTCCTCATATGATCCATATATCTTAATGTCGTCTATCATCCTGATATCTTCTTCTGGCACGAACTCTTCTCCCGTTCACCATTCCTTCCAGTGCAACCTTCAGGAGACAGTTTCTTCTCAACCAGTGACTCAGTCAATTCCTTTTCCTCTTCCTGATCAGTTTCAGCATCATTCTTTCTTCACCCACTCTTTCCAACACAGCTTCATTTCTTATTCTGTCTGTCCATTTCGCGCGCTCGTCTTCTCCATATCCACATTCAAAATAATTCTACTACACTTAACTTCGTTCTAATGTCCATGTTTCTGCCCCGTACAATGCCACACTCCACACAAAACACTTCACTAGTCTCTTCCTTAGTTATTTTTCCAGAAGATGCCACTTTTCCTATTATAAAAGCTTCCTTTATCATTGCTATCCTCCTTTTGACTTCCTGGCAGTAGCTCATGCTACTACTTATAGTACACCCCAAGTATTTGAAGCTGTTCACTTGTTCTACTGCCTCGTTTCGAATTTGCACGTTTACCTTCTTTATTTTTCTTCCGATAACCATGGTCTTCGTCTTATGCACACATACAGTGCCGTAGTTGGAAACAAATTTTAGGGGGTACTGTTGAATCTCCTTGGTCAGATAGACTGTATAGACTCGTACTGCACTTCTTTTCCAAAGTTACTTCTTCGTCATGCATCCGCCTCTGCAGACCTCCTTCCAGATCGCAGCCACAAATTGCATATTAAGGCAAGAATATTAAACGCTGACACTGGTAGCCCAACACTTTTTAGGAACAAAAGCCTAAGAACTCTTTTACTGGAAGAGTATTCCTTTTCTTAGTGCAGATATCATTCATTACAGTATTGTCTCATTCACATTCTTTAGTTGTAAATTGGAATAGAATCTATAACATGTAACTGAACTCAAGATTCATTAACGCACGAAGAGTAACAATATTTCCCTCCTCTAGCGAACTGCTAGCATTACGCCTGAATGAGTTTTAAAATTAGTGAATCAGCGTAACAGAATTCCTGAGGAACCACATCGTAAAACTAGTGTTATGCGAAGGCATCTACGCAAGTTTTGACATTAGCGAATCAGTGTAGCAGATTTTTTGAGGCGCCATGCCATGAAGTTAGTGTTAATTACTTATAAAAATATGACGGCGTTATGCAAGCTTGAAATTAACAATCACAACTACTGCTATAGTGCCAGACCATGGTTTTCGATAAAACAACGAATGGACAAGTGTTTAAGCAAAGGAAATAGATGCCAGCCGCTACTTTTAACCATATATCAAAATCAAAATGTTCTTCAAATACATATCAAAATCAAAATGTTCTTTAAATACTAACATCTTCAATTTAAAAGTCTATTAAAGATTATTTAAACATAATTAATATATTTTCGAGTCCATATTTTTTCTGGTACGGTAACAGCGAGTTTTTAATTTAGACGGTACGATGTATCAGCCCAACTACAGCACTATATATCTTCATTCCATAATGCTTACAGCTGACATTTAGATCCAGTAGCATATCCCACAGTATCATCTCCTCTTCTGTTAACACCACCATATCAGCAGCAAATGTTATGCAATTTATTCTTCTTCCTCCTATCACCCCTCCCATGTTCTGAAAACAGTTCTTCACTAATGAGAGTGGATTTATCTGATATCAACAAGAGTTAGGGTCACTTGTCCTAGTCTTATGTTTTTCCTATGTTTTAAATAGTGGCTCAGCCTAGCTGGCCACATGTTCAGAGTTCAGTCGCTTACGATTCTCTAGTAGTTGCTCAAAAATCTCAAATAAGTGTCGAGGACATAGACCTACCATACACATTGTTAGAGATCTGAATATAAACTCTGATGGTGGTAGTGAAGATGATGATGATGATGATGATTATTATTATTATTATTATTATTATTATTATTATTATTATTGTGATAATGACGATGTTACATCGAATTACAATATAATCCTTTTCTATCCTAAACTCGTAGCAATAATTTTACTATAATTATATCATTATGCAAAATATAAAGAATATGGTCAATTTTATCATCTTTCGATGTTTTAACGGAATTGCGTGTTTTCAATGCTCCTATAATGGGAAAGGTGGATTTTTACATGTCATTCATAAGTACAAAGATATCGTCTGAACTGTTTGACGAAATTTGTTCACATTCAATGTCTAGGAAGAAATTCATCCGGGGATTATGTACTTAAAATACAGTATAATTATCTTTAAAAAAGAGTCACGCAATAAAGTAGCAATTACCTCAAAATAACTTCTGACGATATGCTCCTTGAATATATGTATCAACACCAGGAGAATGCATGTCGTACAGCAATGCCGACTATGTTCACTACTGATGACCGGGCCGTACCAAGTCATGTGAAATAAAAGAGAAGCGATAGTTACTAACTTAACATCCGTGGCAATATTCTTTAAGAATTTACTTCAGCAGTCAAGTGCAAGGTTTAGCAATATTTGTGATGGTTTTTTAATGGACTAAAAGAATATATAGGTTTTTAAAGATTTATAATACTCGTATGTTATGAGAGCGAAATGAAGGAGATCTATGATGCGTTCATCGGAATACTATTGAAATCGTTGCACGGTTCAATAGCTCCTCACCAATTTTCCAGTTTAGTCCAATTTTCTTAATAAAACTAACTAACAGTTTAAACAGTATAAACTATATGTCTGAAATAATAATAATTGTGTAAGGTAGATTCATTATGTACAGAATGTCAAGCGCAAAAGAAAGCTTCTTCAAACAAGAAGTTTAGGGGTTTAAAATTATTTACACGACTTATTTTATAATTTTCAAGTAACCTTAGGAATTATAGAAATACTGCATAAAAACAGGATTCTATTTTCCTGTAAATATTTTACTGTAACATGTATAAACCGAGAAACAGTATTCAAAAGCCCAGCATAACCATACAGAATACACGTCACCACGTAAGCAGCATAATGTTATAATGCAATTTTGGTTTATAACTTTCTCCTGAATGGTTTGATTCCGCAGTAATAGTGGGTGACATGTTGATAATATAGGCCTACCTATTATCTCATTATAATGAAGCAATATTTTTTAATATCTTATCTAAATTTTTACTTATTTATTCCTGTAAATTATAATCTTTTAGAAACTTTTTCAACCTTAAGTCGTTACCTGAGCAAAATTGAAATCCGTACGTTGAATATCCTAGTGGAAGAGTTCTGCTTTGGACTTCCAGACATATCCTCTGATGTATTAGTCGCGTGTGAAGGGTTGCCTCTTTCGCCATTAAAATGCCGTTTTATTCTTCTATTAAATCTCAATTATTTAATAGAAGAGTATAAAAAATGAACGGAAAGAACACTTAAGAACGAATTAAATAATATAGATAGTGTTTAGGTTAAAGGGCTTATCCTACAAAAGGAAAATTTTTTCAGGAACAACAAAAATTAAATTTTAACTACTACTACTACTACTACTACTACTACTACTACTACTACTACTACTACTAATAATAATAATAATAATAATAATAATAATAATTATTATTATTATCAGTTACCTAATATGGACGAATGTAAACATAATTGTCAAAACCACATCTTCACATTTTGTAATTAAATTTTAACTAATTACATTAATTAGGCTTACAGCAAAAAAGTCAGAAAGCATAAGGGTTAAGCCCTTATATATCTCGTACTCTTCATTACAAGCAAGATGGAAGGAGAAACACACTGGTCAGACGAATATTAAACCACTTTGAAATCGGAACAGGCCTTCAGGTTTATTGCTTGTAGTATAGATGAGAAGGCGAGACCTGGCATGTGAGCTGTAAGAGAGGGAAAAAATGAGCTATCAGAAAAAGAGAGTGTTTCATGATGGTTAATATTATACGAATTTACCGACACGAAAGCTCATCTCAGACTAAAATCCTAGATCATATATAGCCTACTCAGATTGCTCGGCCTTATAGGCTTTGAAGGTAACAACTTTTCTTAGGTTTACTATGCTGTCATTTAGTTGTTACATAAGGAGTCACGTCGTAACTCCCATTTGAATTGCATTGGCGACTGTACTGCCATCTCGTGTTCCTTTATGGCGGACGGCTGTCGATCCTGGCGGTAGTTCTCTTCAAAGTGCTATCGATTTTAACATAGGGATGGGCAATCTGTTATATATGTGACCTAGGATAAGACCTATCTTCCACTTCATATCCATTGGTGATATAACCACGGCAAATGATAAGGTACAGGACAGGTCTTATCTCCTCTACTGTAAAGGATAAATCATAAAACTTAGAAATGAATACTATGTACAAGTAATTATTTTATGTGGATTATTAAAAAGTTATTTATAGGCTATACACCGGGTTAATATGTACAATTTGTAAGTGAAGTCAGTTACCTTACTCTCTGAAATTGTGTAAATGCCTTGTGTGTGCAACGCAGAAATAGAGATAAATTTTATCTACTTATTTGGGTGCTAAGTAAATTATTTTATCTGTATGGGTATATGTCGTTAGAATGATAAATTCAAGAAAATAGCTACGGGTAGGAATACCACTGGTAACATGATAAAGGAATGAATTGTTGCGAAAGGTGTAGCATAGGCCTACGAGGAAGTATGTATCATCTCCATGACACATATTTTTTTTATCCTCTCCTACCTGATAACAGACACATTACTGATGGAGGGCGGAAACACCAGCGAATAAATAAAAGAAACCAATGTTGTACCGCACTATGGTTTAAGCGGTAACCATTCCTGACTAGAAAGTGAGATTACTCGCTTCCGTAGCGGCCTTGTTGACTTAATGTGTTATGTTTACTGTCTTTTCCTTAAGTTCTGAATGTATTGTCTTGTGTATTTAGGTTACCATCTCCTCCTTTACACTTAGTTGAATGTGGTGTCGTGCACTTTACATTACCGCTTCCTCCTGTTGAATGTGTTGTCTTGTGTCTTATGTTAGATCACTCTCTCTTAGTTTACAATTGAATATGTTGTTTAGGGTGTGTTAAGTCATGGTCTTCCCGCTTAAGATTTAATGTATTGTGTGTTTTAGATCACTCTCTCCTAATTTACAACTGAATATGTTGTTTAGGGTGTGTTAAGTCATGGTCTTCCCGCTTAAGATTTAATGTATTGTGTGTTTTAGATCACTCTCTCCTAATTTACAACTGAATATGTTGTTTAGGGTGTGTTAAGTCATGGTCTTCCCGCTTAAGATTTAATGTATTGTGTGTTTTAGATCACTCTGTCCTAATTTACAACTGAATATGTTGTTTAGCATGTGATAAGTCATGGTCTTCCCGCTTAAGATTTAATGTATTGTGTGTTTTAGATCACTCTCTCCTAATTTACAATTGAATATGTTGTTTAGGGTGTGTTAAGTCATGGTCTTCCCGCTTAAGATTTAATGTATTGTGTGTTTTAGATCACTCTCTCCTAATTAACAACTGAATATGTTGTTTAGGATGTGTTAAGTCATGGTCTTCCAGCTTAAGATTTAATGTATTGTGTGTTTTAGATCACTCTCTCCTAATTTACAATTGAATATGTTGTTTAGGGTGTGTTAAGTCATGGTCTTCCCGCTTAAGATTTAATGTATTGTGTGTTTTAGATCACTCTCTCCTCATTTACAATTGAATATGTTGTTTAGTGTGTTTTAAGTCACTGTCTTCCCGCTCACGATTGAATGTATTGTGTGTTTTAGATCACTCTCTCCTCATTTACAATTGAATATGTTGTTTAGGGTGTGTTAAGTCATGGTCTTCCCGCTTAAGATTTAATGTATTGTGTATTTTAGATCACTCTCTCCTAATTTACAACTGAATATGTTGTTTAGGGTGTGTTAAGTCATGGTCTTCCCGCTTAAGATTTAATGTATTGTGTTTTAGATCACTCTCTCTTAATTTACAATTGAATATGTTATTTAGTGTTTAGTGTATTTAAATCACTGTCTTCCCGCTTACGATTGAATGTATTGTGTGTTTTAGATCACTCCCTCATCATTTACAATTGAATATGTTGTTTAGTGTGTTTTAAGTCACTGTCTTCCCGCTTACGATTAAATGTATTGTGTGTTTTAGATCACTCTCTCCTCATTTACAATTGAATATGTTGTTTAGTGTGTTCTAAGTCACTGTCTTCCAGCTCACGATTGAATGTGTTGTGTGTTTTAGATCACTCTCTCTTCATTTACAATACTGAATATGTTTAGGGTGTTTTAAGTCACTGACTTCCCGCTTACGATTGAATGTATTGTGTGTTTTAGATCACTCTCTCCTCATTTACAATTGAATATGTTGTTTAGTGTGTTTTAAGTCACTGTCTTGCCGCTTACGATTGAATGTATTGTGTGTTTTAGATCACTCTCTCCTCATTTAAATTGAATATGTTGTTTAGTTTGTTTTAAGTCACTGTCTTCCCGCTTACGATTGAATGTATTGTGTGTTTTAGATCACTCTCTCCTCATTTACAATTGAATATGTTGTTTAGTGTGTTTTAAGTCACTGTCTTCCCTTTTATGATTGAATGTATTGTGTGTTTTAGATCACTCTCTCCTAATTTACAATTGAATATGTTGTTTAGTGTGTTTTAAGTCACTGTCTTCCCGCTTACGATTGAATGTGATGTGTTGTTTTAGATCACTCTCTCCTCATTTACAATTGAATATGTTGTTTAGTGTGTTTTAAGTCACTGTCTTCCCGCTTACGATTGAATGTATTGTGTGTTTTAGATCACTCTGTCCTAATTTACAACTGAATATGTTGTTTAGGATGTGTTAAGTCATGGTCTTCCCGTTTATGATTGAATGTATTGTGTGTTTTAGATCACTCTCTCATCATTTACAATTGAATATGTTGTTTAGTGTGTTTTAAGTCACTGTCTTCCCGCTCACGATTGAATGTGATGTGTTGTTTTAGATCACTCTCTCTTCATTTACAATACTGAATATGTTTAGGGTGTGTTAAGTCATGGTCTTCCCGCTTAAGATTTAATGTATTGTATGTTTTAGATCACTCTCTCCTAATTTACAACTGAATATGTTGTTTAGGGTGTGTTAAGTCATGGTCTTCCCGCTTAAGATTTAATGTATTGTGTGTTTTAGATCACTCTCTCCTAATTTACAACTGAATATGTTGTTTAGGGTGTGTTAAGTCATGGTCTTCCCGCTTAAGATTTAATGTATTGTGTGTTTTAGATCACTCTCTCCTCACCTACAATTGAATATGTTTTTTAGTGTTTTTTAAGTCACTGTCTTCCCGTTTACGATTGAATGTATTGTGTGTTTTAGATCACTCTCTCCTCATTTACAATTGAATATGTTGTTTAGTGTGTTTTAAGTCACTGTCTTCCCGCTTACGATTGAATGTGATGTGTTGTTTTAGATCACTCTCTCTTCATTTACAATACTGAATATGTTTAATGTGTTTTAAGTCACTGACTCCCCGCTTACGATTGAATGTGTTGTGTTGTTTTAGATCACTCTCTCTTCATTTACAATACTGAATATGTTTAGTGTCTTTTAAGTCACTGACTTCCCGCTTACGATTGAATGTATTGTGTGTTTTAGATCACTCTCTCCTCATTTACAATTGAATATGTTGTTTAGTGTGTTTTAAGTCACTGTCTTCCCGCTTACGATTGAATGTGATGTGTTGTTTTAGATCACTCTCTCTTCATTTACAATACAGAATATGTTTAGTGTGTTTTAAGTCACCGTCTTCCCGCTTACGATTGAATGTGTTGTGTTGTTTTAGATCACTCTCTCCTCATTTACAATTGAATATGTTGTTTAATGTGTTTTAAGTCACTGTCTTCCCGCTTACGATTGAATGTGATGTGTTGTTTTAGATCACTCTCTCTTCATTTACAATACTGAATATGTTTAGTGTGTTTTAAGTCATGGTCTTCCCGCTTACGATTGAATGTATTGTGTGTTTTAGATCACTCTCTCCTCATTTACAATTGAATATGTTGTTTAGTGTGTTTTAAGTCACTGTCTTCCCGCTTACGATTGAATGTATTGTGTGTTTTAGATCACTCTCTCATCATTTACAATTGAATATGTTGTTTAGTGTGTTTTAAGTCACTGTCTTCCCGCTTACGATTGAATGTGATGTGTTGTTTTAGATCACTCTCTCTTCATTTACAATACTGAATATGTTTAGTGTGTTTTAAGTCACTGACTTCCCGCTTACGATTGAATGTATTGTGTGTTTTAGATCACTCTCTCCTCATTTACAATTCAATATGTTGTTTAGTGTGTTTTAATTCACTGTCTTCCCGCTTACGATTGAATGTGATGTGTTGTTTTAGATCACTCTCTCTCATTTACAATTGAATATATTGTTTAGTGTGTTGTAAATCATTGTCTTCCCGCTTACGATTGAATGTGTTGTATGTTTTAGATCACTGTCTCGTCATTTACGGTTGAATGTTGTTTTGTGTTTTTAAGCTACTATCATCCTGAAGTTCAAATGTATTGTGTTACAAGGCTCTATAACATTCGGTAAGTAATGGCAACAATGCCTTAAACCTCTCCGGTGACCACTGAAATCTTTACTACGTATTAGAGCAACGATTGTTTCATAAATTTGCAATGTTGAAAATCTCAAAGTAGACATATTTTATAAATAAAGTGGCTGTTTCTGATATGTAGCAAATAGTACATATCTAAAGATACGAATAAAGGTGCTTCATAAAATTCCAAGTTGGAAGAGAAAAATATGCATAGAGCATTACATGAAGCCCGTGGGAGAGAAGTCTTGCCATACTGAACTACTGCAAGTTGGGAGGAAGCAAGACATTTGCTTTCGATCAAGAATTGACATCCGAATAGCTTTAGATTGATCAGTGAGAGATCTAAAACACACAATGCATTCAATCAATTCCATTAATATTCTCATTATATAAATATATTTTAGATTTATATGTTTCTTCCTATAACATAGTTCTATCATACTTATATTAATTAATTCTCACCATTTTACTAGCTATCTCAATTTAATTATAATTGATAGATAGAATTAAATTAGCTCATAAATTAAGTTATTACTTTATCTTATAGGTTTATCTAAATTTAAATAAACACGTACTAGTCGTTAAAACTTAACTGAAGAATGTTGCTGGAGAATCTTTTAAGTGAAGTGTAAATATTCGTAACTTAAATATGTATTGTATTGATTAAGGCTGGTTGAGTGGAAGAGAAGGCCTTATGGTCTTAACACTGCCAGCGAAAATAAAACATTCTATCCTATCTATTCACAACCGCGGTCTCTCTACCCCGTTCTCAGGAGCTACCATGAGCCACAGAGGAGAATCCACGGGACATATTACTACCACCAGCAACTAATGACCACATACGACGTAATCTAAGTTCGGAGCGGTCTGAAGCCGACTTTACATCGAACGCAAGCCCGAAATATGGAAAAGAAACGGAGATTATGAAGAAAGAGGGGAAGTGTAATTATTAGACTTCGGATTTTAGGTAAAAACCTATTTTAATCCTTAAAAGATATGTTCATAAAAACTTGCAAGTACACATTTCATATAAAACTATGCCTAAAATTGGTATTTTAATAGCGCCTAAATGCCTATTTTGGCCTATTAAGTATATTTTACCTCTAATAGGTCGAAACACTCATTCTTATTTCGAAAATTTGTATTTTAAATTTGAAATGTGTTCCTGGTTTTGTTAGAAATAAAGTACGGGATAAACTGGAGCAAGTTCTGCAGAGGAATATAGGGCTGAAGGACCTGCGTGCTGCTTCAGACATCTAGCAGGGAAGAACACGGATTACAATGTAATATTCCTGTTCAACTAGTGTCAAAATTGAAATACGCTCCTGTTACTTAGTGGATGTGGAGCGTTCATTTTCAGCATACAAATTTGTGTTGAGTGACAGACAGCATTGCTTTTTAGTTCAAAATTTAGAAAAAGTATTAGTAATTTATTGTGAAGCTAATTATGGACATTAACGGACAAGGCTTGGTAAAAATTGATTATATTAGACTTGTTTTGTACTGAATTTATGTCTAAACTTATTTTTCACATTTAATTGTTTAGTTTATATATAACTAGTTAGATATTTGTTGTTCTTGTACTTTTAGTAGTAGTGATGGTAACGCTGTACAAGCATTTAAAATTATTAAATTCTAGAAGTGAATTCCTGGTGATTTGGAACTTGTTTTTAAAGAAAATGTTATTTTTTGTTAGAGGCTATTTTCAGTTCTTTACAGACTATTTCCTACACTTTTAAGCCTATTTTAGGAACCTAAAATTACATTTTAAGACCTAAAAATCCGTACCCTAGTAATTATGATGGCGAAATGAGTCCGAGGTCCAACGCCTGGAAGTTAACCAGCAATTCTGCTTCAAATGGCTAAGGGAAAATTTCGGAAAAAACCTCAACCAGGATTTGAACCCGAGCCCACTCATTTCATGGTCAGACATGCTATTCGTTAATCCACAGCGGTGGACACGTCAAACTATAACGCTAAATTTAGGACTCATATATTATAATGCAAGTCGCAACCTGTGTTCGACTAGTGTGAAATCGAAAAATCCCACAGATGAGTTTACGGTAATTCCCGAAAAGAATAACCTACGAGTAATTAATATAAATAAATACCTGGTATTATAAAGTAAGGAATCACTGAGCTGTTCATGGAAGACCGCTTTTAAGGTCAATCATCACATATAGGCCTCATCTTATTAGAAGGAATTGATGTGACCTCTAATCTGGCTTGAATCATATTGGAAACTTTTAATGGCAGATGTCACGGCAATGTGTAGGTCATAGCGCGGCGTCTCGTGCAGATGAGATCTGAGGCAGACTGTTAAGTAGGGCAGTAAGTTTATATCCGGCACGCCTCTGCCCTGCGAACAGCTGCCTGACTCTACACACTGATAACGTGATAAGGCCGTTTCTAGTAAATTTATTTCTGTACAAAGTTATCCATTATTGCCTACATTGCTTAAAGTGTATATATATATATATATATATCGAAAATAATAGAAATAATAACAGTAATAACAAGAATGGTAATAATAATAATAATAATAATAATAATAATAATAATAATAATAATAATAATAATAATAATAATAATAATAATAATTACCACCACCATTACCAACAACACAACTATCTGCATTATGTTCCAAGACTAAGTCAGAGTTGCAGAACTGGGGAAAAGAGGGGTGGATGCATGGGGAAAGAGCTCGTCCTCCATCCACAAGACCGGACCGTCAATGACGTTCTTGTGACGTTTGACAAGCACACGGTTCTCTCTTCTCTTCTCCCCCTACCGTACAATGACGCGAGGGTTGAAGGGAAGGGATGAGTTACGTGTTCCGGCTTGGGACGTCTGCTTCAATTGCACCACAGTTCTGCATCCCTGCTCTGAGTGCTTTGGGCTCACTTAAACTTAAAAACGGATCCCACTATCTCTTGCTGAGTCTCTTACGAATTTTTTCATGGACAATTAATTATAATCCTATTGTATTTACTTTTGTAAATCTTGCTGTCGGCATAAGTTGTATCATCTTAGAAAAAAAAAGAGCCGCTTCCATACGCAAAGTCCCCTTCGGAAGACTTCGGATAATTTCCTGAAGACTTAGGTTTAGTACACGTGAACGAACTTCTTATGCAAGATTCCGCTCTGTTTTTTCTTTGTTTTGTTGCTTTTCCTGACTGTTTATAGATCAAGTGTAATGTTATAACCGGAGCCCGGAAGTTAGGCAAAATGTCTTTTTTATTTGGGTATAGGCCTATATACGAAGGAAGGATAGGATCGTTTTTATTTTTAATTTTTTGGCCCATTTTTAAGGTTTAATGACTTATTTGGCCGTTTCTGCTTTTGATGGAGATTTTTTGCTATTATGTAGCCTATATATTAAATAAATGAGTAAGTACTGTACAATGAAATATTAGGCTTATACGAATCCTGAATTTATTAAAAATATAAATGGAAGTAATTTTTTTATTTTATAAATGAAGCACCTGTTACAAAAATTAAACGATACTTTTACATAATGGGAATATCTATTGAGAATCTCACCCCCACATAAATACATTTACATTATTTGTGGCGGCATACCTAAAATGTAGCTCTAGCAGATCAGTCGGCTGACAGGCAAACATTCTGATGGGGGCAGATAAAAAAGTTAAATTTTTTCTTCCAACATGTTAATAATGTCAAAAGAAGTGCTTATATAAATTTTGGCCACTCGACCGCAATTATGAGGTCATCCAGAAAGTGATTTTCCCTGGGGCCATTTACAGAAAAAAGCATAATTGCATGGAAAGATTAATTGAAACAAATACAGCAATTGTTGCGCTATTTGTCAACATATTCTCCACTGGAATTGAGATATTTGTCATACCATGGGATCAAATTCTATATCCTTGAGTCGTAGAAGTCAGCCGCCTGGGATCGGAACCAGCGTTTGACAGCCGTCTGCACCTCTCTGACGATTCCATGATATGACAAATGTCTCAATTCCGGTGGAGAATATGTCGAAAAATAACTCAACAATTGCTGTGTGTAAATTTTTCTAATGAAATTGTGTCTTCTTTCTGTTAACGGCCCTTGGCAAACTTGTTTTTTATGGCCCTCGTAATTGCGGTCGAGTGGTTAAATTTTGTATAAGCACTTCTTTTGACATTATTAATATGGTAAAAGAAAAAAATAACTTTCTTATCTGCCCTCATCAGAATGTTTGCTTGTGAGAGGGTTGGTGGGACCAGTTACTGTTACTGCACCTCAGTTGGTTTCTCTCGTCTGAGAGATTCAGTTTCTACAGATTCTAAGAAAACATTGCGAAGAGAGAAAAATAATAAATTCTCTGACAGTTCGAATCGTATTGAGAGCAATAATAAGAAATGACACTTTAATTTGCGCTACTGTTACAGATATGAATTCATTCATACAATTGAATGTTTTAAGTATAGTACTCAGATCACTTCGATGGTAGTAGAACGATGAAAAACATTCCCTCTGACAATCGGTTGACTATGTCAGTTGATAACTTGAAAAACTATCTTGTTGTGGCATGTATAACCCCCCTTCCAAAAAAAAAAAAAAAGAAGTTAGTACTGAACTGTAGCACACAGGTTTATTAAATAATATTATGTTAAATTAATATTTTGATGATTTTACTGTCTATTTTCGTAATTTTAAGTGCCTATTTTTATCATTTTACTGCCCTTTTCCTGAGTTTTAAGTGCCTATCTCCCTGCCTATTTTTAGCCAAAATAAATGTCCGAATGTCTGGGCTCTAAAATAATCTATTCAAGGGTTAAATTAGGTGCAAAATAAACATCCTTTCCCTAGACGCGTGAACCACATTCTGTCCATAGGTGGAATTCGACAAATTCACACTACAAAGACCTGTCATTTTTGTGTCTAAAACTGTACATGTCCAATCGAACTACTTCAATAATCCCTAGCAATCCTACTGTACTTAGGCGTGATTTCGATTCCTGCTTGATCTGGTATTCTGGTTGAAGTTTTCGAGGTTTCCCCAACCGTAAGGGGAATGTCAGGTAATCCCATGGTGAATCCTCGAGTATACGATTTCGCTATTACCAATTCCAGAGACTCTAAATAATCTAATACTTGATATAGCGTCCTTAAATGACCAACAAAAATACCTGCTTATCCCTCTTGGTAGCTCTGTTGGCAGAGCGCTGCTTATAACGATCACAGACCCGAGTTCAAATCTCAGTTATACCAGAGTTGTATTTGTGTGGACAAAGGCAAGGGTGTGAGGGTTTTTCTTGGTATTGCACCGATACGCTCTATCCTAGATCATATATGTAACAGATATGTCGGGCTTATAGGCTTTGAGGTTAACAACTTTTGTCAGGTTTACTACGCTGCCATCTAGTTGTTACATAAGGAGCCACGTCATAATTCCCATTTGAATTGCATTAGCTACTGTGCTGCCATCTCGTGTTCGTTTACGGCGGACGGGTGGCGATCCTGGCGGTTGTTCTCTTCAAAGTGCTGCCGATTTTAACGTAGCGAGGAGTTATCTGTTACATATATGATCTAGGGCTCTATGTAGTCCGCTATGACATCATCTACAGATAAGATACTGTATCATGTCGAAGCGAAGCAAGTGTGCCGAGTTCATGCGCCGATATGCTGCAGTTTTTAATAACATTCAAAACATACATTTACAAATATATTACATAACATTATTCAAGGTAAATTAGGAACCGAGGGTTTCATGTGAAACTTTATTTTAGTATTCTATGATGTTTTATAGGATTTATTATTTATACTAGCCGTATTAATTATTCATGCAAGAGAGAACTCTCAGGATGTTCGCCAGAAGTAAATTTCGTTTTAAAAACAGTTAATATATAGGTGGAAATAAAGTCTGAAACCATATGGCTATAATATATCACCCCCGTTCACATACAGAGTGTTCGCAACTTAATGCCCGACAATGCAGGAGTGTATTCCTTGATTCATTCTACAGCGATATTACCTAGCATATGCCTATACTAAATTGAAGCATTAAGAAGTTAATGGCTTGCAAATATCCGGCTCTTCTTGCGGCGCCAAGCACTATGAACATCAGACTATGTGCGGCAGCGATCGCAAAACGTCCACTAGAGACAGTAAACAGTGCAGAGACAGTGCTGTTTGTCGTGCGGGGCTATCAGTGCCCGGTGATCGTGAAAATGCCGTTCGTGTATTCTCATCAAGAATACGCTGATATTGTGTTCATTTATGGATTGTGCGACGGTAATGTTGAGAGAATATCGGATACGGTTTCCAGATCGTAGACAGCCAGATCCAGGAGTATTTACACGTACACATCGCCATTTAGCTGAACGTGGAAATGTCCCAAGCCTACATGCACAACACGAAGAAGTGCGGCCAGACCGAATTGAAGACCTAAGGCCTGCAGTTATTGACATCATAAATGAAACTCTACGGATAAGTACACGACGAATTGCTGCACGCCACAGTTTGGCACATACTACTAAATATCATGATAATTTTGTGCAGAACCTAGAACCCGGAGATCCTCATCGTCGTCTGAACTTCTGTAACTGGCCGATAGTCCATCCGCAACTAATCAGCATCAGTCGTGCTGCAGACCACATCAGACATCATCCCGCCACTATTGCGAGCGCCACGCATTCACTATTACATAGGACTGTCTGGTGTAGGGATACTCAAGAAACGCATTTCGAGCCCCACCTGCAATAACAGTGCACAGATTCACCTGTTAGTTTGGTACAGTATAATGCAATTTTGTATTTATTTACTTTTTTTTTGTCTCTTGTAATGCAACAACTGATGGAACCTTATGAAGACCTGACTGTGTTGGTTAAGTTTGTAATGGTATTTTCACGTCCAAGTAAGTAGATCTGTGTAGGGTTTGTACTTGTAATAAAAGAACAGATTACTTCTCAATGTCTTTTGCTTTTATTTCCTTATTGACACATTTACTACTTAGAAAAATGTTGTACAAAGTTCCGACTTATAAGTGCTTGTAACTCCGAAATTATTAGACTTTTGATTAGGACATGTTAGGTAATATCGCTGTAGAATGAATCAAGGAATACGCTCCTGCATTGTCGGGCATTAAGTTGCGAACACTCTGTATACATTTCAGGTTGGCCATTCTAATCCTAAAAACCGGAAACATATAAAACAGAACAACCACTAGGATCTCCACTGTCGAAAAAGAATTTTCTCGTAACGACCGTTAGATTAAAGTACACCTGCAAGCTATTATTCAATACAATTCCATCAGGGTTATAATGTGACTTCTTTTGCTTTCGCTAGTGGCAGTGTAGTGAAATTTATAAAAGAAGTTGTCTTGAAAGTTCATTAGGCTGATCAATCTATTCTTTGTGATTACGTGATCAGAGCTATTACTTAACTTCCATAAGGGGCAGTGTTGTAATATACGCTGAATTGAGAGAAGGGACCCTGTGAAATGGACTGCATGGTCCCCAGACCTCAACCGCATGGAATTTACGTTATGAGGAATATGAAAGCCCAGGTAACCTGTATGTAAACATTTGGGATCTGGATAATCTCTGGGGAAGGATAGCTACCGCAGCAGCTGCTATGGATCCTCTGATGTTGAAGAGAATTAAAAAAAACATGGTAAAACGTTGAGGAAGTTTTTGAAAATGGTTGTGAACATGTGGAGCACGTGCCATAGTAGGCATGTGAGCTGTTCACAATTTTTACTACGGTTCAAGAGTTTATAGTCGCACTATATAAATAAGTAAGTATAAATCCACTATTTGTAAGTTTCTCATTTGCAAAAATTAACGTGGCCATTACGTTCAAAATCTCAGTTCACTCTTTTATCGAGTTTGTTTTTTGGCGTCTCAAATGTATTGATTAATTACGTAATTTAGTCATTATTATAAATACATGCAAGCCAGTGATGGGTAATTAAATCTACATATAAGAAATCTATTCACTTTATAAGGATGTAAATTAATAACTAAAATATCATATGAGAAAATAAGAAAAAAACTGTGTAGTCCGCCTCCTTTGTCTCTAGGTAGGGTGCTGGACTCCTGATCAAGATGGACCGGGTTCGATTGCCGGTCGTGAAGTCAGGGAGATTTTAACTCGGACCTCTTCACGGGGACTGGTTGTCTGTCCATTGTCCAAGTATGTGTGGTGTCTCGCAGTGGCCCCCGGGTACCCTGACCCAGTAAACGGGGGAGTCTTGCAGTGTGTGCGTGTGTTCAGTAGTTTTGTGGATCTAGGTACAATAAGCCTCAGGCTGCGGTGCCGAAATTAGTAAAACAACTGGATATATTTAATCTTAATGATATAAAAAGACTCCTATCCCTCATATTTAAAAAAACAACTGGTCAATAGAGGCTGTCTAAACAAATGTTCCATTATAGACTGAGAAGATGTGAGAAGACATAAGAGAAGATGGAGAGAAGAGTGAGTACTAGAGAATTTTAGCCTGATGCACGATAGAAGAAGGAGAAAGTCATCATCATCATCATAATCATCACTCACGGATTAAGTCATTAGACCTATTCGTACTTAAGCTCATTGCTTCCTAGGTCAGCCTACACCTCGCCTTCCTTTTGGCTTGTATTGCATTATTTCCTTCGGATATCTTTTTTCATTCATTCTGTCTATGTGATCTTTCCAGTTTTGTCAATATGTTTTTATTTTGTCTGCTATTGCAAGTATTTCAAGGACTTGTCTAATTTCTATCAGTGGCGGCTCCTGCATATTTCTTAAGACAGGAAAGAAATTAACAGTAAAAAATGACACCTTCTTGATTAAAACCTGCTATAAATTAGCCTACATGCATACATGTAAGACCAGGTTTACAAGTTCAGTATCACATGCTTTTGAAGAATGTCAGTTCTTGTAAAGTCACACTACCATTATTGTTCAAACAAGTTTGAGCATTTAAGGTTTAAGTGAGCTGCCGGTGGCCGAGTAATTTTTTATGTTAAAAATAATGTAGTTTGGAGTACTTTCAATTCAAATTATATTTGTACAAAACTGACAACTACTTGGCTGTCACCCTGTCTAGTAGATAATGAATGGAAGTGAATTTCAGGGGCCAAAAGATCTGTGATAGTACTACTTCCTCTTAAACCCGACTTAACTTACAAATATCCTCGAAAGTGCAATAAATAATATTTGATTTTTAATTTAAAACTGTCTTTATTATGCCTCCTATATGTTAGTCTGGTTGAATGAAACATCGCTAGATGGCAGAGGTAGCGAGCTTGCTGCACGACCAGTCGGTTTCTGTCTGCTACACTATTTCCTGCCATCCTCAGAATCAGAGAAGGATCTCCTCGCTATCCGTTCATTTACTTGCTTTAAAACTCTGCTTCTTTTTCTGGCCGCTAGTGCGCTGTTGTCTGTGTATTTTCAGAGTCCGTGGATATCCAGAGTACCGCAATCGTTTGAGCCGGCAAATGCCGACAAATCCGCCATTGTTAGTCCAGCGCGCGCTATGCAGTATACAGTTGTATAGGGAAAGAATGTAATTTAAGTGCGAAGAAATGCAATGCTGCTGTGTTCAGAACTGTTCACAGAGAACTGAAATAAGTGCACATTTGTTTTCTCTGTGACAAGGTGAAAGAAATAAGGAAAAAGGAAAGAAGTGACTATAAATATAAAAAGGAACGATCCGCTACCTAAGCGAGCATACATTGTGAGAGTAATGAATGACTGTATTTTGATATTTATTTTTTCAAAATTTGGGACCCAAAATAATTTTATAAAACTAATCTAGAATTTAAGTTGTTTCAGCAATGATATTTCTACATAAAACAAATGAAAATCACGTACCAATTAGGATTATTGTCAAATTTTTACCATCTTCTCTCTTTCAAATCAAGCATTTCTGAATTTAATCCTATTTGCTATTTGCAAGAATGACATAATATATTTGTGAAGTTCTGAATTCATTCTTGAGACAAGAGTGTATTGTTTGGCTCGATTAGAAAATACAAAGACCGTAGAAACTAGAAACCCTACTAAGGTTAGACTGATGTGAAATTTCAATTTTCTAAACTATTCTAAATAGATCTATGAAATTTTGTACTTTTTGTAATTTTAAATTGTGCAAATTTAGGTTTTCAAAAATTGCTACTATTTTGGCCAGAATTCTTGTCTACATACGTGTCAGACCTTCAGAAACGAAACTTAATATACAATTTTCCTTTTTATTTTACTACAAAATAATTAAAAATATTTAATGCACTAAAAGTGTAAAAACAGAAAAAATTCAACTCGAGCTTAAAGAAATTAATATTAAAAAATACCTCTTCCTGCTGATATGCATATATATATATAATCAAGCAGTACATCTCACTTGACGATATGTATCAGAGGAAGGACAATTGTTTGTAAGCATCTGAAGTCTGATTAGTGGAATATGTAGCTAATCGGCGAAGTATGCATTGGAGGGGGGAAAGAAACTTGCCTCCTACCCCATTATCTCCTGGCCTAATTGTTTCATGAGTTTTGCCTTATTGGTGGTACTTATGAGGTTCAAACCTGTCTTCGGACAGTTGACTAAACTACAACAACAACAAAAAATGAGTGTTAGGTATAATACTGATAGTAAGTTTTGTTAAGAACATATTCAAAAACCTCTACAAAAAATCATACATGTAGTACAGAATCTGTAAAAAGAGTAGCATTTTTAGCAATGCAAAATTTACAGAAAATTAAAGTGGAGAAAATTGACTTCAAAAATTTGGGATAATAATAATGAACCAGGTCTCTGTCTTTTTTATTTTCTAGGCATTTTGAAACATATAGAACTAGCATATTATATACAGAACTTATTCTTATATACACTACCACGCTGTGCACACCTAACCTACACTAGTAAATAAAGATGACTAAAGAAATTATGTAATCTTATGAAAACACTATAATAGATAAATATTATTTACAAATCACTATGGACTGTAGACACTATTATAACAATGACAATAAAACAGTTAGAAACTTGCAAATATTTCTTGTATCACGAACAAAAACCAAGCATGGAAAACATGTTGTTATGGCTACTAGCAACAAGCGTAATTTTCCTTTAGATAAGAGCTGTGCTCTCCTTTGTAACTGAATATCTTTTAAAGGAAAGCAGCCTTTGAAGTAGGTCTAACACCTGTTGGATTCTATGAAGAAATATTTCGAGAAGTCGAGAAGCTACACTGGCTCAATCGGAAATCTAATAGACTATAATAAATAATGTATGAAATATAGCGTAATTTCCAAAATGGTCGCAGAATTCAGAGTGGAGGTCGTGGACGGAGAATTTAAATTAACAATCAGAGCCCGCAGCCGTTTAAAAATGTGACCCTAAACAGCTGATAGACCGGTCGTATGGTCATGAAAATTGGCAGAGGGCATCTTTAGATCATAAATGAATTTTT